>NC_079195.1:218403924-219003924 GCF_029499605.1 Hyla sarda
TGGCACCGGCTTCAGCGTTTGGAACAGTTTGTTCCAAATGCTGAGCAGCGGAGTACCACTTTCAAGGGACACTGACCAATTGTTCAATCATCTGCTTGGAAAGTGTAAGACCTGGTTCACACTACGGACTATCCACCTGGAGAAATTCTGGGATCACAGAGGAGCATTAGGTTAGATACACCATCCTGCCATGTGACAATACCATCTATGTTCCTAAGGGACTACAACACCCAGCTAGCCTGAACTACATCCTTCCCTGTACGCCACAAGGTGACTTCACCCCAGGATCCATTCCCAGCCCTAAATATAGAATAAAACACAAGTCATATGCTGCTGACTATAAGAATGTAACGTATTAGCTCCAGTCCTGCACCTAGAAAAGTAGCCGACATGTTCTTCGTCTTTTAAGAAAAAGCTACAATGGCTCCGACCCCGGGACGGACTAACAGGCCTAGTCCTAAATGGGGCCCACAACTTTTTTTTTTTCTTTTTTAATCCAAAATCTCCCCCCCTTGCATATGTCACTAAGAAGCAGAGCACAACGGCAGTGAGTGCCCAACTAGAGCCTGCTCTGTACCTTCTGAATGCTGGAGGACCTGTGGTGATGTCACAAGCATTTGACCTGTTGTGCGGAGCAGCCAGGAGAGGGGAGGGTGTCTGGTAAGATTTTTCTGCAGCCTGCTGGTGTGAAGTCACTGTATACAGAAGTGTTTCCCAACCAGGGTGCCTGCTGGGAGTTTTAGTTTTGCAACAGCTGGTGGAACACTGTTTGGCAGAAATTGATATACAGTTTATACATCTGTTATATTCCAGAGCTGTACTCACTATTCTGCTGGTGGGGGTCACTGTGTACATACATTACATTACTTATCCTGTACTGATCCTGAGTTATACCCTGTATTATACTCCAGAGCTGTACTCACTATTCTGCTGGTGAGGTCACTGCGTACATACATTACATTACTTATCCTGTACTGATCCTGAGTTATATCCTGTATTATATCCCAGAGCTGCACTCACTATTCTGCTGGTGAGGTCACTGTGTACATACATTACATTACTTATCCTGTACTGATCCTGAGTTATATCCTGTATTATATCCCAGAGCTGCACTTACTATTCTTCTGGTGAGGTCACTGTGTACATACATTACATTACTTATCCTGTACTGATCCTGAGTTATATCCTGTATTATATCCCAGAGCTGCACTCACTATTCTTCTGGTGAGGTCACTGTGTACATACATTACATTACTTATCCTGTACTGATCCTGAATTATATCCTGTATTATATTCCAGAGCTGTACTCACTATTCTGCTGGTGAGTTCACTGTGTACATACATTACATTACTTATCCTGTACTGATCCTGAGTTATATCCTGCATTATACTCCAGAGCTGTACTCACTATTCTGCTGGTGAGGTTACTGTATACATACATTACATTACTTATCCTGTACTGATCCTGAGTTATATCCTGTTTTATACTCCAGAGCTGTACTCACTATTCTGCTGGTGAGGTCACTGTGTATATACATTACATTACTTATCCTGTACTGATCCTGAGTTATATCCTGTATTATACTCCAGAGCTGTACTCACTATTCTGCTGGTGGGGTCACTGTGTACATTAAATTACTTGTTGGGGGGGCGATATCAGTGGTTGATGTTGCGGGGGTTGTCAGACCGGGGGCCCCATGAGTTGTCAGTCCTCCTCTTCCCCCATCATGTGAGTAGCAGATGAAATGTCGCACCCCTCTAACATGCGAAACGTCTCCGAGATGATCGCCGCCGTCCTCCAGCTCCGGAGAAGGAGACATCTCTAACATTTAGGCCCTTTCCCAATATGATTAATTCACATCAAGATTAACCCCTTAAGGACTCAGACAATTTAATTTTTACGTTTTCATTTTTTCCTCCTCGCCTTCTAAAAATCATAACTCTTTTATATTTTCATCCACAGACTAGTATGAGGGCTTGTTTTTTGCGCGACCAGTTGTCCTTTGTAATGACATCACTCATTATATCATAAAATGTATGGCGCAACCAAAAAACACTATTTTTGTGGGGAAATTAAAACGAAAAACGCAATTTTGCTAATTTTGGAAGGTTTTGTTTTCACGCCGTACAATTTCTGGTAAAAATGACATGTGTTCTTTATTCTGAGGGTCAATACGATTAAAATGATACCCATTATTATATACTTTTATATTATTGTTGCGCTTAAAAAAAATCACAAACTTTTTAACCAAATTAGTACGTTTATAATCCCTTTATTTTGATGACCTATAACTTTTTTATTTTTCCGTATAAGCGGCGGTATGGGGGCTCATTTTTGCGCCATGATCTGTACTTTTTTTTGATACCACATTTGTATATAAAAAACTTTTAATACATTTTTTATAATTTTTTTTTAATAAAATGTATTAAAAAAGTAGGAATTTTGGACTTTTTTAATTTTTTTTCGTTCACGCCGTTCACCGTACGGGATCATTAACATTTTATTTTAATAGTTCGGACATTTACGCACGCGGCGATACCAAATATGTCTATAAAAAATGTTTTTTACGCTTTTTGGGGGTAAAATAGGAAAAAACGGACGTTTTACTTTTTTATTGGGGGAGGGGATTTTTCACTTTTTTTTTTACTTTTACTTTTACATTTTTTTTTACACTTGAATAGTCCCCATAGGGGACTATTCATAGCAATACCATGATTGCTAATACTGATCTGTTCTATGTATAGGACATAGAACAGATCAGTATTGTCGGTCATCTCCTGCTCTGGTCTGCTCGATCACAGACCAGAGCAGGAGACGCCGGGAGCCGCACGGAGGAAGGTGAGGGGACCTCCGTGCGGCGTTATGAATGATCGGATCCCCGCAGCAGCGCTGCGGGCGATCCGATCGTTCATTTTAATCGCGAACTGCCGCAGATGCCGGGATCTGTATTGATCCCGGCACCTGAGGGGTTAATGGCGGACGCCCGCGAGATCGCGGGCGTCGGCCATTGCCGGCGGGTCCCTGGCTGCGATCAGCAGCCGGGATCAGCCGCGCATGACACGGGCATCGCTCCGATGCCCGCGGTTATGCTTAGGACGTAAATGTACGTCCTGGTGCGTTAAGTACCACCTCACCAGGACGTACATTTACGTCCTGCGTCATTAAGGGGTTAAAAGTCTCAGCGGGTGGAGAGTGGCCTTTATCTGTCTGGGTGTATTCTCTCGTGTACAGGTACAAACTACAGAGTGGCTTATACCACAGCAGGTACTGTAGTGTTGCTGTGGTGTCCCAGCACCAAAGACTGTCCTGTGGGGTGCAAATCTCTTCGGGCATGCCTGCGGCACACGTGTTGGGCCCACTGGTTGACTGACTGCTGTGTTTCGGTTCAAGCACTTTATCAAATGTTTATTATGTTGTGCCTTTTAGAGCCGAGGAGCAGTGTAAGCCATGTGACCCTGCCTGCCCAATGGGAACCCCTAAATTGTTAGCTATATAGTGTACTGGGGGAGGAGTTGCCCAGTTTAGTTTTCTACTGAGCTCCAGTATGGTAAAGGAGTGAGCTGTATGTGGAGAAGCTCTGAGGGAAGTCCAGAACAAACCTCAAGTCTTATCCAGCCACTCTGCAAGTGATCCCCGTATAGTGGAAAGTCAAGCCCTGGTGGAGAAATACTTCGGACATTGTCAGAACCCCAGTGGCCTGGAAAATCCTCAATCTCATATCAAGTCAGTATTAATTCTGTGGGTGAAAAGCACCATAAGTCCCAGCAAGGCAACAGGGCTTACAAGGGGTTACACTGCATCCTCTCCACTCTGCGCCATACTGTGCCACTCTGAGCCCCCCCCCCACATAGACTTGTATTGCTTGTCTTCAGCTCCCTCCTCCATAGACTTCTATTGCTTGTCTTGAGCTCACTCCTCCATAGACTTCTATTGCTTATCTTGAGCTCTCTCCTCCATAGACTTCTATTGCTTGTCTTGAGCTCTGTCCTCCATAGACTTCTACTGCTTGTCTTGAGCTCTCTCTTCCATAGACTTCTATTGCTTGTCTTGAGCTCTCTCCTCCGTAGACTTGTATTGCTTGTCTTCAGCTCTCTCCTCCATAGACTTCTATTGCTTGTCTTGAGCTCACTCCTCCATAGACTTCTATTGCTTGTCTTGAGCTCACTCCTCCATAGACTTCTATTGCTTGTCTTGAGCTCTCTCCTCCATAGACTTGTATTGCTTGTCTTGAGCTCACTCCTCCATAGACTTCTATTGCTTGTCTTGAGCTCACTCCTCCATAGACTTCTATTGCTTGTCTTGAGCTCACTCCTCCATAGACTTCTATTGCTTGTCTTGAGCTCACTCCTCCATAGACTTCTATTGCTTGTCTTGAGCTCTCTCCTCCATAGACTTGTATTGCTTGTCTTGAGCTCTCTCCTCCATAGACTTGTATTGCTTGTCTTCAGCTCTCTCCTCCATAGTCTTCTATTGCTTGTCTTGAGGTCACTCCTCCATAGACTTCTATTGCTTGTCTTGAGGTCACTCCTCCATAGACTTCTATTGCTTGTCTTGAGCTCTGTCCTCTAAAGACTTCTACTGCTTGTCTTACAGACCCAGGACAAAGCTAAATAGATTTTTAAAGAAGAGGATTTGAGCAGCAGAAGCGGGCGCGTGGGGGGTGGGGTTAGAGGAAAAAATGTTTGCTAACAGGAAAAGGAAGCATTTTTGTCTCATAGGTTATATTACAAAGTTTCTTATATTTACTTGGGCTATTTATCTATACAAAAGTTTTTCCAAATAATAAGCGGGGTCCACAGGCGAATTCCATAGTGTAAATGAGCCCTGAAAGTGCATGGGTCTGTGTTGTAGTCCCCTGCACAGTTGGTGGCCAGGAGTACAGGACGAAGGAGCCACAGCCCTTGGCTAGTCATGCGGCCATAGGTTTAGTGGGGGTTCCTAGTAAGTAAGTGGGGGGTCCTAGTAAGTGCGGGTTCCTAGTGATGGGCTTTCAATGGCAAAAAAAACCCTAATAAGAATAATGGGACAATTACCCAAATGTAATATGGAATGCTGAGCAGGTCTCTGAGGAAATGGATTTATACTCTAATGAAGTGTTTCCCAACCAGTGTGCCTCCAGCTGTTGCAAAACTACAACTCCCAGCATGCCCGGACAGCCTTCGGCTGTCCAGGCATGCTGGGAGTTGTAGTTTTGCAACAGCTGGAGGCACACTGGTTGGAAAACAGAAGTCTTCTCTCTGTTACCCTTCATCTATCATGAGAAATGACAACTCCCTGCAGACTGCCAGGGCATGCTGGGTGTAGTAGTTGTATAGATGATTTGTATGTCCCGGTCACCCTCCTCATTGTTCGGTGTCACTCACGGTTTCCATTGGGCGGAGGATCCACTAAACCTTCCCGTATGTCTGAAGGTTTTTTTTTTTCTCACCACAGAATATGATTCCCATTAAATATAGAAAGTGTTAGCGGGAGGAATGAGAGAGATAACATGGAGGCGGCCTCTCATGGAACGCGCTTCAATAGAAAGTTATTTTGAAAGCCGGAGCTGTTGTCATAGCGATGGTGGCCGGACAATGAGGCCGTATCAGGTCCTCACACATATACAATATACTGCGGCTCTCATATGTAGACAAAACTGATTTATTATCGAAAAGATCTAATTATCTAATATCTATACATTTATCTATCTATCTATCTCATATCCATCTCATATATATCTATCTATCTATCTCATATCTATCTCATATCTATCTATCTATCTATCTATCTCATATCTATCTCATATCTATCTATCTATCTCATATCTATCTCATATCTATCTATCTATCTATCTCATATCTATCTATCTCATATCTATCTATCTATCTATCTATCTCATATCTATCTATCTCATATCTATCTATCTATCTCATCTCTATCTCATATCTATCTATCTATCTCAAATCTATCTATCTATCTATATCATATCTATCTATCTCATATCTATCTATCTCATATCTATCTATCTATCTCATATCTATCTCATATCTATCTATCTCATATCTATCTATCTCATATCTATCTCATATCTATCTATCTCATCTCTATCTCATATCTATCTATCTATCTATCTATCTCATCTCTATCTCATATCTATCTATCTATCTATCTCATATCTATCTATCTATCTATCTCATATCTATCTATCTCATATCTATCTCATATCTATCTATCTATCTATCTATCTATCTCATATCTATCTATCTCATATCTATCTATCTCATATCTATCTATCTCATATCTATCCATCTCATATCTATCTATCCATCTCATATCTATCTATCTCATATCTATCTATCTATCTATCTCATATCTATCTATCTATCTCATATCTATCTATCTCATATCTATCTATCTCATATCTATCGATCTCATATCTATCTATCTCATATCTATCTATATCTATCTATATCTCATATCTATCTATATCTCATATCTATCTATCTATCTGTCTATCTCATATCTATCTCATATCTATCTATCTATCTCATATCTATCTATCTATCTCATCTCTATCTCATATCTATCTATCTATCTCAAATCTATCTATCTATCTATCTATCTATCTATATCATATCTATCTATCTCATATCTATCTATCTCATATCTATCTATCTCATATCTATCTCATATCTATCTATCTCATATCTATCTATCTCATATCTATCTCATATCTATCTATCTATCTATCTCATATCTATCTATCTATCTCATCTCTATCTCATATCTATCTATCTATCTATCTATCTATCTCATATCTATCTATCTATCTATCTATCTATCTATCTCATATCTATCTATCTCATATCTATCTCATATGTATCTATCTATCTATCTCATATCTATCTATCTCATATCTATCTCATATCTATCTATCTCATATCTATCTATCTATCTATCTATCTATCTCATATCTATCTATCTCATATCTATCTATCTCATGTCTATCTATCTCATATCTATCTATCTATCTATCTCATATCTATCTATCTCATATCTATCTATCTCATATCTATCTCATATCTATCTATCTATCTCATCTCTATCTCATATCTATCTATCTCATCTCTATCTCATATCTATCTATCTATCTATCTATCTATCTCATATCTATCTATCTATCTATCTATCTATCTCATATCTATCTATCTCATATCTATCTCATATCTATCTATCTATCTATCTATCTATCTCATATCTATCTATCTCATATCTATCTATCTCATATCTATCTATCTCATATCTATCTATCTCATATCTATCTATCCATCTCATATCTATCTATCTCATATCTATCTATCTATCTCATATCTATCTATCTATCTCATATCTATCTATCTCATATCTATCTATCTCATATCTATCGATCTCATATCTATCTATCTCATATCTATCTATATCTATCTATATCTCATATCTATCTATATCTCATCTCTATCTATCTATCTGTCTATCTCATATCTATCTCATATCTATCTATCTATCTATCTCATATCTATCTATCTCATCTCTATCTCATATCTATCTATCTATCTCAAATCTATCTATCTATCTATCTATCTATATCATATCTATCTATCTCATATCTATCTATCTCATATCTATCTATCTATCTCATATCTATCTCATATCTATCTATCTCATATCTATCTATCTCATATCTATCTCATATCTATCTATCTATCTATCTATCTATCTATCTATCTCATATCTATCTATCTATCTCATCTCTATCTCATATCTATCTATCTATCTATCTATCTCATATCTATCTATCTATCTATCTATCTATCTATCTCATATCTATCTATCTCATATCTATCTCATATGTATCTATCTATCTATCTCATATCTATCTATCTCATATCTATCTCATATCTATCTATCTCATATCTATCTATCTATCTATCTCATATCTATCTATCTCATATCTATCTATCTCATGTCTATCTATCTCATATCTATCTATCTCATATCTATCTATCTCATATCTATCTATCCATCTCATATCTATCTTTCTATCATCCACTGTATTTATCTATGTATCTATCCCAAGTAGCAGAACCATAACCCGCTGTGTCATCCTGTTGTGGTTTGGGGTCCAGTCATGGTCAGACTGTGTTCTGTCCACTTTCCCAGCACTGAATCATTAACCTCTATGACTGGAATAGAAAAGTGGAGGCCAAGGAGGGACAACACAACCCTGAGGAGAAGTGTGACTGGATAAGTGGTATATATGGGTAAAGTATGGGGTATATAGTGGGTACAGTAATGGGTATATAGTGGGTAAAACATTTGGATATATAACGGGTTCAGTAATAAAGTATATAGTGAGGTTTATACAGGGTGATGTTTATACAGTAGTGGGTACAGTAATGGGGTATATAGTGGATATAGTGATGGGGTATATAGTGGGTACAGTAATGGGGTATATAGTGGGTACAGCAATGCTGTATATAGTCGGTAAAGTAATGGGGTATATAGTCGGTAAAGCAATGGGGTATATAGTGGGTACAGTATTGGGGTATATAGTGGATATAGTGATGGGGTATATAGTGGGTACAGTAATGGGGTATATAGTGGGTACAGTAATGGGGTATATAGTGGGTACAGTAATGGGGTATATAGTCGGTAAAGTAATGGGGTATATAGTCGGTAAAGTATTGGGGTATATACTGGGTACAGTATTGGGGTATATAGTGGGTACAGTAATGGGTTAAATAGTGGGTACAGTAATGGAGTATATACTGGGTACAGTATTGGGGTATATAGTGGATACAGTGATTGGGTATATAGTGGGTACAATAATAGGGTATGTAGTGGGTACAATAATAGGGTATATAGTGGGTAAAGTAATGGGGTATATAGTATGTACAGTGATGTGGTATATAGTGAGTACAGTGGTGGGTGTATATACTGGATACACTTTTTGGAATATATAATGAGTGCTCTGGTGGGGTTACATACTGGGTACACTGGTAGGGGTATACACTTTATACACTGGTGGCATTATATATTGGGTACACTGCTCGGTGTATACACTTTGTACACTGGGGAGGTATATACTGGGTAAACTGATGGGGTATACATTGGGTTCAAGGGTGGGACTATATATTGGGCACATTGGTGAGTTATATACTGGTTAAAGTGGGGCGTTATGTACTGGATACACTGGTGGGAGTATATACTGGGTATACTGGTGGGAGTATATACTGGGTACACTGGTGGGAGTATATACTGGGTACACTGGTGTGTTATATACTGGTTATAGTGGATACACTGGTGGGGGGTATATACTGGGTACACTGGTGGAAGTATATATTTGGTTCACTGGTGGAAATATATCCTGGTTACACTGGTGGTAGTATATACTGGGTACACTGGTGGGAGTATATACTGGGTACACTGGTTCCGTATATGGCTGCATTACAAAGTCCATAAACCCTCGGGCAGTGTTCCTTAAAGGGGTACTCGACTGCTCAGTGTTTGGAACAAACAGTCTTGTGATGTCATAGCCCCGCCCCTTCATGATGTCACGTCCCGCCCCCTCAATGCAAGTCTATGGGAGGGGGCGTGACGGCATTGAGGGGGCGGGGCATGACATCATAAGGGGGCAGGGCTATGACGTCACAAGCTCCCGGCTCCAGCGTCCAGAACAGTTTGTTCCAAGAGCTGAGCAGCGGAGTACCCCTTTAACCCGTGACTCTCCAGCTGTTGCACAACTACAACTCCCATCATGCTCTGACAACGTGCGCCTCCTAGTTAACCCTTCCGTTGCTTTCCTAAAAGAGTCTCAGAGAGTTTTTTTTGTTGACAGATTTTTTTTCCTTTAATAATAAATTGCGCTTCTGATCGCCGTATGATTATTTGGTTAGTAAAATATAATCACCGCATTAAATTGGCCGTATACTATGATACAGCACGAGGAGGGGGACATAAAAAAAAAACGTCTCTCATCTGGCGACAATAGCAATGAAATTTTGACAAGCCCCGGATCCTGAAGTGCGCACTTGTAAAGCGGCCTAATCTTGTTTTTGCACATTACAGAACCCAATGGCTGCTTTGTGAGTGCTGACCACTAGACACGCGGGAATGTCAGTCAGACCTTGACAGCGGCTGGCGGGGAGCCAGCGCTCCCTCCACCACAACGTATTACAAAAAATATACATTTAGATATATGGAGAACAAGGATTTTGTTATAAGCTTGTAGCAAATGTCGAAAAACAGCTGCGAAAACAACAGCGTATCCGGCTCCTGTGGGTCTTACACGAAGCGCAGCCGAGCCGCGGAGATAACTGCTAGGTTGCCTGTAGCTGTGTTATTTACCCAATCTGTGCCTTACTGTTACGCCGAGCGCTCCGGGTCCCCGCTCCTCCCCGGAGCGCTCGCTTCTCTCCCTCCGCTGCAGCGCTCCGGTCACGTCCTCTGACCCGGGGCGCTGCGATCCTGCTGCCAGCCGGGATGCGATTCGCGATGCGGGTAGCGCCCGCTCGCGATGCGCACCCCGGCTTCCCTACCTGACTCGCTCCCCGTCTGTTCTGTCCCGGCGCGCGCGGCCCCGCTCCCTAGGGCGCGCGCGCGCCGGGTCTCTGCGATTTAAAGGGCCACTGCGCCGCTGATTGGCGCAGTGGTTCCAATTAGGGTTTTCACCTGTGCACTTCCCTATATTACCTCACTTCCCTTGCACTCCCTTGCCGGATCTTGTTGCCTTAGTGCCAGTGAAAGCGTTCCTTGTGTGTTCCTTGCCTGTGTTTCCTGACCTTCTGCCGTTGCCCCTGACTACGATCCTTGCTGCCTGCCCCGACCTTCTGCTACGTCCGACCTTGCTTCTGCCTACTCCCTTGTACCGCGCCTATCTTCAGCAGCCAGAGAGGTGAGCCGTTGCTAGTGGATACGACCTGGTCACTACCGCCGCAGCAAGACCATCCCGCTTTGCGGCGGGCTCTGGTGAAAACCAGTAGTGGCTTAGAACCGGTCCACTAGCACGGTCCACGCCAATCCCTCTCTGGCACAGAGGGTCCACTACCTGCCAGCCGGCATCGTGACAGTAGATCCGGCCATGGATCCCGCTGAAGTTCCTCTGCCAGTTGTCGCTGACCTCACCACGGTGGTCGCCCAGCAGTCACAACAGATAGCGCAACAAGGCCAACAGCTGTCTCAACTGACCGTTATGCTACAACAGTTGCTACCACAGCTTCAGCAGTCATCTCCTCCGCCAGCTCCTGCACCTCCTCCGCAGCGAGTGGCCGCTCCTGGGATACGCTTATCCTTGCCAGATAAATTTGATGGGGACTCTAAGTTTTGCCGTGGCTTTCTCTCCCAATGTTCCCTGCATCTGGAGATGATGTCGGACCTGTTTCCCACTGAAAGGTCTAAGGTGGCTTTCGTAGTCAGTCTTCTGTCCGGAAAAGCCCTGTCATGGGCCACACCGCTCTGGGACCGCAATGACCCCGTCACTGCCTCAGTACACTCCTTCTTCTCGGAAATCCGAAGTGTCTTTGAGGAACCTGCCCGAGCCTCTTCTGCTGAGACTGCCCTGTTGAACCTGGTCCAGGGTAATTCTTCCGTTGGCGAGTACGCCGTACAATTCCGTACACTTGCTTCAGAATTGTCCTGGAATAATGAGGCCCTCTGCGCGACCTTCAAAAAAGGCCTATCCAGCAACATTAAAGATGTTCTGGCCGCACGAGAAATTCCTGCTAATCTACATGAACTTATTCACCTAGCCACTCGCATTGACATGCGTTTTTCTGAAAGGCGTCAGGAACTCCGCCAAGATATGGACTCTGTTCGCACAAGGCGTTTCGTCTCCTCGGCTCCTCTCTCCTCTGGTCCCCTGCAATCTGTTCCTGTGCCCCCCGCCGTGGAGGCTATGCAGGTCGACCGGTCTCGCCTGACACCCCAAGAGAGGACACGACGCCGTATGGAGAACCTCTGCCTGTACTGTGCTAGTACCGAACACTTCCTGAGGGATTGTCCTATCCGTCCTCCCCGCCTGGAAAGACGTACGCTGACTCCGCACAAAGGTGAGACAGTCCTTGATGTCTACTCTGCTTCTCCACGTCTTACTGTGCCTGTGCGGTTGTCTGCCTCTGCCTTCTCCTTCTCTACAGTGGCTTTCTTGGACTCTGGATCTGCAGGAAATTTTATTTTGGCCTCTCTCGTCAACAGGTTCAACATCCCAGTGACTGGTCTCGCCAGACCCCTCTACATCAATTGTGTAAATAATGAAAGATTGGACTGTACCATACGTTTCCGCACGGAGCCCCTTCTTATGAGTATCGGATCTCATCATGAGAGGATTGAACTTTTGGTCCTCCCCAATTGCACCTCGGAGATTCTCCTTGGACTTCCCTGGCTTCAACTTCATTCCCCAACCCTGGATTGGTCCACTGGGGAGATCAAGAGTTGGGGGTCCTCTTGTTCCAAGAACTGTCTAAAACCGGTTCCCAGTAACCCTTGCCGTAACTCTGTGGTTCCTCCAGTAACCGGTCTCCCTAAGGCCTATATGGACTTCGCGGATGTTTTCTGCAAAAAACAAGCTGAGACTCTACCTCCTCACAGGCCTTATGATTGCCCTATCGACCTCCTCCCGGGTACTACTCCACCCCGGGGCAGAATTTATCCTCTCTCTGCCCCAGAGACTCTTGCCATGTCCGAATACGTCCAGGAGAATCTAAAAAAGGGCTTTATCCGTAAATCCTCCTCTCCTGCCGGAGCCGGATTTTTCTTTGTGTCCAAAAAAGATGGCTCCCTACGTCCTTGCATTGACTACCGCGGTCTTAATAAAATCACGGTTAAGAACCGCTACCCCTTACCCCTCATCTCTGAACTCTTTGATCGCCTCCAAGGTGCCCACATCTTCACTAAATTGGACTTAAGAGGCGCCTATAACCTCATCCGCATCAGAGAGGGGGACGAGTGGAAAACGGCATTTAACACCAGAGATGGACACTTTGAGTATCTGGTCATGCCCTTTGGACTGTGTAATGCCCCTGCCGTCTTCCAAGACTTTGTCAATGAAATTTTTCGTGATCTATTATACTCCTGTGTTGTGGTATATCTGGACGATATCCTAATTTTTTCTGCCAATCTAGAAGAACACCGCCAGCATGTCCGTATGGTTCTTCAGAGACTTCGTGACAACCAACTCTATGCCAAAATTGAGAAATGTCTGTTTGAATGCCAATCTCTTCCTTTTCTAGGATATTTGGTCTCTGGCCAGGGACTACAGATGGATCCAGACAAACTCTCTGCCGTCTTAAATTGGCCACGCCCCTCCGGACTCCGCGCTATCCAACGCTTTTTGGGGTTCGCCAATTATTACAGGCAATTTATTCCACATTTTTCTACCATTGTGGCTCCTATCGTGGCTTTAACCAAGAAAAATGCTGATCCCAAGTCCTGGCCTCCTCAAGCAGAAGACTCCTTTAAACGACTCAAGTCTGCCTTTTCTTCGGCTCCCGTGCTCTCCAGACCTGACCCTTCCAAACCCTTCCTATTGGAGGTTGATGCCTCCTCAGTAGGAGCTGGAGCTGTTCTTCTACAAAAAAATCCTTCCGGGCATGCTGTCACTTGTGGTTTTTTCTCTAGGACCTTCTCTCCAGCGGAGAGGAACTACTCCATCGGGGATCGAGAGCTTCTAGCCATTAAATTAGCACTTGAGGAATGGAGGCATCTGCTGGAGGGATCAAGATTTCCTGTTATTATCTACACCGACCACAAGAACCTCTCCTACCTCCAGTCGGCCCAACGGCTGAATCCTCGCCAGGCCCGGTGGTCTCTGTTCTTTGCCCGATTTAATTTTGAGATTCACTTTCGTCCTGCCGATAAGAACATTAGGGCCGATGCTCTCTCTCGTTCCTCGGATGCCTCAGAAGTTGATCTCCCTCCGCAACACATCATTCCACCTGACTGCCTGATCTCCACTTCTCCTGCCTCCATCAGGCAGACTCCTCCAGGAAAGACCTTTGTTTCTCCACGCCAACGCCTCGGAATCCTCAAATGGGGTCACTCCTCCCATCTCGCAGGTCATGCGGGCATCAAGAAATCTGTGCAACTCATCTCCCGCTTCTATTGGTGGCCGACTCTGGAGACGGATGTTGGGGACTTTGTGCGAGCCTGCACTATCTGTGCCCGGGATAAGACTCCTCGCCAGAAGCCCGCTGGTTTTCTTCATCCTCTGCCTGTCCCCGAACAGCCTTGGTCTCTGATTGGTATGGATTTTATTACTGATTTACCCCCTTCCCGTGGCAACACCGTTATTTGGGTGGTCGTTGATCGATTCTCCAAAATGGCACATTTCATCCCTCTTCCTGGTCTTCCTTCTGCGCCTCAGTTGGCTAAACAATTTTTTGTACACATTTTTCGTCTTCACGGGTTGCCTACGCAGATTGTCTCGGATAGAGGGGTCCAATTCGTGTCTAAATTCTGGAGGGCTCTCTGTAAACAACTCAAGATTAAATTAAATTTTTCCTCTGCATATCATCCCCAGTCCAATGGACAAGTAGAAAGAATTAACCAGATCCTGGGTGATTATTTGCGACATTTTGTTTCCTCCCGCCAGGATGACTGGGCAGATCTCCTTCCATGGGCCGAATTTTCGTATAACTTCAGGGTCTCTGAATCTTCCTCCAAATCCCCATTTTTCGTGGTGTACGGCCGTCACCCTCTTCCCCCCCTCCCTACCCCCTTGCCCTCTGGTCTGCCCGCTGTGGATGAAATTTCTCGTGACCTTTCCATTATATGGAGAGAGACCCAAAATTCTCTTTTACAGGCTTCTTCACGCATGAAGAGGTTCGCGGATAAGAGGAGAAGAGCTCCCCCCGTTTTTTCCCCTGGAGACAAGGTATGGCTCTCCGCTAAATATGTCCGCTTCCGTGTCCCTAGCTACAAGTTGGGACCACGCTATCTTGGTCCTTTCAAAATTTTGTCTCAAATTAATCCTGTCTCTTATAAACTTCTTCTTCCTCCTTCTCTTCGTATCCCTAATGCCTTTCACGTCTCTCTTCTCAAACCACTCATCCTCAACCGTTTTTCTCCCAAATCTGTTCCTCCCACTCCTGTTTCCGGCTCCTCGGACGTCTTCTCGGTCAAGGAAATTTTGGCTGCCAAAAAGGTCAGAGGGAAAAATTTTTTTTTAGTTGACTGGGAGGGTTGTGGTCCTGAAGAGAGATCCTGGGAACCTGAGGACAACATCCTTGACAAAAGTCTGCTCCTCAGGTTCTCAGGCTCCAAGAAGAGGGGGAGACCCAAGGGGGGGGGTACTGTTACGCCGAGCGCTCCGGGTCCCCGCTCCTCCCCGGAGCGCTCGCTTCTCTCCCTCCGCTGCAGCGCTCCGGTCACGTCCTCTGACCCGGGGCGCTGCGATCCTGCTGCCAGCCGGGATGCGATTCGCGATGCGGGTAGCGCCCGCTCGCGATGCGCACCCCGGCTTCCCTACCTGACTCGCTCCCCGTCTGTTCTGTCCCGGCGCGCGCGGCCCCGCTCCCTAGGGCGCGCGCGCGCCGGGTCTCTGCGATTTAAAGGGCCACTGCGCCGCTGATTGGCGCAGTGGTTCCAATTAGGGTTTTCACCTGTGCACTTCCCTATATTACCTCACTTCCCTTGCACTCCCTTGCCGGATCTTGTTGCCTTAGTGCCAGTGAAAGCGTTCCTTGTGTGTTCCTTGCCTGTGTTTCCTGACCTTCTGCCGTTGCCCCTGACTACGATCCTTGCTGCCTGCCCCGACCTTCTGCTACGTCCGACCTTGCTTCTGCCTACTCCCTTGTACCGCGCCTATCTTCAGCAGCCAGAGAGGTGAGCCGTTGCTAGTGGATACGACCTGGTCACTACCGCCGCAGCAAGACCATCCCGCTTTGCGGCGGGCTCTGGTGAAAACCAGTAGTGGCTTAGAACCGGTCCACTAGCACGGTCCACGCCAATCCCTCTCTGGCACAGAGGGTCCACTACCTGCCAGCCGGCATCGTGACACTTACATGGCGGTATGTGAGAAAAGAAAAGACAAACACGTTCATATTTCTCCAGCATATTAGGACGGTTTATATTATTAATTTAATTAATTAATTATTATCTAATAATCCATGTTATTACTTCAGCTATTAGATGTCGTTAAAAGGGTATTCCGTGAAAAAAAAAAAAGTGGTACGCCTCGGGGGTTGTAGGGTAGTTGGGGTGTTGCTGTTCTGGATAATAAAGGGCGCTGTTAACCCTTGTCACTCGTGACGCCAGGGTGAGGGTTAAATACTGTAATGTTGCTAGGGCCTATCGCCACCCTTCCCAAGAGCGATAGGTGAGTGCGTAATAAATGGATTGTCCACAACCACTGCTTAACTGAAAACTTGCAGGAACTTTTACTGAAGATTTTCTGTAGCAGGCAATAGCAATAACAGTCCAGATAACAGAGTCTATTTGTAGTTGAGCAGCGAGTGACAGTTGGTTGGGATCAGATAAGCTCAGTTTAGCTTTAGGAAGATTCCGTAGCATAGATCCGCTGGATTTAGGGGTGCGTTTAGGTCCAGTGATCTGGCGGAGAGTAGCGGGGAATTGTAGAAGTATAACAGCTTTGGTATAGGCCGAGGCCGCAAGGCTTTGGCCTAGTAAACGTACTTGAAAGTTGCGGAGGTCCTACCTCGTTCAGTGACAGCAACCCAAGAGAGCGAATAATGGCCGCAGCTCCCTTATATGGGCAGGGGCTGAGCCGTTTTGGATTGGTCCATAACAACTGTCACTCACCGTTACACAGCATTGTGGGTGAACATGTGACACAAGAACCACCTAAGGTCTTTCAACATACCATAGAGTTCTGAATAACGGGTCACATGACCTAAGGTCCTACGACGCCAAACAAGTGAGTAATGCAATATACATATTTACAATGATAATTTTTATAAATATTAACTTACTAAGGGGTGACTAGGGGTTAACTAGGGAAGCGGACCCCCAAAGTCCTAGGGACTCTGACTTTGGGGACCCCCCCCCCACCAAGGCACAGTATGAAATACAGTGCCAGGACACCACAAAAACATTTTTTCTTTTTCATATCAACTGGCTCCAGAAAGTTAAACGGATTTGTAAATTATTTCCATAAAAAAAAAAAAAAAATCTTAATCCTTCCAGTACTTATCAGCTGATGAAGTTGAGTTGTTCTTTTCTGTCTGACCACAGTGCTCTCTGCTGACACCTCTGTCCATCTCAGGAACTGTCCAGAGCAGGAGAGGTTTGCTATGGGGATTTGCTCCTGCTCTGGACAGTTCCTGAGACATACAGAGGTGTCAGCAGAGAGCACTGTGTACAGACAGAAAAGAACAACTTCAGCTGCTGATAAGTACTGGAAGGATTAAGATTTTTTTTATAGAAGTAATTTACAAATCTGTTTATCTTTCTGGAGCCAGTTTATATTGAAAAAAAAGATTTTTTTTTAATGAAATACCCCTTTAACCCCTTGTAACTCCTTGGCATATATATACTTCATGGTGGCCGTCTCATTGACATTTAGAAGGCGGCCATGATTGAGATCGGAAAGAAAATAATTTTAACTGTGTGCTGTAGTTAGAATTACACATTTTTTCCTGTGATTTGCACAATTGCATTAAAGGGGTGCTCCACCACCCCAGCGTTTGGAACATTTTGTTCCGAACGCTGGGTGCGGGAAGCGGGAGTCGTCACGTCACATCACGCCCCTCAATGCAAGTTTATGGGAGTCCCATAGACTTGTATTGAGGGGGTGTGAGGTGACATCACGAGGGGCGTGGCCATTACGTTATGAATAAAATGTTCCGAATGCTGGGGCAGTGGAGTACCCCTTTACTATAGCTTCATCTTTGCGACAATTTGGGGAAAATGACAGGAAAAACAGAAAAAAAATGCATCGTGTGAACACAGCCTCAGGGGGAGTGTAGAGATATCAGCAGCAGTAGATAGAGCTGGTGGGGAGGGGTCTGTGAGCTGCTGGGAGGGATCTGAAGAGTGATGACATCATCCTGTAGTTCATAGGAAGTCAGCTGACCCAGGGCTGACCACTTCCTCTGACATATTAAAGGAAATATGCAGCGAAAACTACACAGGATAGGGGAGAAGTGTCCGATCGCAGGGGGTCCGAATGCTGGGGCCCCCCGCGATCTCCTGCCCGGGGTCATGGCCACGCCCCCTCCATGTATCTCTATGGGAGAGGTGGGCATGCAGTGTTCTTGCCTCCCCTCCTCTCTGTATGGAGAGGGGGCGTACGGAGCTGTATGGAGAGGGGGCGAACCATCGACCTCACTGAGGTCGATGCTATGGGCAAAAGCCGATGCACAGCGCGGCCCCGTTCGGGAGATCACGGGGGGTCCGACCGCTGGGATAGAGGATGAGTTGTTTTTGCTGCAGATGTCTTTTACGTACTGTGATACTCTGTGGGTCAGACTGGTGATCACATAACTCAGTTACAGTATTGAAACACGTGGTTTTATGCAAGCACTCCATTCTAGTTATTTGGCACTATATGGTGGTATTATGTGGGCAACCTATGGTAGTTATTTGGTACTATATAGTGGTATTATGTGGGCACTTCATGGTAGTTTTTTGGTACTATATGGTGTTATATGGGCACTCCATTGAAGCTATTTAGTACTATATGATGGTATTATGTGGGAACTACCGTATATACTCGAGTATAAGCCGAGTTTTTCAGCACGATTTTTTGTGCTGAAAACGCCCCCCTCGGCTTATACTCGGGTGAACTCTCCGCCTGCCAATGCCTTTCAGTGGTCTTCAACCTGAGGACCTCCAGATGTTGCAAAACTACAACTCCCAGCATGCCCGGACAGCCATCGGGAGGCCCTCTTCTCCGCTCCGGGCCAGCCCCAGCATAGTGACGTTGCCCTGACGACGATGCACAGGGACGTGCCTGCACATGAACGTCCCTGTGCGTCGTCATCAAGGCAACGTCACTAGTCCGGGGCCGGCCCGAAGCGGAGAAGAGGGCCTCCTGGTGAAGATGGACAGCCCGGAACGACTAACCCTCCCCACCGGACGGTCCCTGCAGCACACATGGCCCGGACCAGCTCACCCTTCCTTCCCAACGAGGGGAGGTGAGTAAAAAACTAAAGGGGGGTCTGGATGATGACGAAGGCCCGGCAGTGGTCTTCAACCTGCGGACCTCCAGATGTTGCAAAACTACAAATCCCAGCATGCCCGGACAGCCATCGGGATGCCCTCTTCTCCGCTCCGGGCCAGCCCCGGCATAGTGACGTTGCCCTGACGACGACGCACAGGGACGTCCCTGCACATGAACATGCTGGGATTTGTAGTTTTGCAACATCTGGAGGTCCGCAGGTTGAAGACCACTGATTGAAGGTATTGACAGGTGGTGATGATGAAAGAGGGGGGATGATGACAGGGTGATGATGATGGGGGTGTTAATGACGGGGGATGATGTATTTCCCACCCTAGGCTTATAGTCGAGTCAATAACTTTTCCTGGGTTTTTGGGGTGAATTTAAGGGCCTCGGCTTCTATTCTGGTCGGCTTATACTCGAGTATATACGGTATATGGTATTGTTCTTAGGTAAAGTATTATGACGTTATTCGGAGACTTTAGGCCCCGGCCACCTGCAGGAATTATTCAGAAGGACATGGATGCAGCAGGGACATGGGTTTGCATTACACATGTCATTGTTAGAAATGCGGCCTCCAAAGTTTAAATATTTATTTGTGAATTTTCTATCGGGTGACCTCGGGTCGCAGCAGAACTAATGCAAGATGATGAATTTTTTATACCATATTTTTATTGAACTTGGCTTTTGATGACACCTGCGCACAACAATATGGAGGTCTTCATGGCTCGGGCTGATGGTGAAGTAGGAGATGAATCATCTTAATAGACGCTATATGGGAAATCTCTTTGTTTGTGATGGAAAATACAGTTTATTTATTTATTTTATTTTTTTCGCATAAAAGCATTTCAGACTAGAAAACCTGGCGGTAGTGTCCCTAGGATCAGAGGATTGCGCCATTCAGAGATAGGAGAAAATGTCAGGGACCCATCAGATATCGGTTTTCTCATCTGCGGTTCCCGCATGATCACCCCAATGGATCGTGCATCAAAGGATAGGGGATAAGTTTGAGATCGCGGGTGGACTGACAGCTGAGGCCCCCTGCGATCTCTATGTAAGGGGCCCCCGGCATCTCCGGCCAGATAGCGGGTGTCGACCCCCGCACGAAGCGGCGGCCGACACGCCCCCTCAATACTTCGCTATGGCAGAGCCGGAGATTGCCGAAGGCAGCGCTCCGGCTCTGCCATAGAGTTGTATTGAGGGGGCATGTCGTCCGCCGCTTCGTGCGGTGGTCAACATGCCCCCTTCCTGCGGGCTGTCGGGGCCCCGAACAGGAGATCGCGGGGGGCCCCAGTGGTCGGACCCCCCGCGATCTGCAACTTATCTCCTATCCTTAGGATAGGGGATAAGTTGTTCACCACTGGACTACTCCTTTTACGCTTAAAATTTTTCACCTAAAGACCCATATGACCACTTGTTTTTTTTGTTCCACCAATTGTATTTTTTAATGACATCCCTCATTTTACCACAAAATCTATGTTAAATAAAAATATTTGTGGGGCAAAATAAAAAAATTTAAAGATTATAAAAATTTTTTATTATTTCTTTATTTTGTTATTTACTTATTTTTAACATTTTTTTCAAATTTCAGGGGCTTCTGTTTCTATGCAGTGCACTTTTCTGTACAAATGACAAATTATCTTTATTCCGTAGATCCATAAAATTACAACGAAACCCAGTTTATATAGGATTTATTTTATTTTACTACGTTTAAAAAAAATACTTATATAACTTTTTGTACAAAAATTATTAGGCTCAAAATTGTCCCCTTCTGGCCCCTATACCTTTTTTATTTTTCCATATACGGGGATGTGTGAGGACTTTTTTTTTTGCATGTGAACTGTAGTTTTTATTGGTACCATTTTTGGTTTTGATTCCTTGATTATTTTGTTTGATTATTTTTTTTTTCATGATATTCAAGTTAGGCTGGGTTCACATCACGTTTTCAGCCATACGGGACCGCATACGGCTGGGGAGAGCTAAAACTGGGCGCTCCCGTATCCCTGCTGTATGCCGCCCGTATGTAATTCATTTCAATGAGCCGACCGGAGTGAAACGCTGACTCCGGTCGGCTCAATTTCGCCCCAAATGCGGTTTTCCACCGGACCTAAAACCGTGGTCGACCATGGTTTTAGGTCCAGTGGGAAAACCCCATTCGGGGCAAAAATGAGCCGACCGGAGTCAGCGTTTCACTCCGGTTCATTGCAGATGCCACGCCCCCTTCCATAGACTTGCACTGAGGCGGTATGTTGTGATGTCACAAGAGGATCTGATACCACAGGACACATCATATGGCTATGGGGTCCGAACCTTGTGGGCGAGGGGGGGTGTTACATCACAAAGACATGGGGTCCAGGACCCAGAGGGTCTAATCATCTAATCACGCATCTATGGAGTCCTTAACCCCTTAAGGACCAAGGGCGTACAGGTACGCCTTTGCTCCCTGGTACTTAAGGACCAAGGGTGGGAATTTCGGTCCCCGCCGCGCGCCGGGCGGGGATCGCGCCAGGGTGACTGCTGATATCTATCAGCAGGCACCCCGCGCAAATGCCCAGGGGGGTCATTAGACCCCCCCATGTCGGCGATCGGCGCAAATCGCAAGTGAATTCACACTTGCGATTTGCGCCGATTCCGGGTCATACGGGTCTATGGTGACCCGGAAAATAAAGGGGATCGTGGATGTCCTAGACACGATCCCCCTGTAGCGATAGGAGTGAGGTGGCAGAGTTGCCACCCCTCCTATCTCTGCTATTGGTGGTCTAGACGCGACCACCAATAGCAGATCGGGGGCGGAGGGGTTTACTTTCGGTTTCCCCGTCCTGCCCACCCACAATAGGCGGGGCAGAACGGGGAAACCGACAGGGACCGGCGCCGAAGATCCACTTACCCATCGGCGACGGCAGCGGCGAAGATCAGCGGCGGCAGCGGGCGACGATCGGCGGAAGAAGAGGACCGCGACGCAGCTCCCTGGATCCAACGGAAGCCGGTGAGTTACTTAGCAACATCTGGAGGGCTACAGTCTGAGACCACTATAGTGGTCTCTAAACTGTAACCCTCCAGATGTTGCAAAACTACAACTCCCAGCATGCCCAGAGAGCTGTTTAGGCTTGCTGGGAGTTGCAGTTTTGCAACAGCTGGAGGTCTACAGTTTGAGACCACTGCAAAGTGATCTCTATACTGTGCACCTCCAGATCTTGCAAAACTACAACTCCCAGCATGCCCAGACAGCAGTTTGCTGTCTGGGCATGCTGGGAGTTGTAGTTTTGCAACATCTGGAGGTCCACAGTTTGGAGACCACTATGCAGTGGTCTCAAACTGTAGACCTCCAGCTGTTGCAAAACTGCAACTCCCAGCAAGCCTAAACAGCAAACAGCTGTCTCTGCATGCTGGGAGTTGTAGTTGCGATCCCTCCAGCTGTTGCATAACTACATCTCCCAGCATGCCTTTCGGCGATCAGTACATGCTGGGAGTTGAAGTTTTGCAACAGCTGGAGGCACACTGGTTGGAAAATACTGAGTTAGGTAACAGAACCTAACTGAAGGTTTTCCAACCAGTGTGCCTCCAGCTGTTGCAAAAGTACAACTCCCAGCATGCACGGTCTGTCAGTACATGCTGGGAGTTGTAGTTTTGAAACAGCTGGAGGTTTGCCCCCCCCCATGTGAACGTACAGGGTACATTCACACTGGCGGGTTTACAGTAAGTTTTCTGCTTCAAGTTTGGGCTGTGGCAAATTTTTCACCGCAGCGCAAACTCCTAGCCGTAAATTCACTGTAAACGCCCGCCAGTGTGAATGTACCCTAAAAACACTACACTACACATAATAAAGAGTAAAACACTACATATACACCCCCTTACACTGTCCCCCTAATAAAAAATAAAAAACGTATTGTACGGCAGTGTTTCCAAAACAGAGCCTCCAGCTGTTGCAAAACAACAACTCCCAGCATTTCCGGACAGCCACTGACTGTCCAGGCATGCTGGGAGTTTAGCAACAGCTGGAGGCACCCTGTTTGGGAATCACTGGCGTAGAATACCCCTATGTCCACCCCTGTGCAATCCCTAATTTAGTCCTCAAATGCGCATGGCGCTCTCTCACTTCAGAGCCCTGTCGTATTTCAAGGAAACAGTTTAGTGCCACATATGGGGTATTTCTGTACTCGGGAGAAATTGCGTTACTAATTTGGGGGGCTTTTATTCCTTTTACCCCTTATGAAAAAGAAAAGTTGGGGTCTACACCAGCCTGTTAGTGTAAAAAAATATTTTTTTTTACACTAACATGCTGGTGTTGTCCTTTACTTTTTATTTTCACGGGAGGTAAAAGGAAAAAAAGACCCCCAAAATTTGTAACGCAATTTCTCCTGAGTACAGAAATACCCCATATGTGGGCGTAAAATGCTCTGCGGACGCACAACAAGGCTCAGGAGTGAGAGCGCACCATGTACATTTGAGGCCTAAATTGGTGATTTGCACAGGGGTGGCTGATTTTACAGCGGTTCTGACATAAACACAAAACAATAAATACAGACATGTGACCCCATTTTGGAAACGACACCCCTCACGGAACGTAACAAGGGGTATAGTGAGCCTGAACACCCCACAAATTTTCATTAAAGTTGGATGGGAAAGTGAAAAAAAAAAAAAAATTTTCACTAAAATGCTGGTGTCACCCTAAATTTTTCATTTTCACAAGGGAAAATAAAAAAAGCCCCCCAAAATTTGTAACCCAATTTCTTCTGAGTAAGAGCATACCCCATATGTGGATGTAAAGTGCTCTATGGGTGCACTACAATGCTCAGAAGAGAAGGAGCGCCATTGGGATTTTGAAGAGAAAATTTGTCCGGAATTGAAGGCCACTTGTGTTTACAAAGCCCCCATGGTACCAGAACAATGGACCCCCCCATATGTGACCCCATTTTGGAAACTACACCCCTAATGTAATGTAATAAGGGGTGCAGTGAGCATTTACGCCCCACAGATTTTTGGAACAGTGATCCGTGAAAATGAAAAATGTAATTTTCCATTTGCACAGCCCACTGTCCCAAAGATCTGTCAAACGCCAGTGGGGTGTAAATGCTCACTGCACCACTTATTAAATTCTGTGAGGGGTGTAGTTTCCAAAATGGGGTCACATGTGGGGGGGGGGTCCACTGTTCTGGCACCATGGGGGGCTTTGTAAATGCACATGGCCCCTGACTACCATTCCAAACGAATTCTCTTTCCAAAAGCTCAATGGTGCTCCTCCTCTTCTGAGCATTGTAGTTCGCACGTAGTGCACTTCAGGTCCACTTATGGGGTACCTCCATACTCAGAAGAGATGGGGTTACAAATTTTGGGGGGTATTTTCTGCTATTAACCCTTGCAAAAATTTGAAATTTGGGGGGAAACACATATTTTAGTGAAAAAAAAAATATTTTTTTACATATGCAAAAGTCGTGAAACCCGTGTGGGGTATTAAGGCTCACTTTATTCCTTGTTACGTTCCTCAAGGGGTCTAGTTTCCAAAATGGTATGCCATGTGTTTTTTTTTTGCTGTTCTGGCACCATAGGGGCTTCCTAAATGCGACATGCCCCCTGAGCAAAATTTGCTCTCAAAAAGTCAAATATCACTCCTTCTCTTCGGAGCATTGTAGTTCGCCCGTAATGCACTTCATGCCAACTTATGGGGTACCTCCATACTCAGAAGAGATGGGGTTACAAATTTTGGGGGGTATTTTCTGCTATTAACCCTTGCAAAAATGTGAAATTTGGGGGGAAACACATTTTAGTGGAAAAAAATATATATTTTTTACATATGCAAAAGTCGTGAAACACCTGTGGGGTATTAAGGCTCACTTTATTCCTTGTTACGTTCCCCAAGGGGTCTAGTTTCCAAAATGGTATGCCATGTGGGTTATTTTTGCTGTTCTGGCACCATAGGGGCTTCCTAAATGCAACATGCCCCCCAAAAACCATTTCTGAAAAACGTACTCTCCAAAATCCCCTTGTCGCTCCTTCGCTTCTGAGCCCTCTACTGCGCCCGCCGAACACTTTGCATAGACATATGCGGTATGTGCTTACTCGAGAGAAATTGGGCTACAAATATAAGTATACATTTTCTCCTTTTACCCCTTGTAAAAATTCAAAAATTGGGTCTACAAGAACATGTGAGTGTAAAAAATAAAGATTGTGAATTTTCTCCTTCACTTTGCTGCTATTCCTGTGAAACACCTAAAGGGTTAAAACACTTACTGATTGTCATTTTGAATACTTTGGGGGGTGTAGTTTTTATAATGGGGTCATTTGTGGGGTATTTCTAATGGGAAGACCCTTCAAATCCACTTCAAACCTGAACTGGTCTCTGAAAAAAAGCGAGGTTCAAAATTTTGTGAAAAATTGGAAAATTGCTGCTGAACTTTGAAGCCCTCTGGTGTCTTCCAAAAGTAAAAACACGTAAATTTTATGATGCAAACATAAAGTAGACATATTGGAAATGTGAATAAAATAAAAAAATATTTTGAATATCCATTTTCCTTACAAGCAGAGAGCTTCAAAGTTAGAAAAATGCAAAATTTTCTAATTTTTCATCAAATTTTGGGATTTTTCACCAAGAAAGGATGCAAGTTACCACAAAATTTTACCACTACCGTATATACTCGAGTATAAGCCGACCCGAGTATAAGCCGAGACCCCTAATTTCAACCCAAAATCCCAGGAAAAGTTATTGACTCGAGTATAAGCCTAGGGTGGGAAATACCTCATCCCCCCCTGTCATCATCCAGACCCGTCATTAACATCCTCATCATCCCCTTGTCATCATCCCACACATCCCCCCTTCATCATCCCCTTGTCATCATCCCACACATCCCCCCTTCATCATCCCCTTGTCATCATCCCACACATCCCCTTATCATCCCACACATCCCCCCTTCATCATCCCCTTGTCATCATCCCACACATCCCCCCTTCATCATCCCCTTGTCATCATCCCACACATCCCCTTATCCCACACATCCCCCCTTCATCATCCCCTTGTCATCATCCCACACATCCCCTTATCCCACACATCCCCCCTTCATCATCCCCTTGTCATCATCCCACACATCCCCCCTTCATCATCCCCTTGTCATCATCCCACACATCCCCCCTTCATCATCCCCTTGTCATCATCCCACACATCCCCTTATCATCCCACACATCCCCCCTTCATCATCCCCTTGTAATCATCCCACACCCCCCCCTTCATCATCCCCACCCCCCTTCATCATCCCCACACCCCCCCCCCCCTTCATCATCCTCTTCTCATCATTCGCCCTCAGTGGTCTTCAACCTGCGGACCTCCAGAGGTTTCAAAACTACAACTCCCAGCAAGCCCGGGCAGCCATCGGCTGTCCGGGCTTGCTGGGAGTTGTAGTTTTGAAACCTCCGGAGGTCCGCAGGTTGAAGACCACTGCGGCCTTCAACCTGCGGACCTCCAGAGGTTTCAAAACTACAACTCCCAGCAAGCCCGGGCAGCCATCGGCTGTCCGGGCTTGCTGGGAGTTGTAGTTTTGAAACCTCCGGAGGTCCGCAGGTTGAAGACCACTGCGGCCTTCAACCTGCGGACCTCCAGAGGTTTCAAAACTACAACTCCCAGCAAGCCCGGGCAGCCATCGGCTGTCCGGGCTTGCTGGGAGTTGTAGTTTTGAAACCTCCGGAGGTCCGCAGGTTGAAGACCACTGCGGCCTTCAACATGCGGACCTCCAGAGGTTTCAAAACTACAACTCCCAGCAAGCCCGGGCAGCCATCGGCTGTCCGGGCTTGCTGGGAGTTGTAGTTTTGAAACCTCCGGAGGTCCGCAGGTTGAAGACCACTGCGGCCTTCAACATCATCCAGCCCCCTCTCACCCCCTTTAGTTCTGAGTACTCACCTCCGCTCGGCGCTGGTCCGGTCCTGCAGGGCTGTCCGGTAAGGAGGTGGTCCGGTGAGGAGGTGGTCCGGGCTGCTATCTTCACCGGGGGCGCCTCTTCTCCGCGCTTCCGGCCCGGAATAGAGCCGTTGCCTTGACAACGACGTATCTGCGTCGTTGTCAAGGCAACGTGACTATTCTGAGGCCGGGCCCGAAGCGCTTAGAAGAGGCCTCCCCGGTGAAGATAGCAGCCCGGACCACCTCCTCACCGGACCACCTCCTCACCGGACAGCCCTGCAGGACCGGACCAGCGCCGAGCGGAGGTGAGTACTCAGAACTAAAGGGGGGTGAGAGGGGGCTGGATGATGTTGAAGGCCGCAGTGGTCTTCAACCTGCGGACCTCCGGAGGTTTCAAAACTACAACTCCCAGCAAGCCCGGACAGCCGATGGCTGCCCGGGCTTGCTGGGAGTTGTAGTTTTGAAACCTCTGGAGGTCCGCAGGTTGAAGACCACTGCGGGTGGGGGAGTTCACTCGAGTATAAGCCGAGGGGGGTGTTTTCAGCACGAAAAATCGTGCTGAAAAACTCGGCCTATACTCGAGTATATACGGTATGTTAAAGTAGAATATGTCACGAAAAAACAATTTTCTCGGAATCAGATTGATAACTAAAAGCATTCCAGAGTTATTAATGTTTAAAGTGACAGTGGTCAGATGTGCAAAAAACGCTCTGGTCCTAAGGTGTAAAATGGCCTGGTCCTTAACCCCTTAAGGACCGAGCCATTTTATACCTTAAGGACCGGAGCGTTTTTTGCAATTCTGACCACTGTCACTTTAAACATTAATAACTCTGGGATGCTTTTAGTTATCATTCTGATTCCGAGATTGTTTTTTCGTGACATATTCTACTTTAACTTAGTGGTAAAATTTTATGGTAACTTGCATCCTTTCTTGGTGAAAAATCCCAAAATTTGATGAAAAAAATGAAAATTTTGCATTTTTCTAACTTTGAAGCTCTCTGCTTGTAAGGAAAATGGATATTCAAAATATATTTTTTTGGGGTTCACATATACAATATGTCTACTTTATGTTTGCATCATAAAATTTATGAGTTTTTACTTTTGGAAGACACCAGAGGGCTTCAAAGTTCAGCAGCAATTTTGAAATTTTTCACAAAATTTTCAAACTCACTATTTTTCAGGGACCAGTTCAGTTTTGAAGTGGATTTGAAGGGTCTTCATATTAGAAATACCCCATAAAAGACCCCATTATAAAAACTACACCCCCTAAAGTATTCAAAAAAACATTCAGTAAGTGTATTAACCCTTTAGGTGTTTCACAGGAATAGTAGCAAAGTGAAGGAGAAAATTCAAAATCTTCATTTTTTACACTCGCATGTTCTTGTAGACCCAATTTTTGAATTTTTGCAAGGGATAAAAAGGAGAAAATTTTTACTTGTATTTGAAACCCAATTTCTCTCGAGTAAGAACATACCTCATATGTCTATGTTAATTGTTCAGCGGGCGCAGTAGAGGGCTCAGAAGGGAAGGAGCGACAAATGGTTTTTGGGGGGCATGCCGCATTTAGGAAGCCCCTATGGTGCCAGGACAGCAAAAAAAAAAACACATGGCATACCATTTTGGAAACTAGACCCCTCAGGGAATGTAACAAGGGGTAAAGTGAACCTTAATACCCTACAGGTGATTCACGACTTTTGCATATGTAAAAAAAATATATATTTTTTTTACCTAAAATGCTTGGTTTCCCAAAAATTTTACATTTTTAAAAAGGGTAATAGCAGAAAATACCCCCCAAAATTTGAAGCCCAATTTCTCCCGATACAGAAAACACCTTGCATGGGGGTGAAAAGTTCTCTGCTGGCGCACTACAGGTCTCAGAAGAGAAGGAGTCACATTTGGCTTTTTGAAAGCAAATTTTGCTCTGGGGGCATGCCGCATTTAGGAAGCCCCTATGGTGCCAGAACAGCAAAAAAAAACCACATGGCATACCATTTTGGAAACTAGACCCCTCGGGGAACGTAACAAGGGGTAACGTGAACCTTAATGCCCTACAGGTGTTTCACAACTTTTGCATATGTAAAAAAAAAAATTTTTTTTTTACCTAAAATGCTTGTTTTCCCAAAATGTTTACATTTTTAAAAAGGGTAATAGCGGAAAATACCCCCCAAAATTTGAAGCCCAATTTCTCCCGATTCATAAAACACCCCATATGGGTGTGAAAAGTGCTCTGCTGGCGCACTACAGGTCTCAGAAGAGAAGGAGTCACATTTGGCTTTTTGAAAGCGAATTTTGCTCTGGGGGCATGCCGCATTTAGGAAGCCCCTATGGTGCCAGGACAGCAAAAAAAAAAACACATGGCATACCATTTTGGAAACTAGACCCCTCGGGGAACGTAACAAGGGGTAATTTGAACCTTAATACCCTACAGGTGTTTCACGACTTTTGCATATGTAAAAAAAATATATTTTTTTTACCTAAAATGCTTGTTTTCCCAAAAATTTTACATTTTTTAAAAGGGTAATAGCAGAAAATACCCCCCAAAATTTGAAGCACAATTTCTCCCCAGTACGGCGATACCCCATATGTGACCCTAAACTGTTGCCTTGAAATACGACAGGGCTCCAAAGTGAGAGCGCCATGCGCATTTGAGGCCTAAATTAGGGACTTGCATAGGGGTGGACATAGGGGTATTCTACGCCAGTGATTCCCAAACAGGGTGCCTCCAGCTGTTTTAAAACTCCCAGCATGCC
Source organism: Hyla sarda (assembly GCF_029499605.1). NCBI lineage: Eukaryota > Metazoa > Chordata > Amphibia > Anura > Hylidae > Hyla > Hyla sarda. The sequence goes on from NC_079195.1 coordinate 218,433,690, forward strand.
TGGACAGTCAACGGCTATCTGGCAATACTGGGAGTAGTTGTTTTGCAACAGCTGGAGGCTCCGTTTTGGAAACAGTGGCGTACCAGACGTTTTTAATTTTTATTGGGGAGGGGGGCTGTGTAGGGGTATGTGTATATGTAGTGTTTTTTACTTTTTATTTTGTGTTAGTGTAGTGTTTTTAGGGTACAGTCGCACGGGCGGGGGTTCACAGTTTCTCGCTGGCAGTTTGAGCTACGGCAGAAAATTTGACGCAGCTCAAACTTGCAGCCGGATACTTACTGTAATCCTCCGCCCATGTGAGTGTACCCTGTACGTTCACATTGGGGGGGGGGGGGGGGGGGAACATCCAGCTGTTGCAAAACTACAACTCCCAGCATGTACGGTCTATCAGTGCATGCTGGGAGTTGTAGTTTTGCAACCGCTGGAGGCTCCGTTTTGGAAACAGTGGCGTACCAGATGTTTTTCATTTTTATTGGGGAGGGGGGCTGTGTAGGGGTATGTGTATATGTAGTGTTTTTTACTTTTTATTTTATTGTGTGTTAGTGTAGTGTAGTGTTTTTAGGGTACAGTCACACGGGCGGGGGGTTCACAGTAGTTTCTCGCTGGCAGTTTGAGCTGCGGCAGAAATTTTGCCGCACCTCAAACTTGCAGCCGGATACTTACTGTAATCCTCCGCCCATGTGAGTGTACCCTGTACATTCACATTGGGGGGGGAACATCCAGCTGTTGCAAAACTACAACTCCCAGCATGTACGGTCTATCAGTGCATGCTGGGAGTTGTAGTTTTGCAACAGCTGGAGGCACACTGGTTGTGAAACACCGAGTTTGTTAACAAACTCAGTGTTTTGCAACCAGTGTGCCTTCAGCTGTTGCAAAAGCTACAACCCCCAGCATGTACGGACAGCGGAAGGGCATGCTGGGTGTTGTAGTTATGCAACAGCTGGAGGCATACTACTTTGGCTGGGGATGCTGGGGATTGTAGTTATGCAACAGCTGGAGACACACTGGTTTGCTACTTAACTCAGTGTGCCTTCAGCTGTTGCAAAACTACAACTCTCAGCAGTCACCGACAGCCAACGGGCATGCTGGGAGTTGTAGTTATGCAACCACCAGATGCACCACTACAACTCCCAGCATGCACTTTAGCTGATTGTGCAAGCTGGGAGTTGTAGTTGCACAACAGCTGAAGGTACACTTTTCCATAGAAAGAATGTGCCTCCAGCTGTTGCAAAACTACAAGTCCCAGCATGCCCATAAGGGAATGCTGGGAGTTGTGGTGGTCTGCCTCCTGCTGTTGCATAACTACAGCTCCCAGCATGCCCTTTTTGCATGCTGGGAGCTGTTGCTAAGCAACAGCAGGAGGCTGTCACTCACCTCCAACGATCCAGCCGCACAGGTCAGTCCCTCGTCGTCTCCGCCGCTGCCGCTGCTCCTGGGGCCCCGATCCCAACAGGGGCGCCGGGGATCGGGGTCCCCAGCACCCGGGGTGCACGTCCCGCACCCGCTCACGTCCTCCGGAAGAGGGGCGGAGCGGGTTGCGGGAGTGACACCCGCAGCAGGCGCCCTGATTGGTCGGCCGGTAATCCGGCCGACGAATCAGGGCGATCGTGAGGTGGCACCAGTGCCACCTCACCCCTGCTGGCTATGGCTGTTCGGGGCCGTCTCTGACGGCCCCGATCAGCCAATAATTCCGGGTCACCGGGTCACTGGAGACCCGATTGACCCGGAATCCGCCGCAGATCGCTGGACTGAATTGTCCAGCGATCTGCGGCCATCGCCGACATGGGGGGTCATAATGACCCCCCTGGGCGATATGCCCCGATGCCTGCTGAAAGATTTCAGCAGGCATCGGGGACCGGCTCCGCTCCAGATGGTTGCGGGGGGCCGGTAAAACACATGACGTTCTCATACGTCATGTGTCCTTAAGGACTCGGAAATGGAGACGTATGAGAACGTCATGTGTCCTTAACCCCTTAAGGACTCAGGGTTTTTCCGTTTTTGCACTTTCGTTTTTTCCTCCTTACCTTTTAAAAATCATAACCCTTTCAATTTTCCACCTAAAAATCCATATTATGGCTTATTTTTTGCGTCACCAATTCTACTTTGCAGTGACATTAGTCATTTTACCCAAAAATGCACGGCGAAACGGAAAAAAAAATCATTGTGCGACAAAATCGAAAAAAAAACGCCATTTTGTAACTTTTGGGGGCTTTCGTTTCTACGCAGTGCATATTTCAGTAAAAATTACACCTTATCATTATTCTGTAGGTCCATACGGTTAAAATGATACCCTACTTATATAGGTTTGATTTTGTCGCACTTCTGGAAAAAATCATAACTACATGCAGGAAAATTTATACGTTTAAAAATGTCATCTTCTGACCCCTATAACTTTTTATTTTTCCATGTATGGGGTGGTATGAGGACTCATTTTTTGCGCCGTGATCTGAAGTTTTTATCGGTATGATTTTTGTTTTGATCGGACTTTTTGATCACTTTTTATTCATTTTTTAATGATATAAAAAGTGACCAAAATACGCTTTTTTGGACTTTGGAATTTTTTTGCGCGTACGCCATTGACCGTACGGCTTAATTAATGATATATTTTTATAGTTCGGACATTTACGCACGCGGCGATACCACATATGTTTATTTTTTATTTTTTTTACACTGTTTTATTTTTTTTATGGGAAAAGGGGGGTGATTCAAACTTTTATTAGGGAAGGGGTTAAATGACCTTTATTAACACTTTTTTTTTACATTTTTTTTGCAGTGTTATAGGTCCCATAGGGACCTATAACACTGCACACAGTGATCTCTAATGCTGATCACTGGCGTGCATTAACACGCCTGTGATCAGCATTATCGGCGCTTGACTGCTCCTGCCTGGATCTCAGGCACGGAGCAGTCATTCGTCGATCGGACACCGGGGAGGCAGGTAAGAGCCCTCTCGGTGTCCGATCAGCTGTTCGGGACGCCGCGATTTCACCGCGGCGGTCCCGAACAGCCCGACTGAGCAGCCGGGTCACTTTCACTTTCACTTTAGAAGCGACGGTCAGCTTTGACCGCCGCTTCTAAAGGGTTAATACCGCACATCGCCGCGATCGGCGATGTGTGGTATTAGCCGCGGGTCCCGGCCGTTGATTAGCGCCGGGACCCAGGCGATATGATGCGGGATCGCGGCGCGATCCCGCTTCATATCGCGGGAGCCGGCGCAGGACGTAAATATACGTCCTGCGTCGTTAAGGGGTTAAGGACTCGGAAATGGAGACGTATGAGAACGTCATGTGTCCTTAAGGGGTTAAGGGGTTAAAGGGGTATTCCAGGCCAAAACTTTTTTTTTTATATATCAACTGGCACCGGAAAGTTAAACAGATTTGTAAATTACTTCTATTAAAAAATCTTAATCCTTCCAATAGTTATTAGCTTCTGAAGTTGAGTTGTTGTTTTCTGTCTAACTGCTCTCTGATGACTCACGTCCCGGGAGCGGTGCAGTTCCTACGGGGATATTTTCCCATCATGCACAGCTCCCGGGATGTGACATCATCATTGAACAGTTAGACAGAAAACTTCAGAAGCTAATAACTATTGGAAGGATTAAGATTTTTTAATAGAAGTAATTTACAAATCTGTTTAACTTTCCGGAGCCAGTTGATATATATAAAAAAGGTTTTGCCTGGAATACCCCTTTAATGGGTCAGAGCACCAGGACGACTACACAAGACTGGTCTCCATTATGGTAGATCCCTTTATATTACAGTTTAGTTACATTTCAGATTTGGGTGATTGTATAATTTCGGATTTCCCCTTTAAGCATATTATATTTTTACACCTCTATCTTTGATCAGTTAAATAAAGATTTTGTCATAATATTTCTCAATACGCTCCCACCACCGTAAGTAAATGCGGGGCTGCTCACATAAAGCGCCATTGTTCATCGTGCCTTCTCCCATTTCACTGCATTTAAACATATTTAACCTATAGATTAAGATAATAGCTGAGAATAGTATAACACAATTATGGAAACTTTTCAGGCTTTATTCATGTAACAAAACCCAGTAGATTCCATACAAAACGAAAAAAAGGAAACTTCAGTAAAGAATGAAAAGAACAATTAGTTTGGCGACGTGAGACGTGCGTACATACATAAAAGTGTCAGCGTAATTATACAGACAAAGAGGAAACGCAGAATCAATTACTGATGAATGCGAGAAAATCTTCACCTCTAGCAATGTCTCGTTCCCCGTCTTAGGAACTTTAATAATTCCGTATACCTGCAGGATGATATCGATTATTCACAAAGTATTTCTAATTATGCTAAAAATGCTTCTTATGTGACAGAATTGTCACACTTTTTTGGGACTATACGCCATGAGGATGGGACGGTTTTTACAATGCTGTTGTATAGACGCTGTAAGGATGTTTCTGGAGTTCCTCCATAACAATGATAGTTACAGTTCCCCCATAGTGGTGACAGTGACAGCGATACTGCTCCCAAAGCACTGCAACCACAGTAATGTTTGCCACAGTATACCTGCAACAAAGCCTACTATAGAACCCTCATAATTAGGAAAGTAAAAGCACCCCCATTGGAGACGGCCAATCATTATAACATTAAAGATATAAAGCCCCAGTGAGAGTCATTAGTTTTTGTATTATACTCCAGAGCTGTACTCACTATTCTGCTGGTGGGGTCACTGTGTACATACATTACATTACTTATCCTGTACTGATCCTGAGTTATATCCTGTATTATACTCCAGAGCTGTACTCACTATTCTGCTGGTGAGGTCACTGTGTACATACATAACATTACTTATCCTGTACTGATCCTGAGTTATATCCTGTATTATACTCCAGAGCTGTACTCACTATTCTGCTGGTGAGGTCACTGTGTATATACATTACATTACTTATCCTGTACTGATCCTGAGTTATATCCTGTATTATACTCCAGAGCTGTACTCACTATTCTGCTGGTGAGGTCACTGTGTACATACATTACATTACTTATCCTGTACTGATCCTGAGTTATATCCTGTATTATACTCCAGAGCTGTACTCACTATTCTGCTGGTGAGGTCACTGTGTACATACATTACATTACTTATCCTGTACTGATCCTGAGTTATATCCTGTATTATACTCCTGAGATGTACTCACTATTCCGCTGGTGGGGTCACTGTGTACATACATTACATTACTTATCCTGTACTGATCCTGAGTTATATCATAGTTAGTACGGTCGAAAAAAAGACATATGTCCATCAAGTTCAACCAGGGAATTAAGGGGTAGGGGTGTGGCGCGATATTGGGGAAGGGATGGGATTTTATATTTCTTCATAAGCATTAATGTTATTTTGTTCCATAAATGTATCTAATCCTGTTTTAAAGTTGTTAATTGTTCCTACTGTGACCAGTTCCTGAGGTAGACCGTTCCATAAATTCACAGTCCTCACGGTAAAGAAGGCGTGTCGCCCCTTGAGACTAAACTTTTTCTTCTCCAGACGGAGGGAGTGTCCCCTCGTCCTTTGGGGGGGTTTAACCTGGAACAGTTTTTCTCCATATTTTTTGTATGGGCCATTAATATACTTATATACGTTTATCATATCCCCCCTTAAACGTCTCTTCTCAAGACTAAACAATTGTAACTCCTTTAATCGCTCCTCATAGCTAAGATGTTCCATGCCCCATATTAGTTTAGTCGCGCGTCTCTGCACCCTTTCCAACTCCGCAGTGTCCCTTTTATGGACAGGTGCCCAAAACTGAACAGCATATTCCAGGTGAGGCCGTACCAATGCTTTATAAAGGGGGAGTATTATGTCCCTGTCCCTTGAGTCCATGCCTCTTTTTATACATGACAATATCCTGCCGGCTTTGGAAGCAGCAGCCTGACATTGCATGCTATTCTGTAGTCTGTGATCTACAAGTACACCCAGATCCTTCTCTACCAGTGACTCTGACAGTTTAATCCCCCCTAAGACATACGATGCATGCAGGTTATTAGTACCCAGATGCATAACTTTACATTTATCCACATTGAACCTCATTTGCCAAGTGGATGCCCAGACACTTAGTCTATCCAAGTCATCCTGTAACTTATACACATCCTCTATAGACTGTACCGTGCTACAAAGCTTGGTGTCATCTGCAAAGATAGAAACAGAGCTGTTAATACCATCCTCTATATCATTTATTATATCCTGTATTATACTCCAGAGCTGTACTCACTAATCTGCTGGTGAGGTCACTGTGTACATACATTACATTACTTATCCTGTACTGATCCTGAGTTATATCCTGTATTATACTCCAGAGCTGTACTCACTATTCTGCTGGTGAGGTCACTGTGTACATACATTACATTACTTATCCTGTACTGACCCTGAGTTATATCCTGTATTATACACCAGAGCTGCACTCACTATTCTGCTGGTGAGGTCACTGTGTACATACATTACTTATCCTGTACTGATCCTGAGTTATATCCTGTATTATACTCCAGAGCTGCACTCACTAATCTATACTGGCACTGTATAGGTGTATGACACCTGCTGTGACATAATTTAGGAACTATATCATTAATATTTTAGCAATATTGAGCACTGTTACTTTGGCACTGTCATATGTTTGCTGCCCTGCACTTTATGGTGGTATTATTGCAGTGTTTCCTTCCTCTCCAAGTTCTTCTTATCCCTTATGCTATCGGTGTAGACTCACGCAGGTTGCACTCATGTATAAATGTGCCCCCGGTGCTCCAGTCACATGAAACCTCCATTTATTAGTCGCATTTTTTGATTCTCGTGATGATGATTTTCCAGCATTTTAACTGGGAAAGGTTTCTAAAAATGAATATTACATTTTTGCCAGTGTAATTTTTTTCAGAGATCCCAATGTCAGGCATGGCCGGGCATGATGAATGCAAAGTAGTGCGACCAAATAAAGATAGGTGATGCTTTATTAGAGATCAGCCAAGAAAAACCTATCTGAAAAATGTAAAACCATTAAATATCATTATCTCCGGAGAACACGTTCCCACAAGTTTAAGGTTTTCTTTTTCATCTATATTTTAAAAGGTTCAATTTTCCATAAATAGTTTTTCATATTACGGAAATATATTTTTTGGAAAGGTCTGTTACAGTAAGTGGTGCGGCCAGCTGTGCTACAACTTCAAGACCACGGCAGCTTCTTTATAACTTGATAGGGCTGCTATATACTCACAACCATGTATACAAAATATTTGTGTTTTTAATTTTACTTAGTAGTTTGCTTTTAACAAAAACATTCACAAATATTTTTTTAAATGCCATTAAATAAATACTTCATGTGCACTGATTCTAAGAAATATCGTGTACTATTCTCCAGAGCTGCACTCACTATTCTGCTGGTGAGGTCACTGTGTACATACATTACATTACTTATCCTGTACTGATCCTTAGTTATATCCTGTAAATCTTTTATTAGAAAAATATAAATCATAACAAAACATAAACCAGCACAACTTTGCCATAACGGAAAACAACAACATGAAATAACATAAACCCAAACTTTACATTTAAATAAAAGAACAAAAATCCTGCCTAACCGGCCAGCCCAGCTTTCCTACTAGGACTAGAAATATTATAATTACACCTTTCATAGCCAAACAACACACTCATAAGAAACATAAAAATAGCACTATTTTGCTTTAACTCAAAACACCCAAACTCGGGAAAAATCATACATAGAAAACACAACAAGCACTCACACTGCACACCATGTTTTTTTTTTTTTTTGTTTTTTTTATAATAATATTAATAATAATAATAATAATAATAACACTATACCACACTCACACATGCACACATATATATCCATATATTAACTACATTTAACCAAGAAACCAAAAATAAATAAATAAATAAATTAAATTCAACTCAAAATACCCAAACTCGGGAAAATATCTCAGAAAACACAATACACACATGGGACACACATCTTTACTACATACTACATATATAAACCAAAGAAAATAAATCCACAACGGGATACTAAAGAAACATTACTACAAAAACAAAACTGGTTCGACTGCCATGTCTATCTCTACTATAAATACTATATACTTAAAAAACATACATTATACATACTATATACATAACTAACTATATACACTACTATGTACAATACTATACACAAACTATATACACCTATAAATAAATAGAAAACACACCTACAAATATAAAAGAACATTCTACACTAAACTGACCCTTCACCCACACCACCCGCCCTCCTGTACATGGGTCAGAGTTTTTTCCATACAGTTCATAGTCCTCAATGTCCAGTCCACAACTGACCCATGCCAGGTCCACCAAAAGAAAAGACCACCACCACCCACAAATATACCCTCCCAACCTAGAACTCCTCCCAACCAACTTAACCATAACCAGCTTTAACATACATAAGCAAACAATACAACCCACTTTAGGCCCAAGTTCGGTGCCTGTAAGCCCTTCATAACCATAGCATCTGAAAACAAAACAAAAAGCTATGGTGCACATGCATTAGCCCACCACCAGGAAGAAGGATGGCAATCCTGATACATACAAAATGTATATTCTTTCCCTAACTGCACCCTACCTCTCACCCTACCATTATCCCTAAAGATAAACTGACCCTACTATCACCCTAACCCTGTCCCTGCATCACTGTCCCTAACAAAAACAAGGTTACTCTACCCAAAAGGTTTAGCTAGTACCTAGGGCACATCAAAAGAAAACCCTCTCCATAGGAGAGAAGCCCTACTGGTACCAAGACTGCCATACTCCAAAGACCTGATCTTCCCGAGGTCACCGGTGATGTTCCTACAGACCTCCACCTCGGAGAGGACTTTGCGCTGATTAGACACTAAACACCGTGCATTCCACGTGTAGTACCTAACCACTAAGCTGACTAAAAACAAAGTGCCCCGATCTCGGCCACCCAGGTTCCTGAATGCCCCATAAGCCCACTCTGGATAAGTAAGGCCGGCAAGTTGACTCCAGCAGATGGAAGCGCCCACCCGGTTGTAGACCCTTATATTAAAGGGACAATGAAGCAGGAAATGGTCCATGCTTTCCAGCGTGTCCCCGCACTCTTCTCGGGGACATCCCCGGTCATCAGATCTCCTGCACTTCAAATTGTCCCTCACATATAACTTCCCCTGAAAGCAGCGCCAGGCCAAGTCCCAAAACTTCTGGGGGATCCTTTTCATATTTAAGAGATACAACCCCACCCTCAGATCCCGACCTGGGCAGTCCCTGAGCGCCAGAGGCTTCTGGAAGTGGGTCAACAGAACCCGTTTGTCAAGGAACTGCCTTGACTGGGTCCTGATCTCCCACACTCCCAGACCCCACCGACGTATCGCCTTCAGAGTCGGGGTAGCATAAGCCGGAAGATGCCCATGGGGCGTACGGAGGTCCTTCACTTGCCCTCCTGTCTCCCATTCCTGGAAGAAAGGCCGAAACCATTCCCTGCAGGAGAGTACCCACGGAGGAGCCCTCTCTGACCAGAGGTTTGAGATGTTGGCTTTCAAGAAGGTGTTTGTTAAGAACACCACAGGGTTTACCATAGATAAACCCCCTAGTCTCCTTGTGCGGTACGTAACCTCTCTCTTGACTAGGTTCATCCTGTTCCCCCATAACAGTTGGAAAAACAGGCTGTAGATCCTAGTGTAGTAAGCCTCTGGCAAGATACATACACTGCCCAGATAGATAAACAAGGGGAGCAGGTACGATTTGATCAGGTGTACCCTTTCCCTGAGGGTCATAGACCAACCCTTCCACTGATCCACCCTATGAGTGGCATCCTGTAGCTTACCGTCCCAGTTTTTGGTGGGATAATCATCCTGGCCGAATGTGATGCCCAGAATTTTTGCTGAGTCTTGGGGCCCTGGGAGGGTGTCCGGGAGATCAAAAGTGGGATCTCCCCCTCCCAGCCAGAGACTTTCACACTTATCCCGGTTGATCTTAGACCCGGATGCCTCCGAGTAGCGTTCCACCTCCGACATCACCACATCGACCTCCTCTCTCGAGGACACGAAAATGGTGACATCATCAGCGTACGCCACCACTCTCTGGGCGACATCCAGCTCCGCCAGACTCATCCCGACTCCCGCCAACGGCTCACAATCTACCCTCCGGACGAAGGGATCGATTGCGAACACGTATAAAAGCGGGCTCAAAGGACAACCCTGACGGACTCCAGACCCCACCTCAAAAGAGCGGCCAGACCAACCGTTCACCAGCGGGAAACTCTCTGCCCCTGCATATAAGGTCTTAAGCCAATTAATAAAAGCACACGGTAAGCCATATCTCAGGAGGACGGACCAGAGGTACTTGTGGTTCACCCGATCAAATGCTTTGGCCTGATCCAGGGACAGCAAGTACCCCTTCCAGAGACCTGCACTACTCCGCTCCACTGCCTCCCGGACACCGAGAACAGCACCTAAGGTGCTTCGGCCTGGAACAGAGCAGTGCTGGGCCCCCGAAAGGAGCCGGGGTGCAAACTTCACCAGCCGATTAAACAGTATCTTGGCCAGAAGCTTCCTGTCCGTATTGAGAAGAGCTATGGGCCTCCAATTCTCAATACGGCTGGGATCTTTACCCTTTGAGAGAAGAATCAGGGCTGACCTCCTCATTGACTTCGGCAGAGTGCCCGAGGAGAGACACTCATTGAATACCTCAGTCAAGAGGGGAGCTAAAGACTCCTTAAAGGTCTTGTACCACTCGGATGTTAAGCCATCCGGACCTGGTGACTTCTTGGGGGCAAGCCCCTCAATCGCCAGTCTCACTTCCTCTTCCCTGATTTTTTCTGCCAAAACATCAAGAGAGGGGTCTACCCCTGGCTCAGGAATGGTTTCAGCCAGGAAAGCCGACATCCCGTCTCGATCTAGATCCTACCTTCCCAAGAGGTGTGAGTAGAAGGATCTGACGACCTCCAAGATCCCTGATCTGGACCGATTCAGAGATCCCGTACTATCAATCAGTCCTGAAATGACTTTACTACTCACTGACATCTTACAGTTTCTGTAAGGGTCGGGCGAGCGGTACTTCCCGAAATCCCTCTCAAAAACCAAAGATGCGTGCCTATCGTACTGACACCTCATCAGCAAGGACTTCACTCTGGAGATATCCTCCCGGCTACCTCCAGTCGAGACGAGAAGCTCGAGTTTCCTCCTCAGTCCCTGATACAGGCGATACCTATTCAGGGACCTGAGGCTCGAGAGCTGGCGGAAGAACCCCGCAACCCGCTTCTTGAACATCTCCCACCACTCTGACTTACTACTACATAGGCCCAGTAAAGGTACCTGACTCTGAAGAAAATCCTCAAAGGACTGTCTTACCTCCGCTTCCTCCAGGAGGGCCGAATTCAGCTTCCAATAACCTTTACCCATCCGAGGGGTCTCTGAAACATTCAGGGAAAACAAAATCATACAGTGATCGGAGAACTCCACCTCAACCACGGACACTGCAGAAGAGACAGCTTCCTCCTTCAAATAAAACCTGTCTATTCTAGACCTGCAGCTACCTCGATGATAGGTGAAACCCGCGTGGCCTGAGGGGCTCCGGATGTGGGCGTCCTCTAGGCGAGCCTCCCTAACTATACTATTGAGAGCTATGCTATCATAAGCCAACCGATCATTGGAGCCTCTCCTATCTTGGGATCTCGTGACAGTATTGAAATCCCCTCCAAAGATCACCTGTCGGCTTGTAAAAAGAAAGGGCTTAATCCTCATAAAGAGATCTTTTCGTCCCCACTTGGTTTGTGGGGCGTAGATGTTAATGAGCCGGAGCTCTTGCCCCTTCATGAGGACATCTAAGATCAGGCACCTCCCCATTTCTAACTCAATAACCCTTCTGCATTCAACAGGAGCGGTAAAAAGGACCGCCACCCCACTATACGGCTCAGCCGCAAGAGACCAGTGGGAGGGGCCACGCCTCCACTTTCTCCTGGCTTTTACCAGAGAGGCTAGATCTGACAACCTGGTCTCCTGCAGATACAAAATATCGGCTTCAACACGGCCGAGAAAATCAAAGGCTGCGAATCTAGCCGTATCAGACTTTATGCTGGCACAGTTAATAGATGCCAGCGTCAATGGGGTGAGTGCCGCCATCATGGGTGATTGAGTTAGATAGCCCTAACCCCCTCATTTCTGTTTTTTCTTTACCCCCTCATCCCCGGAAGAGGAGGCTTCTTTCTCTTTAAACCTTTTTTTGGACTCAGACTGGTCCATTTTTAAATCGCCATCTCCGCCTGGCTCTGGTTTGGCCCCATCCCCTGAGGAAATTGCCCCATGTGGACAGGGCCCAGTTCCCCCTGGAGGCTCCCCCACTTCAGGCACCCCATCCTTGACCCCCCCCTCCATGGAGGGGGAGGAGATGACTTCAAGGACAGAGTACCGGTTAGACAGATCAATCAGAGGGGGGGCAGGTAAGCTTCCGCTTGGGACCTGGTCCGTAGCACGGGGACTAGAGGGCTCTGACCTCTTCTTTCTCCCTTTACTGCCCTTCTTTTTTGGCCTCTCTTCACCCTCCTCATCCACACTTTCACAGTGGGAGGAATCGGAAAGATCGGCCTTGCTGCCCTCTTCTTTACAGATTCTCCCCATTTCCTCATCCAGCACATTCTCCTCCAGGGCCTCAGCAGTTTCAGGACTAACCTCTGGAGCAGGGCCAGAAGCTACCCCTGCCACATGGGAACTCTCCAGTTCCCTGCTCCTTCTGCGATTAGCCTCCCGCCTCAGCTTGGCGGGACTTTTCCTCTTCACTGACCCTGTTGCACCTTCACCCGCACTCGTGCCCTCCCCAGCTGAAGCAACATTACTGCTGTCTCCAGCCAAGGTGACCGTCGCACGGGCAAAGGCGCTAGGACAACGGCTGAAAGGGTGTCCTAAGACACCACACAGATGACACCTGATCTGCCTACAGGATGCGGCAAGATGACCTACCCCACCACACAGAGCACAGACCTGCACAGTACAGGCTGCGCTAAAGTGAGTGGGGCTGCCGCACCTGTGACAGACCTTGGGCTGCCCCTGGTAGAAAATTTGGATTCTGTCTCTCCCTAGAAAAGCAGCTGATGGGATGTGGGCAACAGTGCTCCCCGAATGCTTCAGTTTGACGGAAAACGTCCAGGCCCCAGACCAGATCCCATGTTCGTCATAGTTCTTTTTTGGCATGTCCGTCACATCCCCATATCGGCTGAGCCAGGTCATGATATCATAGCAAGATAGTGACTCGTTACGTGTCAAAACGGTCACTTTCTTGGTCAAATTCTGACGGGATATCGCCTTTACGGCAAAATCCCGCCAGCCGGGCTCGTTTTTCACCACCTCATAGTTCGACCAGAAGAGTTCAAGACCCTCCGGCCGAACAAAGCTGATGTCAAACTCAGAAGTAGCGTAAGGGTGGATCAGGGCAAAGATGTCACTTGCCCTGAATTCCATTTGGAGGAGGAGCTCAACCACCTTACCCCGTGGCGGACACACATCTTCGCCCCTCCACACTAAACGGACCACATTCCTACGGCCACTTTCCTGCCTGGATGTCGGGAGGGACCAGACCACCTCCCCATTATGTTCTCGGAATGCGCCTAAGCCATGTCTTTCTATCCAAAAAGACAGGTCAACCTCACCCCTCCCCTCTACATGGATTGACCTGTCTCCCCTACGTAGAGCCTCCAGTAGGCGCTGTTGCAAGTGACCACCAGAGCCAGACGGAGATGGGGATCCCCCTGATCCCCCGGCAGTGACGCTGGCATAGCTTCTGGGAGAAGCAGCCACTACCGGGGGGGCAGTCGAACCAGAACCTGATCCAGACCCCAAACCAGCACCCTTATTCTTAACAGAGGTGTCTGCCACCAATCCTCTCTCTGGCATTCCACTGGCACCCCTCTCTTGCGCTCCACTACCACCCCTTTCTTGCGCTCCACTACCACCCCTTTCTTGCGCTCCACGTTCACCCCTCTCTTGCGCTCCACTACCACCCCTCTCTTGCACTCCACTTGCACCCCTCTCTTGCACTCCACTTGCACCCCTCTCTTGCACTCCACTTGCACCCCTCTCTTGCACTCCACTTGCACCCCTCTCTTGCACCCCACAAGTTCCCCCCTCATCCACACTGCTACCACATGCACACTATAACTCACATTCTGCACATTACCATTTTTAGTCACATTTTTTCCCTCACTTTCACTCTTGCCTACACTGTCCCTTGATGTATTAGAGGCCGGGCTGGCTTGGTCTATAGCTCCGTGTACAAGGGTTGCTGGCTTAAGGATCAGCGCTGCACAGCTCCTCCGTTCAGTCTTCTGGGGCACGGACACAGGCTCCGCCCCCTCGCACAGCGCCATAGATTTTGGCGGGAGCTGTCCCACCGGATGCACTCCCGCCCCGCTTACTGCAGCTGACGGGCGCAGAACCTCCCCCTTCACAGGGGAGAGTCCCGACGCGCCAGAACTGGTACCAACTGTGTAACCTAGGGGACCGCCCCCTGAACCAACAAGGTCCGGCACCCGGACACTCCCCCCCCTCACAGGGGAGTGCCCCGCAGTGCCAGGACCTATACTGCCAGCTTCAATCGGGGGACCGCCCCCCAAATTGGTAAATCTGCCGCTATTTTCTGGTGCCTGGACACCCTCCCCCCTCACAGGAGGGTGCCCTTTTTTTTCTATAGCACCCGCGGCCATTTTGGGTGCACTACTGTATCCCCCATGCTGGCCCCGCTCCACTACAGAAACGGGGTCTGGCAGATTGGGGGACCCAGCACCCTGAACCGACTTTTCAGCCGACCCAGGCTGCTGGAAGGGAGCAAAGACAAACTTCACTGCCTGTGTCTTCTTCCTCTTCTTGCCCTTCGCTTTTTTCTTCTCCTCTGGGCCCAAATCATCCCCGAAAGAAAAATTTTCTAGACGAGTGGGGGACTCCTGCATAACAATTGCCTGCAGGAGACCCCCATCTGCCAAGCCGCTGCAATCACTACAGTCACTGCCATCCTCATCGTCCTCACTGGAGGGAGGTAAGGCCACCTGAGCCGGGTTTATATAGTCCTCACTGAGGGTAAGTGGGGGGTCTGGGGTAACAGTGGTGGGGCAAACAAAACCCGTGTCCATATCCCCCTCACTCACATCCCCCTCCTCACCTCCCTCCATCTCCTCCTCCTCCTCACTCTCATCTTGGTGACTTTCTTTTTCTGAACCTCTGGAGACCCCCTTTTTGGGGAACCTCTCCTCATTAAGTATCTTCTCACTGAAGAAGCCGGCTCCAGCCACAATGTCTGCTCTCAGCTGAACAATCTCCTCCACCTCTTTCTTTAGTGCTCTCACCTTTGCAGTGAACGCTGCTCTCTTGCCCTTGGCTGCTGTATCCGCCTGGTAAGTTGCAAACTTTATATCTTCTCTTAGACCACGAAGCTGTTTCCCAAGTTGCTCATATTGGGCCATCTTTGCCTGGATTCTTGAACCAAAAGTCTCCAGGGATTCCCTTGGCTCCTTTACCCCCCATTGCTGGGGTTCTGAGGAGCCTGAGGTAGAAGCCTTCACTCCACTCCTCTGCCTGGATGAGCTTCTTTTCCCAGAGGAACTTTTGCTGGAAGCCTTGCAGCTCCCAGCTGGGGATGGGGGAGGGGGCCCCACATGGCGATGGGCCCTGGTGGATCGTCTCACCCCATCCTGGCTGCTGGCCGTCGCATTTTCCTTTGCACCCCCCGCCGGCCGGGTACGGGGAGTGCAAGATGAAGCCTCCTGGGGCTCCATAGCAGGAAAACCCTCTACCCAGGTATCTGCCACACACCTGGGGAGGGGCGGATGGAAATCACTGCTTCACTGGAAGAGTCTGGAAGTAACAGGAGCTCAGACACACCCAACCTCTCTCCAGAGCTGTACTCACTATTCTGCTGGTGGGGTCACTGTGCACATACATTACATTACTTATCCTGTACTGATCCTGAGTTATATCCTGTATTATACTCCAGAGCTGTACTCACTATTCTGCTGGTGAGGTCACTGTGTCCATACATTACATTACTTATCCTGTACTGATCCTGAGTTATATCCTGTATTATACTCCAGAGCTGTACTCACTATTCTGCTGGTGGGGTCACTGTGTATATACATTACATTACTTACCCTGTACTGATCCTGAATTATATACTGTATTAAACCCCCTCCCATAGACTTGCATTAAGGGGGTGGGACATTGCATCATGAGGGGGCGGGGCTATGAAGTCACAAGCTCCCAGCGCCGACTCCAGCATTTGGAACAGTTTGTTCCAAACGCTGAGCAGCGGAGTACCCCTTTAAGGTGATAACATGAAAAATGGCTTGTGCATAGGATAGTCGACAATAACGGACTGTGATTGGTAAGAAGTATGATAACAGGAAGAAAAGTTCCTGTAACCTACTGGAGTCAGTGAAGGTTGGATAGGAGAGATATGACAGTAACATATTATGATTGGGGTGACATTTTCAACTCCCCCTGGGGTCAATAGAAATTGTGCAGGGGTTAGATAACAGTAACAGACTATAATTGGTAAGAGGGTGGTGACTAGAAGTAAATTTCCTGCACCTGCCAGGAGTCAATAAAGGTTGTATAGGGTAAGAGATGACTATAACAGAATGTGATGGTCAGGAGGGTATATAACAGGAAGAAAAGTAGCTGCACCCCCTGGTGGTCACTAAAGTTGTACTGGAGGACGACAATAAAAGGCTGGGATCAGTAAGAACATAAGTTCCTGCTCCCCATGGGGTCAATAAAGGTTATGAAGGGATAGATGACAGTAGCAGATTCTGATTGATAAGAGGGTGATAACAAGAAGTTCCTGTACCCACTTGGAGTCAATAAAGGTTGCATAGGGGAGGAATGACTGTAACAAAGTTCCTGTACCCACTTGGAGTAAATAAAGTTTGCATTGGGGAGGAATGACTGCAACAAAGTTCCTGTACCCACTTGGAGTCAATAAAGTTTGCATAAGGTAGGGAGGGATGACTGTGACAGACTGTTATTGGTAAGAGGGGTGATAACAGGAAGTAAAGTTTCAAACCCCCCTGGGGTCAATGGAAATTTTGAGGGGCATAAAAGTAAGAAAAGTAGCTGCACCCCCATGTGGTCACTGAAGAACTGGGAATGACAATAAAAGGCTGGGATCAGTAAGAACATAAGTTCCTGCTCCCCATGGGGTCAATGAAGGTTGTGAAGGGATAGATGACAGTAAAAGATTCTGATTGATAAGAGTGTGATAACAAGAAGTTCCTATACCCACTTGGAGTCAATAAAGGTTGCATGGGGGAGGGATGACTGTAACAAAGTTGGAGTCAATAAAGGTTGCACAGGGGAGGGAGGGATGACTGTGACAGACTGTTATTGGTAAGAGGGCCGATAACAGGAAGTAAAGTTTCAAACCCCCCTGGGGTCAATGGAAATTTTGCAGGGCATAAGAGTAAGAAAAGTAGCTGCACCCCCATGTGGCCACTGAAGAACTGGGAACGTTAATAAAAGGCTGGGATCAGTAAGAACATAAGTTCCTGCTCCCCATGGGGTCAATGAAGGTTGTGAAGATTCTGATTGATAAGAGCGTGATAACAAGAAATTCCCGTACCCACTTGGAGTCAATAAAGTTTGCATAGGGGAAGGATGACTGTAACAAAGTCCCTGTACCCACTTGGAGTCAATAAAGTTAGCATAGGGGAGGAATGACTGTAACAAAGTTCCTGTACCCACTTGGAGTAAATAAAGTTTGCATAGGGGAGGGATGACTGTAACAAAGTTCCTGTACCCACTTGGAGTCAATAAAGTTTGCATAGGGGAGGGATGATGTAACAAAGTCCCCGTACCCACTTGGAGTCAATAAAGTTTGCATAGGGGAGGGATGATGTAACAAACTTCCTGTACCCACTTGGAGTCAATAAAGGTTGCATAGGGGAAGGATGACTGTGACAGACTGTTATTGGTAAGAGCGTGATAACAGGAAGTAGAGTTTCAAACCCCCCTGGGGTCAATGGAAATTTTGAGGGGCATAAAAGTAAGAAAAGTAGCTGCACCCCCATGTGGTCACTGAAGAACTGGGAATGACAATAAAAGGCTGGGATCAGTAAGAACATAAGTTCCTGCTCCCCATGGAGTCAATGAAGGTTGTGAAAGGGATAGATGACAGTAACACATTGTGATTGATAAGAGGGTGATAACAAGAAGGAAAGTTTTCATACCCACCTTGAGTCGATAAAGTTTACATAGGAGAGGGATGACTGTGACAGACTGTGGTACGAGGGGGGATAACAGGAAGAAAAGTAGCTGCATCTTCAATGAAGTTGTACTGAATGATTATGACAATAACGGG
This sequence comes from Hyla sarda, assembly GCF_029499605.1. NCBI lineage: Eukaryota > Metazoa > Chordata > Amphibia > Anura > Hylidae > Hyla > Hyla sarda. Next base: position 218,452,037 of record NC_079195.1, read on the forward strand.
CAGGGATCAGTAAGAAGAAAAGCTCCTACTCCCCCCCCCCCCCATGTGATCAGTGTAGGTTGTGCAGGGGATGGATGACTGTAACAGACTGTAATTGATAATTGGGTGATAACAAGAAGAAAAGTTCCTGTACCCACTTGGAGTCAATAAAGGTTGCATAGGGGAGGGAGGGATGACTGTGACGGACAGTGATTGGTAAGAGGGCCGATAACAGGAAGAAAAGTAGCTGCACCTTCATGTTCGTTACTGAAGTTGTACTGGATGATGATGACAATAACGGGCAGGGATCTGTAGGAAGAAGAGTTCCTGTCCCCCATTTGATCAATGAAGATTGTGCAGGGGATAGATGACTGTAACAGATTGTGATTGATAATAGGGTGGTAAGAAGAAAAGTTCCTGTACCCACCTGGGATGAAGGTTATATGGGGGTGAAATGACTGTATCAGACTGTGATTGGTCCCTCGTCCTTTCCATACCCAACTGGAGTCAATAAAGGTTGTATGGAGAAGAGATGACTGTGATTGGTAAGAGGAGAAATGACCAAAAAGCCAGTATTCTCTCGTTAAATGGGCACTCTAATTAAAAAAATTTTTGCTATTGCACTATAAAACATATTTCTAATATACTTTGTTTAAAAAAAAAATAATAATAATTACGTTTTCTATGTTTTATTTGTGCTTAAAAAAGCTCAAGAGCACATTTCCCCCCATCTCATACACAGACATAGGACCGAAGTCCAAACACAGGAAGTGCAGCCTGGAGTGCTGAGGGGGGGGGGGGGGTCCAACCAACAGCATATGGCAGTTAAGTGTGAGAGGAGCTATGATTGGATGAGGCTGGACACCCCCCCCCCCCACCTCAGCACTCCAGGCTGCACTTCCTGTGTTTGGGCTTCGGTCCTAAGTGTGTGTATGAGATGGGGGGGAAATGTGCTCTAGAGCTTTTTTTTTTTTTAAGCACAAATAAAACATAGAAAACTTTTTTTTTTAAACAAAGTATATTAGAAATATTTTTTATTTACCATAAGGAGTGCAATAGCAAAAATTTGTTTTCATGAGAGTGCCCATTTAAGAGTCCGTACAAGGAAACAATGACAGTCATATACTGTCTTTGGCTAATACAAAAACTACAACTCCCAGCATGCCCGGACAGCCGGAGGCTGTCCGGGCATGCTGGGAGTTGTAGTTTTGCAACAGCTGGAGGCACCCTAATTTGAAAACACTGGTCTATATGGCAGTGCCGATGCAGGCCTGTAGTATTATCTCGATCTCATTATTAGTTCGATTTGTCGCTCATAGTCCATTAATTAAATAATCCCGTGGTTTTTACGGCGCCTCATCTGCATGCCGGGGCGGCCTGCTCTCGTTCCGATGTGGCAGATGGCTGGAATTTGCATTTCCTCTTGTCATCCCGTGATTTTTTATTTTTTTTTTCTCTACATTTTCTAAACAGTGATGACTTGACACAGGTAGATCTTTTATCAGCGGCGCGGAACCGTCCTGTAAATGCGCACTTACATAGACTTCAATTAAGGAGCCATTAAAAATAACTGTACAATCTGTCAGCTATCGAGAGGCGGTAATAGAGCTGGACGCTCGGCGAGGAATTTTTCACTCTTACCGTAGCCGGCAATGCGCTGCGTGTGGGTTATGGTAAAACCAAAGCATAACAACTAGTAGCGCCACTATTCCCAATCATTGGGGGGAGATTTCTCAAAACCTGTCCAGAGGAAAAGTTGCTGAGTTGCCCATAGCAACCAATCAGATCGCTTCTTTCATTTTGTAGAGGCCTTTTCAAAAATGAAAGAAGCCATCTGATTGGTTGCTATGGGCAACTGGACAACCTTTCCTCTGGGAAGTTTTTGTTAAATCTCCTCCCCCCAATGTGTTCCTATGGGAGAAAAGGTACAAGAGACAACGTTACCCATGCAAAATTACAATAGGGTCGGCTCCGATCACAGGGAATGTGTCACCAAATGTTATTATTATTTTTTTTTAGAGGTTAACCCCTTAAAGGGGTACTCCACTGAAACACATTTTTTTTTAAATGAACTGGTGCCAGAAAGTTAAACAGATTTGTAAATCGCTTCTATTAAAAAAATCTTAATCCTTACAGTAATTATCAGCTGCTGTTATGATCCACAGGAAGTTCTTTTCTTTTTGAATTTCCTTTCTGCCTGATCACAGTGCTCTCTGCTGACACCTCAGACAATTTTAGGAACAGTCCAGAGCAGGAGAGGTTTTCTATGGGGATTTTCTCCTACTCTGGACAGTTCCTAAAATGGACAGAGGTGTCAGCAGAGAGCACTGTGGTCAGGAAGAAAGGAAATTCAAAAAGAAAAGAACTTCCTGTGGATCATAACAGCAGCTGATAATTACTGGAAGGATTAAGATTTTTTAATAGAAGTCATTTACAAATCTGTTTAACTTTCTGGCACCAAAAAAAAAGTTTTCCAGTGGAGTACCCCTTTAAGAACTGAGCGTTTTTCCTTTTTTTTTTGCACTTTCGTTTATTTGTTTTTTGCGCCACCAAGTGTACTTTGTAATGACATCAGTCTTTTTACCGAAAAAATCTACGGCTAAACAAAAAAAAAATATTTGTGGGGCAAAATTGAAGAAAAAAATGGCATTTTGTAACCTTTGGGGGCTTCCGTTTCTACGCAGTGTATTTTTCGGTAAAAATTAGACCTTATCTAAATTCTCTAGGTCCATACGATTAATATGATACCCTACTTATATAGGTTTGATTTTGTTTTACTTCTGTTAAAAATCACACTACATGCACTAAAATGAATACGTTGAAAAATGTCCTCTTCTGACCCCTAAAACTTATTTAAGGGCTATTTTTTGCACCGTAATCTGAAGTTTTTATTGGTACCATTTTTGTTTTGATAGGACTTTTATTAATTTTTTTTTATGGTATAAAAAGTGACACCGTGGAGGAAGGTAGGGAGGAGGGTAGGGTTTTGCATGATCCCGAACTGCCAGACTGAGCTGCCGGAAGCATTCTTTTACATTTTATTTGTGGCGATCGACTTTGGACTGACCTGATATGATGCGGGGTCAGCGCGTGACCCCATGTTATATCATGGGAGGAGGTGCAGGGCTTACAGGTATGCCCTGCATCCTTAAGAGGTTAAATAATTTTAAAAATGTTTTTATATTTTGGGAAATGTTTTACTTGTCACAAAATATGAAACATTTTATAATAACTTGTCATATCTCCCACTGTTGACCAGTAGAGGGAGCTAACATGAGGAATCTGGTAAAAGCAAGAAACTTATCTGGCTGGTGCAAATTTGGCCTCACCCTTCTACCTTCATCCTCTGTCTGTGTGCAAATGGAGAGGGGGTTTTGTAGTTTTTTCAATTCCACCGTCACCATTTTGTTGGTGTCTGAAGAGTGGTTAAGAACAGACTACTAGATGTCTCTTGGCCACTGCCTACCGCTGCTAGATGTCTCTTGGCCACTGCCTGCCACTGACAGATGTCTCTTGGCCACTGCCAGCCACTGCCAAATGTCTCTTGGCCACTGCCAGCCGCTTCCCGATGTCTCTTGGCCGCTGCCAGATGTCACTTGGCCACTGCCTGCCGCTGCCAAATATCTATTGACTACTGCCTGCTGCCTCCTGGCTGCCAGCTGCTGTCAGATGTTTCTTGGCCACTGCCTGCCACTGCCAAATGTCTCTTGGCCACTGCCTTCCACTGCCAGATGTCTCTTGGCCACTGCCTGCCACTGCCAGATGTCTGTTGGCCTCTGCCGGCCGCTGCCAGATGTCTGTTGGCCTCTGCCGGCTGCTGCCAGATATCTCTTGGCCACTGTCTGCCACTGCCAGATGTCTCTATTATGACTATTTTGGAATCTAAAAAAACACATTCTGACATAATGTTGATTGCACAGCTGCAATTTGTTACAGTGTATCAATGTAACAGTCAAATAGTTTGTATGGATGAAAAAAAAACAAGAGTCCATCAAGTTCAACCTAAAACCCTACTGTGTTGATCCAGAGGAAGGCAAAAAAGAAAAAAACATAGGCTGGGGCCAATTGCACCATAAGGAAAAAATCCTTCTTGACTCCAATATGGCATCAGAATAAATCCCTGGATCAGGGGGGGGTAAGATGTCTGATCGCGGGGGACCCGCTTCTGGGGACCCCCGCAATCTCCGACACGGCACCCTAGTCATCATGCATGGAGCAAACTCCGCTCTATGCCGGATGACTGGCGACTACAACCCCCATTCCCCTCCATTCATGTCTATGGGAGGAGGCGTGACGGCTACGTAGTAGCCGTCACGTCCCCTCCCATAAACATGAATGGAGGGGGACGTGACGTCACGGACACAGAAGCTCCAAGCTTCGCATTGTGGATGCTGCTGCTGGAGGACCCAAGATCACGGGGGTCCCCTGCAATCAGGATGGGACCCCTGCAATCACACATCTTATCCCCTATGCTTTTACACTGCGGATCCGCCTCTGAAGGACCACTCTATGCTGCCTTTACATGTGCCTGCTCGGAGCGGCAATTCGCCGCTACAAAAAGACATATTGAAGCGATGTGCGATATACTTGCACATCGCGGCAGTTCTCGGCCTAGCTCATAGAGCAGGGGGAGCGGCCGCGATGTGTGCGAGTATACCGCGCATGCGCAGCGACTCGCGCATCGCTTCAGTGTGTCTGCTTGTAGCGGCGTATTGCCGCTCCGAGCAGGCACATGTAAAGGCAGCATACAGCGGTCCTTCAGCGGCGGATCCGCAGCGTAATACACGATGGGGATCCGCTCATGTGAACATACCCTATAACTCAGGAGAAGGAATTTGTTTTAAGGTACTAAGGAATTTAGTCACTGTCCCTTTAATTGATTGCAACTTTTCCCAATACTTTCGCAGTAAAAAAATATTTAGCGCTTAAGCTCGTATTCGTGGAAATGTTTCCTGCAGATATGTGTACGTGTAACAGCTGTCTGATACTCTCTGATCCCGCAGCCCAAATTACAGAAACTACTGAATGAGGATCACACGGATAGTAAACCCTAGTGTGATGCAATTAAAGGGATACACCGGTGGAAAACTTTTTGTTTTTTAAATCAACTGGTGCCAGAAAGTTAAACAGATTTGTCAATGACTTCTATTAAAAAAATCTTAATCCTTCCAGTACTTATTAGCTGCTGAATACTACAGAGGAAATTCTTTCCTTTTTGGAACACAGAGCTCTCTGCTGACATCACGAGCACAGTGCTCTCTGTTGACATCTCTGTCCATTTTAGGAACTGACCAGGGCAGCATATGTTTGCTATGGGGATTTTCTCCTACTCTGGACAGTTCTTAAAATAGACAGAGATGTCAGCAGAGAGCACTGTGTTTCATAAAGAAAATAATTTTCTCTGTATTATTCAGCAGCTAATAAGTACTGGAAGGATTAAGATTTTTTTTTTATAGAACTAATTTACAAATCTGTTTAATTTTCTGGCACCAGTTGATTAAAAATAAAAAAAAAGTTTTTCACCCGAGTACCCCTTCAAGGGCTCCACTTTACTCACGCTAGTGACTTTCTGTCTGGGCATGCTGGGAGGTGTAGTTTTGCCACAGCTGGAGGTACACAGTTTGGAGACCACTGCCCAACTGGGGAGCAGCTGAAACTGTGGGGCCACCACACCTGTAGAAGCCAATATGGCCACATAAAACACAGTAAAAAGTTTCCAACTTTTGCCACTATTTTCCACTAGAATCTGTATATTTAAAGATAGATTTAAAGGGGTACTCCGCTGCCCCAGTGTTCGGAACATTTTGTTCTGAACGCTTAGAGTGGGCGGCGGGGGTCGTGACAACAGGACCACACCCCTATTGATGTCACGCCACACCCCTTCAATGCAAGTCTATGGGAGGGGGCGTGGTGACTACCACGCCCCCTCCCATAGACTTGCATTGAGGGGGAGTGGTGTGACATCACGAGGGGAGTGGGCGTGGCGTCACGACCCCCGCCGCCTGCACCCAGCGTTCTAAACTGTGCTGCACAGAGATTGCAAGGGTCCCAGCTGCGAGACCCCCGCGATCAGACATCTCATCCCCTATACTATGGATAGGGGGGATAAGATATCTAGGGGTGGAGTACCCCTTTAAGAGAACAAATTCAGCTCTGCTACATCTGTTTGCGCTTTACAACATATCATGGGCCTTTTGTCTATAGAAATAGACAGAGAAAGATGTTATTTTGTAAACAAACGTATCCTCTCATGTCTGAATTAGGGGTCGTGGATTCTGGGTATGTTACATAAAGGTCTGGAGCTGTCCGAATATCCGATGATGAGCTCCGACGTGACTTTCCGTCGCACGTACCAGGCGGTTGTCACGAGATGGCGGCGGTTCATTTGAGTTAACGCTGTACACTTAGGTTAGCATTACTATGGACAAATCCTTTAAATGACCCTCGCCTCCTCCGCCGGGTGTCCGACAAAGTTATAGATCCCGTTATATGAAGCAATTTCGCCAACGATTATGTGATAAAGTCTGACACAACGGCAAAAAAAATTCTTAATTCCCTTTGACTCCTGCCAGTTGGCGTTAAATTTACAAGGCATGAAATAATCTCGTTCGCCGTAACATGTTTTGCATGAAGATTTCAGCAAGGAGACAACGGCGCGCTCCGCGTAAACAGCTCCAGCCCGGGCCCCCAAGAACCGGCCGAGTATTTTATGGCGCTGACTGGGAACGCTCGCTCCCACACAAATGCACCTGATTAATGGGTCCGGCGGTTAATGAATTCCTGTCCATCTGTCCGGTAACAGCTGTCATTCTTCCTGTTACATATTCATTCTGCATCATAAAAATACAACTTTGGTGGAAAAAATAAACTTAACTTAATGCCCAGAAAATGAAGAAAAAAAAAAATATATTTTATATTTAAAGGAAAACTACTAATGGTTTAAGAGACTGTAACATGACACTACTGACTATTCCTCCTCCCCTCTCACAGCATGAGTCTCACATACAGGCCGAGGCTGAGAGACTGTAACATGACACTACTGACTATTCCTCCTCCCCTCTCACAGCATGAGTCTCACATACAGGCCGAGGCTGAGAGACTGTAACATGACACTACTGACTATTCCTCCTCCCCTCTCACAGCATGAGTCTCACATACAGGCCGAGGCTGAGAGACTGTAACATGACACTACTTAATATTCCTCCTCCCCTCTCACAGCATGAGTCTCACATACAGCCCGAGGCTGAGAGACTGTAACATGACACTACTGACTATTCCTCCTCCCCTCTCACAGCATGAGTCTCACACACAGCCCGAGGCTGAGAGACTGTAACATGACACTACTTAATATTCCTCCTCCCCTCTCACAGCATGAGTCTCACATACAGGCCGAGGCTGAGAGACTGTAACATGACACTACTGACTATTCCTCCTCCCCTCTCACAGCATGAGTCTCACACACAGCCCAAGGCTGAGAGACTGTAACATGACACTACTTAATATTCCTCCTCCCCTCTCACAGCATGAGTCTCACATACAGGCCGAGGCTGAGAGACTGTAACATGACACTACTTAATATTCCTCCTCCCCTCTCACAGCATGAGTCTCACACAGGCCCAGAGACCACTTCCTCCCTCTTCTCTCACAGCATGAGTCTCACACACAGCCCGAGGCTGAGAGACAGTAACATGGCACCACTTACTCCTCCTCCTCCTCTCTCACAGCATGAGTCTCTCACAGACCCAGAGACCACTTCCTCCCTCTTCCTCTGTCACAGCATGAGTCTCACACACAGCCCGTGGCTGAGAGACTGTTACATGACACAACTTACTCCTCCCTCTCCTCTCACAGCATGAGTCTCACATACAGGTCAAGGCTAAGAGACTGTAAGATGGCACTACTTACTTTTCTTCCTCCCCTCTCCAAGCATGAGTCTCACACAGGCCCAGAGACCACTTCCTCCCTCTTCCTCTGTCACAGCATGAGTCTCACACAGAGCCAGAGGTTGAAAGACAGTAACATGGCACCATTTACTCCTTCCTCCTCCTCCTCCTCTCTCACAGCATGACTCTCAAACAGAGGCCGAGACACAGAAGCTTGACACCACTTGCTCCTTTTTCTCCTCTTACAGAATTTTCTCACCAAAAGGCTGAGGCTAAAAGACAGTAACATGACACCTCCTATTACTTCCTCACGTGCTCTCACAGCATGAGTCTCCAACACAGGCCAAGACATGGTAATATGACTCCACTTCCTCCCTCCCCTCTCACAGCATGAGTCTCCAACACAGGCCAAGACACAATAATATGACACCACTCCCCCCCCCCTCTCACAGCATGAGTCTCACACACAGGCCAAGGCTGAGCAAAAACTATAACATAACACCACTTCCTTCTCCCCTAATACAGCATGAGTCTCACACAGACTGAGCAACTATAACATAACATTACACCTCCCTCTCCTCTCACAGCATGTGTCTTCTGCACAGGCCGATGTAGAGAGACTGTAAAGTGACACAACTTACTCCTCCTCCCTTCTCACAGCATGTGTCTCCTATACAGGCGAAGGCTGAGAGACTGTAGCATGACACTACTTACTCCTCCTCCCCTCTCACAGCATGAGTTTCACATACAGGCCGAGGGTGAAAGACAGGTAACCTGACACCCCTTACTCCTCTCTCACAGCATGTGTCTCATATAAAGACAGAGGCTGAGAGGCTGTGACATGACAACACTTACTCCTCCTCTCCTCTCACAGCATGTGTCTCATATACAGAGACTCAGAGGCTGTGACTTAACACCACTTACTCCTTTACTCCTCCTCCCCTCTCACAGCATGTGTCTCACATACAGAGGCTCAGAGGCTGTGACAAAACACCACGTACTCCTCCCTCCCCTCTCACAGCATGTGTCTCATATACAGAGGCTCAGAGGCTGTGACATAACACCACGTACTCCTCCCTCCCCTCTCACAGCATGTGTCTCATATACAGAGGCTCAGAGGCTGTGACATAACACCACGTACTCCTCCCTCCCCTCTCACAGCATGTGTCTCATATACAGAGGCTCAGAGGCTGTGACATAACACCACGTACTCCTCCATCCTCTCTCACAGCATGTGTCTCATATACAGAGGCTGTGACATAACACCACATACTCCTCCCTCCCCTCTCACAGCATGTGTCTCATATACAGAGGCTCAGAGGCTGTGACATAACACCACGTACTCCTCCATCCCCTCTCACAGCATGTGTCTCACATACAGGCCGAGAGACAGCAACATTTTTCTGAATTCATACTAGACTGAATTTTATGTTTGTAAACATTGAGGGTAGGGTCCCATGATGCAGCCAACGCATGCAGAAAACATGTGGGGACCAATGTCTGGCCTGCACTATAGAACCATTTCACCAGCAAAATAAAGTGGTCATTCCCATCTTGTGCGGGTGTGGATTGGTCTGTATGCGAGAGCCGCACCATTGGACCCTACCATAAAAGAGCATGCTGGGAGATAAAGTTTAAGAAAAAGCTTAAGAGCCTTGGCTTACAGACTGCAACTTTAATTTAAGAATTAGTAAGTGATAATTCAAAAGCCGGCATAATTCTACAATTTCTTTCTTTTTTTTCCGGGTTCGTCTCAAGGTTACCCATTGACTAGTATGTATAGTTTTATGTGGGATCAATATTTATGGTCCAGTTGATGTCAGATTTAATTGTACGTTTTATCCTGGAGCAATAGATAATTGTTCTCCCAGATCCTATGACATTTGCCGTTCTGACTGTTCTCATTCATTTGTGGTTTAATTTCTTTACCTTTAGGTACATTATATACTGTAAATGTTGTATGTAGGACAAAAAGCTACAATTCAACAACAACAACAATAATATTAATAATAATAAATTCTTCCGCAACACTCCAGCAAGTAGACAAACTAACAGAGCGCATTTATTCTATCACATGTGAACAAGGCGATGTGCTGGTTCTCTTATAGTCACATGTGAACAAGGCGATGTGCTGGTTCTCTTACAGTCACATGTGAACAAGGCGATGTGCTGGTTCTCTTATAGTCACATGTGAACACGGCGATGTGCTGGTTCTCTTATAGTCACATGTGAACACGGCGATGTGCTGGTTCTCTTATAGTCACATGTGAACACGGCGATGTGCTGGTTCTCTTACAGTCACATGTGAACAAGGCGATGTGCTGGTTCTCTTACAGTCACATGTGAACAAGGCGATGTGCTGGTTCTCTTACAGTCACATGTGAACACGGCGATGTGCTGGTTCTCTTACAGTCACATGTGAACAAGGCGATGTGCTGGTTCTCTTATAGTCACATGTGAACAAGGCGATGTGCTGGTTCTCTTATAGTCACATGTGAACAAGGCGATGTGCTGGTTCTCTTACAGTCACATGTGAACAAGGCGATGTGCTGGTTCTCTTACAGTCACATGTGAACACGGCGATGTGCTGGTTCTCTTACAGTCACATGTGAACAAGGCGATGTGCTGGTTCTCTTATAGTCACATGTGAACACGGCGATGTGCTGGTTCTCTTACAGTCACATGTGAACAAGGCGATGTGCTGGTTCTCTTACAGTCACATGTGAACAAGGCGATGTGCTGGTTCTCTTACAGTCACATGTGAACAAGGCGATGTGCTGGTTCTCTTACAGTCACATGTGAACAAGGCGATGTGCTGGTTCTCTTACAGTCACATGTGAACAAGGCGATGTGCTGGTTCTCTTACAGTCACATGTGAACAAGGCGATGTGCTGGTTCTCTTACAGTCACATGTGAACACGGCGATGTGCTGGTTCTCTTACAGTCACATGTGAACAAGGCGATGTGCTGGTTCTCTTACAGTCACATGTGAACAAGGCGATGTGCTGGTTCTCTTATAGTCACATGTGAACAAGGCGATGTGCTGGTTCTCTTATAGTCACATGTGAACACGGCGATGTGCTGGTTCTCTTATAGTCACATGTGAACACGGCGATGTGCTGGTTCTCTTACAGTCACATGTGAACAAGGCGATGTGCTGGTTCTCTTACAGTCACATGTGAACAAGGCGATGTGCTGGTTCTCTTATAGTCACATGTGAACAAGGCGATGTGCTGGTTCTCTTATAGTCACATGTGAACACGGCGATGTGCTGGTTCTCTTACAGTCACATGTGAACAAGGCGATGTGCTGGTTCTCTTACAGTCACATGTGAACACGGCGATGTGCTGGTTCTCTTACAGTCACATGTGAACAAGGCGATGTGCTGGTTCTCTTATAGTCACATGTGAACAAGGCGATGTGCTGGTTCTCTTATAGTCACATGTGAACAAGGCGATGTGCTGGTTCTCTTACAGTCACATGTGAACAAGGCGATGTGCTGGTTCTCTTATAGTCACATGTGAACACGGCGATGTGCTGGTTCTCTTATAGTCACATGTGAACAAGGCGATGTGCTGGTTCTCTTATAGTCACATGTGAACAAGGCGATGTGCTGGTTCTCTTACAGTCACATGTGAACAAGGCGATGTGCTGGTTCTCTTACAGTCACATGTGAACACGGCGATGTGCTGGTTCTCTTATAGTCACATGTGAACAAGGCGATGTGCTGGTTCTCTTACAGTCACATGTGAACAAGGCGATGTGCTGGTTCTCTTACAGTCACATGTGAACAAGGCGATGTGCTGGTTCTCTTACAGTCACATGTGAACAAGGCGATGTGCTGGTTCTCTTACAGTCACATGTGAACAAGGCGATGTGCTGGTTCTCTTATAGTCACATGTGAACAAGGCGATGTGCTGGTTCTCTTACAGTCACATGTGGTTCATATACACAGAAGCTGTGGAATCAGTTGTCAATCATTGTACAGATATAAAATAATGTTCTTTGTTAGGGTCCCATCCGAAGGGAGGCCACCTCCGCGTGGTGGATGGAGGACATGGGGGATAGATATCTCTTATCTATTTATCTATCTAACTATCTCATATCTATCTATTTATTTATCTATCTCAAATCCATCTATCTATCTCATATCTATCTCTCTATCATATCTATCTATCTATCTATCTATCTATCTCATATCTATCTCATATCTATCTATCTATCTATCTCATATCTATCTATCTCATATCTATCTATCTATCTCATATATATATATATATATATATATATATATATATATCTCATATCTATCTATCTATCTATCTATCTCATATCTATTTATCTATCTATTATCTATCTCATATCTATCTATCTCCTATATATCTCCTATGTATTAATCTATCTATCTATCTCATATCTATCTATCTATCTCATATCGATCTATCTATCTATCTCATATCTATCTATCTATCTCATATCTATCTATCTATCTATCTCATATCTATTTATCTATCTATCTCATATCTATTTCATATATATCTATCTATCTCATATCTATCTATCTCATATCTATCTATCTCATATCTATCTCATATCTATCTATCTCATATCTATCTATCTCATATCTATCTATCTCATATCTATCTCCTATCTATCTATCTCTCTATCTCCTATCTATCTATCTATCTATCTATCTATCTCATATCTATCTATCTCATATCTATCTATCTCATATCTATCTCATATCTATCCATCTCATATCTATCTATCTATCTATCTATCTTATATCTATCTCATATCTATCTATCTATCTATCTATCTCATATCTATTTATCTATCTATTATCTATCTCATATCTATCTATCTCCTATATATCTCCTTTGTATTCATCTATCTATCTATCTATCTATCTCATATCTATCTATCTATCTATCTATCTCATATCTATCTATCTATCTCATATCTATCTATCTATCTATCTCATATCTATTTCATATATATCTATCTATCTCATATCTATCTATCTCATATCTATCTATCTCATATCTATCTATCTATCTTTCTCATATCTATCTCATATCTATCTATCTCATATCTATCTATCTCATATCTATTTATCTCATATCTATCTATCTCATATCTATCTATCTCATATCTATCTCCTATCTATCTATCTCTCTATCTCCTATCTATCTATCTATCTATCTATCTATCTCATATCTATCTCATATCTATCTATCTCATATCTATCTCATATCTATCCATCTCATATCTATCGATCTATCTATCTTATATCTATCTCATATCTATCTATCTCATATCTATCTCATATCTATCTATCTATCTATCTATCTCATATCTATCTATCTCATATCTATCTATCTCTATCTATCCAACTATCTATCTATCTCATATCTATCTATCTATCTATCTATCTATCTCATATCTATCTCATATCTATCTCATATCTATCTATCTATCTATCTCATATCTATCTATCTATCTATCTATCTCATATCTATCTATCTCATATCTATCTATCTCATATCTATCTATCTCATATCTATCTATCTATCTATCTATCTATCTCATATCTATATCATATCTATCTATCTCATATCTATCTATCTCATATCTATCTATCTCATATCTATCCATCTCATATCTATCTCATATCTATCTATCTATCTATCTATCTATCTATCTCATATCTATCTCATATCTATCTATCTCATATCTATCTCATATCTATCTATCTATCTCATATCTATCTATCTCATATCTATCTCATATCTATCTATCTCATATCTATCTGTCTCATATCTATCTATCTCATATCTATCTATCTCATATCTATCTATCTCATCTATCTATCTCATATCTATCTATCTCATATCTATCTATGTATCTATCTCATATCTATCTATCTCATATCTATGTAATCTAACTATAGTCATAATCCATGTGTTTTTTTTCACGTGTGTTCTTTCCGCCTTCTCCCCTTCCGTTTTCTAGTCGTATGCAGACTCTGGGGTTATAGAAGGTGAGGACCACGGGGAGCACTTTTGAAAAGCAATAATAGAGAACATTATCACAGATGAATGCCAATCGAGGCCACTATCCTGCTTTGCTTTATTGTCTTCCATCTAATATAGTTGAACATAAAAAGAATTGTCTCTTTGTATCTATCATGTTTATTTTGTTATACTGTTTTATAGCGGGAAGGAGCTGAGAAGATTGTCTCTCCTGTAAATCCCGCGGATTACTTATAAACACGGCCAGTTAGTGCCATCACTCATCAGAAGGAAGTTCCTACATGATGGCGGAGAACTCAGCCGAGTCCTCCCTGCGACATGAGATGGGGAATTTGGAATAATCTTTGTTGTCATCCATCTTCATCAGTGGTCTCAAACTGTGGCCCTCCAGATGTTGCAAAACTTCAACTCCCAGCATGCCCGGACAGCCAACGGCTGTCCGGGCATGCTGGGAGTTGACGTTTTGCAACATCTGGAGGGCCACAGTTTGAGACCACTGATCTATAAGATATAATAGGTTATTTGGGACCATGATGGCAAGTGAGCGGTGTCGTTGTTCATAGCAACCAATCAGATCGCTTCTTTCATTTTTAACAGGGCCTCTGAAAAAGAAAAGAAGCGATCTGATTGGTTGCTATGGGCAACTGGTCAACTTTTCCTCTGGACAGGTTTTGATAAATCTCCCCCTACATTCTTCTAGTTGATGGACGTTGAATCAAGGGAAAAACCATCAAACATGGCCCCGTGAGAGTCTTTTTTGTGGTTTTCTCCTAAGGGCAGGGTCACGCGGACGGATCCACAGTGTAAAACACAAATCAGCTGACGATAGACCCTACAGTGTGCCCCAAGCTGTGCCTGTTCCTAGGGGTAATCTGCCGCTACGAACAGACACACTGCGAAGTGCGAGTCGCTGTGCGCACGCGCAGTACACTCGCACACATCGCGGCTGCTCTCGGCCTAGCTCAGGGAGCAGGGGGAGTGGCCACGATGCGTGTGAGTACAGCGCGCATGCGCACGGCAACTTGCACATCGCTTCAGTGTGTCTGCTCATAGCGGCGGATTGACCCTACGAGCAGGCACAGCTCGGGGACACACTGTAGGGTCCATCGTTGGATCTGTCCGTGTGACCCTAACCTAAAGGCCAGGTATCCCAGTGTCCTCAGCCCCAATGGTCACTGAGGCCTCAAATAAGCCACCTGAGATACATCAATGGTGAATGGGGTTTCCAGGATCAGAAAAAAATCTTTCTTCTTTCTTCTTGAAACAGCGCCACGGATGCCCATTGGTTGTATGTGGTATTGAAGCTCAGCTTCCCTGAAGTAAATAGGGCTAAGCTGCAATAAACCAAACAACCTGGGGACAGGTGTGGCACTGTTTTTGAGAAAGAAAGTGTCATGTTTTTTTTCATATCCTGGACAAGCCTTCATAAAAGTCACCTGAGGTGCTTTTATAGTCAAGAAGATGTCAAGAAAAGCCACATGAGCCGCCTCTATGCACAAGAAAGTGCACAGCAAGCTTGATGGTTACAGGGCACAAAAAGCATAATGGTTACATATACATAAGTTCGAACAAATACATAAGTTCAAACACCTACTACGGAAGGGTACACAGAACCAGAAGTGGGCCCAAAATGCAGAAAGGGGTACAATTCTCTCCATTATAGTTTTTCTCTGAGTCTCTTCCACTCCTTGTTTTGGCTAAACATTCCAAATATGCAGGAACTTAGCCCAACTGCATGAGAGATTACATAGGTTATCCACATTACAACTGAGGGGCATTTATAGTTAAAGAGGTACTCCGGCTTCTTCGGGCACATCATCACACTCTCTGTCCTCCAGTCCATCAGGACTCTCACAATGTTCAAGAATTGGGCTCACTATCACTCTCATGATGGACGAGCTTTACTGACATCTAGCGCAATGACTCTCACAATGGACAATCCTCTCTGGCCTTCAACCCATTAAAGGGGTTGTGCCCTGCAGTTCGGAGCTCCGCTCACAGCGTCTGGAAGTTCATTACTCCGAACGCTGTGGGCGGGCTTCCGTGTTCGCGCCCGGCCCCTTCTTGACGTCTCGCCCGCCCCCTCGTGACGTCACGCCCGCCCCCTCTACCAAAGTCTATGGGAAGGGGGCGTGACAGCGTGACGCCCGCCAGCCGCGAACACGGAAGCCCGCACACAGCGTTCGGAGTAATGAACTTCCGGACGCTGTGAGCGGAGCTCCGAAAGGAAGGGCAGCGCACAACCCCTTTAAGGCTATGTTGACGCGTCGGACTTTTCGTACCGGATTTTGCACTGGAATTCATCACTGGGATTCCGCTGCAGCAGAGTCCCGTTGATTTCAATGGGATTCTGCTGCATTTTGCACACAGTGGAATTTCCGTGCCAGATGTTTCCTTCACGGAAATTCTGTTTTCCTTTCCCCCCAAAGAATGATTCTGTTCATCTTTCTGCAGAAAGCATAGCCGTCTATGAGACGGAGCATTCCTGTGCGGTCCTAGCACCGGCATATTATGCCAGCACCTGCAGACTCCGGAATGTCCACACTGAGATTTTACATGTGGACATTCCAGCGTGTGAACATAACCTCACCCTTATATAATGGACAAGCCCAGGCCTAATACAGGTCACCTTCAGATTTCTTGATCACCTCACATACTCTAACTGCGCTCTAACTCTTTACTCTATGGTTCTAAAACACTCTCAGCAGACTCTGATTTCTCACCAGGGCCTACAACCTAACACAGTGTTAGACAATAAGCCATGGCACTACATATGGCTTCAGCCACACGCTGCCTCCACTTCCTGCTGCTGGCTCCCTATATATCTTCTTATTTTCTTCTATAACAACCCAATGGCGTCAGAATAAAATATAGCATTAACACCTATATATTGGATTACATACAAGCAGGGTGTGTTGCAATAAAGTCACATACAATGTTCAACAGCAACAAAGCATCAATAGACAGTGGAATTTATACATGAAGTCTTTTACCTAAGGGGAAGGAGGATGTATGAGATTTATGGTCATGACAAGGAGGCCCCAAAGCAATCATGTGAGCACCTGTATAGTTAAAAAGGCCCTTAAAGGGGTACTCCACTGCCCCAGCATTTGGAATATTTATTTCTGAATGCTGGGTGCGGGCTTCGGGGGTTCGCCACGCCTCTCGTGGCATCACACCATGCCCCCTCAATGCAAGTCCATGGGAGGGGGCATGATGGCCGCCATGCCCCCTTCTTATAGACTTGCATTGAGGGGGCGTGACGTGATGTCATGAGGGGGCGTGGCTACCCCTGAAGCTGCACCCAGCGTACAGAACTGAATGTCACGAACGCTGGGGCAGTAGAGTACCCCTTAAAGAAGTCGCCTGCATTGCCCCTATGATGAAGAAGATGTAAACAAGGCCTCTTGAGGTGCCTCTATGATCTGCCATGGGAACTTGTTATAGTAAAGCAAAACTAATCAAATTCAGGTGTATCAAATCCCCCGCTCCCTTAGACTTATAATTTTTTTTTACAATTTCTTTCATTTAGTTAAAAGTAAAGCAATATTATTGCTCTAAATTAACCCCCTTAAAATCTGTTCAAATACGTGTAATATTTGCTGCACGGATGAGGCTTTCGGCGTTAATGTTCTTCTTGTAGCCTGAGAGCTCCAGGTACAGCAACCTCGTAACCTCGTGTTTAACTTTCCTTATTGAAGTTTGTACATTCGGAATTCCCTACGGTCGGACTCTTAAGAGTCAGATCCTCTAACCCTGTGTAATATAACTATACCCACTTATTACGATACATATTTCTGCAACACTGAGTCATCGGCAGTAATATTCTGCAATATAGTAGATAGGAACCGAGCGAGTATCCTAAGTTCATATCCATAATTTTCGGTTTGTCATTTATTTGTATTTGGGGCATATTAAGCAGGAAAGTAAATTGTATTACCAGCTTATTTTAGGCTCAGCAGGCATTACATTAGTTATCTGGAGTCTCACAAAGGAGCAATGAGGTTTATGGGCTCGGGGAGATTTCATGGGCTCGTAAACTGATAAAGCAGCAGGCGTATGTTATTGGGGAGCTTTACGGAAGATGGCGGAGTACACCGCGGCACCCGAAGATCCACATCGTGACGACCAAAGACCATTATTGCTACAACGTTACCCTCGTACTACCGCGGTCTCCAGAGATGTTAGATGACTAATAGGACAATTTTTCAACAGGGAAGTCTACCGGCTCCATCAGACCGATAAAGATTGAGTGAGGTGCTTTAACTGGATACATTCTAAATGCTTTAGGCATGTTGGGAAAATCTAGAGGAATCTGTAGTCTTCCAAGGGTTTCCAGAATGGGGGGTGGAAATCCCTCTTGTGCTGAGGTAGAAAGGGAGTCCAAACTAACTTAAGGTGGCCGCCAATTATGGTGAGATCAACTGCCTAATGTTCATGGGGGCCTCCCGATTTTACCGTTGGAGCAGGGGAGCAGCAGTAGGGCGTGTAGAGGTAGCAGTCGCATCGGGGCCCTGCCCTATAAGAGACCAGTGATATAATTGGCACACAGGGCCCTGTTGCAGATTTAGGTATCAGGGCCCAGAAGCTACAAATTACACCTCTGCATTTTTGGGATTCGAGGAGAGCAGTTGGGCATGTTGGATATTAACCCCGTCTTTTTGTTTTTGGGGCGGTAAGGGCAAAAGGGGCTTGGCTTAATTGGACTTACTTAAGTGTGTGGGGCTTACCAGACAGTTTTTACTCCCGAAAGAAGGCCTTTGTACCGAAACAGCCTTGGAGTGTCATTACCCTGAGTTTCCAGTCTTTGATTCTAGGTACATGTATTTGTTTGTTTTTGATATGTGGACAATGCACAATATGTTGACTTGTACCAGTTTGTATACCCTCTATATAAATATCTGGCCATGTTGCTCTGATGCTATAATTCTTTTATCATTCTGTGAGACCCCAGACCCCACCTTGGGCTGCTCCGGGGACCAATCGGCAATTCACGTGGGATGTGTGCCAAATATTGGTTGTAGCACAGTTAAATGACCATCATCAGCGTTATCTCCGATGTTGATCATTACCGGCAGGTGTCAGCTGTAGATCGAAGCTGATACTCTCCAGGTATGGCAAGGGATATCCAATGTTGGTCATTACCAGCAGTAGTCAGCTGTAGATAGCAGCTGATACCCTCCAGGAATGGCAGGGATCTCCAATGTTGATCATTACCGGTAGCTGTCAGCTGTAGATAGCAGCTTATGCCCTACAGGTATGGCTAAGTATACCTAATGTTGGTCATTACTGGCAGGTTTCAGCTGTAGATAGCAGCCGATATCCTCCTGGTATGGCAAGGGATCTCCAATGTTGGTTATTTCTGGCAGGTGTCAACTTCAGATAGTAGCTGATACCCTCTGGGTATGGCACAAACCTGGCTCCCAAATGTGCGCCATACTCCCTCACTCGACCTGCCCATGCCGCATACTGTATGTACGGCATGGGTCTGGAAGGCAATAAACTGTATAGCCCCCTTGTTACGCCTAGCGCTCCGGGTCCCCGCTCCTCCCCGGAGCGCTCACGGCGTCTCTCTCCCCGCAGCGCCCCGGTCAGTCCCGCTGACCGGGAGCGCTGCACTGTCATGGCCGTCGGGGATGCGGTTCGCACAGCGGGACGCGCCCGCTCGCGAATCGCATCCCAGGTCACTTACCCGTCCCGGTCCCCTGCTGTCATCTGCTGGCGCGCGCGGCTCCGCTCTCTAGGGCGCGCGCGCGCCAGCTCTCTGCGACTTAAAGGGCCAGCGCACCAATGATTGGTGCCTGGCCCAATTAGCTTAATTGGCTCCCATCTGCTCCCTGCCTTTATCTGACCTCCTCCCATGCACTCCCTTGCCGGATCTTGTTGCCTTGTGCCAGTGAAAGCGTTTAGTGTGTCCAAAGCCTGTGTACCTGAACTTCTGCTACCCATCCTGACTACGAACCTTGCCGCCTGCCCCCGACCTTCTGCTACGTCTGACCTTGCTTCTGCCTACTCCCTTGTACCGCGCCTATCTTCAGCAGCCAGAGAGGTGAGCCGTTGCTAGTGGATACGACCTGGTCACTACCGCCGCAGCAAGACCATCCCGCTTTGCGGCGGGCTCTGGTGAAAACCAGTAGTGGCTTAGAACCGGTCCACTAGCACGGTCCACGCCAATCCCTCTCTGGCACAGAGGATCCACTACCTGCAAGCCGAATCGTGACAGTAGATCCGGCCATGGATCCCGCTGAGGTGCCGCTGCCAAGTCTCGCTGATCTTCCCACGGTGGTCGCTCAGCAATCGCAGCAGATTGCCCAACAAGGACAGCAGCTGTCGCAGTTGACCGCCATGTTACAGCAAATTCTGCCTCTGCTACAGCAGCAACCATCTCCTCCGCCAGCTCCTGCACCTCCTCCGCAGCGAGTGGCCGCTCCTAACCTCCGCTTGTCCCTGCCGGACAAATTTGATGGGGACTCCAGACTCTGCCGTGGATTTTTGTCTCAGTGTTCCCTGCATATGGAGATGTTGTCAGACTTGTTTCCTACAGAACGGTCTAAGGTGGCGTTCGTAGTAAGTCTTCTTTCAGGAAAGGCCTTGTCTTGGGCCACACCGCTCTGGGACCGCAATGATCCTGCCACAGCCACAGTCCAGTCCTTCTTTGCTGAAGTCCGAAGTGTCTTTGAGGAACCTGCCCGAGCCTCTTCTGCTGAGACTGCCTTGCTGAACCTGGTCCAGGGTAATTCTTCCGTTGGCGAGTACGCCATACAATTCCGTACTTTTGCTTCTGAACTATCCTGGAATAATGAGGCTCTCTGCGCGACCTTTAAAAAAGGCCTATCCAGTCGCATCAAGGATGTGCTGGCCGCACGAGAGATTCCTGCCAACCTCCAAGAACTCATCCATTTGGCTACCCGCATTGACATGCGTTTTTCTGAGCGACACCAAGAGCTCCGCCAGGAAAAAGACTTAGATCTCTGGGCACCTCTCCCACAGCATCCTTTGCAGTCTTCGCCTGGGCCTCCCGCCGAGGAGGCCATGCAAGTGGATCGGTCTCGCCTGACCCAGGAAGAGAGGAATCGCCGTAGAGAAGAAAATCTCTGTCTGTACTGTGCCAGTACTGAGCATTTCTTGGTGGATTGCCCTATCCGTCCTCCACGCCTGGGAAACGCACGCACGCACCCAGCTCACGTGGGTGTGGCATCTTTTGCTTCTAAGTCTTCTTCTCCACGTCTCACGGTGCCCGTGCGGATTTCCCCTACAGCCAACTCCTCCATCTCAGCCGTGGCCTGCTTGGACTCTGGTGCCTCCGGGAATTTTATGTTGGAGTCCTTTGTTAATAAATTCAGCATCCCGGTGACCCGTCTCGCCAAACCGCTCTACATTTCCGCGGTCAACGGAGCCAGATTGGACTGCACCGTGCGTTACCGCACAGAACCCCTCCTGATGTCTATCGGACCCCACCACGAAAGGATTGAGTTCTTCATCCTCCCCAGTTGTACCTCTGAGGTCCTCCTCGGTCTGCCATGGCTCCGGCTTCATTCCCCCACCCTTGATTGGACCACCGGGGAGATAAAGAACTGGGACTCTGCCTGCCATAGGAAGTGCCTCTCCCCCCCTCCCAGTCCCGTCAGGCAAACCTCTGTGCCTCCTCATGGCCCCCGTCCTGGTGTCACACTGCCCCGTGCCAGGCTTCGCCCTCTGCCCTCCCTCCCCATTCCCACTCCTGCTGTACTGCCTGCCGTTGAGGAAACCCTCCATTTTTTCCCGGTGTCCTCATCCCAGGGGAGGCAGTTGCCGGTCAAAGAAAAGGGGAGACCTAAGGGGGGGGGGTACTGTTACGCCTAGCGCTCCGGGTCCCCGCTCCTCCCCGGAGCGCTCACGGCGTCTCTCTCCCCGCAGCGCCCCGGTCAGTCCCGCTGACCGGGAGCGCTGCACTGTCATGGCCGTCGGGGATGCGGTTCGCACAGCGGGACGCGCCCGCTCGCGAATCGCATCCCAGGTCACTTACCCGTCCCGGTCCCCTGCTGTCATCTGCTGGCGCGCGCGGCTCCGCTCTCTAGGGCGCGCGCGCGCCAGCTCTCTGCGACTTAAAGGGCCAGCGCACCAATGATTGGTGCCTGGCCCAATTAGCTTAATTGGCTCCCATCTGCTCCCTGCCTTTATCTGACCTCCTCCCATGCACTCCCTTGCCGGATCTTGTTGCCTTGTGCCAGTGAAAGCGTTTAGTGTGTCCAAAGCCTGTGTACCTGAACTTCTGCTACCCATCCTGACTACGAACCTTGCCGCCTGCCCCCGACCTTCTGCTACGTCTGACCTTGCTTCTGCCTACTCCCTTGTACCGCGCCTATCTTCAGCAGCCAGAGAGGTGAGCCGTTGCTAGTGGATACGACCTGGTCACTACCGCCGCAGCAAGACCATCCCGCTTTGCGGCGGGCTCTGGTGAAAACCAGTAGTGGCTTAGAACCGGTCCACTAGCACGGTCCACGCCAATCCCTCTCTGGCACAGAGGATCCACTACCTGCAAGCCGAATCGTGACACCCCTCTTCAGACAGCAGGTAGCGCTGCCCAAGGCTATTAATGGCTAATGTGGCCATGGCTCCTTATATATATTTCTTGCTCCTATTTGGTTGTCATAACATCAGTGTTTTACGACAAATGTACCTGAATCAGCGTTTCTCAACCAGGGTGCCTCCAGCTGTTGCAAAACTACAACTCTCAGCATGCTCGGACAGCCGAAGGCTGTCCGGGCATGCTGGGAGTTGTAGTTTTGCCAAAGCTGGAGGCACCCTGGTTGAGAAACGCTGATTCAGATATAGATGTTAATAAGTAGAAACTGTTATTGCTTTGATGTGACATAATGCTATGGATTTTATCAATGACCTAGTACATATGTAACCCCCGTCCAAATTCGTTATTTTCTTTATCAGATTAAAGTGCACGCACAAAAGTAAATCACACAGACACACATGGTCAGTGATAACATTACTTCTAAGGTTTATTGGCAATCATCCAGGTTATATAGGCACTGCAATTAGCATAAGTTCCCACCCTCACTAGGGAGGGGAGGATTGCTTTGGCATACCATATAAGGTATGCTTTCTCTGTTACATTTTTTGGGAAAACTTTTCGGCGTTGGCTTTAACAGGAAATTCCTCCACACAACGGGAGGAGGGAAAGCAAGGAACAGAGTAGTGTGGGGATGGGCTTTGTCAAATAGTCAATTATAATGCATACACATATATATATATATATATATATATATATATATATATATATATATGTACATATACGTATATATACATACACACACACACATTTATATATATATATATATATACATATACACACACACACAAAAACATATATATATATATACACACATCCATTACAATAGAAATTCTGGTCCAAAACTATTCACGATTCGTTTGATACAATTACATCATCTGGGAACAAATAATCATCTCCAGAAGCAAGAAGCCATAAATCATTGAATTCTTGATTCAATTTACTGAGATCACAGCCAACATGTGACTCCAAGATTTTACATCAAAAACTCCAGAGACTTGATCATTGTTACTAGCAGAATAATCATAATAACAGATATATTCGTACTCCAATGTGTAAATATGTAACATTCACATAGAGGATCAATAGGAACCAATATAAGAAGCCTGGGGACTCATAGTAGTTATATTCTTGTATATAGGAGCAGTATTATAGTAGTTATATTCTTGTATATAGGAGCAGTATTATAGTAGTAATATTCTTGTATATAGGAGGCAGTATTATAGTAGTTATATTCTTGTATATAGGAGAAATATTATAGTAGTTATATTCTTGTATATAGGAGCAGTATTATAGTAGTTATATTCTTGTATACAGGAGCAGTGTTATAGTAGTTATATTCTTATATATAGGAGCAATATTATAGTAATTATATTCTTGTATATAGGAGCAGTATTATAGTAGTTATATTCTTGTATACAGGAGCAGTATTATAGTAGTTATATTCTTGTACATAGGAGCAGTATTATAGTAGTTATATTCTTGTATATAGGAGCAGTATTATAGTAGTTATATTCTTGTATACAGGAGCAGTATTATAGTAGTTATATTCTTGTATATAGGAGAAATATTATAGTAATTATATTCTTGTATATAGGAGCAGTATTATAGTAGTTATATTCTTGTATACAGGAGCAGTATTATAGTAGTTATATTCTTGTACATAGGAGCAGTATTATAGTAGTTATATTCTTGTATATAGGAGCAGTATTATAGTAGTTATATTCTTGTATATAGGAGCAGTATTATAGTAGTTATATTCTTGTATATAGGAGCAGTATTATAGTAGTTATATTCTTGTATATAGGAGACAGTATTATAGTAGTTATATTCTTGTATATAGGAGACAGTATTATAGTAGTTATATTGTTGTATATAGGAGCAGTATTATAGTAGTTATATTCTTGTATATAGGAGCAGTATTATAGTAGTTATATTCTTGTATATAGGAGGCAGTATTATAGTAGTTATATTCTTGTATATAGAAGCAGTATTATAGTAGTTATATTCTTGTATATAGGAGCAGTATTATAGTAGTTATATTCTTGTATATAGGAGCAGTATTATAGTAGTTATATTCTTGTATATAGGAGCAGTATTATAGTAGTTATATTCTTGTATATAGGAGGCAGTATTATAGTAGTTATATTCTTGTATATAGGAGCAGTATTATAGTAGTTATATTCTTGTATATAAGAGCAATATTATAGTAGTTATATTCTTGTATATAGGAGCAGTATTATAGTAGTTATATTCTTGTACATAGGAGCAGTATTATAGTAGTTATTTTCTTGTATATAGGAGCAGTATTATAGTAGTTATATTCTTGTACATAGGAGCAGTATTATAGTAGTTATATTCTTGTACATAGGAGCAGTATTATAGTAGTTATATTCTTGTATATAGGAGCAGTATTATAGTAGTTATATTCTTGTATATAGGAGCAGTATTATAGTAGTTATATTCTTGTACATAGGAGCAGTATTATAGTAATTATATTCTTCTCTATAGGTATGCTCA
This sequence comes from Hyla sarda, assembly GCF_029499605.1. Taxonomy (NCBI): domain Eukaryota; kingdom Metazoa; phylum Chordata; class Amphibia; order Anura; family Hylidae; genus Hyla; species Hyla sarda. Next base: position 218,477,017 of record NC_079195.1, read on the forward strand.
TTTTATAGCTGTAAACTTCATAGACTTCATAGGGTGCAGTATTATAGTCATTATATTCGGTAATGTCAAGATATTGTAATTAATTTGTTAAGAAGATGAATAGACTTGAGAAGTATGTCTCTTCCACTTCTCTTGGCAGCTCATAATAAAGTGCATTAAATAGCCGGGATCAAGAAGGAGTGAAGGGAAAGCTCTTCCCAGGGTTAGACCACTATAAAATCTTTGCTCCATCTTGAGCTCTGGTCTTTAGTCTTTACCGTACATTGTGTTTAACGACAAATTTACTGGCATAGATCACTATGAATTTTATTAAATTTAGCAAAAAATAAATAAATTTTTTTTGAAAGTTTTCAAATTCTTAGTTTCACAGACTGTGCGCCATCCTTTGAAAGTCATCACCAAAGACAAATCCAGTATAGCAGAAGTTGTAGTCGTTCTCTCTTTAATGCTAAATATAACATTGACATCCTGGACTTTTACTACATATTTTACATGATGGATAAATCTTTACCGCCACCCGGCTTCTACCTATAAATAAAACAAGTAAAGCTCTCAAATCCCGAAGCCAGAAAGCACTAACTTTCCCATTGCATCAGTTAACAGAAGGTCGAGGAGTATTGTTCAGGCCAGGGAGGGTGTAAACATGTCAATTATTTTTATTTTCCTGCATTTATCTGTAAAATGCCTGGAAGTGGTTGTCCTATACAATAAGGCGGTATATATATATATATATATATATATATATACACACAGTGGTCCCTCAAGTTACAATATTAATTGGTTCCAGGATGACCATTGTATGTTGAAACCATTGTATGTTGAGGCCAGAACTCTATGGAAACCTGGTAATTGGTTCTGAAGCCCCAAAATGTCATCCAAAAAATAGGAAAAAGTGAGGATTAAAGAAAAATAAGTAGATAACTAATATAGATAAAGCAAATCCTTATATATAAAAGTAAGAAAGATCTGCTGGGAGCTGTAATCACTGTCTATTTCATTGTTTCCTAACCAGAGTGCCTCCAGTTGTTGCAAAACTGTCCGGGCATGCTGGGAGTTGTAGTTTTGCAACAGCTGGAGGCACCCTCTTTGGAAGACACTGGTCTATGTAGAGGACAGGAGCTTCTTCAGGGTCCTGTACAGAACACGCAATGTCCTAAAAAAAAGGAAAATGGAGCCGCCCTCACCTGATGTACAAAGGAGCAGCTAACCCTGGCCGAAGTAAAGAGTACAGAACATGTAATACCTCCCTGTACTGTAGGGGCGCTACCAGACACCAGTCAGTGCATACATTTCAGTAATACAGGTAAAGAGTACAGAACATGTAATACCTCCCTGTACTGTAGGGGCGCTACCAGACACCAGTCAGTGCATACACTTCAGTAATACAGATAAAGAGTAGTACAGAACATGTAATACCTCCCTGTACTGTAGGGAGGTGCTACCAGACACCAGTCAGTGCATGCACTTCAGTAATACAGGTAAAGAGTACTGAACATGTAATACCTCCCTGTACTGTAGGGGGCGCTACCAGACACCAGTCAGTGCATACACTTCAGTAATACAGGTAAAGAGTACAGATCATGTAATACCTCCCTGTACTGTAGGGAGGCGCTACCAGACACCAGTCAGTGCATGCACTTCAGTAATACAGGTAAAGAGTACAGAACATGTAATACCTCCCTGTACTGTAGGGGGTGCTACCAGACACCAGTCAGTGCATACACTTCAGTAATACAGGTAAAGAGTACAGAACATGTATTACCTCCCTGTACTGTAGGGGGCGCTACCAGACACCAGTCAGTGCACACACTTCAGTAATACAGGTAAAGAGTACAGAACATGTAATACTTCCCGGTACTGTAGGGGGCGCTACCAGACACCAGTCAGTGCATACACTTCAGTAATACAGGAAAAGAATACAGAACATGTAATACCTCCCGGTACTGTAGGGGGCGCTACCAGACACCAGTCAGTGCATACACTTCAGTAATACAGGTAAAGAGTACAGAACATGTAATACCTCCCTGTACTGTAGGGGGCGCTACCAGACACCAGTCAGTGCATGCACTTTAGGAATACACCTGTTTTACCAGTGAAATATCCATTCTGATTGGTCGGTTCTTCCAGCCACTGACACGTTTCGCAGATTCCATAGCATTGTATGTGGAGTCTGGTTTCAAGTTACAATGGTCCGGAAAAGATCATTGTATGTTGAAACTATTGTATGTTGAGGCCATTGTAAGTTGAGGGATCACTGTATATATATATTTTGCAATATCCTTCAAAATGACAAGGTTAGCAAATCTGACTTCAAAATTATAGCTTTTAGAAGTGACGAAACTCTGCTGGACATGAACCAGAAGGGGGCGACAGGGAGATGTGAGGTCAGAGATAATCGCCAGGTCTGGATAGCAAATGGGCCACAAATGCAACTTAGAATTAGTGCAAGTGGTATAGACTGTAAGTCGGGGCATCAGTGCACAAAGGCCGTACAGCTCCATAGTATAAAGCCTCCTCTCTTAAATCTGAAACAGTCATTTCCCTATAAATGGCAGGATACGTCCTTGGGTTACCTAGGAGTCCGTCTTATATCCATGTACTCTTCCCTATATAAGCAGAATTGTTAGGGTTCGGTAAGCTGGATGTGGATCCTCTGTGTCATCGAGGGATTGGCGTGGACCGTGTCGGTGGACACTGGTAAGGCAAACACTGAAATGCTTTCACTAGGCACAAGGGCAACAAGATCCGGCAAGGAAGGGAAGGGTAAGTGAGGTAATATAGACAGGTGCACAGGTGGAAGCTAATCAGACTGATTGGGCCAGGCACCAATCATTGGTGCACTTGCCCTTTAAACCTTAGAGAGCTGGCGCGCGCGCCCTAAGGAGCGGAGCCGCGCGCGCCAGGACGTGACAGCCGGGGACCGGGACAGGTAAGTGACTTGGGATGCGATTCGCGAGCGGGCGCGTCCCGCTGTGCGAATCGCATCCCCGCCGGCAGTGTCAGTGCAGCGCTCCCGGTCAGCGGGTCTGACCGGGGCGCTGCAGAGAGAGGAACACCGCGAGCGCTCCGGGGAGGAGCAGGGACCCGGAGCGCTCGGCGTAACAAGAATTTCCCTCGTCTTTTCCAAAATATACAAACATTGTTAGACAAATGGGCCCCAATATCACTCTCCCTAGTAGAAAGAATAGCAGCTGTAAAAATGTATATTCTACCAAAATTCCTGTATCTTGTGGAGACTTTGCCTGTCCCCATTCCCAAAACTGCCATTAAAAAGTTCCAAACTATATTGCTTAAATTCATATAGAGGGGTGGGAGACATAGGTTTTTGGCGGCGGTCCTATCTGCTAAAAAACAGTTTGGAGGCCTGGCCATGCCTGATATATATAAATATTATTTGGCGGTGCACCTCCGGAGGATCCCCTCATGGACCAAATTTTTGGCATATGACAGGTGGACTGAAGTTGAGAAGTTATGGATTTCTCCTATACACCCATCCTCTATGATATGGTCATCCACCCCCTGCACTGTCACAAGGAACCTTTTGGGGCCAATGAGACTAACTATTAAAATCTGGAATGAATCACACGCCTGAGGTATCACACGCCATTGGTATCACACGCCATTGGTATCACACGCCATTGGTATCACACGCCTGAGCTGCTACACCGCCTCTTCCCGCAGCTTTCACCCTCTTGTTGGAGGTGTAATAGAGAAATTGGTTCTATACCACACATATTTTGGGACTGTTCACTTCTAAGACACTTTTGGCTGGAGGTGCAGTCACTAGTTAGGAGGGTTATAGGGTCCCACATCCCACTGTCAGCGGAGACATATCTTCTGAACATCCCCCCCAGTGGAATCACTACCATTCAGTCTAAACTCTTCTTACATATACTCACTGCGGCCAAGTGTCTTGTGGCTCAGTGGTGGAGGAAAACTGATAGCCCCCCATTCCAGATGCTACTAGATAAAATCGCAGATATACGGAGAATGGAAAATATGTCCGCCATGGTGGAAAACAGACTGGACGCTTTTGATACTTTGTGGCGCCGGTGGGATGAATATGCGGAGTCCCTGAGAGTGGTCTGAGGCTGTGAACGGACCCCGAGGAGCTGGAGCCGAGCGGATACTTCTTTATTCTCTTTATCTTCCCTACTTATCCATCCCTTTATCTTTATCTTCTATACTTACCTGTCTTTTTCTCTATTAACTTTCTACCTCTTACAAACTTTTTACCTCCTGTTTTTTTTTTTTACATTATTTTACATCTTCTTCATTGCATATTGCCTGGATTATTGACCATAAGCTGAGGTGTAATGGATCCGGAGTGAAGAGATATTATTAGTATCCTCTAATAGCGCTTCATATTATCCTCGCTACATTCTTTATTATTTGTTAGATAACGTTTTTTATCTAAGCTTCATGTCTCTGATGTGGGGTCTTCCCCGGATACTCACAGAGCCGACCTGAAATAATTTGGACTTTACAACATCTTTAAAGCCGGATCTATGTTACCATATTGTAACCTGGTCTTATTAATATGTAATGACTCTGTTTATGATTCTATGTACTTTTATTTTCTTATTCTCAAATATCTGTTTTAAAGAAAAATTATTTAATAAAAAAACAGTTATAAAAAAAAAAGTATAAAGCCTCCTCCTTCCCTGTGCTCTGTGGGATCCTGTATATACAGATCTATTCAATCCTTCTAAGGGAGATTACGACATAAGTAGTGAAAGCTACAATTTTGTTTTTTCACGGAATTACTCAAAAAAAAGAAAATCTTTCTGTATCTCTAATAACAGACGGAGGTACAATGGCGGCCCCGTACTGCTCCGTGAGAACCATATTGCAGCTCTGTACAATAAGGAGCCAAATAATTGCCATGAGTGCAAGTCTTTGAGCCAACGTATTTGCAGAAACCCAATACAGACAGAGGGCCTCATTTACTATTGCAAACCCGACATGTTTTGTCGAATTGTGCGCCAGATTCTGTCGCATTGCGCCAGAAATTCTGTCTGTGCCAGATTTTGCACCAGAATTTGCGCCATAATTGAAAAAACCCAGACTAACTCTCCATTTTGCTAAGAAAACCCCGAAAAGGGGGCGTGTCATCTTTGAAAGGGGGCGTGTCCTCTGGTATGGGGGCGAGGTCTCGGAAAAGGGGCGTGTTCCCGACATTTTCACAAAAACCCAACATATTTACTAAGGTTTCCACATAAAATGTGGTGGATTTGAGCTGAGAAAAACTCTACAGATCAGAACATGTGTAAAAAAAAAGCAAAGTGTAGGGAAAGTGGAAAATGTAGGGAAACCTTAGTAAATACCGTGGAAAATAAATTGTAGGGAATTAAAACCCACTAGGAAACCCACACAACACTCTTAGTTAATAAGGACCATAGAGTCCCAATATGCCGCTTCAAGCTCCCATCCTAAGAAAATTGTCTCAATGCATAAATGTGTATAAAGTATTGGAATTTAAAGGGTTAACATTTTGTACACAGAAGAATGATGCTTTGGTCATATGATCCTTCCAACCAATGATTGCAGGAGAAGTCTCTAGTCCAACTTCTCTATCCCATGAGAAGGCGACGACCTAAACCCGTTAGAACCAGTTTAGGCCTGGCTTTAGTAACATCTCCTAGGTTTAATACACTAAACCCCAGGGCCGTGACCCGGGCGGGGTATGACACCCCCTATTGATGTAACTTTTATTATCAGAAATTGAAAATGAACCCAGAACAAATTATTAAAACTAATTCCAGTGGGACCAGTAGTCTATATAGAGGAGAAATTGCTCCGGTTTAAGTGGGTAGGTACTGCAGATACCTAATGATCCACTGGATGATGTTAAAATCACACACTATATTGCCTGCCCCAACATGTTTTGCTGCTACAACAGAGTTCTCAAGAGGCAAACAGAGGCAATGGCGAATAGCCATTGCCACTGTTTGCCTCTTGAGAACGCCGTTGTAGCGGCGAAACATGTTGGGGCAGGCAATATAGTGTGTGATTTTAACATCATCTAGTGGATCATTAGGTATCTGCAGTACCAACCCACTTAAACCGGAGCAATTACTCCTCTATATATATATAGACTACTGGTCCCACTGGAATTAGTTTTAATAATTGGTTCTGGTTTCATTTTCAATTACTGATAACAGAGTCCATCTCATCCACGAGGACGGAGCATAGTTAAGTCACGGCTCCGCCCCCGTGTGACGACACGTGCCGCCCCCTCAATGGAAGTCTATTGAAGGGGCGTGACAGCTGTCATGCCCCCTCCCATAGGCTTGCATTTGAGCAGAGACATCACACGGGGGCGGAGCCGTGACGTCACTATGCTCCGTCCCTGTGATCGTCAGTAATCAGACTGATTCTAACGGGGTGTGGCGTGGAAGATCACGGGGGTCCCCAGCGGCGGGACTCCCGCGATCAGGCATCTTATCCCCTATCCTTTGGATAGGGGATAAGATGTCTTAGCGCCGGAGTACCCCTTTAAAGGTACAGTGACCAAATACCTATTCTTTTGGCTCAAAAGCTATAACATGACAAAAGGTTGTTGTTGGGTCACAGAGGAACACTAGGTTTGCTACACAATTCTGCCACGTGACATCTCAGTTAAAGCACTACAACTCCCAGCTAGCCTTCATCTCACACAGTGCCACACCACATATATAGCAGAGCTGAATTTGTTATTTAACTTTTTAAGTTTTTCCTACTAACATCATTTATCGTCTATTCACAGGACAGGGATTTGGGGTCTGACCTCGTGAACTCCCATCTTTCATCAGTGATCAGGCATCGTCATTGCTGCTCCACTCATTGGGGACATATTTACAAATGCAAATACGCCAGAAATCAGGCATAATTACTGTAAAAAAAGAAATAAATAAACTGTCTTACGAGATTTATCTTCCACACTTGCTTATTTAAGTTACCATAACTCAGTAGTAGTGAAAATGTTGTAGGTAAAAGAGCATGTAGTTAAAGGGGTACTCCTCCACTAGACATCTTATCCCCTAAAATGTCTGATTGCGGGGGTCCCACCGCTGGGGACCCCTGCGATCTCCCTGCTGCACCCGGCGCCAGAGGCTTGTGACATCATGGCCACACCCCCTTAGTGCAAGTCTATGGGAGGGGCCGTCATGGGAGTCAGGAGTCTCTGCCCCGCATCGCCAGTCATCCGGCACGGAGCGTAGTTTGCTCCGTGCACCAGATGTCTGGGGTGCCGCAGCCAAGATTGTGGGGGTCCCCAGTGGCGGGACCCCTGCAATCAGACATCTTATCCCTTATCCTTCGTGTGGTAGCGGGGTGTGATGAGGGGAGATGTTGTTATCCTAGGGGCAAAAGGTATTATCCCCTTGTATTCGTGACGCCAGGGCATGGTTTAGCCTAAAACCATCTGAAGGTATACCGCTGGATCCTGGGCTAGGCACAGGGGGCAATAAAGACTCTGACACCAAGTTACGGACAACGGTAGCTTTACTGAGGGTAGACAGATGGTAAAGTCTATAGAGTTCACCCAGGGCCCAAGGAGGTGACCAGTGACGCAGAGACCTTAAGGGCTTGCTGGGACTTGTAGTAGGACTGGACAATGTAATGCAGACCACGCTGACTGTACAGATGACAGGGACTGACTTGACTTGAATCATAAAGCTGTGACTTTATCTTACTTGACTTGATGGCGGCTGCAGGACTGGACTGAGGTCTCCAACACTCTGGACACACACACTAGACAAGACTGCACTGGACCTCAGCAGAAGAGAGAAAAGCTCCACCCTGGGGTTATATGGGGGAGACTAGCAGGAAGCCCATAGGTCACTCTTGGGATCCCCTGGTCACTGGTACCTCCTGGGTAACAATCACATGACATAACTCTTAAAGATACAACACATTTTATAATACAATACACTGCAGAACATATGTACAGGGGGGAAACAGGTGTAAGGGGCCCCGGGGACACTGAAGGAGGCTGCCTGACAGGACAGTAAGGGTATGGGGCAACATCTCCCGTACTGGGCCACCACATTTGGATAGGGGATAAGATGTCTAGGGGTGGAGTACCCCTTTAAGTTTAAATCCATATGATAAGGGATAACAAGCTGATCAAGGGGGTTCCAACCTCTGGGACCCCCACCAATCTCAAGAACAGGGTCATAATTGTCCCCGGAAAGAGAGCACTGCACCTGTGCGGCCACTGCTTCAATCAGCCTCTAGGGGGCGTCCGAACGTTTCCGAGTTCAGTGGAGTTGCAGTGCGGTCCCTTCATTTCGGGGACAATTCTGTCCCTGTTCTCAGGGTTGGCGGTGGTCCCAGTGGTCATATCCTCACTTCTTTCTTGCAACAAAAAAAGTGCCACTCCTGTCCACAGGTTGTGTAAAGTACTGCAGCTCATTCGCATAAACTTCAATGGAGCCGAGCTGCAATACCAGACACAACCTGTGGGCACGAGTGGTGCTGTTTTTGCAAGAAAGAAGCATTTTTCCAATCCTGGGAAAGCCCTTTAATCTTGGCCATGGTTTCTTAGTGCCCGTATGCAGTATGGATGTAGTCTTAGCCCACCACACATAGAACATCTACAATAAGGAATGTGGTGACACTTATCTTTTATCCTTTTCGCTTTATAAAATGACTTCTTGTTGATGGTGATTCATAATGACTGTGCCGGAGTCCTTGTCTGACAAATTGTATGTGATGTGGAGATGACATTGCGGGTTCCTCCCTACTCCACAATCATTCCAGGGCAGATTGTCAGATCTCATTCTATATGCAGTAAGTCAATCTCAATAGAAGCAAAACTCCCAAATAACTCAAAAGATAAGATTGTTTTCTTCCATAAAAACAACTTAAAGGGGTACTTTAAAAAAATAAATAAATAACTGGTGACAGAAAGTTAAACAGATTTGTAAATTACTTCTATTAAAAAATCTTAATCCTTCCAGTACTTATTAGCTGTTGAATACTACAGAGAAAATTGTTTTCTTTTTGGAACACAGAGCTCTCTGCTGACATCATGACCACAGTGCTCTCTGCTGACATCTCTGTCCATTTTAGGAACTGTCCAGAGCAACATATGTTTTCTATGGGGATTTTCTCCTACTCTGGACAGTTCTTAAAATGGACAGAAATGTCAGCAGAGAGCACTGTGCTTGTGATGTCAGCAGAGAGCTCTGTGTTCCAAAAAGAAAAGAATTTCCTCTGTAGTATTCAGCAGCTAATAAGTACTGGAAAGATTAAGATTTTTTTTAATAGAAGTCATTTACAAATCTGTTTAACTTTCTGGCACCAGTTAAAGAAAAAACAACTGTCAGGAACTGTCCAGAGCAGGAGAGGTTTGCTATGGGGGATTTGCTCCTACTCTGGACAGTTCCTGAGATGGACAGAGGTGTCAGCAGAGAGCACTGTGGTCAGACTGAAAATAAATGTAAAAAGAAAAGAACTTTGTTTGTGGTATAAAGCAGCTGATAAGCACCTCATGCATTGTCCATATGTGTTGATCTGTAAATAAAGAACATTGCATTGAGCCTTTGCTGGACGTCTTTTCTCCATTGCTGGGGATAATACACACAGTGATGTCACAGTACAGGGATAATATACACAGTGATGTCACAGTACAGGGATAAGATACACAGTGATGTCACAGTACAGGGATAATACACACAGTGATGTCACAGTACAGGGATAATACACACAGTGATGTCACAGTACAGAGATAATACACACAGTGATGTCACAGTACAGGGATAATACACACAGTGATGTCACAGTACAGGGATAATACACAGTGATGTCATAGTACAGGGATAATATACACAGTGATGTCACAGTATAGGGATAATACACACAGTGATGTCACAGTACAGGGATAATATACACAGTGAGGTCACAGTACAGGGATAATACACACAGTGATGTCACAGTACAGAGATAATACACACAGTGATGTCACAGTAAAGGGATAATACACAGTGATGTCACAGTACAGGGATAATATACACAGTGATGTCACAGTACAGGGATAATACACAGTGATGTCACAGTACAGGGATAATATACACAGTGATGTCACAGTACAGGGATAATATAGACAGTGATGTCACAGTAGGGGAATAATATACACAGTGATGTCACAGTACAGGGATAATACACACAGTGATGTCACAGTACAGGGATAATATACACAGTGATGTCACAGTACAGGGATAATACACAGTGATGTCACAGTACAGAGATAATATACGCAGTGATGTCACAGTACAGGGATAATACACAGTGATGTCACAGTACAGGAATAATACACAGTGATGTCACAGTACAGAGATAATATACGCAGTGATGTCACAGTACAGGGATAATACGCAGTGATGTCACAGTACAGGGATAATACACAGTGATGTCACAGTACAGAGAAAATATATGCAGTGATGTCACAGTACAGGGATAATATACACAGTGATGTCACAGTACAGGGATAATACACAGTGATGTCACAGTACAGGGATAATACACAGTGATGTCACAGTACAGAGATAATATACACAGTGATGTCACAGTACAGGGATAATATACGCAGTGATGTCACAGTACAGAGATAATACACAGTGATGTCACAGTACAGGGATAATACACAGTGATGTCACAGTACAGAGATAATACACACAGTGATGTCACAGTACAGGGATAATACACAGTGATGTCACAGTACAGGGATAATATACACAGTGACGTCACAGTACAGGGATAATACACAGTGATGTCACAGTACAGGGATAATGCACACAGTGATGTCACAGTACAGGGATAATATACACAGTGATGTCACAGTACAGGGATAATACACACAGTGATGTCACAGTACAGGGATAATATTAGTGTTGAGCGGCATAGGCCATATTCGAATTCGCGAATATTCGCGAATATATGGACGAATATTCGTCATATTCACGAATATTCGCATATTCGTAATTTTTCATTTTGTTTTCGCTTATGAGAATATTCGCGTGTGCGAAAATTAACATATGCGAAAGTTTGCATATACAAAAATTAACATACGCTAAAATTCGCATATGCGTAAATTATCATATGCGAATTTTCGCATATGCGAAAATTCGCACACCAGTCTCACACAGTAGTATTAGAGCCTTCTTACACCACATAAGCTGGAAGCAGAGAGGGATGATCACTGTGATCTGTACTGTGAAAAAAAAAAAAAATACGAATATTCGTAATTACGAATATATAGCGCTATATTCGCGAATATTCGCGAAGTCGCGAATATGTGATATTCGCGAATAAAATTCGAATTGCGAATATTCGCGAGCAACACTAGATAATATACACAGTGATGTCACAGTACAGGGATAATACACACAGTGATGTCACAGTACAGGGATAATATACGCAGTGATGTCACAGTACAGGGATAATATACACAGTGATGTCACAGTACGGGTATAATATACACAGTGATGTCACAGTACAGGGATAATACACACAGTGATGTCACAGTACAGGGATAATACACACAGTGATGTCACAGTACAGGGATAATATACACAGTGATGTCACAGTACAGGGATAATATACACAGTGATGTCACAGTACAGGAATAATACACAGTGATGTCACAGTACAGGGATAATACACACAGTGATGTCACAGTACAGGGATAATATACACAGTGATGTCACAGTACAGGGATAATACACAGTGATGTCACAGTACAGGGATAATACACAGTGATGTCACAGTACAGAGATAATATACACAGTGATGTCACAGTACAGGGATAATACACACAGTGATGTCACAGTACAGGGATAATACACAGTGATGTCACAGTACAGGGATAATACACAGTGATGTCACAGTACAGGGATAATACACAGTGATGTCACAGTACAGGGATAATACACAGTGATGTCACAGTACAGGGATAATACACACATCGCTGCCCCTATATCTACGCCGGTAATAAAGCATAGTAATAGTAATAATAATAATTCTCGGTCAGCTCTCTTCTCCCGGGCGCTCGCACAGCAGATATGAGCCGGGTGGATTGGAAAGGGTGTTGACACGTAATAGTGATTCTATAAAGAGTTTGCATGATCTGCTCTAACCTGTCCAAACACTGTCAAATTCTCCTTAAGACTCATAAATGATTTGTCTTCCATCCCCTTCGCTTTCCCGGTTATATGACGATGTGTCTAAAAAAAAAAACCTAAAAATAAGAGCCCTCTTCTCTCTCTCTGCTCCGGTGAGTTTCAGATATGATCTGTCAAAGAAAAGGGGAAACTGTGAATAACAATTCATAGAGATGATTACAATGTCACTTGTGCTAACCACAGAGAACGGCGGATCACACAACCACCACTTGTCATCTTCTGACATCCAGTTTATCATATCCCCCCCCCCCCCCCCCCCCCTCATTCAATAGTTTTTTTTTTTTTTCATATTTTTTTTTATTACTGAAGGAACCCTCTCCCGCGTCCTCCCCGCCAATAAATACAGGGGCCGGTGGATTTCAAAGGATCCTTCTCGCGACTCCCAGAAATCATTTCCTGTGCATGTTCTATATATATATATATATATATATATATATATATATATATATATATATATATGTATATATAGCTTATGTATTTATTTACTTTATTGAGATGATGGGAGAAGAACTAAATTCTGCCCAAATAAAAAATAAGAAGGAAAACATGCTTCTGCCTGTGCTTGTAAGATAAAGTTAAAGTGTACCTGTCATCAACAAAAACTTTTTATATAATGTAGATGATACCATTATATGTATATTTGTAATATACGTTGATTAAAAAATGTGTAGATTTTTGGGTGAAAAAAGGCTGTCCCTGCAGCTATTACCTGTGTGTCTCTATGAGGAGACCAAATACAGGAAGTGAGGGCGGGACGAGTAGCGCAGGCCCCTGAGTTGTTGTTACAGCCTGCGATCCGGCCGCACATGTCGTCCGTGAGCGCATTGTCCCTACTCCTTGCCGTCACTCACCCTGTACTGCTGCCGCTTCCACTCCTGTGTCTCGGCTCCGTCGCGCGCGCCCTGTCTCCTAGGGCGCGCGCGCGATGGAGCTCTGAGATTTAAAGGGCCAGTACACCCATAATTACTGTTGGCACCTGACACTACCTTACAAAGTCCCTGCACCTCCCGCACTTCCCTGCCGGATCTTCAGTGCCATGTGCCTGAGAGAAAGCGTTCCCATTGTCTGTTTGCCATTCCCGTGTATCCAGACCTTACTGCTACGTTTTTTGACTACGAACCTTTGCCGCCTGCCTTGACCTTCTGCTACATTTGACTACACTACAGCCTCATCCTTCTGTACCTCGCCTTGCCCAGTTACCTGCGTGGTCGAGCCGTGTCGGGGGTAGCGACCTGGGTGTCGCCTGCCGCAGCAAGCCCATCCTGCCTTGCAGCGGGCTCTGTTAAAATCCAGCGGCACCTTAGACTCCGCTCCCCAATACGGTCTGAGTCATCAGCCACACAGGTAGAGGATCCACATCCAGCTCCGTGACAGCCTCCACCCAGGTGCGTGACAATTGTCAATCATCCTCATGTGTGAGCTGGGGGCGTGTCACAGAGCCTCAGTGTACAGAGCCCTGCTTGTCCTCAGTGTACAGAGCCCTGCTTGTCCTCAATGTACAGAGCCCTGCTTGTCCTCAGTGTACAGGGCCCTGCTTGTCCTCAATGTACAGAGCCCTGCTTGTCCTCAGTGTACAGGGCCCTGCTTGTCCCCCCTCACTTCCTGTATTTGGACTCCTCGTACGGACACACAGGCAATAGCTGCAGGGACAAACATGTGCACATTTTTTTTTTACCAATGTATATTACAAATATATATATAATGGTATTTTCTACATTATATAAAAAGTTTTTGTTGACGACACTTTAAAGAAAGTTTTGAAAAAAAAACAAAAAACTGAATAAATACTTAAAGAGGTACTTTACCCTTAGACACGCCCCTTGTTACTTCACGCCCCTTCATTTGTGTCACGCCCCCTCTCATAGACATGAATGAAGGGGCGTGTCGCGACAATCAGACATCTTATCCCCTACCTATTTTAAAGAATAGTGATGAGCGGCATTGGCCATATTTGAATTCAAGATATTTAGTGAATATATGGACGAATATTGGTACTATATTCGCGAATTCCGCGTTTCGTTATATTCATTGAGTATTTGCGTATTCTTCGCGAATGCATGTTCACATAATCGTGAATGCGCGTATTCGTTGCTTATTCACGTAATCGCACGTGAAACTGCAAAGAAATGCTGTTGGGAGGAATCTTATATAGTGAGGGGGTGGGACACTTTACTATTGGTTGCTGGGGATGTTGAGAACCTCTGACAAGTTTATTTACATCATTCCCATTGGCCCACAAGCTAAAAGAAGGAATATGCGCATATGCGAAATATTCGCGCTCCACAGTCTCACACAGTAACTAGTATTGGAGCGTTCTTTAGACCACAAGCTGGAAGCAGGGAAGGATGATGATCACTGTGATATTCGTAATTTTCGAATATATTCTCAATATTCGCGAATTTGCGATATTCACAATAAAAATTAGAAATTTGAATATTTGCGCCCAACACTATTAAAGAAGGGATACCCAAGTAAAATGCCTCGAGCTGTTGCAAAACTACAACTCCCAGCATGCCCAGACAGCTATTGGCTTCTTTTATTTTCCACTGGTTTAGACTGGTGGGGAGAGAGGGTTGAACTTGGGAGACTTTCTAGTGACTAGCCTGGCAGAAGGAAGGCTATGTGACCTAAACCACTTAAATATCCTTAGGGCCCATTCACACTCCGAATAAATTCTGCTTGGAGATTTCTCATGTACCGTACAAACTACAGAATTTCCAACATGGAAATTTTAATTCCATACGCCACCGAAAGAATGAACATGCTTATTCTTTCTATGGAACCCACTCAGAAATGCATTGCCGTCAATGGAAACATGGAATATCCGCACTAAATTTCTCTGGGTGAATATTCACCATATGGGAATGGGAGCTTACACATTTCCAACAGGGATGGCAGTACAGAGAAGCATTAACTCTTGCACTTCCTAAATCCTCAGTGCTTGCAGGTACGATAGTGTAAATGTGTGATACATCAGACAGGTTGTACTGACAATACCCAATCTGGGAAATGGGTACGGGACACTGGTGTTTAAGGACGTTCACAGATATGTTGGGGGGCTGGGGCTGAACTAGAAGAAAAATGGGCACTTCTTATAATTATTTATAAAAATGCCCACATAATGATTCCAGACTCACCACGGTACTTATGGGAGGAACATCAAAAGGGCAGGGGCTCAAGCCCCCTTTCTAGTCAACCTGTGCACGTACCTGCGGCCGATCCACAGCAAACAGATGCAATTGAAGGTTGGAATCAGGAAGTCCGGGCTGCTGATGGAAAAGAAGCATTGCTGGAGAAGAAAGGGGGAGCTTTAACCTGATGCTGGAATAGGGAATGATATATTCAGGGCAGAAAATGATCTGTCTCTATAGACAGCAATACATTACAGAGCGGATTCCAACAAAAGAAATTAATGATTACTATCGTGCAGGAAAATGTATCCCTTATCCAAAGGAAAGGGATAAGTGTAATGTCCATTTTTGTGTTTTTGTTTTAGGTCCTGTTCATACTTTGCTTTTATGTCTGAACAGTTTTTGTGCGAATTCTTCCTTGGGCTGGAAGAGTTAATGCTCTCAGCCTATGATAGCTTGGGTGTGGTTTTAAAACCCGAGCTCTGCTGGTGATTAGTTCTTACTATGACTGTTTTATGATTCACCTTTGCTATGTCTGTCTTTTATGATTTCTGTTTATGATATAGATTTTAGTCTGCTTGGTTTTAGTACATCTGTCGGCTTTTAGTATTATTATATCTTAGTCTGTGTTCACTGTGAGTCTTGTGCTTGTACCCGGCTCAGTATTTAGTATTCCTGTTTAGAGTCCTGACCCGTATTCCTCCATGTTTTGGAGTTTGGCTTTTGAAGTTTTCTCTGGAGTCTGTTCAGACTCATCCAGTTCTTAGTCTAATGTTCCATGTATTATATTTCTGTTTCCTTCTAAGTCAGTATCCTGATCACACGGTGGAGTGTGTCCGCTGGCTAGGAGTCTATTTTGCTTTGGTATTGATGTCCCTCCATGTTTGGAGTGGGGAGTCTAGTTTGTTCTTTGTTTGCGTCCTTTGAACTAGTATCTGTTTATGTTGAGTGTTCTGTGTGCACTGTGTTCTATGTTTCCTGACCTGTTTAGAGTTTGACATTCAGTTCATCTGTTTATCCCCTGCATCTCCTGGTTTTTGTTGTATACTTATTCCGTATCTAGTCTTATTCATTTATTCATATCTGCTGTTTATCTTGATTCCGGTTTCTGAACTGTATGTTAGTATGCTTTATTCTGCCTTGTTTGTATATTAATATCTGTTCTTTTTTTTGTATTCCCGTTACATTTCTGGCCTGTCCCCGACTTTGTACTGTATTATTTGTGTACCTTTACGCTTATTGCACTTTAGCGCAGGAAGGGACCGTCTCCAAGTTGTCGATCCGCCGTTTAGGGCGGATGGGCAAGTAGGCAGGGAGAGTTTTTCTAGGGACAGCTTAGGGCTCACTCTCCCCGTCCACCCCGATCATGACAATAAGTGCTTGATTGTGGGGGGTCACAGCAGATCTACTGCACAGGACCCTGGCTCTCTCTGGGAACGGAGCGTGTCGACCCCTGCATGAAGCGGGGGGCCAATATGCCCCCTTCATGCATCTCTATGGCAGATACCCGAATGCTGTACATATAGCGTTTTCTTTGGGAACTGCTGTGATTTGGCTAATAGGGTTTGTCATTGTAGTTTTTCAGGATCTTGAGCTGCCGTCACCTCTTGGTGAACCTACATCAGGGTAAGCGCAATGGGCAGATGTTAACTACCCGTGAGTATGGATCCACCCTGAACAATCTTGTTATGGATGATCTCTTTGTTGCAATGTAATAACATTTCCAATTAGTTCTAATTACGATTCTCTCTGTTTTATGTCTGCTCTCCACGGTCCCTGAGTGCTGAGACAGAGGAACGCTGGGTACTGTAGTTTATTTTTCCTTCATCTGCTGTATATTAAATGTTTCATAATATGACATAAATGCACGGTCTAGCAGGTTGTCTAGTCTTGAGGTCACTGTTGATTCAAAATACCTTTTTAAAGTCCGTATGACAAGCAAATTTAAGAAACTTTGTATTATAGCTTATTGAAAAATGCCTCTATTTCCATTTATCAGGCTCCTTTTCTGAGCCCCCCCCCCTCAGCTCACAGACGAATCAGGTAACAGCTGCTCATAGAACTCTATAGAGAAGGGAGGTGAAGGAGACAGACACAAAAAGAGAAACACACAGAGAAGGTGGCCTGGGTGGCCCAGCTGAGGGACCCCCGCGATCAGACATCTTATCACCTTTGGATTTGGGATAAGATGTCTAGGGGTGGAGTACCCCTTTAACTGTATCCTGGCTGGACGGGACGTATATAATACTGGATAGTCATGGGCACAGCTAAAAAAGAGCAGGGACACCAGTCATTAGAGTGATGGGGGTCCCTCTCCTGTACTGTATACAGAGCGATGCAGGGTTGTATACAGCACATACCATGGCAGTTCTCATTTCATGCACCGCACACAGAATGATAAATGCCACGCACACCCCACGACCGCAGGACTCTGGCTTTTATACCAGGTCTTGACTGACAAGTTTTCAAATGTCGTACATGATAAATCCTGGTGTAAATAATACTCCAATGACCACCCCCCTGGATTTACCGGCGCACAAAATCCATCTGCGCTTGCAAAAACAGGGTAATACATGTGGAGCACACTATACTGTGAAGAAGATGGATAATATAGGCCGATTTTGGCCTTAGTACATGACCCCTATACTTTTCAAATAACACCACAATTCAAGGGGAATTTACCAAACCTCATTAGTTGCTTACTTTTTCAACACCATTCTCACCATTTCTTCACCTACAAAAGCTTCATAACCATAGTGCCCCAGGGAGTAATAATAACGCTCCTCTTGGTGCCCCACATAGTAATAGTGTCCCTACACCTTTGTAGCCTCACATACTAATAATACCCCTTTTGTGCTCCCTACACAGTAATGTCTTTCTTTGAGCCCCTACACTATAGTAAGGCCACCTTTATGTTTTATAGTCCAATAATGTTCTGCTTTGAGCCCTCATGCAGAATTCCTCTTCTGTGCCCTTACATAATAATGTTTTCTGCACCTCTATTAATAGTGATCCCTTTGTGCCAGTGAAAATACACATAAAACCTGACATTCACCTAACCTTGTTCCCCCACTTGGTTTGTTTTTTGTTGCTCGATGTCCGCAGGCTGGTGCTTGGTCCGCAGGCTGGTGCACGATGTCTGCTACTGGTGCTTTGTCCGCAGGCTGGTGTCCGATGTCCGCAGGCTGGTGCACGATGTCCGCAGGCTGGTGTCCGATGTCCGCAGGCTGGTGCACGATGTCTGCTACTGGTGCTTTGTCCGCAGGCTGGTGTCCGATGTCCGCAGGCTGGTGCACGATGTCCGCAGGCTGGTGCTTTGTCCGCAGGCTGGTGTCCGATGTCTGCAGGCTGGTGCCCGATGTCCACAGGCTGGTGCCCGATGTCCGCAGTCTGGTGCCCAATGTCTGCAGGCTGGTGCCCGATGTCTGCAGGCTGGTGCTTGGTCCGCAGGCTGGTGCTGGATGTCCGCAGGCTGGTGCTTGGTCCGCAGGCTGGTGCCCGATGTCCACAGGCTGGTGCTTGGTCCGCAGGCTGGTGCTTGGTCCGCAGGCTGGTGCCCGATGTCCACAGGCTGGTGCCAGATGTCTACAGGCTGGTGCTTGGTCTGCAGGCTGGTACCTGATGTCCACAGGCTGGTGCAGGTTGTAAGATGAAGTGACATTATTGTGCTACTTGTGCTGGGGCACCAACATCCTTAGCATGCCTCAATAATCATTTCATAAACTGCAAGTCTAAAGCAGCCTGGGGCTTATAACAGTAAGTGGTGGGGCACAAAGACAATGGCTCTCAGCTTTGTTCAAATTGTTCAACTGGATCTGTGGACATCTGGTTACTTTTATAACCCCAACCATGATCCTTATGCTGCTGGGTTTCAAAGGATTCCAAAAACATTGCCACCCCAGTCCACAGTTTGCATGGGGTATTGCACACTCAACACCAAACACAACCCATCAATATATAGGTCTGGCAGCACTTTTTTTTCTTCTAATCCTGTCCACCTCCCTATATAAGTGCAACATTTTTTGTTGTATTTTAGTACAGAACTTCTTCCCTGTCATTTGAATCAATCCCAAAGCCCCCCCATGTCAGTGCCAACCTCTGCGCCATCTGGACCCCACTCCTTTCCTAAAAACCCTTCAAGTTCAAGCGAAAGCAAAATAAATTCCAGCGAATGCAAAGCGGATTTGTCAAACGTCAGCGCAGATGCGAGTCGCGGATCCCTCATCAATCAGCATTTAACAGCCCTTTGTGATTAAGCTCCTCTATCTTCTCCCGCATTCATTTGAAGCGCCGCAGCGCCCGTCTTTAGCTGCACATCTCGCCTCCTTTTTGATTCCACTCCTGATCTGTGCTGGATACGCTCATCCGCTCGCACGCTGTTCTTTTTTCTCTTGGCTAAATAAATGTGGATTGTAGAATATGACAGCTCCTGCCCGGATGTGTCAGTATATTATCACAAGCTCTGACATTCTACTCTCATCTTTCTCAGATCATTGCCATACTACACAATAATCACCCTTCCATATCAGGGACATTGGCAATCTCCCACATTGTGGAATCACTCACATTAATGATGAAAAATTATATTTTCTGTTGTGACATGCTTGATGTGATTGTCATAGTCAGGGATCTGGATAAGAGAGAAAAGCCATTGAGCGGTGTCAACCCTTTACTCTGCAATAGGCCGCACATGCACAATGCAACGCGGCGCTACCGAGAGGCGACGGGATGGAGAGATGGAGAATTACGGTATACTTATATTATTACTATAGGATAATTTATAGACTATGACGGCAACGAGTCTAGATATGTTACAGTGTCCAGTGTGATATATAGCATTTACAGACACAGTAATATAGGATAAAGCATCAATGGTAGAAGGAACAGCTGTGCTTATGCCAATAGGGGGCACTGCAGGGAAAAGCTGTGAGTCCACTACCGCTAGTGTATTCTAGGGATAAATATGCGCACACCCAAGACTGATGAGGAGGAGTTTGGTAGGCTCGGCCACTGAATCCTCCCCCCTTTGGCTCCGCCCCTAAGGTGGCCATATTTAGCACTCCCGAGCGTGTACCACAATGGAACACGGTGTATACCTCCAACTAGGGCTGTATTTGCCCTAAAGCACCTGTGGGCCTGCGCCCAGGACAGCAGCGTTAAAGGGGCAGCACAAAGATTTGGCTTGGAGAAAAAATTATAATAATAATAATAATATATATATATATATATATATATATATATATATATATATATATATATATATACACTGTATATAGTTTCCTCTTTGGTTGAATCTTCATGGGTATGAACAGCTGTGAATATTACCTGGACTTGTGATTGATTTCACCGCATTCTGTATATAGGGATAAGATCCACAGTTAATCTGCAACAAAAATCCTCATGTAGTGCATATGGTTTTTGCTGCTTATTTGTGACAGATCTGTATAAAAAGATTGGAGTCACCCCAATGGGATCCCAGCCTTTATGGGTTTGTATATACTTTCATACAAATAGAAAAAAAAACATAAATAATACAAAATATATAAAGATATTACTGTAAACTTAACTAATATAACATAACCAAAGCAAGATAAACGGCAAGTATGATAATATCAACAAGACGATACTAGGAAATATATAACAGTGAGATTAACCAGGAATGCAGGGAATGAACAGATAAACTGAAGTCAGATACTAAATAGATCAAGGATATGCAAATACTGTATAACAAAAACAGATACAAAAATGCACAAAGACCAACAGGTCTGAACATAGTCCAAACTCACTTCTAGGTTAGAAAACTATCAAAGCTTAAAGGGAACCAATCATCAGATTTTACCCTATATAATGCTTGGTAAAATTGTTGTCCTCACCATCCCCGGGGGACGCTCCTGTCCCCAGGGATGGTAAAGATATGAAGTTATAAACTTGTCACCACCGCGGCCGTAAGTAGTCACCTGGGCGGGGAACTCCACTCACCTATCCCCGTTCTTCGGCCGGGAGCGACGCCCCTCCGCTTGATTGATGGGCCGCGTCATTGTTCCACTCACTGAACAGACGGAGCAGAGCGATGACGCTGCCCGTCAATCAAGCAGAGGGGGCGTCGCTCCCGGCCGAAGAACGGGAGTTGGTGAGAGGAGCTCCCCGCCCAGGTGACTACTTACGGCGGCGGCGGTGACTAGTTTATAACTTCATATCTTCACCATCCCTGGGGGCAGGAGCGTCCCCCGGGAATGGTGAAAATAAAGATTTTACCCTATATAACGCTTTGCCAAGCGTTATAGAGGGTAAAATCTGATGATTGGTTCCCTTTAAAGCGTACCTGTCATAGTGCAAAAAAAAGAAAAAAAGTGATATGTTACTCAGGACCCAATCCTGATCGTGTGCATATAATTTTTATGTGTCTCGGACCCATATATCCAGAGATATAAGCATTTATCTGCTGGTGAGTTACTTTTTCATTGTGCAGGCTGGAGGGGGCGTGTCAGTCTGTCTCCCTCACAGGAGCAAGCCTGGGCAGTCAGCCAATCAGTACTCTCTACTCTGTAACCCTTTCCTCTCTGGTTTTATGCTGTGTCATGTTACACAGAGGAAGATGCTTGGAGCTTGCCTGCAGTAATCAGAAGACATTATGGTGAATTCATCACAGGATAAAATGTATAAATATAAGAATAGATCTTCATAAAATTAGTGCAAATTTTAGATAAAAGTACAGCATTCTTATGAATACATGTTCTATCTGTTTTATCTTCTCCTAGTAAAGCTGGATGCTAATCAGCATAGCTGTCTCTATGTGTGTCATTCATCTTTCACAGACTCCTGAACTTCTTTGGCATTCAGGAGTCCGAGAACGCTTTGACTATTTCAGAATGCTGGGAGTTGTAATTTAGTAACAACTGAAGCTGCAATGTTTGTAAATAACTGTGTTAGAGCAGTGTTGCCTCCAGCTGTTGTAAAACTACAGCTCCCAGCATGTCCACACATCCTTTATCTGTAGTTTTGCATACACAATAGAAATCTCCTATACTGGATACCGGTATGCTTTACGGACGGTATCCAGTATGCTGTAAAAATCTAGACTAGTCTGTCTGGCTAAAAGAAAGGTGACCCCTAGTGGCGGCTATTTTGAGCTTGAATTTCAGGTGAAAATTTACATTTTTTTTTAACAGGTGTATATTGTGAAATGTCAAGAATGAAGAGATGTCCAGCGCAGATTCCAAGCAATACGAAATAATTATTTCGTATTGCTTGGAATCTGCGCTGGACATCTCTTCATTCTTTACATTATTATACGAGTTGTGGTTCAGTCTCGTCCGAGACGCAGATAGGGCGTACGAGTGAGCTGTGCCTAACACTTGGACATTGTGAAATGTCATATAATGAGTCCTGCAATATATGAAAAGTTTTTAACAATGACAGTGCCTCTTTAAGAACAGAACTAACTGTAGGAGGAACAGGATTAACTTCAAAACCAAACTTCAAACATGGAGGAATACAAAATACGAAACAGATCTGAACATGGTCAAGATACAGGATACCACAGAATCCGATGTGAACACAAGCCAAAACACAAGGAACAAGTTACTAATACATATACAAAACAAGGCAGGATAAAATCGACCAGTACCGACAAATAACTTGAGTAACAGAACGAAGTAAAAGCTAAACATGACCCAACTAATAAGCCATGGCTATACAAACTACATGTGTGCACAGACGCAAAGAGCAAAGTGAATTAACTTTAACCTGTTTCTAAGCAATTCTAAGCAATGTCTTCCCTAAAACATCAAAAAGCTTTAGCCAAAACGCTAGGGAGCCCATTGAAATTTTATGGTGCCAATGGTTCGAGCAGCATAAACCTCTTATGAGGAACACCAACGTAAGAAAATTCTCAGAGTGGTCTATTAACATGGCCTGAAGGGCTGTGAGATGGGTCATGAGTCTCTTAGAGGGTCAGGTTGGACCCAAGATGGCTGAAAGTTTTCACCAGATCCTTCTGCACTGCTGTGGGTCTTTAGGGGCTATTCCCACCACAGTCTACCCCACCAAGACTGCCCCAGCCACTTGTCTGGATGGCCCAGCTCCTCCATGGGTTTTTGTCACCACTGGACCACTTCATTGCACAGAATTTACTCAACTTTGCTCAACCAAAATACATCCCCTGACCACCAGATAAAGTCCTTCTTGATAACGGTACTGTTCCTTTAAATGGGTCATCCCTTAACCCCTTAAGGACCAGGGGGGTTTCCATCTTTGCACTTTCGTTTTTTCCTCCTTACCTTTAAAAAATCATGACCCTTTCAATTTTGCACCTAAAAATCCATATGATGACTTATTTTTTGCGCCACCAATTCTACTTTGTAATGACATCAGTCATTTTACCCAAAAATCAATGGTGAAACGGAAAAAAAAAATCATTGTGAGACAAAATTGAAAAAAAAAACGCCATTTTGTAATTTTTGGGGGCTTCTGTTTCTACGCAGCGCATATTTCTGTAAAAATTACACCTTATCTTTATTCTGTAGGTCCATACGGTTAAAATGATACCGAACTTATATAGGTTTGATTTTGTCGCATTTCTGAAAAAAATCATAACTACATGCAGGAAAATTTATATGTTTAAAATTGTCATCTTCTGACCCCTATTACTTTTTTATTTTACCGCGTATGGGGCGGTATGAGGGCTCATTGATCTGAAGTTTTTAACGGTACCCTTTTTGTATTGATCGAACTTGTTGATCACTTTTTATTCATTTTTTCATGATATAAAAAGTGACCAAAAATACACTATTTTGGACTTTGGAATTTTTTTTGCGCGTACGCCATTGACCGTGCGGTTTAAATAACAATATATTTTTATAATTCGGACATTTCTGCACGCGGTGATACCACATATGTTTATTTTTATTTACACTGTGTTTTTTTTTTTATGGGAAAAGGGGGGTGATTCAAACTTTTAATAGGGGAGGTGTTAAATGATATTCATTCACTTTTTTTTAAAACTTTTTTTGCAGTGTTATAGGTCCCATAGGGACCTATAACACTGCACACACTGATTTTTTACATTGATCAGTGGTTTCTAATAGGAAACCAGTGATCGATGATTCTGCCGCTTGACTGCTCATGCCTGGATCTCAGGCACTGAGCAGTCATTCGGCGATCGGACACCAGAAGGCAAGGTAGGAGACCCTCCTCGTGTCCTACAGCTGTTCAGGATGCGGCGATTTCGCCGCGGCGATCCCGAACAGCTCCCTGAGCTAACCGTCATGGTTTCACTTTCACTTTAGATGCAACGTTCAACTTTGAACGCCGCATCTAAAGGGTTAATAGCACGCGGCACTGCGATCACTGCCGCGCGCTATTAACCACGGGTCCCGGCCTCCGACCCGCTATAGAAAGGGAAAGCCCCGCGTTATAGAAAGGGAAAGGACTCAGGACGTACTGATACGTCCTTGGTCCTTAAGGGGCTAAATCATTTTACTTACAAAAAAAAAAAAATATATATATATATATATATATATATATATATATAATAAATCCCATTGTGTACTTTATTCAAGCACAACAAGATCATCTCAGCTGGGAAGGACTTAAGCTGTAAACAAGGCAATGGTCTTTTCCCATTGAGGCATTTTTCTTTAGGCCAACACGTACTCCATACTCCGTACACCTAAGGGCTGTTGCCTTGTTTGAAGCCTGAAGTTCTTCCCAGCTGTGATGTTCTTGTTGTGCGCCAGTAAAGCACAAGACGTGATTTCTTTGGCGTAGGCCACATTTTACAATTTAGGAATAGCTCGTTTGCATCGTTTTATGGAAAAACCAAATATTGTTCCTGACTGCAGCAACTTGGATTACAAATGTGGGTTTCTTTCCGTTCATCTGATCTGCTGCTGAATATTGCACTCCTAAAAAAAAAAAAAGGCTTGAAATTAAAGGGCTACTCAGCCCCTAGACATCTTATCCCCTATCCAAAGAATAGGGGATAAGATGTCTGATCGCGGGGGTCCCACCACTGGGGACCCCCGCAATCTCTCCTGAAGCACCCCCTTTTCATCAGCTGCAAGGAGTGAAGATCGCTTCGTGTCTGATGACTCACGATACAGGGGCCCGAGTATCCTGACATCAAGGCCCCGCCCATAGACTTGCATTGAGGGGGCGGGGTGTGATGTCACAAGGGGGCGGAGCCGTGACATCACGATACTCCCGCCCCTGTATCGTGAGTCACCAGAAAAGGAGCAATCTTCGCTTCATGCAGCTGATAACAAGTGGGTGCCGCAGGAGAGATTGCGGGGGTCCCCAGAAGGGATAAGTGAATCGAATCTGACGAATCCGAATTTGTTACGAACTTCAGGAAAAATTCGATTTTCAACGAATGTGAATATTGCCGCGATTTGATTGTGCAAATCATTTCATTAAACTCCATTTAGTGCAGTCCAGGCTCCAGGGCATCTAAAATGGCGGATCCACATGTGAGGACATGGGGCAAGTAATCCTGGGAAGGCAGGAACAAGGGTAGGCGGGATGACCCTGAATCACATGCAGCATGCAGCCTATCAGCAGCCAGCCACCCCTCTGATGTCACAGCCCTATATAATTGGCAGCCATATTGCTGTCAGTCACATCAGCCTTTCATTCTAGAGAGGTAGAGAGGGACAGACGGCGCTGTGGGTTGGCCAGAAAAGCTTTTTTACAGCAGCAATTCACCTCCTAGTCACGTCAACGTTCTGTTGCACAGAGGGACAGAGAGCAGTGTGTTACACAGAACAGCAGCAATTCAGCTCAAGCCCAAATCCTGCCTAGAAACACTGATAGGGAATGGAGTGAGACTGAGAAAGAAAGTGCAATTTTGGGTGTAGTGCACAGCGACTGTGTGCTGCAGCACTGGTGTGTACTGCTGGTGTTGTACACAAATACTTTTTTAAGCGTACTGGAGCGCATTGTAATCCCTTCATAAGTGCATACCACATACGTACATCTAAGTGGAGTACTATTTTGTTCCTATTAATGTCTTAAGGGCCTAGATATTGTGAAAGGACAGCCAAAAGTACACACCTTCTGGTGTTGTAGACAAATACTGTTTAAAGCCTATTGGAGCGCATTGTCCTCAGAGTTCCCCTCACTCAGTTTTATGGAACGGACTGTTGCAGAAATTTCTACAACTTAAACTGCCCCCCTTTTAACTCCACCCTTGATGACCTTGTCACATATAATACTACCTTTTTTTTAAATACAAAATGAACAGGAGCGCTTCTGTCACGATGCCGGCTGGCAGGTAGTGGATCCTCTGTGCCAGAGAGGGATTGGCGTGGACCGTGCTAGTGGATCGGTTCTAAGACACTACTGGTTTTCACCAGAGCCCGCCGCAAAGCGGGATGGTCTTGCTGCGGCGGTAGTGACCAGGTCGTATCCACTAGCAACGGCTCAACCTCTCTGACTGCTGAAGATAGGCGCGGTACAAGGGAGTAGACAGAAGCAAGGTCGGACGTAGCAGAAGGTCAGGGCAGGCAGCAAGGATCGTAGTCAGGGGCAACGGCAGGAGGTCTGGAACACAGGCTAGGAACACACAAGGGAACGCTTTCACTAGGCACGATGGCAACAAGATCCGGCAAGGGAGTGCAGGGGAAGTGAGGTATAAATAGGGAAGTGCACAGGTGAAGATACTGATTGGAACCACTGCGCCAATCAGCGGCGCAGTGGCCCTTTAAATCGCAAAGACCCGGCGCGCGCGCGCCCTAGGGAGCGGGGCCGCGCGCGCCGGGACAGGACCGACGGAGAGCGAGTCAGGTACGGGAGCCGGGGTGCGCATCGCGAGCGGGCGCGACCCGCATCGCGAATCGCATCCCGGCTGGATGCGGTATCGCAGCGCCCCGGGTCAGTGGATCTGACCGGAGCGCTGCAGTGAGGAGAGTGTAGCGAGCGCTCCGGGGAGGAGCGGGGACCCGGAGCGCTCGGCGTAACAGTACCCCCCCCCTTGGGTCTCCCCCTCTTCTTAGAGCCTGAGAACCTGAGGAGCAGACTTTTGTCTAGAATATTGTCCTCAGGTTCCCAGGATCTCTCTTCTGGACCACAACCCTCCCAATCAACTAAAAAAAAGGTTTTCCCTCTGACCTTCTTGGATGCCAGAATCTCTTTGACGGAGAAGATGTCCGAGGAGCCGGAAACAGGAGTGGGGGAAACAAGTTTGGGAGAGAAACGGTTGATGATGAGTGGTTTAAGAAGAGAAACGTGAAAGGCATTAGGAATACGAAGAGAAGGAGGAAGAAGAAGTTTGTAAGAGACAGGATTAATCTGGCACAAAATTTTGAAAGGACCAAGATAGCGTGGTCCCAACTTGTAGCTAGGGACACGGAAGCGGACATATTTAGCGGAGAGCCATACCTTGTCTCCAGGAGAAAAAATGGGAGGAGCTCTTCTTTTCTTATCCGCAAACTTCTTCATGCGTGATGAAGCCTGTAAGAGAGAATTTTGGGTCTCTCTCCATATGATGGAAAGATCACGAGAAATTTCATCCACAGCGGGCAGACCAGAGGGCAAGGGGGTAGGGAGGGGGGGAAGAGGGTGACGGCCGTACACCACGAAAAATGGGGATTTGGAGGAAGATTCAGAGACTCTGAAGTTATACGAGAATTCGGCCCATGGTAGAAGATCTGCCCAATCATCCTGGCGGGAGGAAACAAAATGTCGTAAATAATCACCCAAGACCTGGTTAATTCTTTCTACTTGTCCATTAGATTGAGGATGGTATGCAGAAGAAAAGTTTAATTTAATCTTGAGTTGTTTACAGAGAGCCCTCCAGAATTTTGACACGAATTGGACGCCTCTATCCGAGACGATTTGTGTGGGCAACCCGTGAAGACGAAAAATGTGTACAAAAAATTGTTTAGCCAACTGAGGCGCTGAAGGAAGACCAGGAAGAGGGATGAAATGTGCCATTTTGGAGAATCGATCAACGACCACCCAAATAACAGTGTTGCCACGGGATGGGGGTAAGTCAGTAATAAAATCCATACCAATCAGAGACCAAGGCTGTTCGGGGACAGGCAGAGGATGAAGAAAACCAGCGGGCTTCTGGCGAGGAGTCTTATCGCGGGCACAGACAGTGCAGGCTCGTACAAAGTCCACGACATCCGTCTCCAGAGTCGGCCACCAATAGAAGCGAGAGATGAGTTGCACAGATTTCTTGATGCCTGCATGACCTGCGAGATGAGAGGAGTGACCCCATTTGAGGATTCCGAGGCGTTGGCGTGGAGAGACGAAGGTCTTTCCTGGAGGAGTTTGCCTGATGGGGGCTGGAGAAGAGGAAATCAGGCAGTCAGGAGGAATGATGTGTTGCGGAGAGAGTTCAACTTCCGAAGCATCCGAGGAACGAGAGAGAGCATCGGCCCTAATGTTCTTATCGGCAGGCCGAAAGTGAATTTCGAAATTAAATCGGGCAAAGAACAGAGACCACCTGGCCTGGCGAGGATTCAGCCGTTGGGCAGACTGGAGGTAGGAGAGGTTCTTGTGATCGGTGTAAATAATAACTGGAAATCTTGATCCCTCCAGCAGATGCCTCCATTCCTCAAGTGCTAATTTAATGGCTAGAAGCTCTCGATCCCCGATGGAGTAGTTCCTCTCCGCCGGAGAGAAGGTCCTAGAAAAAAAACCACAAGTAACAGCATGCCCGGAAGAATTTTTTTGTAGAAGGACCGCTCCAGCTCCTACAGAGGAGGCATCAACCTCCAATAGGAAGGGTTTAGATGGGTCAGGTCTGGAGAGCACGGGAGCCGAAGAAAAGGCAGACTTGAGCCGTTTAAAGGCGTCTTCCGCTTGAGGAGGCCAAGACTTGGGATCGGCATTTTTTTTGGTTAAAGCCACGATAGGAGCCACAACGGTAGAAAAATGTGGAATAAATTGCCTGTAATAATTGGCGAACCCCAAAAAACGTTGGATAGCACGGAGTCCGGAGGGGCGTGGCCAATCTAAGACGGCAGAGAGTTTGTCTGGATCCATTTGTAGTCCCTGGCCAGAGACCAAGTATCCTAGGAAAGGAAGAGATTGGCATTCAAACAGACATTTCTCTATCTTAGCATTAAGTTGATTGTCACGAAGTCTCTGAAGAACCATGCGGACATGCTGGCGGTGTTCTTCTAGATTGGCAGAAAAAATCAGGATATCGTCCAGATATACAACAACACAAGAGTATAAGAGATCACGAAAAATTTCATTAACAAAGTCTTGGAAGACGGCAGGGGCGTTGCACAGGCCAAAGGGCATGACCAGATACTCAAAGTGTCCATCTCTAGTGTTAAATGCCGTTTTCCATTCATCCCCCTCTCTGATGCGGATGAGATTATAAGCACCTCTTAAGTCCAGTTTGGTAAAGATGTGGGCACCTTGGAGGCGATCAAAGAGTTCAGAGATGAGGGGTAGGGGGTAGCGGTTCTTTACCGTGATTTTATTAAGACCGCGGTAGTCGATGCAAGGACGTAGAGAGCCATCTTTTTTGGACACAAAGAAGAATCCGGCTCCGGCAGGAGAGGAGGATTTACGGATAAAGCCCTTTTTTAAATTTTCCTGGATGTATTCAGACATGGCAAGAGTCTCAGGGGCGGACAGAGGATAAATTCTGCCCCGGGGTGGAGTAGTGCCCGGAAGGAGGTCAATAGGACAATCATAAGGCCTGTGAGGAGGTAGAGTCTCAGCTTGTTTTTTGCAAAAAACATCCGCAAAGTCCATATAGGCCTTAGGGAGACCGGTTACAGGAGGAACCACAGAGTCCCGGCAAGGGGTACTGGGAACCGGTTTTAGGCAGTCCTTGAAACAAGAGGGCCCCCAACTCTTGATCTCCCCAGTGGACCAATCCAGGGTTGGGGAATGAAGTTGAAGCCAGGGTAGTCCAAGGAGAATTTCGGAAGTGCAATTGGGGAGGACCAACAATTCAATCTTCTCGTGATGAGGTCCGATGCACATTAGAAGGGGCTCCGTGCGGAAACGTATGGTACAGTCCAATCTTTCATTGTTTACACAATTGATGTAGAGGGGTCTGGCGAGACTGGTCACCGGGATGTTGAACCTGTTGACGAGAGAGGCCAAAATAAAATTTCCTGCAGATCCGGAATCCAAGAAGGCCATAGTAGAGAAGGAGAAGGCAGAGGCAGATATCCGCACAGGCACAGTAAGACGTGGAGAAGCAGAGTAGACATCAAGGACTGTTTCACCTTTGTGCGGAGTCAGCGTACGTCTTTCCAGGCGGGGAGGACGGATAGGACAATCCTTCAGGAAGTGTTCAGTACTGGCACAGTACAGGCAGAGATTCTCCATGCGGCGTCGTGTCCTCTCTTGAGGTGTCAGGCGAGACCGGTCGACCTGCATAGCCTCCACGGCGGGAGGCACAGGAACGGATTGCAGGGGACCAGAGGAGAGAGGAGCCGGGGAGAAAAAACGCCTCGTGCGAACAAAGTCCATATCCTGGCGGAGCTCCTGACGCCTTTCGGAAAAACGCATGTCAATGCGAGTGGCTAGATGAATGAGTTCATGTAGGTTAGCAGGAATTTCTCGTGCGGCCAGAACATCCTTAATGTTGCTGGATAGGCCTTTTTCAAAGGTCGCGCAGAGGGCCTCATTATTCCAGGATAATTCTGAAGCAAGAGTACGGAATTGTACGGCGTACTCGCCAACGGAAGAATTACCCTGGACCAGGTTCAACAGGGCAGTCTCAGCAGAAGAGGCTCGGGCAGGTTCCTCAAAGACACTTCGAATTTCCGAGAAGAAGGAGTGTATAGAGGCAGTGACGGGGTCATTGCGGTCCCAGAGCGGTGTGGCCCATGATAGAGCTTTTTCAGACAGAAGGCTGACTACGAAAGCCACCTTAGACCTTTCAGTAGGAAACTGGTCCGACATCATCTCCAAGTGCAGGGAACACTGGGAAAGAAAGCCACGGCAAAACTTGGAGTCCCCATCGAATTTATCCGGCAAGGATAGTCGTAGACCAGAAGCGGCCACTCGCTGCGGAGGAGGTGCAGGAGCTGGCGGAGGAGATGATTGCTGAAGCTGTGGTAGTAGCTGCTGTAGCATCACGGTCAGTTGAGACAGCTGTTGGCCTTGTTGCGCTATCTGTTGTGACTGCTGGGCGACCACCGTGGTGAGGTCAGCGACAACTGGCAGAGGAACTTCAGCGGGATCCATGGCCGGATCTACTGTCACGATGCCGGCTGGCAGGTAGTGGATCCTCTGTGCCAGAGAGGGATTGGCGTGGACCGTGCTAGTGGATCGGTTCTAAGACACTACTGGTTTTCACCAGAGCCCGCCGCAAAGCGGGATGGTCTTGCTGCGGCGGTAGTGACCAGGTCGTATCCACTAGCAACGGCTCAACCTCTCTGACTGCTGAAGATAGGCGCGGTACAAGGGAGTAGACAGAAGCAAGGTCGGACGTAGCAGAAGGTCAGGGCAGGCAGCAAGGATCGTAGTCAGGGGCAACGGCAGGAGGTCTGGAACACAGGCTAGGAACACACAAGGGAACGCTTTCACTAGGCACGATGGCAACAAGATCCGGCAAGGGAGTGCAGGGGAAGTGAGGTATAAATAGGGAAGTGCACAGGTGAAGATACTGATTGGAACCACTGCGCCAATCAGCGGCGCAGTGGCCCTTTAAATCGCAAAGACCCGGCGCGCGCGCGCCCTAGGGAGCGGGGCCGCGCGCGCCGGGACAGGACCGACGGAGAGCGAGTCAGGTACGGGAGCCGAGGTGCGCATCGCGAGCGGGCGCGACCCGCATCGCGAATCGCATCCCGGCTGGATGCGGTATCGCAGTGCCCCGGGTCAGTGGATCTGACCGGAGCGCTGCAGTGAGGAGAGTGTAGCGAGCGCTCCGGGGAGGAGCGGGGACCCGGAGCGCTCGGCGTAACAGCTTCCCTGTGAAGAATCCAAGTGGACAGCGTGGCAGACTGGAAATAATAGGACTGCACTCACCTGGTGAGGTTGTGCAGTAACCAGGCACAACGCTGTCAAATGGCAACAATGGATTAGGTAGATGGATGCTACAGCTGCAGCGGCTTCCCACGCTGGATCACCGGTGTGTATAGATAACAGGAGCAGGAGGAAGGAATGGGGAAGCTCAGAATCGCGCTGCTGAAGACTTCATAAGAAGTGACCAAGAAGGTAAGTTCAAACATTTATTTTCCCACACAACGCGTTTCTGGGTATTAAGGACACTTTCATCAGGCGTGATAAAAAACAAAGACATACAAGGAATTTAAAGCATAGATTCGATGACGTCCAAGGGAATTTAATAGAATTTAAATAAATAATTTTGATCGTCAGGTAAGAAGTCCAGAAGGGAAGGTAACTCTTGTCATTACATTCTCATGGCATGAAGGACATTTCCAAATCTGCATGTCATACTGAATAACAGTATTATTTCACTAAAACCACACACTCCCTATGCGTGTTACGACAAGGCTCTCTGTAGCCTGGAAATAGCCGTATCAAATAGCGATTCGCTGCGAATAAATTCGGATAGAAAATTCGCTCAACTCTAGTCCCCAGGGGCGGGACCCCTGCGATCAGAACATCTTATGCCCTATCCTTTGATCTCCATGCAACACCTGGCATTCTGGTGCTGCTACAGTCTCTGAACTGCTGGATTTCCAGGACTGGAGACGTGATGTCACACCATGCCCCCTCCATTCATGTGTATGGGAGAGGGCGTGGCGACTGTCAAGCCCCCTCCCATAGACATGAATGGAGGGGGCGTAGTGTGACAACACGAGGGGGCGTGGCATGACGTCACTTCTCCAGTCCTGGAAATCCAGCATTTCAGAGACTGGAACAACACCTGTGGTCAGACCCCTGCGATCAGACATCTTATCCCCTATGCTTTGGATAGAGGATAAGATGTCTATGGGCAGAGTACCCCTATAAAGAGGCTTCAGCGCGCACTTAAAGGGGTTTTCTGGCTTTAGATATTTTATCCACTATCCAAAGGATAGGGGATAAGATGTCTGATCGCGCGCGGGGGGGAGCCACTGGGACCACACCCTGCGATCTCCCTGCAGCACCAGCATTATGTGTGGAGCTGCATCTTCAGGCTTGAAAACCGGAGGTTTTCGGGACTGGAGACGTAACGCTATGTCCCCCCTTGTGACATCACGCCCCCTCCCTTCATGTCTATGGGAGGGGGTGTAACGGGCGTTACGCCCCCTCCCATAGACATGAAGGGAGGGGCGTGGCGTGGCTTTACGTCACGTCTCCAGTCCCGAAAACTTCCATTTTCCGAGCCTGGAGACGCAGCTCCGCACATAATGTGGTTGCTGCAGAGAGATCGCAGGGGGTGGTCCCAGTGGCGGGTCCCCCGCGATCAGAAATCTTATCCCCTATCCTTTGGATAGTGGATAAAATATCTTAAGCCAGAATACCCCTTTAAGTGCCACAGTTCCTTCAAACAGATTGGCGACTCCCACAATCTAATATTAATGGCTTATCCCATAGATCGGCTATCCATTTTTGGGGTTCTGGAGTGCAGCCAGTGAGTTTTATTGCCTCCCAGTCCCCCTTATTCAGAAGAGAAGCATTGGCATTGCATGAACCTCGGTGACCTTACCTAGGGGACCACTCATCTGCCGGGCAACTTTAATCGAGAAATCAATGCCAGCCATTTAATGTTTTCAGAGGACGATGAGAAAGCGGCTACACGGTGTCATAGAAGAGCTATGGGCCTGATGCAGTGAATGTAATTTTCCTCCACAAGTCCTCAATCACATATGTACAAGTTAATAGATTTCCCACTGTTGGCTGCCCATGGATGTATGACCCAACGCACGATGCCCATTCTTCATCTCACACAGTTAAAGTGTGCTCCGCCGTAATTAATGTCCTCCCTTGTTGTGCAATTTATTTCCAAAGCCGCCCTATGGATAGATAACACCTTCCCCGGCAGGCAGGGATTTTATTCCAGCCGTCCTGCGCCGGTCGAGGTTCAGTAAATCCGAGCCGTTATTTACACCCCTGCGCTCGGAATATTTCACATTGGCATCTGAATGATTTCCACTGTCTGGTTGTCAATGTGTCGTTCGGGAAGGACGGTTTAACTAAGTTATTTGCAGAGACTTCTGGACGCGGCGACTTTATCATCGGCCAAGTACGAGATCCGATAACTTGTATTATTGATCTAACGGGACGATGGCTGATCTGTACATCCGGCATCCTACTATGCAGCATCTCCTTTGCATAAATGGCCATTAACTTATAGTTAGTTATGAAAGAGAAGGAATCACTACAACTGAGCTTTCCAAACTTTTCTTGCTGTTGGCACCTTTTTTTTAGACGTGCATGGTTTGGTGACACACCAATGCAGTACCGGCCATTGGACGTATCATGTTGCGCATTCTACGATGCATGACGTTGTGGTGTCCCAGTACAGGACCTTGTCCTGTCCCTGTCTTAAAGGGGTATTCCAGGAAAAAACTTTTTTTTATATATCAACTGGCTCCAGAAAGTTAAACAGATTTGTAAATTACTTCTATAAATCTTAATCCTTTCAGTACTAATAAGCTGCTGAAGTTGAGTTGTTCTCTTCTGTCTAAGTGCTCTCTGATTACACGTGTCTCAGGAACCACCAAATTTAGAAGCAAATCCCCATAGCAAACTTCTTCTACTCTGTGCAGTTCCCGAGACAAGCAGAGATGTCAGCAGAGAGCACTGTTACCAGACAGAAAACAACAACTCAACTTCAGCATCTGATAATTATTGAAAGGATTAGGATTTTTTAATGGAAGTAATTTACAAATCTGTTTAACTTTCTGGAGCCAGTTGATATAAAAAAAAAGTTTTTTTCCTGGAATACCCCTTTAAGTCCCCTTAGTTAGAGTCCCTCCATTCCACAGGGCTCTTCTGCGGGGTTTACCCTTCACTTGCTTTGCAAAATGCATTAAAGACACAATGTGTATTGGTCAATATGTATACAATTATGTACAGAGTTGTATAGTATAATGTATAGGACCTTCCGGGGTCATGTGATACTGTCATGTGATGTACCCAGAGTTCTCTGGGTTCAGGACCTCCAGACTTGATAACCAATGGGATTAGTCCAGCCCCCCTGGTAGATTAGGGACTGTAGTCTCTAAATTCACTCTCTTAGTTCCGGACAATCAAGCAAGCAATATCAGCAAATCCCAATTGATCTTACCTAGGCCAAAGCCTAAAGAACCAGCAGCCACTAAAGCCGTGAGTTATCAAGCTCTATCTACAAATTCCTTGTGACTACTATTCAACTCAAATCCTATAATTAGTAGCACAATGGCCTGTGAGGAACCTGTATCCCGGTTACCTCAGAAGAAACTGTATATTTGTAAAGACTGTTTGCTCAAGAAGTCATGTAAAAGTTCCAGTTATCTCATAAATCCTGCTGTGGACATTCCATTTATTCCCTGTCGTTTTTGGGCCGGTTGGCGGCAGGGCCTTCTATACTAAGCAAACCACACCCTGGCGTCACAACAAAACAAGGGTTAATACCACAAGACCCTGTAGCATCATTGCCTCACCTGGCACCACAATGTGATACTAGTATCCAGTATCAGGATTGAAATGTGGCTGCTACTCCCCTGTGCCATTTTATCCCCCTCTTTATCACCCCCTGTACCTAGGGCTCAAGTCCTGCAGGAACACACAGGAACGGCGTTCCTTTGATTTTTCCAGAGGAGGAACACTATTGTGAGGTGGAAATTTGCGACCCATGCAGACGCAAGCGGACGCAAGTCTGCATGGATCGCAAATTTCCACCTCACACCGTCCCTGTTACATTAGTCCTGCAGGACCGACCTCTGAATTATTCTTACCCTCCCTCTGTCTCCTCCCCCGGCCCCGACTGCTAGATGCGGGAGGTGTAGGACCTGTGATGATGTCACCATCACATGTTAGGGGCGGAGCTTAGCTGTGGAGGAGAGGAGAGATGGTGGCTGAAGGACCTCTGTGATGCTGTGGAGGAGGCGGGGCTGAGCTGGAGGAGACATGTCACCCAGTAAGGTAATTACATGGAAGGAGATTTGTTACAGTGTGTCATCCCAGTGGTAAGGAGATTACATGTGGAGGGGGTTTGTTACAGTGTTTCACCCCAGTAGTAAGGAGATTACATGAGGAGGAGGTTTGTTACAGTGTTTCACCCCAGCAGTAAGGAGATTACATGAGGAGGAGGTTTGTTACAGTGTGTCACCCCAGTAGTAAGGAGATTACATGAGGAGGAGATTTGTTACAGTGTGTCACCCCAGTAGTAAGGTGATTACATGAGGAGGAGGTTTGTTACAGTGTGTCACCACAGTAGTAAAGAGATTGCATGAGGAGGAGCTTTGTTACAGTGTGTCACCCCAGTAGTAAGGAGATTACATGAGGAGGAGCTTTGTTACAGTGTGTCACCTTAGTAGTAAGGTGATTACATGAGGAGGAGGTTTGTTACAGTGTGTCACCACAGTAGTAAGGAGATTGCATGAGGAGGAGCTTTGCTACAGTGTGTCACCCCAGTAGTAAGGTGATTACATGAGGAGGAGGTTTGTTACAGTGTGTCACCCCAGTAGTAAGGTGATTACATGAGGAGGAGGTTTGTTACAGTGTGTCACCACAGTAGTAAGGAGATTGCATGAGGAGGAGCTTTGCTACAGTGTGTCACCCCAGTAGTAAGGTGATTACATGAGGAGGAGGTTTGTTACAGTGTGTCACCACAGTAGTAAGGAGATTACATGAGGAGGAGGTTAAAAAAGTTATAGGGGTCAGAATACAATAAAGAAAAAATGCTTTTCTTTATTTTTAGAAGCAGTACAATAATAGAAAAGCATGCAGGCATGGGTATAATTTTAATCATATTGACCCACAGAATAAAGATGGCATATCATTTTTACCATAAAGTGCAGTCCAAATAAACAAAAAAGTTGCTAAATTGCGTTTTCTCTTCAATTTCCCTCACAAATTATATATTTTTTGCTTGCGCCATACACTGTATAGTGAAATGAGTGATGTCATTACAAAGTACAATTGGTCATGCAAAAACAAGCTGTCACGATTCGGCTAGCTAGATGTGGATCCTCTGTGTCAGCGAGGGATTGGCGTGGACCGTGTCGTTGGACCGGTTCTATGGATGCTACTGGTATTCACCAGAGCCCGCCGCAAAGCGGGATGGTCTTGTTGCGGCGGTAGCAACCAGGTCGTATCCACCGGCAACGGCTCAACCTCGCTGACTGCTGAGAAGGCGTGGGACAGAAGGACTAGGCAGAGGCAAGGTCAGACGTAGCAGAAGGTCGGTGCAGGCGGTAAGGTTCGTAGTCAATGTGGATAGCAGAAGATCTGGAAACACAGGCTTTGGACAACACTAAACGCTTTCACTGGCACAAGGCAACAAGATCCGGCAAGGAAGTGCAGGGGAAGTGAGGTTATATAGCCAGGGAGCAGGTGGAAGCTAATTAGGCTAATTGGGCCAGGCACCAATCATTGGTGCACTGGCCCTTTAAATGTTAGAGAGCTGGCGCGCGCGCGCCCTAAGGAGCGGAGCCGCGCGCGCCAGGACATGATAGCCGGGGGCCGGGACAGGTAAGTGACTTGGGATGCGATTCGCGAGTGGGCGCGTCCCGCTATGCGAATCGCATCCCCGCCGGCAATGTCAGTGCAGCGCTCCCGGTCAGCGGGTCTGACCGGGGCGCTGCAGAGAGAGGAACACCGCGAGCGCTCCGGGGAGGAGCAGGGACCCGGAGCGCTCGGCGTAACACAAGCCTCATATGGTTCTGTGGATGGCAAAATGAGTTTATAGCTCTAAAGCGAGGAGGGAAAAAAACGCTAAAAAAGTTAACTTTCTGTGTCTTCAAGGCCAAAATGGTCTGTGTCCTTAACTCTATGAAGGGTTTGTTACAGTTTATCAGGAATGGTAATTTGTTACATTGTGTATTCTTGAGTGACAGTCACCCAAGGCCATCACCGCCACATTAGGAATGCAGCCGCCCTCTACCACTTTAACAGGGCAATGGCTGCTGGGAGAAGACGTGCTGAGACAGTCACGTCTGCTAGAATACACCGGGCCCTCCTTTGCCCGCCAATGAGGAGCAGAACAGCCGCTACTGTGGAGTTGGACTGTGATGGTATCTAACTTCGGTCGGGGCCTACTGCCATATAGGGGCTGGTAATCTCTATAGGGGGCATTGTTACTGTTTGGGGCACTGTTGGTGCTGGAAAAGTGCAGATCCTAAAATGTTTGTCTTGCAGGATCTGTGTAGACGAGTTGTGGCTGGAATTAATCGTCATGACATTCTGGGAGAAGAAAAAGGAAAAGTAACCGATTGAGAGCTTTTTAATTGATTTTAGCCCTTTTCTGTCTTTTTTGCATCTTTATATGATATTTAATAAAATTTGTTACTTATATGAATATTGATCTTGTGGTGTGCACTCTTTACAGTAAATCCTTACCCTTGTATAGAAAGTTTTTTGCTTACTGAGTAGTAGCACCCACTGTATGATTTGGTGAGCCCCCCTATTTTTGTACTAATTGGAATTAATCGTCATGACATTCTGGGAGAAGAAAAAGGAAAAGTAACCGACTCTGATCAGAGAAGGCGTCACATGCCAGTCACCTGATGTAACCATATGTAATCGCTTATATGGTCTGCAGAGCCTGTGTACAGCTGATATCTACCATTATATGGTCACCGTATGTAGGAATATTTGTAGAAGTGGGGGTAGGGGGCAGTAGTTACCTCTGTTCTCTCCTTCTCTGGCTACTATATATGGTCCTATATCAGTGTTTCCCAACCAAGGAGCCTCCAGATGTTGCAAAACTACAACTCCCAGCATGCCTGGACAGCCTTTGGCCTTCCAGGCATTTTAGGAGTTGTAGTTTTGCAACACCTGAAGGCAGCCTGGTTGGGAAACATTGTCCTATGTATTCACATCATGATTTAACCTTACACTTAAGGTATATATTCTGTCAAACAGAGATGCCAACATATACTGCGGTGTAGTAGCAATGCCCCAATTTACTTTAGTATACAGTTAAAACCTGTGAGTCTTGCCCTGTTACTAAACTCTTATAAACCGTAGGCAGCTGTATTCCTGCGGCCTGCAAGTAGCCTGGAACCGTGCAGGATGTCAAGTTTTAGCTTGGAGGTTTTTGTTTGTTTATTTGCGCAAACTGAGGGGGGGGGGGGGGGGGAATGGGTGATGATGCATTAGAATTCTTGGGTGAGTTCCCACACTTTTTTTTTTCCAGGGCTGCCTGTATCATTTCATCACCCCCTTCTGGTCAGTTTTGTGCAGCTGGGTATTCTGGTCAGCTCTGTGCAGTTAAACAACATGGCACCAGGGAATTCTGGTCAGGTCTGTGCAGTTAAACAACATGGCACCAGGGAATTCTGGTCAGCTCTGTGCAGTTAAACAACATGGCGCCAGGGAATTCTGGTCTCCTGTGAAATGCTTTGTTAGGAGGTAGTAGGAGCTACATGGGGAGCCCTGTTAGGTACATATTGCACGTGTGGGTGTGTGATCAAGTCCATATGCTCACGGGAATATGAATGTTGTTCTCCTGACTGTATATATCACTAGTGTTGTCAAGAAAAGTTGTGCTGTGCCAAAATAGTGTGAGAGAAGTAGGATAACACCAGGCTGGAGCAGGAAAGATGACGGGTCATGAGAATCTCTGAGCCACTGAGACAACGTCCTATACATAAGCGGATTTCCTTGTGGGCCGTGGATTGCAGAGATGTCACATGACTCATTACCAAGTGACCACTCGGTCTCTGGAGTAAAGAGGAAAGAGGAATATATGTGTCTGCCCTGAATTGAGCAATTCAGATGTCTCTCTCCACTCCTCAATACAGAGATACATAGACATAAGATAGATAGATAGAAAGATAGATATGAGATAGATGATATGAGATAGATATGAGATAGATAGATATGAGATAAATAGATATGATATAGATAGATATGCGATAAATAGATAGATAGATAGATAGTTAGATAGATAGATATGAGAGATATGAGATAGATAGATATGAGATAGATAGATAGAAAGAAAAATAGATGAGATAGATAGATAGATAAATATGTAGTAAAACAGCAGCACTCCAAGGTATATGTGAATAATGAGTGGCCTTATTCACCAAAACATCAGAAGTTACGACGTTTCAGCCTTCTCACAAGGCCTTTGTCAAGGCTTGACAAAGGCCTTGTGAGAAGGCTGAAACGTCATAACTTCTGATGTTTTGGTGAATAAAGCCACTCATTATTCACATATACCTTGGAGTGCT
Organism: Hyla sarda; assembly: GCF_029499605.1. NCBI lineage: Eukaryota > Metazoa > Chordata > Amphibia > Anura > Hylidae > Hyla > Hyla sarda. The sequence continues at coordinate 218,517,571 of NC_079195.1, forward strand.
GCTGTTTTTCTACATATATATTTTGGACTTGGGACCAAGTCAACCAGCTAGCACCACCTTCAATCCGGCTGTGCTGCCCGCTTTTCTTTTTTCTAGATAGATAGATAGATATGAGATAGATAGATATGAGATAGATAGATATGAGATAGATAGATAGATATGAGATAGATAGATATGAGATAGATAGATAGATAGATAGATAGATATGAGATAGATAGATATGAGATAGATAGATATGAGATAGATAGATAGATAGATATGAGATAGATAGATATGAGATAGATAGATAGATATTAGATAGATAGATATGAGATAGATAGATATGAGATAGATAGATAGATAGATATGAGATAGATAGATAGATATGAGATAGATAGAAAGATAGATTTGAGATAGATAGATAAATATGAGATAGATAGATAGATAGATATGAGATAGATAGATATGAGATAGATAGATAGATATATAGATATGAGATAGATAGATAGATATGAGATAGATAGAAAGATAGATTTGAGATAGATAGATAAATATGAGATAGATAGATAGATAGATAGATAGATAGATAGCAAAAAGAAATCTTGTCCACAGCACCAATTCCAAAAAAGTCTAGATTTTATTCCATAACAGGTATCAATACAACAGCGACGTTTCAGTCAGCTCAACCTGACCTTTCTCAAGCCAGGTTGAGCTGACTGAAACGTTGCTGCTGTATTGACACCTGTTATGGAATAAAATCTAGACTTTTTTGGAATTGGTGCTGTGGACAAGATTTCTTTTTGCTGTTTAAATAATTTTTGGTCCTCTAACCAAGGATCCAGGATCTGCGAGCACCTCCTTTTTTTTAGATAGATATGAGATAGATAGATAGATATGAGATAGATATGAGATAGATAGATAGATATGAGATAGATATGAGATAGATAGATATTAGATAGGTAGATATGAGATAGATATGAGATAGATAGATATGAGATAGATAGATAGATAGATAGATAGATATGAGATAGATAGATATGAGATAGATAGATATGAGATAGATAGATATGAGATAGATAGATATGAGATAGATAGATATGAGATAGATAGATATGAGATAGATAGATAGATAGATATGAGATAGATATGAGATAGATAGATAGATATGAGATAGATATGAGATAGATAGATATTAGATAGGTAGATATGAGATAGATATGAGATAGATAGATATGAGATAGATAGATAGATAGATAGATATGAGATAGATAGATATGAGATAGATAGATATGAGATAGATAGATATGAGATAGATAGATATGAGATAGATAGATATGAGATAGATAGATATGAGATAGATAGATAGATATGAGATAGATATGAGATAGATAGATAGATATGAGATAGATATGAGATAGATAGATATTAGATAGGTAGATAGATATGAGATAGACAGACAGATAGATAGATATGAGATAGATATTAGATATAGATAGATAGATATGAGATAGATAGATAGGAGATAGATAGATATGAGATAGATATGAGATATAGATAGATAGATAGATATGAGATAGATATTAGATAAATAGATATGAGATAGATAGATAGATAGATATGAGATAGATAGATAGATATGAGAAAGATATTAGATAGATAGATATGAGATAGATAGATTGATTGTAAGAACATGACAGTAGATAACGACTGAAGAAATGATATTTACTTAGAATTTCAATGTGAAAGGGAAACAATCGAAGCTTTATATATCTAACAGGTTACATAAAAATGTTCTTCCCTTTCCTGCGGATAATCATTATTAATGACACTTATCTCCTATATATATATATATATCCAGCGCAGGCACTATATGGATAATGCAGTTTATCTTATTGTTGTTTGTGACATCTGTGATTGATACATCTATTATTAATATGTATACAGCGCGACTCCCTCTTCCTCTCCCCAAACATACACAAAACCGGGTTTATTTGTTTGTTTTAACTTTTCACAATTAATGTCGCCCCTTCCCCCACCTCAGGTAAAATCAATAAGAGACTATGTTCACACAGTATGGCGGTGATATATTATGCATCCTGCTTAGGAGCCGCGCTGGTTCCCGCTTTGAAATCTCCTACAAGATACTGAAAGATTAATGAGGGCTGCAAAATAAAATAACTTTATGTATTTACATACGGGCAACAATCGGAGCCGGAGATAAGAGGCTTGTGATTGCGCCCGTCTCTATGTCATCGTCGGATCGGCCTGTGGAGGAATGTGCGCAAATTCATATAGACTAGTGTTCGGCAACTATTGTGCCTCCAGCTGCTGCAAAACTACATTCTACATCCTATATCCAACAGTTATATATATAATTTTTATTTTATTTATTTTTATTTATTTATTCATTATAAATATGCTTAGTACTTCATATTGTGCCCGGGCGTCTTTAATAAATAAAAAATGAAGAAGCTTTGTGAATAGTCTTGATTAGAGATCATCCCCCGTTTTGTTTCTAAACCTCCTTAGGTTTCTTCACGGGTACTAGCTACATCATACCCCGTGTATATCTGTCACTTGATCCTTCATGATGAACATTCAGCAGATAATAACCATTTAGAATGTTACTCAACCCTTTAAAGACAATGGATGGTCACCATTATCCTGTAACTAAAAGTAACTTATCCCCTATGCATAGGATAAGTGTCAGATCGAGGGGGGGGGGGGGGGGGTCCGACCCATTTCTATGGAAGCACCGGAGATGCCCAAGTACAGCACTCAGGTCTCTTCGGCGCTCCTATAGAGCATGCCGACCCCAGCACATGCTCCTCTGCTTACTTTTCGCTGTAGTACCCCTTTAAGTTCCATGAGCTATAGCGATCATGGCACTTAAGAGCCTCAACCGACTGTCTTCCTGCCCAGTAGGCACCCCTGCAACATATATGTGATGTCTGTCCAGAGAAACAAATATACTCGGCACAGCTCACATGAATAGAACTCCAACAATGTTCCCTTAAAGCGGTACTCCGCCCCTAGACATCTAGCCCCCTATCCAAAGGATAGGAGAAAAGATGTCTGATAGCGGGGGTCCCACAGCTGGGGCCCATGTGATCTTTGTGCAGTACCTGACATTCGTTTAGAACACTGGGTTCGGGCGGCAGGGATCATGACGTCCTGGCCTCGAGGGGGCTCATATCTATCTATCTATCTAAACAAGGATAAGTTAGCCAGCACTACTGGCACCAAACTACTATATGGACCTGGCGTACAGGTGCACACTGCTAGGCTAAATATACAGCAACAGACGAATACAGCAGCACACTGCTAGCACAATGATACAGATAAAACATGAAATGCTATACAGCTATAATGAAAAAGTGAGGTACTTAGTTCACAATTTGGCACCCAAATAGTTTGGACCATCCCACCACGGTAAGGTGACCTCATTGGGACGGACCCTACACTGTGAATATGCCTCTGTGTGATCAGTTCAACAGGCATTGCAAGGTTTGAGACGTCCAAGCACCTTATATACACCTACTAGGGGTCGGTGGGGTGCAGGAGCCAACATGGAGGTAGCCACTCCCCCGTATGTACAACACAAACAAGGATAAGTTAGCCAGCACTACTGGCACCAAACTATTATATGGACCTGGCGTACAGGTACACGCTACTAGGCTAAATATACAGCAACAGAAGAATACAGCAGCACACTAAGTACCTCACTTATTAATTTTAAATTTATTTTTCAAAATAAAAGTTTATAGAAGTTTTCAACATAATAAGTAAAAAACAACACAAGAAATGTCGACACTGGTCAGGCAATAAAGCCCACATGGCACAAATAAGAAAGGTGTTTGAGTCAACTAGTGAAGTCAGTCATTACAGTATTCCGAACCTTACATCATAAAACACTTTTTCATTTTTGCACTATAGCTGTATAGCAGTTCATGTTTTATCATTGTGCTAGTAGTGTGCTGCTGTATTCTTCTGTTGCTGCTATCTATCTATCTATCTAATTTCTCAAAATCAATGCAGCACTACTTCACCATGAGTTACCGGTGCCAGCGCCCTGACCAGATCACAGTCCATGCAATAGAAGAAGAATGGCGCAGCACTCAAAATATGCAAAAAATAACGGTGAATTTGTTCCTTATGCTTGAAAAAAATCTCCATTGAGGAGCTGAAACGTCGCTGTTGTGTTGGACATGAAGGAATAAATTCACCGTCATTTTTTGCATTTTTTGAGTGCTGCGCCATTCTTCTTCTATCTATCTATATCTCATATCTATCTATCTCATATCTCTCTAATTATCTATCTATCTATCTATTCCATATCTATCTATCTATCTATCTCATATCTATCTATCTCATTTCTATCTATCTATCTCATATCTATCTATCTATCTATCTCATATCTATCTATCTATCTATCTATCTCATATCTATCTAATTATCTATCTATCTATCTTCTATATATCTATTTCATATCTGTTTATCTATCTTATATCTATCTATCTATCTCATATCTATCTCATATATATCTATCTCATATCTATCTATCTCATATCTATCTATCTCATATCTATCTATCTCATATCTACCTATCTCATATCTATCTATCTAATATCTATCTATCTATCTCATATCTATCTCATATCTATCCATCTCATATCTATCCATCTCATATCTATCTATCTCATATCTATCTATCTATCTCATATCTATCTATCTAATTTCTACCTATCTCATATCTATCTATATCTCATATCTATCTATCTCATATCTATCCATCTCATATCTATCTCATGTCTATCTATCTATCTATCTATCTATCTATCTATCTATCTATCTAACCAAAGAATAAATTGGGCAGCACTATTGATCCAAACTATTGTAAAAACTTGGCTTGCAGGTGCAGGCTGCTGGGCTATATATACAGCAACAGGAGAATACAGCAGCACACTGCTAGCACAAAGATATAGATGAAACATGAGTATATAGATAAAACATGAGTATATAGATGGAACATGAAAAGCTATACAGCTGTAATGCAATAAATGAAGATATGAAACTATGAAATTATGAGGTACTTAGCTTGCAAATTTGGCGCCAAATAGCGTGGACCGTCCCACCACGGTAAGGTGACCTCATTCTGGGATTCATCTATATCTTTGTGCTAGCAGTGTGCTGCTGTATTCTCCTATTGCTATCTATCTATCTCATATCTATCTATCTGTCTGTCTATCTATCTATGTAATATTTATCTATCTATCTATCATATCTATAGTCATCATCTATGTCTGTTTTTTCATGTATGTGAACACATTTTCTCCTTCTGTTTTCTTGTTGTATGCAGACTTTGGGGTTATAGAAGGTGAGGATCACGTTATGCACTTTTAAGAGTGCTCCTATCTATCTATCTATCTATCTATCTATCTATCTGTCTATTTCCCATCTATCTCCTATCTATCTATCTATCTATCTATCTATTTATCTCATATCTATCTATCTATCTATCTCATATCTATCTATCTCATATCTATCTATCTATCTACCTATCTATCTCATATCTATCTATCTATCTATCTCATATCTATCTATCTATCTATCTATCTCATATCTATCTATCTCATATCTATCCATCTATCAATCTATCTCATATCTATCTATATATATCATATCTATCTCATATCTATCCATCTATCTATCTATCTCATATCTATCTATCTATCTCATATCTATCATCCATCTCTCCATCACTCCATCCATCCATCATCTGTAATTTGTCTGTACTTTATATCTACCATTTTTTTATTACATTTCCTCTCCTCGGAATATAATATGTTTACTTCTCCATCCATTAATATTTTATTCCCGGTGACAGTTCCGCCATCTCTACCATATTCCAGTCAGGAAAAAAAATAAAATCACTCCTGTCAAATTAAGTAAATTTTGCCTCACATTCGAGCTTCTCTGGGAGAAGTTTTTTTTTTCCTATGAAATGATTTCTATGGACGGAATCCGCTGCGTATCAATACGTGTAGAATCTCTATTTATAAACAGCTTTGCATTTATTTGCCCATTCTAAAAAGACGACTGTTTTTGAAGAACCTTCACTGAGCTTAGGATTTAGCAGCACATCCTGAAGACGGTTTCTGCTGTCTCATAGAAATATCTTCCTTTCATTGTATTCCTTGACAAAAATCCAGAACTTTTATTTATTTTTTGTAATTCTAGGGATCCAGGTTTACCGGTGGTGAGATGAGATACAAGGCATTCTGTGCGGCTAAGCCAGCTCCCTCCCCCTCCCCTCTTCTATCATAATTGATTGAATCATTGACAATGTTCCCCCGGTAACTGTAAGCACACTTGGAAATGAGTTTCCTTATCGAGATACATGAATTGGCTGGGTAGTTGGAGGAATTATTTATGAGGGAAATATTCCATTTTAAGTCTTTACAAAGTAACTTTTTTTTTCTGATGTTTGTCAATGGAGCCGACTCTTTCCCTTTTCCATTTCATACGGAAGTCAAAGAGAATACATAAAAAAAAATATCTGTCAGCAGAAAAGTGCCAAATTCCCCGGGAACATGTCACAATGTGCCGGCAATATCATATCAAATAATGGATTCTGCAGAGCACATGTAAAATGGGAAAAATAGGCAGAATGGTAAAAGTTGTAATAATAATAATAATAACAACAACAACAACAACAACAACACGTTATCATTTATATTACTGTTGTTATTACTAATAATAATAATTAAAGCAATTATAATAATAATAATAATAATAAAAACACATTATTATTTATATTACTGTTGTTGATAATAATAATAATAATATTTTAATAAAAACAACACAACTTCTCTCTTCTTTCCAGGTAATCTTGATGGACATGTATGTTTTGAACCAGTTTTTCACAACCAGTGTGCCTTCAGCTGTTGCCAAACTACAATTCCCAGCCTGCAAATCCCCATAGTGAACCTCTTCTACTCCACACAGTTCCTGACACAGACAGAGGTGTCAGCAGAGAGAACAGTGGTCAGACTGGAAAGAACTACACAACTTCCTCTGTAGCATACAGCAGCTGATAAGTACTGGAAGGATTACAATTTTTAAATAGAAGTAATTGACAAATTTGGATAACTTTCTGACAAATCTGGATAACTTTCTGACAAATTTGGACAACTTTCTGACACCAATTGATTGTTTATTTTTCCTCTGGAGTACCACTTTAAAGGTAGGAAGACAAGGTAATCGAGCAGTAGTAAATGCTAGCAGGATGCTTGGGTGTATAGAAAGAGGTATTAGCAGTTGAGGGAAGTGCTCATGGGTGTATAAGAAGAGGCATTAGCAGAAGGGAGGGAAGTGCTCATGGGTGTATAAGGAGAGGTATTAGCAGTAGAGGGAAGTGCTCATGGGTGTATAAGAAGAGGCATTAGCAGAAGGGAGGGAAGTGCTCATGGGTGTATAAGGAGAGGTATTAGCAGTAGAGGGAAGTGCTCATGGGTGTATAGCAACAGGTATTAGCAGAAGGGAGGGAAGTTCTCATGGGTGTATAGGGAGAGGTATTAGCAGTAAAGGGAAGTTCTCATGGGTGCATAGGCAGAGGTATTAGCAGTAGAGGAAAATGCTCACCGGTCTATAGGGAGAGGTATTAGCAGTAGTGAAGGAAATGTTCATGACTGTATAGGAAGAGGTTTGAGCAGTAGAAGTAAGTGGTCATGAGTGTATAGGGAGAAGTATTAGAAGTAGAGAGGGAAGTGCTCATGGGTGTATAGGGTGTATAGGGAGAAGTATTAGAAGTAGAGAGGGAGGTGCTCATGGGTGTATAGGGTGTATCGGGAGAAGTATTAGAAGTAGAGAGGGAGGTGCTCATGGGTGTATAGGGAGAAGTATTAGAAGTAGAGAGGGAGGTGCTCATGGGTGTATAGGGTGTATCGGGAGAAGTATTAGAAGTAGAGAGGGAGGTGCTCATGGGTGTATAGGGAGAAGTATTAGAAGTAGAGAGGGAGGTGCTCATGGGTGTATAGGGAGAAGTATTAGAAGTAGAGAGGGAGGTGCTCATGGGTGTATAGGGTGTATCGGGAGAAGTATTAGAAGTAGAGAGGGAGGTGCTCATGGGTGTATAGGGTGTATAGGGAGAAGTATTAGAAGTAGAGAGGGAGGTGCTCATGGGTGTATGGGAATAGGTATAAGCAGTAAAGAGAGCAGTGCTAATGTCGCTGTACAGAGCACTGGTGAGACCTCCCTTGGAGTATTGTGCACAGTACTGTAGACCATATCTCCAGATGGATATAGAAACATTGGAGAGATTTCTGAGAAGATACTAAACTAGTTGTGGGCTGATTCCTTACCGTTCTTATGGTGATTGACACTCCATCAGGTGAGATCTTACATGGAGCCCCCGACCGAGGGAGATGTTTTGAGTTTCTTCCATTTGTGAATAATCCCACTGATTGTGGTAAACTTCTCACCAAGCGGCTCGGCGATTGTTTTGTAACCCATTCCAGCCTGGTGAATATCTACAATCTTGTCCCTGAAATCTGAAAATCAATTTATAACTTATATGAAATACATTTTTCTGGATTTCTTTTTGTTGTCATTCTGTCTCTCACTGATCATTATTTTGTCTGTGGGCAAACTTACAAAATCATACAAAATAATTGTGTTATCCATCCATCGTGGGGGGCACTGACACTGCAATATAGCGGTATTCTCTATGTGTCAGGTGGATGGGAGCACGACTGTGACACTCGACTAGCAATATATGCCCTTCAGACACTGCGACCACCTACCAATAACAAAGTGATAGCGTCTCTCAATGATACGCCATCACTAAAAAACCCTTAACCCCTTAAGGACTCAGGGTTTTTCCGTTTTTGCACTTTCATTTTTTCCTCCTTACTTTTAAAAATCATAACCCTTTCAATTTTCCACCTAAAAATCCATATTATGGCTTATTTTTTGCGTCGCCAATTCTACTTTGCAGTGACATTAGTCATTTTACCCAAAAATGCACGGCGAAACGGAAAAAAAAATCATTGTGCGACAAAATCGAAAAAAAAACGCCATTTTGTAACTTTTGGGGGCTTTCGTTTCTACGCAGTGCATATTTCGGTAAAAATTACACCTTATCTTTATTCTGTAGGTCCATACGGTTAAAATGATACCCTACTTATATAGGTTTGATTTTGTCGGACTTCTGGAAAAAATCATAACTACATGCAGGAAAATTTATACGTTTAAAAATGTCATCTTCCGACCCCTATAACTTTTTTATTTTTCCATGTACGGGGCGGTATGAGGACTCATTTTTTGCGCCGTGATCTGAAGTTTTTATGGGTATGATTTTTGTTTTGATCGGACTTTTTAATCACTTTTTATTCATTTTTTAATGATATAAAAAGTGACCAAAATACGCTTTTTTGGACTTTGGAATTTTTTTGCGCGTACGCCATTGACCGTACGGCTTAATTAATGATATATTTTTATAGTTTGGACATTTACACACGCAGCGATACCACATATGTTTATTTTTTATTTTTTTTACACTGTTTTATTTTTTTATGGGAAAAGGGGGGTGATTCAAACTTTTATTAGGGAAGGGGTTAAATGACCTTTATTAACACTTTTTTTTAACATTTTTTTTGCAGTGTTATAGGTCCATAGGGACCTATAACACTGCACACACTGATCTCTAATGCTGATCACTGGCGTGTATTAACACGCCTGTGATCAGCATTATCGGCGCTTGACTGCTCCTGCCTGGATCTCAGGCACGGAGCAGTCATTCGTCGATCGGACACCGAGGAGGCAGGTAAGGGCCCTCCCGGTGTCCGATCAGCTGTTCGGGACGCCGCGATTTCACCGCGGCGGTCCTGAACAGCCCGACTGAGCAGCCGGGTCACTTTCACTTTCACTTTAGAAGCGGCGGTCAGCTTTGACCGCCGCTTCTAAAGGGTTAATACCGCACATCGCCGCGATCGGCGATGTGTGGTATTAGCCGCGGGTCCCGGCCGTTGATTAGCGCCGGGACCGACGCGATATGATGCGGGATCGCGGCGCGATCCCGCTTCATATCGCGGGAGCCGGCGCAGGACGTAAATATACGTCCTGCGTCGTTAAAGGGGTGCTCCGGTGAAATTATTATTTTTTTTTAAATCAACTGGTGCCAGAAAGTTGAACAGATTTGTAAATTACTTCTATTAAAAAATCTTAATCCTTCCTGTACTTATTAGCTGCTGAATACTACAGAGGAAATTCTTTTCCGTTTGAAACACAGAGCTCTCTGCTGACATCACGAGCACAGTGCTCTCTGCTGACATCTCTGTCCATTTTAGGAACTGTCTTGACCAGCATATGTTTGCTATGGGGATTTTCTTCTAACCTGGACAGTTCCTGAAATGGACAGAGATGTCAGCAAAGAGCACTGTGCTCATGATGTCAGCAGAGAGCTCTGTGTTTCAAACAGAAAAGAATTTCCACTGTAGTATTCAGCAACTAATAAGTACAGGAAGAATTAAGATTTTTTAATAGAAGTCATTTTCAAATCTGTTTAACTTTCTGGCACCAGTTGATTTAAAAAAAAAAGTTTTTCACCGGAGTACCCCTTTAAAGGGGTGCTCCACCCCTAGACATCTTATCCCCTATCCAAAGGATAGGGGATAAGATGTCTGATCGCGATGTCCCTGCAGCCCCTGGCGGTTGTTTAGAATGCAGGTTGCAGCACCGGAGGCTCGTGACGTCATGGCCACGCACCCTTGTGGTGTCATGTTACACCCCCTCAATGCAAGTCTATGAGAGGGGGCGTGACGTCCGTCACGCCCCCTCCTATAGACTTGCATTGAGGGGGCATTACGCCACAAGGGGGCATGGCTTTGACATCACAAGCCTCCGGTGCTGCATCGCCAGTCATCCGGCAGGGAGCAAAGTTCGCTCCGAGCACTGGATGTCTGGGGTGCCGCAGCAGAGATCGCGGGGGGTCCCAGTGGTGGGATCCCCACAATCAGACATCTTATCCGCTATCCTCTGATCCTTTGGATATGGGATAAAATGTCTAGGGCTAAAGTACCCCTTTTAAGTGACAAACTCCCCTCTGCTATATCTTTACCTCTGACAGCTTAATGGAGTACTCTGGTGCTTAAACATCTTATCCCCTATCCAAAAGATAGGAGATAAGATGCCTGACCGCAGGGGGGGGCCCGCTGCTGGGGACCCCCGTGATCTTGCACGCCGCACCCCGTTAAAATCAGTCCAGTTCTGATTACTGTCGATCAAGGGGCCAGAGCATTGTGACGTCACGGCTCCGCCCCTGTGTGACGTCACACTCCGCCCCCCTCAATGCAAGCCTATGGGAGGGGGCGTGACATCCGTCACGCCCCCTCCCATAGACTTGCATTGAGGGGGCGGGGCGTGATGTCACACAGGGGCGGAGCCGTGACATCACGATTTTCCGTTCCCGTGGTCGGGAGCCAGACCCTCCAGCGTTGCCGGAAGCAGATACAGGTGGGTGCTGCATGCTATATTGCGGGAGTCCCCAACGGCGGGACCCCCGCGATCAGACATCTTATAAGATAAGATGTCTAGGGGTGGAGTACCCCTTTCAGCTTAGTGGTAGAGAAGACAAAAGTTTTCGAGTAATTTGCGAAGTCCTCAAAGGTTACGCTTCCAAAGTGCTCCGTTATAACCCTTCAAAGCAATGTCATCTCCCTGTCACTATCACGCGTCGGCGAACAGGGAAAATCCGATCGGGATGTTTCCACTTTCGTATTGTGCAGGAGACGAAAATAACACAAACTTTACACCTCATTAAAACTGATGCAGTGGAAATCTGCTTACAGAGGTTGAAAATGTGAACAGTATATATAACTTCTCCTTCCACAGCAGAAATCTTGATGGAAAATTGGAATGGTTCTCCTAGAGATTAAAAAAAAAAAGTTAAAAAAAAAAAAAAAAAAAAACGCCAATGCGTTGCCTCTGTTTTTCTGCATAATTATTGAAATTCATCAATAGAGAAATCCTGGTGTTAATGATATAGCGGGTGGATTAGATGCTTCAGAACTGCCAACTTTAATGGCACTTCTTCTTACAGTAGGTTCAGCTGGATGAAAAATAGACCGTAATGGTCTCAATTTTATTTAGCATTTTTCTGCCTTGGTTCAGCAGATGTTTCTTTTGGAAACCTTAGCACCCTGTTAGACTCGTGCCCGGAATGCTGATGAGAGTGCCGCATTAAACTGATAGATAATTGTTCCCTTTTTTTTTAATAACGGACCGTTTCAATCCTCCTGTATCGGCTGAGACTTTCTATTGCTTTCTCGCTCTACTTCTCTTTCTAACTTTCTTAAAGGGGTACTTAAAGGGGTACCCCGGCACCAGTTGATTATTATTATTATTATTATTATTTTTAATCAACTGGTGCCAGAAAGTTAAACAAATTTGTAAATTACTTCTATTTAAAAATCTTAACCCATCTTCCAGTACTTATCAGCTGCTGTATACTCCAGAGGAAGTTCTTTTCATTTTAAATCTATTTTTCTGTCTGACCACAGTGCTCTCTGCTGACACCTCTGTCTGTCTCAGGAAGTGTCCGGAGCAGGAGAGGTTTGCTTTGGGGATTTGCTTATGCTCTGGACAGTTCCTGACATGGACAGAGGTGTCAGCAGAGAGCAGTGTGGTCAGACTGGCAAAACATTTTAAAAAGAAAAGAACTTCATGTGGAGCATACAGCAGCTGAAAAGCACTGGAAGGATTAAGATTTTTTAATAGAAGTAATTTACAAATCTGCTTAATGTTCCAGCACCAGGATAAGCATTCTTAAACAAAAACAAAAACTGTTTTTCACTGGTGTACCCCTTTAAAGAGGATTTCTACCTAAATTGGTCCTTCCATTAAAGGAGGACTCCAACCAAAAATAACTTATGCCCTATCCACAGGAGTAGCTGATTGCGGGAGATCTGACCGTTGGGACCCCCCATGATCTCCGGAGCGGGGCCCGGCTGCAGACGGCATGCGCTCCATTCATTTCTATGGGCGCGCCGAAGTGACCTGAGTACAGAATTATCTATAGACAAAAGGAAGCAGATCTCCTCATAGGGCAATATTTCTGGTAAATGGAGAAATATAAGGAAAGGGAGACTTTCTAGGGGGTCTGCTTGCCATTTTTGTTTGTGTAGTAGACACAACCACTATGCAGAATATAGGTAGTGCAACCTTTCGGGTGTCGGCATGGAGTACACATCCGTTGAATGGTACAGTAGAGACAAGGAATTGGCGCAATATGGCGCAATCCACCAATCAGGCAGTGTTAGATAACGTTACAAGGATCTTACACCTGACGAAGGGACTTCCATGCCCAGAAACACGTAGTGTTTTGGTTCTACTATAAAAGACTCTTGTAATATTATCTATCACTGTCTCATTGGTGGACTGCTCCATATACCAGTTTTTTCTTCCCTCTACTGAACAACTGCACTCGCTATATGGGCAGGAGGGTGGTCAAAAATGGATGTGAAAGAGGGATTGGCATTTTCCTCTTTAGTTGTGATGGCCATTTTTATGTGACATCAGATAGTGCTGCAATATTGGTTATAGTAACTGAAGTAACTGCTCAGTAACTGTGACGTAACTGTGACTGTAACGTCACAGAGTTGCAAAGTTACAGGTTTTGGACAGATGAGTGGTGATTTGGACACTGTCCCTTTAAGAATGCTTATCATTGCCCTTATTGCAGTCATGATATCTTTTAAGGGCTGCGGGGGTTGTGACGTTATGGCCCCCACAGCCCGCACCCAGCGTTCGGAGAAAAATTTTCCAAAAGTCACAAGGGGTGTGGCTGTGACGTCACGACCCCCGCCACCCACACCCAGTGTTCGCAACAAAATGTTCCTAAAGCTGGGGCAGTGGAGTACCCCTTTAAAGAAACTTTTTGTGAAGTGCCATACAGCAATCCACTTCGGCTGTAGTTTTAGGAAAATAATTGTCTCAATATTTTGGCGCAGTGTGTTTCTTGCGACTCTTCATGTATACGCACTCACGTGTTTGGCTGTGGCATGTGTGTTTTGAGTCGGGTTTTTGCAGTAGTCAGGAATTTATGAAAATACTACCTTTTAAAAAGGCGCAAAATTTGGCACAACCCCTTTAAAATGGCGCAAATAACCATAAAAAAGTGGCATAAAAAACACATTACAAAAATTTGTTTAAATTAATATAAGCAGTTCACCTTGTTATTTGAAATATATATATATATATATATATATATATATATATATATATATATATATAATTTTTTTCTATATATATTTTTTTCTTAAAAAAAATATGTAACTTTGTTTAATTTAATTAAATTTTTTTATTTGTAAACATTTTTCAATAAGGTTAGGATGGACATTTTTAAAAGTCTGGATATTTGGTACAATTAAGTTCACAAACCATAATTGCTTACATGTTTACCCAATATTACTTTAAAATTAAAATTACTAAGTTTTTACGGATGCAAATTGGACATCTTTTGTAATATTTTTGTTTCAGATTTTTCCAGTAGTTTATCAAGAAAACGGCCCATCAGAATCCCACCACTAGGGGTCCCCATACCTACTGGAATACTAACCAGTCGAGCAGCAGCCTTGTCCATGAGTCATGGACAAGAGATGATTCATGGACAAGGCTGCATGAGCAGGTGCACCAATCACATCCCACCACAAGGAGGGACACGCCCCCTTCCCTTTATCGAATTTATAACCCTGTGAGCTGATGAAAAGATGTCAAATGAAATGTAAAATAAAGGACATTCACAATGAAGCTACTAAACTGCCCTGCAGTAACACACAAGGAATCACCTCTGAAATAGCTTCCTAGAAGTGAAAGGTGGGTAAAATCACGCATTCACACACAATTTCTAAGATCGCATCATATTTATAGACCGACTTGCGCCTTTTTGTAAATGTGGTGCAGTGAATTAAAGGGGGTACTCCGGCCCCAAGACATCTTATGCCCTATCCAAAGGATTGGGAATAAGATGTCTGATCGAGGGGGTCCTGCATCACGTCTCGTGACGTCTCGTCTCTGCCCTCGTGTGACGTCACGCCCCACCCCCTCAATGCAAGTCTATGGGAGGGGGCGTGACGCCCCCTCCCATAGACTTGCATCGAGGTGGTGGGGCACGACGTCACATGGGGGCGGAGTCGTGACGTCACGATACTTTGTCCCTGTGGTCGGGAGGCATAAGACTGAGAGCCTCCAGCGCCTCCGGCAGTGCTTACAGGTGGGTGCTGCATGCTAGATTACCGGGGGCCCCAGCGATTAGGCATCTTATCCCCTATCCTTTGGATAGGGAATAAGATGTCTTGGGGCCAGAGTACCCCTTTAAAAAGCTACCCATGAAAAAAAGGAGTAAAAATACACATACCACAGCCATTATTCATCAATAGCCCCTCGATGTCCATACGCCTGAGTGACACTGCTACGTCTTCACCTCTATAGCTATGACCTCGAGTGGGTGAAGATAACCAGCACCAGCAGGAGGGTTCCATTTTGATTTGTGCAATGCAGCACCACAAAAAAAAAACCTTCCCATCTGCCTCATCTATATCCATAACTGCGGCCACCTATAGAGTATGCACAGTTATTGTGGTCGATGTATATAATATTCATTTTGTACTTACAAAATGGCTGTAAAACAGATTGTTCTCCTTCTTAGCATCTAAACCCTATTATACTAATGAGATTGTAATACTTCTATTGGAGAATTAGTATGTTATTAAGGTTTCTCCAGCCGATGCCATCTTGTAGGATTAAATGATCATTTTCTTGAGTGTTAATCTCCAGATGTTGATGTAGATTGAAGGATTTTATTATGTTAATTCTTAAACTATGTTTTTTTTCTTCTTTTATTTCATTTCAAATTTAGTTTTGTTCCCCTCATTTAAATCCAGGGGGGGGGGGGGGAATCGGAACGTCTTTATACAATGCAATGAATGTGATTTTAACTTATCATTCAATATGCTGGAAACAAGTCTGACTTCTTTATAACTTTCTTCTTCTGAACTATTCTTATTGGACGCACCAGGATGATAGAAGTATTCTCTGCTTTTTTTTAGAAGGTTCTCTCGACAATGAGCAGATCGCAAAGGGTCCCCCGGGGATCGGCTGTGGGGAACGTGGTGATAAGTGTTGAGTTCCTCTGCAGTGCCACCGTATTACACCATAACTATTCAACTTTGTGAACAAGACAGGTCCTCCAGAGCACTCAAGAGATGAGAACCCTGAACAGAGGAGCCCCCTTTTATTAACTCCATAATAGCGTGTATAGAATTGGGTTTTCTAAATCAGATTATTCCTATTCAAGCCAATGATCCATGATAGGGGGAGAGCCATGGACAACTATGTGGAGGTTTCTAGAAGAGAAGTAGGTCCTCTCATCTAGGTAGAGCCACTACTTTACCATTCTCTATTTTGAACATATAGATAAAAGAAAAAAAGGAGACCGGCCAGGGGCGCCTCGTGTATTACCACTTAGACCCTATAGGGAATAAGGTGAAGAAAAGGGCTTGGATGGCCCTTAGGTAGTGGTTGCTCACCTGGAGCGAATAGGCAATTCGCATTTAACCCAACAGAGTGGGCAACAAATAGAAGGAGGAACAGCTGCTATGCCCAGGGTCCCAGGAGAAGAGATGATCCAATCCTGATGCAAGTAGATGAGGGTAGAGGAAAAACGACCCTTAGAGTGGCACTGGTGTTGTCCAGTACGAAATGGAGTCCAAACCGGGGATAATTCAAAGCACATAAATAAAAGATAGCAATAAAAGATAGGGATGACGCATTTCGAGGGAGCCACCCTCTTCCTCAGATCAGTGTCACTGATCTGAGGAAGGGGGTGGCTCCCCCAATACGCGTCATCCTTATCTATTATTGTTTTATGTTTCAATAAACCACTCCAGTGCTTTGAATTATCCCTGGTTTGGACCCCATTTCTTACTGGACAACAGCAGCGCCACTCTAAGGGTCTTTTTTCCTATACCCTCATCTATTTTGAACACAACATCTAGACCCCTAAGGGTCCATTCTGCCTATAGGCAAAACAGGCAGCTGCCTAGAGTGCCCTCTTGATAGGGGCGCCACTCTGCCTGCTGCAAGGAAGTTAGCAACCAGTCAACATCTGAAGCACCAGCAGCTCATCCGAAGCACTTACCCAGACAGAACCACCTTCGCGTGCGGAGAGGGTTTGGTACAGTGTGGTAGTCCAGTAGTAAGGATATTACATTAGAAAGAGGTTTGTGTCAGTCACTCCAGTAGTAAGGTGGGGCATGTCAAAGGCCGGAGCCAATGGGGGGGGGGGGGGGTCAAGGGATGGCAAAATTAGCTTTCCCCAAGGGTGGCAAAAATCCTTGCGCTAGCCCTGGACCCCCCTGTGGTCCTAATGGCCTGCACAGCACCATAGGTATCTAGAGGCTCAACAAAACTGGAATGGATCCAAGTAAAAGACGTGGGTACCATATGACAGCCTGAATAAAGCCTTACAATGGAAGCTCCTTGCTAAACATAGCAGATTTTACTCAGATGAGGCACTTCTATCTTGGTAGTTACATATGGGGGAGATTTATCAAAACCTGTCCAGAGGTAAACCTGTCAAACTCAAATTATCTGGGGGCCACTGGAGGTAGAGGCTGGGTGAGGCTGGGCCGCATGCGCCCCTCACATATAATGCCCCCATCATGCGCCCCTCACATATAATGCCCCCATCATGCGCCCCTCACATATAATGCCCCCATCATGCGCACCTCACATATAATACCCCCATCATGCGCTCCTCAAATATAATACCCCCATCATGCGCCCCTCACATGTAATGCCCCTATCATGAGCCTCTCACACATAATGCCCCCATCATGTGCCCCTCACATATAATGCCCCCATCATGTGCCCCTCACATATAATGCCCCCATCATACACCCCTCACATATAATGCCCCCATCATGCGCCTCTCACATATAATGCCCCCATCATACGCCCCTCACATATAATGCCCCCATCATACGCCCCTCACATATAATGCCCCCATCATGCCCCCAGACAGGCCCCCAGATAGATATGACCCCATCTGGTAGGGCTCCCCAGTAGGTACATGGGCCCCCATATATATATGACCCCCAT
The DNA here is from genome assembly GCF_029499605.1 of Hyla sarda. NCBI lineage: Eukaryota > Metazoa > Chordata > Amphibia > Anura > Hylidae > Hyla > Hyla sarda. Next base: position 218,535,709 of record NC_079195.1, read on the forward strand.
CAGGTAGGGCTCCCAAGTAGGTATAGAGACCCCAGATGATCCCAATCACTGATGGGGGGAATATCTATCTGGAGGCCTGTCTACTTACTGGGGAGCCCTATCTGATGATCAGGTAGGGGTTCCCAATAGGTGTACAGGCCCCCAGATAGATATTACCCCCAGAAGGTAGGGCTCCTATTTAAACAATGATGCCCCCTAAGAAGATAGGTTAGCCCCTGGTGATAAGCAGGTCCTCCCTTATTAGGCAAGTAATTAGGCAAGTTAAGTTTCACAGCTACATTACTTACATCTCCCTGCTGCCGCTGAAAACGAGCATTCTTTGCGGCGATGCGCGCGTTAGGTGACGTCATCACATGCGCCGTGCAGGACGTCAGCGTCCCGGCGTCCTGCACTGCAGATGCGATGATGTCACCAATCGTGCGCATCCTTCCAGGAAGGCTCGTTATAGGCTGCAGCAGGGAAATATAGGTACAGTAGCTGTGAGTGCCGACGTGTGTGAAGTCTTCCGGCATTTAGTGCTCCTTGCCCAAATCAGGGCTAAATGCCTAAAGAAATCACCTGCCCGGCGCCCAGGCCGCAAAATTTTGAGTTTGAGTCCCCTGGTTTACAGGGACTAACCAGGTTAGGGAAAGGTTCCTGAGCTACGGGGGTCACCCTTTTTAGGGTGCCCCACTTTATTCCAACATTTAGGGGACAATAATATATAAGGGAAAGAATCTTAGGCATAATAGTCCATACCAGGGACATAAACATCTAGAGTTGAGACCGTTTTGTGTCATTTTGTGATATGTCTTGTCTCGGGAATATGTGTTTTCACCCCTACTAGTATAATTGTACTTTTAGCATCTGTGTGGAGTTCCCCTTCTCAGTGACATTGTCCATGTTGCCAAACAGATATCGCAGCAAAGAACAATAACATACGTACACATACTCAAAAAGTACAATGCACAGTATGTGACAGTTGTGCAGCATTTCTGTAAATAAACTCAACAATAACAATCGACAATATGTCGATAAACTGGACTTTTTGTAGATCGGGCACCTCTCCCTCCAATGGGATTCTTGTATAGTTTGTTGACCCTCTATTTCACCCTCATTACATGCCGCCATCTCCATATAACTATGTTGGACGGCCCTATAACATTAAACCTAGCAGCTACCAGATGATGCCTACTATCTCTGATGCCAGTTTTCTTTTGGCACTCAGAATGGAGCTGGCATCTCCGGTGGTGCTGTGTTCTCCAAACATAGTGCCATGTGGTGTATAGTCTCAAAATGTTGACTCCACAAGACCCCGAGTGGACACCATGCCGTCTTCATGAATTTTTATCGAGACTTATCCACCATAAAGAGTTTTTTTTCCATGTAAGCAAAGATCTAATTCATAAGGAAAAAAACCTCTAAGATGATCTAATGATTTTATCTGTGAAATTTTCTTGACTTGACGCGCGCACACTCCCCCACAGCCGCGGTGCAGTTAATGGTTCCTCTTTACATCAGCAGTATCAATATAATTTGATATACACAACCACACACTTTATTGTCAAATCTTAAGCCGGTTTTGGGGTTCATTAAATTTTTTTGTTAGCTGTAATAATTCTTTAAGGGTCTACTCTGAGATTTTATACGTCTCATCATTTGTGCATCTGTTCCAAAAGATTTTCGAGCTATCAAAAGTAATTTGCAAAGGAAGCAAAAAGTATTTGTGGCTCTTTCGAAAAGATTCACACTTTTAATGCTCGATATTTGGGAATGCAGAAGAGTGCGGAGCTCCTGGAATGGCTGGGAGCTAGAGGTAGATTTATCAAGAGGCCACCATATGGGCCATGTGAGGGTTTCCGATGGTGATATATGTCGGTATATCGAGTATATGTGAGAGGCTTTACTCTAGCAAATGGTAGAAGCTTGAAGCTAAAAAGGGCAAAATAGCTAATTTCACAATAATGTAAGAAAGCTGGAGCTATCTGACTATACAAATGAGTCTGCACTGAATAGTCACTATGGTCGGCATTGATCATTGTAGGTGTAAGTGAAGCATTTTTCTACACCTTTATTTTGTGTGCTGGTAATGTGTAGTAGCACCAAATTTATTAAATGGTCACAGAGCATTTGGTAAATTTTGTTCAGGTCACATTTTCTGACATTTCTCTCTTCACATACACCAAAAAGCTAAGCTAAGTCTGGGCTGGTTTAGTTTTAGAGACTTTTCAGTGGCTTTGTGCCTTTTTTGCGCCTTTTCACAAAAAGGCGCAGTTCATAAAACCCATCCATATCATGTGTGTTGCCAAAATCAGAGTATTGCAAATCAAAATCAGCAGAAATGTGTAAACCAAAAGGTGCAAAAAAGGCACAAATAAACCCTGCTTGAGCCTTTTTTGCGCCTTTTCTAGACACAACAAACAATCTAAAGACAATGATAAATGTCGGCCTATGTTTCCACACATGAGATGAAGGTCCTGACATGCTGTGAAATGCCTGTTACATCTTGTTCCCATGATGCTCTATAGGGTTAAGATTTGGGGATTGTATAACTCCTACACCAGCCCAAACTTTCCACACCTGACAGGGAGGGGTCATTGATTCATGCAGCTTTGTACCAAATTCTTTCCCTCCCATTAGCAGTGCCACATAAGTCTGGATACATCAAACCAAGCCATGTATTTCCCCAGTGATATGGATCCATCTGACCAGGCCATGTTTCTCCATAGAAATCTGGATTCATCTGACCAGGCCATGTTTCTCCACAGAGATCTGGACCCATCTGACCAGGACATGTTTATCCACAGATATCTGGATCCATCTGACCAGGCCATGTTTCCCTATAGAGATCTGGATCCATGTGACCAGGCCATGTTTCTCCACAGATATCTGGACCCCTCTGACCAGGCCATGTTTCTCCACAGAAATCTGGATCCTTTTGACCAGGCCATGTTTCTCCACATAGATCTTGACCCATCTGGCCAGGCCATGTTTCTCCACAGAAATCTGGATCCAGCTGACGAGGCCATGTTTCTCCACAGAGATCTGGATCCATCTGACCAGGGCATGTTTATCCACAGAGATCTGGATTCCTCTGACCAGGCCATATTTCTCCACAGAAATCTGGATCCAGCTGACGAGGCCATGTTTATCCACAGAGATCTTGACCCATCTGACCAGGCCATGTTTCTCCACAGAAATCTGGATCCATCTGACCAGGCCATGTTTCTCCACAGAGATCTGGATCCATCTGTCCAGGCCATGTTTCTCCTCATGGGTCTAGATTCATCTGACCAGGCCATGTTTCCCTATAGAAATTAGGATCCATCTGACAAGGCCATGTTTTTCCCCAGTGATCTGGATCCATCTGACCAAGTCATGTTTCTCAACAGAGATCTGGATCCATCTGACAAGGCCATGTTTTTCCCCACAGAGATCTGGATCCATGTGACCAGGCCATGTTTCTCCACAGAGATCTGGATCCGTCTGACCAGGCCATATGTCTCCACAGAGATCCATCTGACCAGGCCATGTTTCTCCTCAGAGATCTGGATCCATCTGACCAGGCCATGTTTCTCCACTGAAATCTGAATCCATCTGACCAGGCCTTGTTTCCCCACAGAGATCTAGATCCATCTGACCAGGCCATGTTTTTCCCCAGAGATCTGGATTAATCTGACCAGGCCATGTTTCTCCACAGTGAGGTGGTCAGTGACACACAGAGACCTTGCAGGCTTGCTTCGACTTGCAGTGACTTGAAAGACTATAATGCATGGCCTGGTCACATGGATGACTTGATTTGACTTGAGATGGTGACAGACAATTGAGATGACTTGACTTACTCAGGACCGACTGTTGGCTGCAATAACTTGAGGCCTCCAATGGCTGGACACAGGCACTGGAACACTTGACTGCACTGGACCTCAGCAGGAACTCAAGAGCATGGAAAGAGAGAGAGATTACAGTCCCTCCCCATATTATATAGGGGGGCTGTGAAAGGAGCCCAGAGGTCACCTGGTCACTGGGGTTCTCTGGGTAACAATACAATCATGTGGTACAGATTTAAATGTATATTACACTTACAATAAATAACTACATATAACCTGTAAATACTATAGAGTTTGTTGCAGGAGAGCCCCAAGGACACACAGGGACTCTGCCTGACAGGGCAGAAGTACAGTACGGCAACATCCCATACTGGGACATTACAAACCTTCTTACTTAAATGAAGTCGCTCTTGAAACCAGTCCTGGAGGGCGGAGGAGCGAAGTGGCCACGGGGCCGCATGCAGTCCTGGGGCATTACACTTAACGTCCATATCCAGGCTGTGCTTGAAGAGAATGGATGATGATTAAGAGTCTCTGTACAAATGTCCATACATGATCTGACAACTGATAACCTTGTTAACTGCAGGACTATCGGAGAATAAGTGTTATATATCTCCAACAACATGACTATGTTATAACATGACTGTGAGTATGCATATAACAACTACACACAACTGAATATTTACTTTAGAGGAAGAATGATTGCGGATATGGTTGCCTGAGGTTTTCTGCCCAATGCCTTGGCATGACACACTTCTTCCCAGAACACTAGATATATAGAGTCTAGACAACAATTGACACTTGTTACCGTAGACTTTTTAGTTACGTATGTTGCGGGTACAGGAATACCTTCTGGCCAGCAAAGTATCCTGAGCACGTGGACACAAGAAAATCACATTGGACATATGACAATTTAGACATGGACTGGTGTGTGTGGTAGTTTTACAGTCCTAATGATATGACTGATATGTGTACATGACTATCTGAAACTTAAGGACTATGTGGGGTACTAACTTTGATTAGTATTTTGACCGTATGTTATGATGGCGGTGAGGTAGTGTTTTGTCTCTCCCGAATAGATCAGGATACCTCCTAGAGAAATTGCCAGACACCAAGAAAATACTGTACACTTTGACTGTCTTATACAACAAATTATATACACTTTATTATACTATAACAATTATAGTACATGAACACAAATATTCACTTGTGCAAACCAGTAAGCAAAAATATATTACTTTGACAATATGTACACAGGTGTCCATGTATTGCTCAACAGAGTTCACTTTTAGAGAATCTCGGCTAGGAGCCAGGCACAACACTTACGAGATTGGTTACAACAAAAATGGTCTGGACAAGTTGGTCAGGCTCTGTACTTGAACGTTGCTTGTAACCTGTAACAACAAAAGTGTTCTCGCACGAAACACAGTTAGTTAGTCTCGTTGACCATTTTGGTAAAGTTACTGTACACAAGTACACAAATAAGATGCATCGTTACATGGGCATCTTTCCTTTCCAGCCTCGACGGTAACCTGGCTTTCTAGGCTGAGACATGTACCCAGGACCGCGAGACTGGGCCCCCTCCATGGGCTTGACATGTGTGTTCCATGCAACGTGGGACAGACTGGACTCTGAGATGGTCGGGCTTACAGTGATCACCACTGGTACCGCAGCAGCTTGTGCCACTGGGGGGTAAACAGTTGGTGCCTTTTTTTTAAAGTCCCCATAGTGAGCCATCCGATTTCACCACGAATATCCCGATCAGCTCCACTGAGCTAACCAGCACCTTTAACTCCCACATTTAGATGCTGCAATCAACTTTGATCGCAGCGCCTCAAGGGTTAATACTGGGCATCGACCTTATCGTCGATGCCTGGCATTAACCATGGGCCCTGACTGCTTATAGCAACCAGGACTCACCAGGTATGATGCACGCTCAGCAGCTTTAAACCTCGCTAACAGTACCAGGGCATACAGGTACGCCCTTTATCCTTAAATGGGTACTCCTCCCCTAGACATCTTATCCCCTATACAAAGGATAAGGGATAAGATGTCTGATCGCCACTGGGGCCCCCCGCAATCTCAGCTGCGGCACCCCAGACATCCGAAATTTGTGCCGCATGACTGGCGATGCGGGGTGGAGGCTCGTGACGTCATGGTCACGCCCCGCTTGTGACATCACGGCCATGCCCCCTCAATGCAAGTCTTTGGGAAGGGGCGTGACAGCCGTCACGTCCCCTCCCATAGACTTGCATTAAGGTGGCGTGGCCATGACGTCACGAGCCTCCGGTGCTGAACCCGATGCTCTAAACGAGCACTGGGTGCAGCAGGGATTGGATAGAGAATAAGATGTCTAGGGGCAGAGTACTCCTTTAAGAGCAGGACTTAAGTTAGTACTGGTTTGCCTGTAGTCCTTGACAGGTTAAAGTTCTATTTGTCTAATATGGAGTTTCAAATCCCCTACATAGACAGAGGTAAATAATTAAACACTGTCTTCCTTTGTTCACCACTAGGAGGAGCATAAGAACTTACTGAAGACATGTCCCTGCCCCTATGTTAGCTATTCCTCCATGTTCTAGTATAGAAGTGCTCTAGAAGCTCCACAGATAGCAGGGGTAATCATCTTCTTATAAGAAGTGTCTTAAAGGGGTACTCTGGTGGAAAATATATATATTTTTTAATCAACTGGTGCCAAAAAGTTAAACAGATTTGTAAAATACTTTTATTAAAAAAATCTTAATCCTTCCAGTACTTATTAGCTGCTGTATACTACAGAGGAAATTCTTTTCTTTTTGGATTTCTTTGCTTTCTGTCCACAGTGCTCTCTGCTGACACCTCTGTCCATTTTAGGAACTTTTCAGAGCAGCATTTGTTTGTTATGGGTATTATCTCCTGCTCTGGACAGTTCCTGACATGGACAGAGGTGTCAGCAGAGAGCACTGTGGTTAGAAAGAAAAGAAATCCTCTGTAGTATACAGCAGCTAAGAAGTACTGGAAGGATTAAGACTTTTTAATAAAAGTAATTTACAAATCTGTTTAACTTTCTGGCACCAGTTGATAAAAAAAAAAAAAAGTTTTCCACCGGAGTACCCCTTTAAGTTTCCCCAGCCGGCTGCTTTGTATTGCTTCATCCTGTACATACTCACAACTTTTTACTTTATAAAAATCTAAACCCGAGGAGTCAAGTCATCAAATCGCTGTCAAATTAGATTGAAAGGAGCTTTTATTTGCTTTTGGCATTTGCTGAGTTTCTGAATCATTGTCATTTCGACAAAATGCTTTCATTATAGGGATGAAAACTAACAATTAAAATTAAGATGGAGAGATTTGTTCTTCAGGAACATTCTTCCATTTTTTATCCTTTACCGAAGACTGAAAATGAAAAATCATTTAGCGAGATAAAGGGAGGGCTGGGAAATGAGACAAACATGCCGAGCCACCAGCTAATTCATACTATGATGTACATGAAATTACCTCTCTGAGTCCTAGGAAAGCACAAGGAGTGGAGAAGCGAAATCTTAATGAGGGCCCCCAATTAAAAGTTGTCTCCTTACGACTGCCCCCTCTATACCCCATATAGTTATACTCCGATCAGCAATGCAGTGGAATGGTTAAAGGGGTACTCCGGTGGAATTTTTTTTAGTTTTTTAATCAATCGGTTCCAAAAAGTTCAACAGATTTGTAATTCAGTTCTATTAAAAAAATCTTTACCCTTCCAGTACTTTTTAGCAGCTGTATGCTACAGAGGAAATTCTTTTCTTTTTTTGTCTTGTCCACAGTGCTCTCTGCTGACACCTGATGTCCATATCAGGAACTGTCCAGGAGAAAATCCTCATAGCAAACCTATGCGCTACTCTGGACAGTTCCTGACACGGACAGAGGTGTCAGCAGAGAGCACTGTGGACAAGACAAAAAATAAATAAAAATAAAAAAGATTTTCCTGTGTAGCATACAGCTGTTAAAAAGTACTGGAAAGGTAAATCTTTTTTAATAGAAATCATTTACAAATCTGTTCAACTTTCTATTAATAATAATGTTTTTTCACCGGAGTTCCCCTTTAAGGCAGTGTTTTCCAACCAGGGTGCCTCCCGATGTAGCAAAACTACAACTCCCAGCATGCCTGGACAGCCAAGGGCTGTCCAGGCATGCTGGGAGTTGTAGTTTTGCTACATCGGGAGGCACCCTGGTTGGGAAACACTGGGTTAAGGGATTATTCAGGATTACTAAAACAGCAGTTTTTTTCCCCAAAAATAGCACCACTTCTGTCCTCAGGTTGTGTATGGTATTACAACTTGGCTCCATTTACTCTGGTGGAAAATAATTTTTTAAAATCAACTGGTGCCAGAAGGTTAAACAGATTTGTAAATTATTTGTATTTAAAAATCTTAATCCTTCCAGTACTTATCAGCTGCTGTATGCTCCAGAGGAAGTTGTGCAGCTCTTTCTAGTCTGACCACAGTGCTCTCTGCTGCCACCTCTGTTCATGTCAGGAACAGTCAATAACAGGAGAGGTTTGCTATGGGGATTTGCTCCTGCTCTGGACAGTTCCTGACTCGGACAGAGGTGTCAGGAGAGAGCCCTGTGGTCATGCTGGAAAGAACTACACAACTTCCTATGGAGCATACAGCAGCTGATAAGTACTGGAAGGATTCATATTTTTTTAAATAGAAGTAATTAACTTTCTGGCACCAGTGGATTTAAAACTAAATGTTTTCCCACAGTGTACTCCTTTAATAGAAATAAGCTGCAATACCACAGATAACCTAAGGACAAGTGTGGCACTGTTTCTGTAAAAAAAAGCAGGATTATAAAAACAGGGCTACCTTCTTCTATAAACAGCACCACACCGGCCACATTGGCTATGTCTGGTATTGTGGTTCTGCTCAATTAATGTGAACGGCACTGAGCTGCAATGCGCCGTTACGTGCAGACACACTGAAGCAATATGCGAGCCGATGCGCATGTGCGGTGCACTCGCACACATCGCGGCCCCACCCCCTGCTCTATGAGCTAGACTGAGAGCTTCCGTGATGTGCGAGTATACTGCGCATGCACGCGGTGACTCGCACATCGCAGTATGTCTGATTGTAGAGGCGTATTGCCGCTCGGAGCAGGCACATGTAAAGGCAGCATACAGCGGTCCTTCAGCAGCGGTTCCACAGTGAAATACGTGCTGAAAATACGCTTGTCTGAACATATCCTTAAAGTGGACCTCCGGTTTTCCGGACATGACTGTTGTAGTAAATACTTGCATTCCTCATTCTGAAGCATTTTTTTTAGCACTGTTAATTTTGCCACCTCTTTGTTGTTCTTCCTGAAAAATAAATTTTATACATTTATTGACAACTAGGTGTTGCCATTCCTATAACCAGTATGGACACAGCCTGTCCAATCAGTGCTGTCACTGTGACCCTGGAAAAGAGTGGCCTCATATTATAGATGGGTTCAGATTGGTAGCAGGTGGGGTCAACAAGCTATTAGCCATAATATTGCTGAGCTGCCAACTGGTGCCATCACAGCAACATCCTCAAACTGCTGGTTGTTCACTCACTGTTAAGCTGGGTGATGTCCAGGAGCGTCACAAGATCTACTTGGAGTTTGTATTACCAATACAGTTTCAGGATAAAGCTCAACAATCCAATACTAAACTAACAACATTATACAGTACCAGGACCAGTCTCAATACATAAGCATACTATCAGAATTGAGCTTGTGATAAAAAAACATAACCTTTATGCAGTACCATAACCAAGATTAAAACAAAAATACAGCAATAGAACAAAGTCCATAACCTAAATGCAGTACCAGAACCAGCCTCATAATATAAACATAATGCTTGTAACATAAATGCAGCATAACTAAGTTCATAACCTTACTACAGTACCAGAACAAAGATCATGACATAAATAGAGCAGCAGAACCAGTTCATAACCTAAATACAGTACCAGAACCATCCTCATAGTATAAACATAATGCTTGTAACATAAATGCAGCATAACTAAGTTCATAACCTTACTACAGTACCTGAACAAATATCATGACATAAATACAGCAGTATAACCAAGTTCATAACCTAAATACAGTACCAGAACCATCCTCATAGTATAAACATAATGCATGTAACATAAATGCAGCATAACTAAGTTCATAACCTTACTACAGTACCAGAACCAAGATCATGACATAAATACAGCAGCAGAAAAAGTTCATAACCCAAATGCATTACCAGAACCAGGCTTATGACATACAGCTCCAGAACCAAGCTCATAAGCTAAATACAGCATTGAAATTAAGCTCACTATATAAATACAGCAGCAGTACCACGTTTATAACCTTAATACATTAACACTAGTGTTGGGTGCGAATATTCGCATTTCAAATTTTTATCACGAATATTGCAAATTCGCGAATTCGCAAATATTGCGAATATATTTGCTATATATTCAAAATTATGAATATTCACTTTTTTCCGCATATGCGCATATTTGCATATTCCTTCTTTTTGCTTGTGGGCCAATTAGAGTGATGCAAATACACTTGTCAGAGGTTCTCAACAACATCCCTAGCAACCAATAGTAAAGTTGCCCACCCCCTCACTGTTTTCTTCCTCGAATACGTGAAAATGCGAAGATTCACATATGCGAATATGCAAATATATAATGAATTCGTGAAATTTGCGAATATAGAATGAATATTTGTCTATATATTCACGAAATATCGCAAATTCGAATATGGGCAATGCCGCTCATCACTAATTAACACAACCAAGCTCACATTCACAAGTACAGCACTGGAACCAAGCTCACAACATATATACAGCACTAGAAACATACTCAGTAAATAAACACAATACCACAGCCGAGTTTATAACATGTACACAGCATATTACCTAAGCTCATAACAAAATACAGTATCAGAACTAGGCTCATAACATACAGTCACAGGAGAGGTGGTGGTCACATGGTACATATCATGGTTACATACAGGTAATAAATGCATGTAATGTAAAAAGGTAACAGTGAAAATGGATGCCAGACAAATGCTGGATCTACTGGACTGCTGGGCACAGAATGTGAATAAAAGAAACCTGCAAATCAGATTCAATGCACCACATGAAGAGGAATAGCTCTAGTTAGTACACTAGAGACAGAAAACAACAGAATACCTGCCATTTATGCTACAACCAGACCACCTACTTACCTCAACATACATTTCGCACTAGGGCTTCATCAGGAGTTGCCCCCTGATGAAGCCCTAAAGAAAAACTCATGTTTTTTTCCCATACTTTTATGCATATTGATAAATAAAGTTTTATACTATTGTCACGATGCCGGCTGGCAGGTAGTGGATCCTCTGTGTCAGAGAGGGATTGGCGAGGACCGCGCTAGTGGACCGGTTCTAAGTCACTACTGGTTTTCACCAGAGCCCGCCGCAAAGCGGGATGGTCTTGCTGCGGCGGTAGTGACCAGGTCGTATCCACTAGCAACGGCTCACCTCTCTGACTGCTGATGACAGGCGCGGTACAAGGGAGTAGACAGAAGCAAGGTCGGACGTAGCAGAAGGTCGGGGGCAGGCGGCAAGGTTCGTAGTCAGGGTGGATAGCAGAAGTACTGGTACACAGGCTTTAGACACACAAAACGCTTTCACTAGGCACAAGGGCAACAAGATCCGGCAAGGGAGTGCAAGGGAGGAGACTAGATATAGCCAGGGAACAGGTGGGAGCCAATTAAGCTAATTGGGCCAGGCACCAATCATTGGTGCACTGGCCCTTTAAGTCTCAGGGAGCTGGCGCGCGCGCGCCCTAGAGAGCGGAGCCGCGCACGCCAGCACACGACAGCAGGGGACGGGAACGGGTAAGTGACCTGGGATGCGATTCGCGAGCGGGCGCGTCCCGCTGTGCGAATCGCATCCCCAACGGCCATGACAGAGCAGCGCTCCCGGTCAGCGGGACTGACCGGGGAGCTGCAGGGAGAAAGACGCCGTGAGCGCTCCGGGGAGGAGCGGGGACCCGGAGCGCTAGGCGTAACAGTACCCCCCCCCTTAGGTCTCCCCTTTTTTTTGTCCGGTGACTGCCTCCCCTGGGATGAGGACACCGGGAAGGAATGGATGGTTTCCTCAATGGCAGGCAGTACAGCAGGAGTAGGAATGGGGAGGGAGGGCAGAGGGTGAAGCTTGGCACGGGGCAGGGAGACACAAGGACGGGAGCCATGAAGGGACACAGAGGCTTGCCTGATGGGACTGGGAGGGGGGGAGAGGCATTTCCTGTGGCAGGCAGAGTCCTTAATGACCTTAGGGGGACCGGATACAGGAGGAACCACAGGGTCACGGCAGGGAGTACTGGGAACCGGTTTAAGGCAGTCCTTGGAACAAGAGGGACCCCAACTCTTGATCTCCCCAGTGGACCAGTCCAGGGTTGGGGAATGGTGTTGAAGCCAGGGTAGTCCAAGGAGAATTTCGGAAGTGCAATTGGGAAGGACCAAAAATACAATTTTCTCGTGATGAGGTCCGATGCACATTAGGAGGGGCTCCGTGCGGTAACGCACGGTGCAATCCAACCTGGCTCCGTTGACCGCGGAAATATGGAGTGGCTTGACAAGACGGGTCACCGGAATGCGGAACTTATTCACCAAGGACTCCCGAACAAAATTCCCAGAGGCACCAGAGTCCAGGCAGGCCACGGCTGAGAGGGAAGAGCTGGCTGAAGTAGAAATCCGGACAGGCACCGTGAGACGTGGAGAAGCCGACTTAGCATCAAGAGACGCCACACCCACGAGAGCTGGGTGCGAGCGTGCGTTTCCCAGACGTGGAGGATGGACAGGGCAATCCACCAAAAAGTGTTCGGTACTGGCACAGTACAGACAAAGATTCTCTTCCTTACGGCGATTCCTCTCTTCCAGGGTCAGGCGAGACCGATCCACTTGCATGGCTTCCTCGGCGGGAGGCCTAGGCGCAGATTGCAATGGAGACTGTGGGAGAGGTGTCCAGAGATCGAAGTCTTTTTCCTGGCGGAGCTCTTGATGCCTCTCAGAAAAACGCATGTCAATGCGAGTGGCTAGATGAATGAGTTCATGCAGGTTAGCAGGAGTTTCTCGTGCGGCCAGAACATCTTTAATGTTGCTGGATAGGCCTTTTTTAAAGGTCGCGCAGAGGGCCTCATTATTCCAGGATAGTTCAGAAGCAAGGGTACGGAATTGTATGGCGTACTCGCCAACGGAAGAATTACCCTGGACGAGGTTCAGCAGGGCAGTCTCAGCAGAAGAGGCTCGGGCAGGTTCCTCAAAGACACTTCGAATTTCCGAGAAGAAGGAGTGTACAGAGGCGGTGACGGGGTCATTGCGGTCCCAGAGCGGTGTGGCCCATGACAGGGCTTTTCCAGAGAGAAGGCTGACTACGAAAGCCACCTTAGACCTTTCAGTGGGAAACTGGTCCGACATCATCTCCAAGTGCAGGGAACATTGCGAAAGAAAGCCACGGCAAAACTTAGAGTCCCCATTAAATTTGTCCGGCAAGGACAGGCGGAGGCTAGGAGTGGCCACTCGCTGCGGAGGAGGTGCAGGAGCTGGCGGAGGAGATGATTGCTGATGAAGTTGCGACTGAAGTTGGTGCACAATGGTGGACACTTCCGACAGCTGGTGGGTTAGATGGGCGATCTGTCGGGCTTGCTGGGCGACCACCGTGGTGATATCAGAGGCAACTGGCAGGGGAACCTCAGCGGGATCCATGGCCGGATCTACTGTCACGATGCCGGCTGGCAGGTAGTGGATCCTCTGTGTCAGAGAGGGATTGGCGAGGACCGCGCTAGTGGACCGGTTCTAAGTCACTACTGGTTTTCACCAGAGCCCGCCGCAAAGCGGGATGGTCTTGCTGCGGCGGTAGTGACCAGGTCGTATCCACTAGCAACGGCTCACCTCTCTGACTGCTGATGACAGGCGCGGTACAAGGGAGTAGACAGAAGCAAGGTCGGACGTAGCAGAAGGTCGGGGGCAGGCGGCAAAGTTCGTAGTCAGGGTGGATAGCAGAAGTACTGGTACACAGGCTTTAGACACACAAAACGCTTTCACTAGGCACAAGGGCAACAAGATCCGGCAAGGGAGTGCAAGGGAGGAGACTAGATATAGCCAGGGAACAGGTGGGAGCCAATTAAGCTAATTGGGCCAGGCACCAATCATTGGTGCACTGGCCCTTTAAGTCTCAGGGAGCTGGCGCGCGCGCGCCCTAGAGAGCGGAGCCGCGCGCGCCAGCACACGACAGCAGGGGACGGGAACGGGTAAGTGACCTGGGATGCGATTCGCGAGCGGGCGCGTCCCGCTGTGCGAATCGCATCCCCAACGGCCATGACAGAGCAGCGCTCCCGGTCAGCGGGACTGACCGGGGAGCTGCAGGGAGAAAGACGCCGTGAGCGCTCCGGGGAGGAGCGGGGACCCGGAGCGCTAGGCGTAACAACTATACTAATATGTCCTAGTGACTGGTGTTCTTCTGTTTGGGTTTATTTATTATGAATTTTAGTATTTCCTAAAAAATACACACCAGAAGAGTTGCCGTAACCTCCTTAAATAATAATACAATGGTCCTAACCCCCCCCCCCCAATATGTTGCGCATTAGAAATGATATTCGGTGCAGCAAACAAACTCATCCCAATGCCGATATCCTAAAGTCGTGTAAAAGTAAAATAACTGCGGTAAAGTCAACAATCTGGAATTATCCCTCCTCCATATTAAAAAGTTCCGCTCCGGTTTTGAAGTGATTAGGTGCTTCAGATGGCGATGATCCACCAAATCAGAGCAGATTTATAAAATACCTGGGAGACAGCAGGGGAACAATTAAACAATTGTATGGGGGCTGTATAATTATTGAATTCATTATTAATGCATCAGCAAAATTAATTTGTTGATAAAAAAAAAAAAGTTTCACCGTGCTGGCGAATGCCTAATTTAATCAATGCACTTCTGCCCGTGGCCAATATGTACTAATGAGTATTGCTTGTGTGTTTCTGTTCTCGTCTATTTGAATAAAGTAGCCAGTGATGTTTAACTTAAAATTTACAAAAATCCGTGGCGTACTAATATTTATTCATCAGATGAAAGGGAAGACGATACATAATTAATTAGTTTTTTTTTTTTTTTTTTTTTTTATCTTCTTGCTATTTGGAGACATGGTTAAACTTAAGGAACATTTTACAGGGTTTTGGAGTTTCTGCAAGCTTAAAAAATCCTATTCTCTGTTTAAAGGGGTATTCCAGGATTTCTTTTTAATATGATTATGCTACAGGGGCAGTAAAGTTAGTGTAGTTCATAATATAGTGTCTGTACCTGTGTTTCATGGTGGTCTTGCAATTCTCATGTGATTTTTGCCCCAATGTTTATTTTTTACAGCATAAAAAAAAGAGTCGTCTCAGGTTTTTCCAGGTTGCAGTGCGGCCCGAGACATTACATCACTGGTCAGGTGATGAAAGGGAGCCTGTCTGTGCTTAAATGGGTGGAGCAACCGCTGGGTGGGAGGGAGATTATTCTGCAAGGAATTGTAGTTTTGCTACCGCTAGAAGCACCCAGGATAAAAAAAAAACCACTGGTCTATTGTTTACAGCACAGCATGGAAGGTGGTTCAGGTGTGCTTCAATGGGTGGGGTGGCTGATGTGTGGGAGGGAGAAAAGTGACCTCACACTTATAAACAAGGCATTATGGGACTTGTAGTTGGAGGTAGGGAACTCCAACAGGAAATGACCATTTCACAAAAAGATAACAGCAGGGTTATTGTGGACTCACAACATAGCTATTTAGCTCCAAGACTAGCACGGATCCTTCCTAAGCATGTCCATTACTGTCTGGCGGGTTAGTACTAAAATCACCTTATGGTGCATAACCCCTTTAAAGGAATAGGGGATAAGATGTCTGACCGTGGGGGTCCCACCGGTTGGGACCATCACGCCCTCTTCCATCTCCCATCACGCCCGCTATCTTGCATTCAGCACCCACGTCGGGGAGCGGCACGCCGCACTGCCAGCTCCGAATCTGCTGCGTGACGACAATGGGGCCAGAGTATCGTGACGTTGACTCCGCCCCCATGTGATGTCATGCCCCACCCCCACTATGCCAGTCTATGGGAGGGGGCGGAGACGTTCCCCAGCAGCGGGACCCCCGCAGTCGGACATCTTATCCCCAGAGTGCCCCTTTAAGGAAATCCTATTCTCTGTTTGCTTTACACAACCTCTCTTGCCTTATGTTAAAAGGGTGTCTTTGGAAAAAAATAAAAAGTGATTACCTATCCTAGTCCCCTACAGTGCTTGTTTCATTGCTTATCTATATTTCCTTCTTCCAATTTGACATGTTGAATCAGGACCTTCTCTCTAAGCCAATCACTGGCCAAGACTGGTAACTGCTGCAGCCTGTGATTGGCTAACCAGGCAGGTCTTTCTCTTATTCCCTTAACTGAGGGAGAGGAGAGGAAACCAGAAGTCCAGGAAACAGGTGCGGTGGGGACTGTGATAGGTATGTATTACTATTATGCATTTTTTAAGCAGTAACATATTACAAAAATAAATGCCAGAATACCCCTTCAAACTACCAGAATGTAGCCCCAGATTGCCATCCAAAACCTGCAAGCTGAATTAGGTAAACATGGCTGTTTTCTTCTGAAATAACACTACACCTTTCCAATAGTTATGGGTTGTCTTGCAGCTAAAACTAAGGGAATAGGGTTGAGCTGCAGTTCTTCGCACGACCTAAGGACAGGTGCCACTGTGTTTTTGGAAGAAAGCAGCCATATCTTGATAACCCCTTTAAGACCCCTCCACCAAGTGTTTACGTGTTTGGAATGGAAAGAGGGGGGGGGGGGGGTATTATTGGGCACTTGATATTCAACATGCAGATTCTTTCTCCTCTAACATCACATTAGATAGGTGGCTGAAATCAGCGAGCAATCGGTTCTTCTGGGCAGACTCTCAGATTTGGGCCAGTTATACCTCAGCCAGTCTTTGCAGGTTACCACCCAGCTTGTTTTGTGCTCAATAGGAACTGTATAAGTCTGTATTCAGAGAGCTCCCCCTAGGGGTGAAAGCAGGCAACCAAAATTTGATATGTTCAGTGGGTTGTACAAGTATAGAAAAATTTGTCTGCTTTTGGTATAGTCACATGAATAACAGATCATGCTTTTCTATTTGGTGTCTGGTGGACGAGTCTGCTATGGGGTTGTTTTTCAATGGTTGGCCTTTAGTTCCAGTGAAGGTAAATCTTAAAGAAGTAACATAAGGTGTCTGATCACGGGGTTCCCGCTGCTGGGCCTCCCCTTTGATCTCCCTGCTGCACCTGGCATTCGTTTAGAGCATCGGGTGCAGTGCCAGAGGCTCGTGATTTCATGACCACGCCCCTCATGGCATCACTGTCACGCCCCCTCAATGCAAGTCTATGGGAGGGGGCGTGACAGCCATCATGCCCACTCCTATAGACTTGCATTGAGGGGGCGTGGTTGTGACGTCACAAGGGGGCCTGGACGTGACATCAAAAACCTCCTTCCCCGCATCGCCAGTCATCCGGCATGGAGCAAAGTTCACCCTAACACTTTTGTCTAATACCTTTGTCCATACAATGTAAATTAAAGGGGTACTCCACTGCCCCAGAGTTCAGAACATTTGGTTCAAAACACTGGGTGCGGGCTGCGGGGGGTTGTGACGTCATGGCCACTCCATGTCCCCTCAATACATGTCTGGGGCAGTGGAGTACCCCTTTAAGAAATGATAAAAGATTGAAATTCATTTACACAGGACCAAGTCATCACCTTCATGCTGCCTGAACCACAAGTCATTTAGGCGGCCCCTGGTGGCTTCCGCCTGTCCTGCCAGCCTTAATTCATAGATTTCTCCCTATACCCAACCTGGCTGGTGGAACAGGCAAAAGCCACCATGGACCACACCGATGACTCATGGTTCAGGCAGCATGAAAGTGATGACAGGTTCTCTTTAAAGGACTTCTGTGCTTTGGAAAATCCCTTTTTTGACAATAAACAGATCACAAAGTATCTCCTTACTGGGACGCCCGGTGATCACCAATAATCTACGGGGAAACCTGGCAGTAAGTGTTAAAGGGGTACTGGCGATGCAGGGCGGAGGCTCGTGACATCATGGCCATGCCCCCTCAATGCAAGTCAATGGGAGGGGGCGTGATGGCCATCACGCCCCCTCCCATAGACTTGCATTGAGGGGGTGTGGCGGTGACATCACGAGCGGGCGTGCCTGTGATGTCACGAGCCTCCGACATCGCACCCGGCATTCTAAACGAACGCCGGGTGCAGCAGGGAGATCGCAGGGGTCCCCTTTGGATAGGGGACAAGATATCTGGGGCAGAGTACCCCTTTAAGATTCTTAGCAGCACCACCACAGTGCAAATGAAGTACAGTATTACACAATATTCATTCAGATCAATAAGTAAAGCAGGACAGGTCCTCCAGAAGGAGTGTTGGTCTTTGAAGCTACTTTCTACTGCGACCAACAGATTAGGATCCTGAACATAGGACTCTAATAGGGTGTATGAAAATGATGTTTCCAAGACTGGATTACCCCTTGAAGTCGTTGCGCCTCTTTGATTCATAAACCAATTACACCGATCCCTATTAACAATCACGGTGCAAATTTCCATTTACTCCCATTAAAATCGGTAAATTTCCTAATTAAAATCTATCGCAATCTACCAGCCAGGCTGTAATGTTCCCAAATCTCCATACTGACGTCCCTTAGTCATATGTTTCATTGAGCAGTATTAGAAATAGAGCGATGTATCCCGTGCGCGACGCTCTCCAATTTAGCGTAAACTTCTGGGGTATAGCTGAGCTCAAACCACGAGAACGCGGAGCATGTGTCATCGCGAACTTCATTAAAGTGCTAATTCCCCTTTAAGTTTACTCATTTGCAACAAAAATAACTTTGGGAACATCTGCCTTATTCTATTTTATAGAGGGAATTGTAATTTTCTTTTGGTTTTGTAATGCAAAATACTTTCCTTAAATCCTTAGCAGATTAGTACCTAGGTCATAAGGTATTAAAATTCAAGGAGAAAACGCAGCTTATTGTACGCCGGCATTTTGATAGCCGGTGATATCTGTAAACGATTGCTTTTATTTACATGCATTTGCATTGTGAAGTGCGATTTTACAGTTCCAGTCAGTCTTGATAGGCAATTTTCAGCCTACTGTCTAATAGCCTGGTGACTAGAAACAGGCCCGGGAGCATTGAGTGGAGCTAGAAGAAGAAGTCGCGTAAGGAAATCGGGAAAAAAAATAACTTAATGTTGCTTTGTGTGACGCTCGGTGGCCGAGTCCTCTAAATAAAGTCGCGTGAATCCTCTTCGACGTCTTTCCACCTCAAGGTGAAAATCTGATTGCGGCGTAGCGAGAAAAAAAAAAATGGATGCAAAAAAAGTCATGATGTTTCCGCCAGCAAGGTCAAAGCAGATATTAAACAAGGCTATCGGAATGCTCTACATTTTTCGTCTGTTCCTCTCCAAGGCTATTTTGCATGTTGACTATGTCCTCAACAAATCATTAAAGAAGCTGTAAAGCGAAGCCATAAATCCCCCCCCTCCCCACCCAACCTACAGACAAATCATCTCCAAGACCAGTGGGACCCCATTAAGTGCCGAAAAAGCAGGCTAAGGGTAGATCATGCATTACAGTATACAGTGCGAGTAAAGTTTTTCGAAGAAGTACACAAGGTTGAAAAGCGTAGTACAAAAAATGATATCCAGAAACGTGACCTTTGCTGTGAGGGTAATCATTGCCCAGGGGGGGCTGTGACAGCCTGATTAAAAGCGGCGTTGTTAGGGCCATTGTTTGGCTGTCTTGGGGGATTAGGCTGTTACGGTCACGTCTGTCATAGCGCTGGACATAACTAGGACGAAACAAATGCCGCTGCGGAATAAATCCAATTGTTCTTTGGAAATGATATTTGCTAATAAGGAGCAATTGACCCGCAGCCCTTGTTATTTACTACAGGTGGCTATGGGCTCTGCTTTTTCATAATTATCATCATGTTGGCCCATAAGACGTCATACTTTACACAAATGGCTCCAAATTTTATTTCCTTGCTTCTTTAGGAAGTCCAAAGGATAGGGGATAAGATCCCTGCTGCACCCGGCGTTCATTTAGAGTGTCGGGTGCAGAGCCGGAGGCTTGTGACATTACAGCCACACACCTTCAATGCAAGTCTATGGGAGGGGGCGTGACGGCCGTCACGCCCCCTCCCATAGACTTGCATTGAGGGGGCATGGTGTCACGAGCCTCTGCCCCGTATCACCAGTCATCCGGCATGGAGGAAAGTTTGCTCCATGCACCGGATGTCTGGGGGTGCAACAGCCAAGATCGCAGAAGTCCCCAGTGGTTGGACTCCCGTGGTCAGACATCTTATCCCTATCCTTTGGATAGGGGATAAGATGTCTAGGGGCGGAGTACCCCCCTTTAAACCAGGGTTCTCAAACCGGTGGCTCTCTAGCTTACTGAGAGCTGTAGTTTATTAACTGCTAAAGAGCCACAGGTTGGGGAACACTATCTTATACTTTTGGGCATATGGATGAAATATACAAGGGCCCACTAAACCCTCTAGCTGTTGCAAAACTTCAGCGGCTGTCAGATAATGTTAGTAGCCTCCAAAACATCTCTGACCTATCAAGGCCTGGACTCTACAATAGTGATTCCCAACCCAGGTCCCCCGATATTTAGTTTTTTTGTCTAGTTGCTCCATTGGAACTGAACAAAGTACAATTCAAATCCTGGTGGGTCTTGAGGACTGGGTTGAGGACCTCTGCTCTAGTAAACTCCTGAAGGTGTCTTGTAGTATCTGGCAGCAAGACTTTTGCAGCAGATCCTGTAGGTTGTGAGGTGCGGCCAACATGGATTGGACTTCTGGGTTTCTCCAGTACATCCCACAGATGATTGACCAGATTGAGATCTTAGGGAAATTGGAGCTTGAGGCGCTGCCTAGAACTTTTTGTCATGTTCCTCAAGGGCAGGGCTTGTAATCCAGCTAAAAGAGGCCACTGCCATTAGGGGGCCCTAGTACCATGAAGGGGAAGACTTGGTCTGTACAGTGGTTTACAGCAAACATTACCTATCACACTGCCCCCACCGGGTTTTCTTCATCCCATAGTGCATCTTGGTGCCATCTCTTCCCCAGGTAAGCGATGTACACACACCTGACTGTGCACATGACAGACCAGACCCCGGTCTTTCATTGCTTCATGCTGAAATTTTGATTCTTATTTGCCATTGTAGAAACTTTCAGTGGGACACAGTGATGAACATGGGCCTGTCTGCAGCTACACAACCTCATACACAGCAGATGTCATGGGTGATCTGACCCGTTTTTGTCTTTGTCGGCAGCAACTTTTTTAGCAATTCACTCTATCCCAGCCATTCTATGTGATCGAACCATATGGCTAGCCTTCTCTCCCAGCAGACATCATGGAAGACGAGACCCTGTCCTCGGTTGTCCTTCTAGAGCACCGTTGGTAGGTACTAACCACTGTATACTTTATCATAGCTGTTCGGTGGGTTCAGACCAGACAGACTAGCCGCAATAAGCTTGGCTGCCCGTGAACCTGTCACCAGCCACTGGTTGTCCTTCCTTGGATCACTTATGGTAGGTACTAACCTCTATATATCGGGGACACCCTACAAGACCGGCTGATCAACTCGTCTAGACATCACACTTTTCCCCATGTCAGAGTTGAACCGATCCTTACTCTTGCCCGTTTTTCGAAGAACTGACTTGTCACTTGTTGCCCAACATGTGAGATGAAATCCATCTTATTCACTTTTGGCCTTTTGAAAGCCACTATGTAGAATGTTTTTCTGTATCGCTACGTCTATGCAGGGGATTTGGAGCTCTGTATCAGAAAAACCAAGCTCTGACTCCCATATAAAATGTATCAGCAGATGATTTTTTATCTAGAAATGGTGGAGATTCAATTTAAGCCACAATTTCTGTAAATCGAAGCCGCAACAATGTCAGGAGAAACGTGAAAACAACTTACATGAAATGAGATCATTATTGATTGACACCTGTTAACCATTGCCTCTCCAGATTACTTGTCGTTCAGACACCTTGTTACCGGTGTTGCTGCCGATTCCACAGACTCATTCTATCAGACATCTCCCGGTAGTCCTCCTCTGGGAGTCATTACTTTCCTCCAAGATGATTAAAACAAGTGAAATGTGATATTTCATACCTTAACCCGTGTGAGAGGAGAAGGAAATAGGATCCCATTCTTTCTAAAGTGTTCGCCTCCCACCGGGGAGATGCAAATTTACCATTTTGACATTTCTGACATCAGATATTTCCGTTTGCAATTCCTTCTTGTCCAACACTTCTTCTTTTCTTCTTCAGGAAAGAATCATTTAGGAGGCCGGCTGGGGTAGGGAGGATGAGGAGGCGAAGGCTGCGGAGGGGAAATGTGAACAGTTCCTGACATTAATTAAAGACCCATCACCTTAGTGATGACATTACCCCGGCCTAACCGGCCCCAGAGGGTCAATCAGAGGCGAAGGGTGCAGAGATCTATGTTGATATAATAATACCTCAGAGCATTGCCTCCTAAAATAATAAAATCTCCAAAATACACAAGTCCTGGAGTTATCTGAAAATGTGTTAGTTTTTTTTAAAGGAATATTTGTACATGGGAAAGTGGAGTAATAAGATAAAGAGAAAAAGTGGCCTCCACTATAGTTTGTATGATCTCTCTCTCTCTCTCTCTCTCTCTCTCTCTCTCTCTCTCTCTCTCTCTCTCTCTCTCTCTCTCTCTCTCTCTCTCTCTATATATATATATATATATATAAATATATAAATGGCTGTAGATATTTTGAGATAACTTGTACACATGTTACTTACATCTCTGATCATGATACTCTTGGGCACAGATTTTCTGGGACTTTAATTATCCTGACGACTCTCCGTTAAGTGGGTGCAGAGAATAGTCAGTGCTGGGGACGGAATATAAGGTCAGTATATGAAGATGAGATATGAGGACGGCTATGAGGTCGGGATATGAGGACAGGATATGAGGTTGGGATATGAGGACTGGATATGAGGACAGGATATGAGGATGGGATATGAGGTCGGGATATGAGGACAGGATATGAGGTCGGGATATGAGGTTGGGATATGAGGACTGGATATGAGGACAGGATATGAGGATGGGATATGAAGACAGGATATCAGGTTGGGATATGAGGTCGGGATATGAGGTCGGGATATGAGGACAGGATATGAGGTCGGGATATGAAGACAGGATATCAGGTTGGGATATGAGGTCGGGATATGAGGACGGGATATGAGAACTGGATATGAGGTCGGGATATGAGGTTGGGATATGAGGACTGGATATGAGGACGGGATATGAGGACGGGATATGAGGTCAGGATATGAGGACAGAATATGAGGTTGGGATATGAGGTCGGGATTTAAAGGACAGAGTATGAGGTCGGGATGTAAGGACACAATAGTAGTTTATGCAACATCTGGAGGCACCCTGGTTGGGAAACACTGGCTTATCCTGTAAATATTCTACCGATTTTTTTCCCTAGAAAACCTTTTTTTTAATAAATTGATATAGATAAATATTAACAAAAATGATACATTTTCATTGTACAATAAGTTTCATTTGCTGCAATGCCTTTCTATTTGATAGGGGGCGGCGTAAAAAGAAATTAAAAAAGAAAATAATTTCCTCTGTAGCATACAGCTGTTAAAAAGTACTGGAAGGGTAATGATTTTTTAACAGAAGCAATTTACAAATCTGTTTATCTTTCTGGCACCAGTTGATTTAAAAAAAAAAAATGTTTCCCACTGGAGTACCCCTTTAATGAAGATTTCTGCAGGGTTGTGTGTATCAGCGTATAGATGGCCGTCTATTCATACCAGCAGCCGTCCCTGTGACTCACCGCCTGTTCCTTGCTTCTTCTTGTTCTGCGGAGTCGGATAGTGTGAATAATTACAGTATAAGTGATAATCTTGTGCACCGGCCGGACGGAGCTGGAGGCCTCGCTCGTGCATTCAGATGTGCAGTGAAAGGTCACAAATAACAGAGCGGCGGCGTCCTCCCTTCCGCTAATAATGTGGAGGTATGACAGTAACTACAGAGCCGAGCTGCCACTGGGACTTCATTCCTCTTCAGAGCCATGTCTATATTGTGCTTGACAGGTAGAATGACCGAAATCTGTCAAGTTCTGTATAAAAGGTTCTACCCGCCAACATCAACCTCCGTAAAAGAAGGACCAAAAACAGTCTCGTATAGAACGCAGATGGAGTGTGATGGACTTTCTTTAATCTCATAATTCTTTTATTAAAGGGGTATTCCAGGCAAAAGCTTTTTTTATATATATCAACTAGCTCCGGAAAGTTAAACAGATTTATAAATTACTTCTATTAAAAAATCTTAATCCTTCCAATAGTTATTAGCTTCTGAAGTTTTCTGTCTAACTGCTCAATGATGATGTCACGTCCCGGGAGCTGTGCATGATGGGAGAATATCCCCATAGGAACTGCACAGCTTCCGGGATGTGAGTCATCAGAGAGCAGCTCTCAACAACTCAACTTCAGAAGCTAATAACTATTGGAAGGATTAAGATTTTTTAATAGAAGTCATTTACAAATCTGTTTAACTTTCCGGAGCCAGTTGATGTATAAAAAAAAGTTTTGGCCTGGATAACCCCTTTAAGTAACTTGTGTGGGGACCCCTCAATGCTTATCTTTTCTTAACCCCATAAAGGGGTACTCCGCCCCTAGACATCTTATCTCGGCTGTGGCATCCCAGACATCCCGTGGCCTCACGGTTACGCCCCGCTCGTGATATCACAGCCACGCCCCCTCAATGCAAGTCTA
This sequence comes from Hyla sarda, assembly GCF_029499605.1. Classification (NCBI taxonomy): domain Eukaryota; kingdom Metazoa; phylum Chordata; class Amphibia; order Anura; family Hylidae; genus Hyla; species Hyla sarda. The sequence continues at coordinate 218,560,377 of NC_079195.1, forward strand.
TGGGAGGGGGTATGACGGCCACCACGCCTCCTTCCATAGACTTGCATGAGGGGGCATGGCCGTGACGTCACGGGCCTCCGGCGCTGCACCCGATGCTCTGAATAAAAGCCGAGTGCAGCAGGGAGATCGGAGACCCCCGCGATCAGATATCATATCCCTTATCCTTTGGATAGAGGATAAGATGTCTAGGGGCGGAGTACCACTTTAATGACGAAACAGGTTTTGGCCTTGAGGTGGTAGGCAATTTTAAATTTTTTTAAATTTTATTTTTGCGTTTCTGATTATTATTCCTCTAAGAGACATAATTAATTTTTTTCTCTTCCATCCACAGACCCATATGAAGGTACCCTGGTTAGGAAATACTGGGATAGGCTATCAATATTTTTTTTCCTGGAAAACTTCTTATTTGAACGGTGGGAGTATCTAATGTATATAACGGTCTACCAGCTTAGGAGATGTCAGGCAGAGAGGGATCGGGCTCGTTGGACTTAAACTGATTGATCCTTTTGTTCTTGGGATGATCAGTCCCAGCCAAAGCAGTCTGGCAGCAGCTAACCCCTTCCCCCTATTGAAAACATGAGCTGAGCCTGCATGTGTATGATCGACCAGGCGAGATAGCTGTTGGCTATTGAAACAGTCCCGCCAGCTTTTATGATGTCTGCTTTCTGTCATTTACCTTAAAGGGGTAGTCCAGCGGTGAACAATTTATACCCTATCCTAAGGATAGGGGATAAGTTTGAGATCGCAGGGGGTCCGACCGCTGGGGCCCCCTGCGATCTCTCTGTACGAGGGCCAGGCTCTCCGGCCAGATAGCGGGTGTCGACCTCCGCACGAAGTGGCGGCCGACACGACCCCTCAATACATCTCTATGGCAGAGCCGGAGATTGCCGAAGGCAGCGCTTCGGCTCTGATATAGAGTTGTATTGAGGGGGCGTGTCGACCGCCGCTTCGTGCGGAGGTCGACACGCCCCCTTCCGCGGGCTGTCGGGGCTCCGTACAGGAGATCGCAGGGGGCCCCAGCGGTCGGACCCCCCGCGATCTCAAACTTATCCCCTATCCTTAGGATAGGGTATAAATTGTTCACCACTGGGTTCACCACTGGACTACTCCTTTAAAGAGTCATCCCAAGGTAAAAAGTTATCCTTATTTCACAAGATAAGGGTTAACTAATTGGTAGGTGGGGGCCTAACAGCTGGGACCCCATCCATACCGAGAATGGAAGTCAATTGTCCCTCAAGTGAATGGAGAAGCAGCACCTATGCTCGGCTGCTGCTTCATTCATTCTTTGTTACTCCTTTGGAATATAAGAGGAAAAATTTTAACCCTGGACTATTGGTGGTGGGCCTTGGGGACTGCGTTGGGGACCTCTGCTCTGTGGTACTTCTACATGTTGACCAAAAAAACATTTTTTTTTTCCAATTTCCATTTTTTTTATTGTAGTCCCACTTGGGGACTTGTACTCATGTGGGCTTAGTCACTTAAATAATACACTGCAATAATTTTGCATTATGCCTCTGCCAGATATTAGTAGGTAAGTAAATATGGCAGAACTGTGGCCCTTCATTATTCCCCATCTGTCATGAAAAACTCATTGGATTCCCACAGACTACTGGCCAATCATGCCCGGCCTTGGCGTCCACACCCTTCTGAGCTGGTCTATCTTTACTGCACTCTGTTTCAATTTTCTTACCTGTGATTGTTCCGTGTCCCTGGATCTGGTTTGCTTTTCTCCTGTTTAGCTTGAGTATATTCTTGGCCTGTCTCCTGACTATTTCATTACTTTCTGATTCAGTACTGCAACGCTTTCTCTGTTACTGACTTGGCTTGTTTGACCCTTATTATACTTTGTGCATTCCCTGTAACTGCTACTTTTGCTGTTCTGTTTGGTAACCATTTGTGCTTTGACCTTTTTCCTGACTTCCCTACTGTGTTATTTGTTATTTTTGTTTCACTACCCCCTGCACCTTAGTTGTGTAGGGACTTGCACCTTGGTTGGGGCCACCCTATAAAAGAGGTGGGCACCCCAAAAGGCAGGGACAGAGGGTATGAGTTAGTTCAGGGCTGCATTTATCCCTTCCCAGCGTGACAGTTGCTATTGACAGCAGCATCTAAGGGGCTAAATGGTGAGGATTGGAATTATCTCAGATTATCTTGGGTTGTTACTTACACCCACTGCTGATGATAGAATAAGTCAGGGGATACATAGGAACAGACTGCTAAAGATCAGTACTCTGTGACATCTTAAAGGGGTACTCCGGTGAAAACCTTTTTTCTTTTAAATCAACTGGTGGCAGAAAGTTAAACATATTTGTAAATTACTTCTATTAAAAATCTTAATCCTTCCTGTACTTATTAGCTGCTGAATACTACAGAGGAAATTCTTTTCTTTTTGGAATGCTCTCTGATGACATCACGACCACAGTTCTCTCTGCTGATGTTATTATAATAATAATAATACTTTATTTATTGTTGGCCTTAGTGGGATTTGAACCCAAGTCCCCAGCACTGCAAGGCAGCAGTGCTAACCACTGAGCCACCATGCTGCCCTTAGCATGCTTCTGCTATGCATCTGCTATGCATCTGCTATGCATCTGCTATGCATGGTTGCTAAAATGGACAGAGATGTCAGTAGAGAGCACTGTGCTCGTGATGTCATCAATGTTCCAAAAAGAAAGGAATTTCCTCTGTAGCATTCAGCAGCTAATAAGTACAGGAAGGATTAAGATTTTTTAATAGAAGTAATTTACAAATATGTTTAACTTTCTGCCACCAGTTGATTTAAAAGAAAAAAGGTTTTCACCAGAGTACCCCTTTAACAGGACCTGTGTGACGTGTGAGCTCCCACAATGCACTTCAAATAAGCAGAATTAAGAATGCGGCTCTGGGTGTGACTGGAGTATAAGGCTGGATGCAACATAGGTAAGTGAACCTATAAATGTATATACAATAAAGTGATTGTGAAGCTGTGCTTTAGACGTGGACTGTCCCTTTAAGCACATCCAGTGCACATTTAATGAGATACTTTTTTTCTTAGTGTTGTTTTATTTTTATTTTTTCCCCTGTGTGTGTTTTTATAATAGATACTTGAAGCAGTAATAAAGCAACACAATAGTCTGTGACCCGGTAGGATAGGTCACAACCTCTGGATCTCATTGCACAGAACCCCAATTATTTTTCCCTATAATTGCATCTTGTTATTTATGTCGATGAAAGATTAGATTTTAATTGAGTGTCTGCGGCTCCGTCATAACTCATCCCGCTAATTGTTTCCTTAAACATTATGGAAAATCCAGATTGTTTGTACGGAGGAATAGTGATTAATAAAAGGAAACATTCAGTAAGATATAGGATTAGCGAACCCAACGGGGGGTGGGCTTACATAAAAGTACCGTATTTTTCGCCATATAAGATGCTCCGGCATATAAGACGCATCCAATTTTAAAGCATGAAAATCTAGGAAAGAAAAGATTCTGAACCTTCAACCTGCGGACCTCCAGATGTTGCAAAACTACAACTCCCAGCATGCCCGGACAGCCGTTGGCTGTCCGGGCATGCCAGGAGTTGTAGTTTTGCAACATCTTGAGGTCCGCAGGTTGAAGACCACTGGTATAGGAAGTTATACTCACCTGTCCCTGCCGCTCCGGACCCGTCACCGCTCGTCACCACTGCCCTGGATGTCGCCCTCCATCGCTGTCGCCGCGTTCCTGGGGTGTCCCCGTCGCTCCGGAACGTCTCTGCTGCCGGGTATCCTCGCTCTCCGTCGCCACCATCACGTTGCTATGCACGCCTCTCCTATTGGATGACGGGACGGCGCGTGCGACGACGTGATGACGATGAAGGAGAGCGCCGGCAATGCAGGGGATCCCGGCACGGAGCAGACACCGAGGAGGCAGGTAAGGTCCCTCTCGGTGTCCTGTAAGTTGTTCGGGACGCCGCGATAACACCGCGGCGGACCTGAACAGCCCGACTGAGCAGCCGGGTTAGTGTCACTTTCGCTTCAGACGCGGCGGTCAGCTTTGATCGCCGCATCTGAAGGGTTAATACAGGGCATCACCATGATTGGTGATGTCCTGTATTAGCCACGGGTCCTGGCCCTTAATGGCCGTAGGGACCGCCGCGATAGGACAGAGTTTTAATGTGTATTTGCCGTATAAGACGCATCAACTTTTCCCCCCCAGTTTTGGTGAAGAAAAAGTGCGTCTTATACCGCGAAAAATACGGTATAGGCACGAGGGGATCTGATGCCAAGTGGTGCTGTACACTGCAACCTGTGGCTTTCATTCCAACAGCTGTAGAGGCATGCTGGGAGTTGTAGTTTTGCAACCACTGGAGAGCCATGGGTTGGAGACCACTGCAGTAAAGTATGGCATAGAGCTGTCCATACACATCAGATAAGTGTCTGTACAGGTTGATCTAATGCAGTGTCTTCCAACCAATATGCCTCCTGATGTTGCAAAACTACTCCTCCTAGCATGTTTGCATTCTGATTCTGTACTGCACTGCTTTCTCTGCTGCCGACTTGGCTTGTTTGATGCTGATTATACTTTGTACATTCCCTTTAAGTTCTCTTTTTGCTGTTCTGTTTGTTAACCCTGGATTGTTTGTTACTTTTACTTTGCTACGTACTGTACCTAGTTGTGGTATGGGGACCGGAAGCGTGGTTAGGGCCACCTTATGAAAGGGTAGAAAGTAAAGTATGGCGTAGAACTGGCCATACATATTAGATAATGATCAGTGTTATGACTGGTGGGTGTGTACTTAAAGGGGTACTCTGGAAGAGAAAGAAAATGTTTTCAAATCGACTGGTGCCGAAAAGTTATACAGATGAGTAAATGACTTCTATTTAAATATCTTAACCCTTTCAGTACGTATCAGCTGCTGTATGCTCCAGAGGAAGTTATGTAGTTCTTTCCAGTCTGACCACAGTGCTCTCTGCTGCCGCCTCTGTCCATGTCAGAAACTGTCTGGAGCAGAAGCAAATCCCCATAGCAAACCTGACTGCTCTGGATAGTTCCTGACATGGACAGAGGTGTCAGCAGAGAGCACTGTGGTCAGACTGGAGAGAACTACACAACTTCCCCTGGAGCATACAGCAACTGATAAGTACTGGAGGGATTAAGATACTTAAATAGAAGTAATTTACAAATCTGTATAAATTTCTGGCAACAATTGATTTGTAAACCTTTTTTTTCCCCTCGGAGTACCCCTTTAAGTACACACCCACCAGCCATATCACTGATCATCTTGTGATAATGGTGCCTGTCAGGGTACGACCAGTCATTTCTTGAAATTGATGTTAAAGTAATAAAACTGGGCAAGTGTAAGGATCTGAGTGACTGTGACAAGAGCCAAAGTTTGATTCTAGATGACTGGTCCAAAGCATCTCCAGAACGCCCGGTCTTTGTGGGGTGTTCCTGGTATGAAGCGGCTTGTACCTACCAACAGTGTTCAAGAAGGACATCTTGTGAACCTGCGACAGGGTCTTGTCTTCCAAAATGTCTGTGGGGAAGGAAGGCTAGGCCGCCTGGTCCGATCCCACAGAAGAGCTGCTGTAGAGCAAACTGCTGAAAAAGCTCCTCTTGGCTATGGTTGAACGATGGTAGATCACAAAGGAAGATGCAACTTGTTGTATATGAAGCTGTGTAACTAACCACTGACCAGTCAGATCACCCATGCTGACCCTTGTCCACCATTAAAAGAGCCTACAATGGGAAGTTGATGATCAGAACTGGACCATGGAGCAATGGAAGAAGGCTGCCTGGTCTGATGAAGGACTTTCTCCATCATGTGGATGGCCGGGTGCGTGTGCGTCACTTACCTGGGGAAAAGATGGCGCCAGGATGCTCTATGGGAAGAAGACAAGACGGTGGGGGCAGTATGATGGGCAATGATGTGCTGGAGACCTTGTGTACCACCTTCCTAACCATCGTACAGACCAAGTCTTTCCTTCATGGCAACGTTCCGCTTGGTCTGTTCGATGGTGTCCCACCCTAATCAGCAGGATAATGCTCCCTGACCACCAGGGGCGTGCACAGACATTTTGGGGGCAGGGGCTCAAGTAGAAAAAAAGGGCACTTCTAATTAAAAATGTTTGTAAAAACCTTACATGTTAACACAATACAATTTCTCAGGTAAGGAACCTCCGGCAGTCATGCCAGCTGAATGGGACCTGCATCACCACATGGAGGTCCCAGTTAGGGCATTATAGGGCAGGTGCATTAAAAGGACAGGGGCTTAAAGGGGTACTCCACTGGAAAACTTTTTTTTTCTTTTTAATCAACTGGTGCCAGAAAGTTAAACAGATTTGTAAATTACTTCTATTAAAAAATCTTAACCCTTGAAGGACTTCTCAGCTGCTGTATGTTCCACAAGAAGTTCTTTTCTTTTTGAATTTCCTTTCTATCTGACCACAGTGCTCTCTGCTGACACCTCTGTCCATTTTAGGAACTGTCCAGGGTAGGAGCAAATCCCCCATAGAAAACAGATCCTGCTCCGGACAGTTGCTAAAATGGACAGAGGTGTCAGCAGAGAGCACTGTGGTGGTGACTCCAGATTCTCCATCCGATTGATCAGCTATAGGATCTGCTGGAGAAACAAGTCTAATCCATGGAGGCCGCACCTCACACCTTACAGGAACTGTTGCTGATGTGTTGATGGAGATACCACAAGACACATCACAGGTCTATGTAGTCCAGGCCTCCATGGGTCTAAGCGGCTATGGTGCCATAAGGGGAACCTACACAATATTAGGCAGTGCAGAGGCAGAAAGAAAAAGAGGGGCACTCTCAGGTAGGTTATGGTGAGGAAGAATAAATGGACGGAACCCACTACCATGTACTAGGAGTCACACTTGATCCACTGGGGTGGTCCAACAGAGCGAGCGGGACCTAGTAGGGTTGTGCGGTGGGTGGGATACGTGCAGGGTGCGGCTGACTTTCCCTTGTCCGGATACGCAAGGGTATGGAAATGTGGAAACAGAGGAAAATGGAGGGAAATGGGGTGGAGCGCTACTGCTAGTAATGACAAGACTCTGAACGCCACGGTAGAGCAGGATGATATTTATTCAAAAGATTTCGGACAACGCGTTTCGGCGCTGGCAGGCGCCTTCCTCAGGTCCACAAAACAATCAAGTTGGTGCCTGCTGGGGTAAGTTGCTGTGCTTGTGGTGGCATGCAACTTACCCCAGGATGCACCAACTTGATTATTTTGTGGACCCGAGGAAGGTGCTTGCCAGCGCCGAAACGTGTTGTCCGAAATCTTTTGAATAAATATCGTCCTGTGCTACCGTGGCGTTCAGAGTCCCGTCATTACTAGCTGTAGCGCTCCACCCCATTTCCCTCCTTTTTTCTATTTTCCTCTGCTTCCACAATATTAGGCAGGTGATTTTAATGTTATGGCCGATGGGTGTGTATTTTATCGCCATATCCCACTTAAATTAAACATGGCTCGAAGGCCTATAAATAGAAAATATCGACGGACAATAAATTCTGCTGTAACTGTTCTATAAGTGGCTTAAGACGACTTCACATTGTGGCCTCTTCATTAAGAACATCGCATGGCTGTAAATCTGACAATTCCATCCGCGGATCCGTGCATTAAAACATCTGGCGGCCATTTATACTCGCGATTTAACGGCGCTCAAAGTGTCGGATATTTTTTTCTCTTCCCGGCCGAGGATTTATCTGTTTAATTAATCTAATCTCAGTTATTAAATCCCGGCTTAATGAAATCAGCAGAAACATTACATATTGTTGACTTATGCATTCATGAAACTGTTCTACTGTGACATCCAGAGGCTTCTATCTCCAAACGGCCAAGACTGATATCAGCTTCAAAAAGCTGCAAAAATAACCCAATAAAATCACCGATACAAAGTTTACACCGGTTCTCCGTGTCCTCTGCCGACCATAGACAGGCAAGAACAACCAAGGAGAGCGATAACCTGCTCAGCCGTGGTCGTCGTATACTAGTCTGTGGCCAGTGGGAATTTTAATAATATTTATCCAGCAGGAGAAACAGTGAATTAAAGGGGTACTGCTCAGCGTTTGGAACAAACTGTTCCGAACGCTGGAGCCGGGAGCTTGTGATATCATAGCCCCACCCCCTCATGACGTCACGCCCCCTCAATGCAAGTCTACGGGAGGGGGCGTGACAGCCCGGTCTCCGCCATGATCCATCTCCGCCATGATGGGAGAGGAGGACAGAAGGGTCTGGGAGAGGAGGACAGAAGGGTCTGGAGGAGGACAGAGGGGTCTGGGGGAGGAGGACAGAAGGGTCTGGAGGAGGACAGAGGGGTCTGGGGGAGGAGAAGAGGGGAGTCTGGAGGAAGACAGAGGGGTCTGGGGGAGGAGGACAGAAGGGTCTGGAGGAGGACAGAGGGGTCTGGGGGAGGAGAAGAGGGGAGTCTGGAGGAAGACAGAGGGGTCTGGGGGAGGAGGACAGAAGGGTCTGAAGGAGGACAGAGGGGTCTGGGGGAGGAGAACAGAGGGGTCAGGGGGCATAGAGATCTAAAGACAGAACACAGGGGAATCTGTAGGAGGAGGAAGACATAAGGGTCTGGAAGAGGAGGACAGAGGGGTCTGGAGGACGTGGAGGAGTCTTAAGGGGCATAGTGGTCTGGAGGAGAATATAGGTGTCTGGGAGGGAAAGAGGTGATGACGACAAGGGGTCTGGAGAAGGACAGTAAAGGGGTGGCAGTATTGTTTTCAGGGCACAGTGTGTGGCAGGGTCATATTTAGGGGCACAGTGTCTGGCACAATTATAATGATTAATCTCTTTGCATAGAGCCAACACCGTCCGGGCATCAATCTCTGCAGAAGGAAGATGTAGCTCTGAAAGAAGTCCTGGTGCCTGGACAAGAAGAAGACTACAGAGAAGACATCACTCAGGTCACTAAATACTGTGGTGGACCACCGGGTGTATGGCGGGACCACGGGTGTTGCGGTGTAGGTCTGTGGGATCAGATGTTATTAAGCCCGGGGGTCGGATGGTATGAACCCCTATGTGTTCATGACGCCAGTGTGGTTTTCAGGTTCCGGAACACCGCACGCCCGGATTCTCCGCTATCCCATGGGCTAGTAGTAAATCAAGAGTCCACAACCAGTTCAGGTCAAACGGAGGCTTTACTGAGTAGAAGACAGGGTTAATTCATTCATTCAATCTTCACAGCTGAGGCCAGAATTCCCAGAGAGGTGGCCAGGACCCAGAGGATCAATATACTTGTAATAAACTTGACTTTGACTTGTAATTAGACTTGACTTGACCATGTGCAGGACTAAACTTACCCTCCAGACTTACTGGAGAGACTGAAACTTTTGGGCCTTCCAGATGCTGATCACTGGCCCTGAGTTCTCTGGTAGCTGATGCCTCAACAAAGACTTAGATGGTAGAGACTGAACTGTAATGGCCGCCCCTTTATAATAGTGGGGGGCTGGACTAAAGCCCATTGGTCAAGCTCTGGGTCATAGGTTAAGCTGGTGCTCTCTGGGAGTACATGTGACAACCAACCATGTGACTGCAGAACATAACATGTGACAGGCTTACTCACAGGTCCCAGTCTGGGTTCATGGGAAATGTAGGCAGCATGAGAAATTTTATCTGTTCTGAAATGGAATCAAGATGGCTGAAAAACTCCATTTCTGCCACATCAGAAAATCAGGTAAACACAAGGCATACACAAGAACCTCTACACCAGTGCTCTTCAACCTGCGGACCTCCAGAGGTTGCAAAACTACAACTCCCAGCATGCCCGGACAGCCAACGGCTGTCCGGGCATGCTGGGAGTTGTAGTTTTGCAACCTCTGGAGGTCCGCAGGTTAAAGACCACTGCTCTACACTATTCTCTAATAATAGTCTAGGCTGCACTATATAAGCAAGACATTTTTAAGGGATCTCTAAGCCATAAAGATTCCTTTCTAACCTGTGACATAAGGGTTATATCCAGAGCTCAAGTCCTGCGGGAACGCATGGGAACTGAGTTCCTGCGCTTTTTCCACAGCAGGAACACGGTTCCCATTAACAGGACCAGCCCTGACCAGGTGAGTTACCACACTTCCCCCCCTCCCCCCCCCCCCTCCCCCCCCCCCCGGGACTTGACCCCTGGTTATATCCACTATTATATCTTCCTTTGCTTTGTACATTTCCATGTAGTTTACGTTGAATTCCACAACGCGATTTAGATGGATAGAAGCCGATGTTCTGTAGCGGAGAAAATATCTCACAAGTTCCGAAAAACAAAGTTATTTTCTGCTTATTTTTCCTTCTCTGGCATCAGATCGGCCGCGTGCAGAGAAGTTATGAGCGATGCTGAGACATGACGTGGGGTCAGGGGGTCATCTTTCCCATAGCTCGCCACTGGCTGTTTATACACAGATAATAAGGCAGATGTCCTGAGATAGAATAACTCTCATCTGCTACAGCACGCCAGAAGGAGCGAGCGACCCCTGACTGCAGAACTAGAAGTCTCAGCATGGTTACATCAGTAATACAGTGTTCCAAAAAATAAAAGGAACACTTAAACAACACAATGTAACTCCAAGTCAATGACACTTCTGTGACATCCCACTGTCCACTCAGGAAGAACACTGATTGACAATCAATTTCACATGGAACAGACAACAGGTGGAAATTATAGGGAATTAGCAAGACCCCCCCCCCCCCCCAATAAAGGAGTGGTTCTGCAGGTGGTGACCACAGATCAGTTCTCAGTTCCAATGCTTCCTGGCTGATGTTTTGGTCACTTTTGAATGCTGGCGGTGCTTTCACTCTAGTGGTAGCATGAGACGGAATCTACAACCCACAAAAGTGGCTCAGGTAGTGCAGCTCATCCAGGATGGCATCAATGCGAGCTGTGGAAAGAAGGTTTGCTGTGTCTGTCAGCTTTGTATCCAGTACATGGAGGCGCTACCAGGAGACAGGCCAGTACATCAGGAGACGTGGAGGAGGTCGTAGGAGGGCAACAACCCAGCAGCAGGACCACTAGCTCCGCCTGTGTGCAAGGAGGAGCACTGCCAGAGCCCTGCAAAATGACCTACAGCAGGCTAAAAATGTGCATGTGTCCACTCAAATGGGCAGAAACAGACTCCATGAGGGTGGTATGAGGGCCCGACGTCCACAGGTGGGGGTTGTGCTTACAGCCCAACACCGTTCAGGACTATTGGCATTTGCCAGAGAACACCAAGATTGGCAAATTCGCCACTGGCGCCCTGTGCTCTTCACAGATTAAAGCAGGTTCACTCTGGAGATGCTGTGGAGAACGTTCTGCTGCCTGCATCATCCTCCAGCATAACCGGTTTGGCGGTGGGTCAGTAATGGTGTGGGGTGGCATTTCTTAGAGGGCCGCACAGCCCTCCATGTGCTTGCCAGAGGTAGCCTGACTAACATTAGGTACCGAGATGAGATCCTCTGACCCCTTGTGAGACCATATGCTGGTGCGGTTGGCTTGAGGTTCCTCCTAATGCAAGACAATGCTAGACCTCATGTGGCTGGAGTGTGTCAGCAGTTCCTACAAGAGGAAGGCATTGATGCTGTGGACTGGCCCGCTGTTCCCCAGACCTGAATCCGATTGAGCACATCTGGGACGTCTCGCTCCATCCACCACAGACTGTCCAGGAGTTGGCGGATGCTTTAGTCCAGGTCTGGGAGGACATCCCTCAGGAGACCATCCTCCACTTCATCAGGAGCATGCCCAGGCGTTGTAGGGAGGTCATACGGGCACGTGGAGGCCACACACACTACTGAGCCTCATTGTGACTTGTTTTAAGGACATTAAATAATGTTGGATCAGCCTGTAGTGGGGTTTTCCACTGTGATTTTGAGTGTGACTCCATATCCAGACCTCCATGGGTTGATACATTTGATTTCCATTGATAATATTTGTGTGATTTTGTTGTCAGCGCATTCAACTATGTAAAGAGGAAAGTATTTCATATGATTAGTTCATTCAGATCTAGGATGTGTTATCTTAGTGTTCACTTTATTTTTTTGAGCAGTGAACAGTATATATATATATATATATATATATATATATATAATATGTGTGTGTGTATATTGTAGTGGAGCCTGAGCTGTGAAAAGAGTCCAATGTGTATGGAACTTGGAGCCTAAAAGTAATTAGAAGGTCACAGATCTATATCTCTCATATCTATCTATCTCATATCTATCTCATATCTATCTATCTATCTATCTATCTATCTATCTATCTCATATCTATTATATCTATCTCATATCTATCTATCTATCTATCTACAAACAAAGTCCAAATATGAGCAGCACATCAAGAAAGATTGGTAGTTTTGAATGGGGTGCAAGCATACTTGGAGCCTCGGTCGCCGGTTCCTCAATCCATAAAGTACAAATAGATGTAGCACACCACAACTTGAAAATCACGGTGCAAAATTTATTCCATAGTGTATTCCAATAGACAACGTTTCACCCTCGTGAGGCTGGTGAAACGTTGTCTATTGGAATACACTATGGAATAAATTTTGTACCGTGATTTTCAAGTTGTGGTGTGCTGCATCTATTTGTACTTTATCTATCTATCTATCTATCTATCTATCTATCTATCTATTTAATATCTATCTATCTCATATATATCTCATCTATCTATCTATCTATCTATCTCATATCTATCTATCTCATATCTATCTATTTCATATCTATCTATCTATCTCATATCTATCTATCTATCTATCTCATATCTATCTATCGTAGATATTCCTCCCCATTCTTCCCCAGGACCTGTCACTCTCCCTCCTGTCCTGTAGTCCCTGACTGTCTGATATTATTCTCCTCTATAACATCATCATTCTATGGTTTAGACTCAGATGCTTCTCTTTCTGCCCCATAATAAGACCTGGGCTCATCTCCTGTGCAAAAGGTTAAGGAGAAAAAATGTTACCGAACTAAACCAAAAAGTGAACTACATCTTCATCACCATTCCCCACATGCCGGCTCAATCAACATATAGATTTGTTAATTACAAGCGCTGCCTTTGTGTCCATCTGCTTTATAAGTCCATATAAATCTACAGCAGATGTTCATGTAAAGCTAATAAGATACTTATCATGTAGGGTAACGTGCTCCTCCTGTCTGAGCCCTGAACCGTGGGCCCTTATTTACCCCCAAAGCCAAGACCTCCCCAGCAGATGTAAGCTCTTGGGTCAACCCCTTCTACTATAGGGATCATCTTGTCTATTTGATTTAATCAGATTTAAATGGGCACTGTCAGATATAAAAACTTCTGGTATGTTGTAAAGCATGTATAACCAATAGGTTTTGCAATTGCTTTCATTAGAACATTTTCAGTATTTCATACTGAAAAAGCCAGTCAAAGAATTGCCCCCCCCCCCCCCTGCCTTCTGGAATGCATTCAGTCCTTCTCTGTACACTGCTTCGTCCTGGACGTTTTGGAGGGGGAGGGGCTGTACACTCTGCAGACTCATGTGAAGAGAAGGGGAGGGGCTGTACACACTGCAGACTCATGTGAAGAGAAGGGGAGGGGCTGTACACACTGCAGACTCATGTGAAGAGAAGGGGAGGGGCTGTACACACTGCAAACTCATGTGAAGAGAAGGGGAGGGGCTGTACACACTGCAGACTCGTGTGAAGAGAAGGGGAGGGGCTGTACACACTGCAGACTCATGTGACGAGAAGGGGAGGGGCTGTACACACTGCAGACTCATGTGAAGGGAAGGGGAGGGGCTGTACACACTGCAGACTCATGTGAAGAGAAGGGGAGGGGCTGTACACCTTGCAGACTCATGTGAAGAGAAGGGGAGGGGCTGTACACACTGCAGACTCAAAGGAAGGGGAGGGGCTGTACACACTGCAGACTCATGTGAAGAGAAGGGGAGGGGCTGTACACCTTGCAGACTCATGTGAAGAGAATGGGAGGGGCTGTACACACTGCAGACTCATGTGAAGAGAAGGGGAGGGGCTGTACACGCTGCAGACTCATGTGAAGAGAAGGGGGGGCTCTACACACTGCAGACTCATGTGAAGGGAAGGGGAGGGGCTGTACACACTGCAGACTCATGTGAAGAGAAGGGGAGGGCCTGTACACACTGCAGACTCATGTGAAGACAAGGGGAGGGGCTGTACACACTGCAGACTCATGTGAAGGGAAGGGGAGGGGCAGGAAGACTGCTGCTGGGCTCTCACTGATGTCTGCTGTATGAGAGAGGCAGAAACACATTGCATTGCAGACGAAAAAGTAAGTGTCCCTGCATGTATGTGTGTGTGGATATATGTGTATGTGTGTATATCAGTGTGTCTATCTAATGTGTAGGTGTAAGAATATATGAAGCCAGTGTGTGTGTGTGTGTGTGTGTGTAATAAAGGGGGACTACAGTCATATGCCTCCAGCTGTTGCAAAACTAAAACTCCCAGCATGCCTGCACAGTCAAATGATGTGTGGGCATGCTGGGAGCTGCAGTTATGCAACAGCTGGAGGCACCCTGGTTGGGAAGCACTGGACTGAGGAGAGGGAGGGGGAGTGGTTATCACAGTGAGTATCCGCCCCCCTGCTTCTGGTGGACAAAATTAAGGTGTTTCAGAAATAAAGCTAATTCTGAGAGAAATGTAGGTCACAGACACATACAAAGTACATGTACATGATCAGAATGAGATACTGAGCAACATATAACAGTTTTGTTTTTTTGAGTGATCTGACGGGTACGCTTTAAATCTGTGTTCCCTTTATGGAAACCAAACTCAATGGGAGTTAATTGACAGATAAGTGTCCATAGAGCAGTGTTTCCCAACCAGGGTGCCTTCAGCTGTTGTGAAACTACAACTCCCAGCATGAACTGACTGCGACATGAAATCTAAATAACCCTCCATTTTGGATAAAAAAAACGACAAATTGGGGTGTCAAAAACTCAAAGGGGCGTTACCCAACATTTCTAGAAAAGGCCGATTTACTAATATTACCTACAAAAACTGGTCGGTCCAGAATTTACCAACAAAGAAAAGCAGGTCTATTTCTTGATTCCAAAATCCCGACAAAGTCAAGACAAGTGTCCTGATGTTTTTTGTTTTTTTACTTATTTGATGCGTCTTTCGTGTCTTAACTTTTTAATATCAATAGTGTACAATGTATTTCATATATTTTCAATGCGTATGTTATATTGCAATTTTTAAAAAATTAATATGGGCATGTATTTATCTTCAAAAGTTGTTTCATGTTTTTCATTTCCCAAAAAAGATGGACAGTTATTAATTTTAACTTTTTGAAAATATCGTATATACTCGAGTATAAGCCGACCCGAATATAAGCCTAGGCCCCTAATTTTACTCCAAAAACCCAGGAAAAGTTATTGACTCGACTATAAGCCTAGGGGGAGGAAATACATCATCCCCCATGTCATCATCCCCCCTGTCATCACCCCCACCCTTCATCATCACCGCCTGTCAATCCCTTCATCAGTGGTCTTCAACCTGCAGACCTCCAGATGTTGCAAAACTACAACTCCCAGCATGCCCCGCAAGATCGCTCTGCACGTAATGACGGGCAATACAGGGGCCAGAGCATCGTTACGTCACGGCTCCGCCCCGAGTTACGTCGCGGCCCGCCCCCGTCAATACAAGTCTATGGGAAGGGGGCGTGGCGGTCATCACGCCCCCTGCCATAGACTTGCATTAAGGGGACGGGCTGTGATGTCATGAGGGGCGGAGCCATGACGTCACGCTGCTCCGGCCCCTGTATCGCCCGTCATTACGCACAGAGCGAACTCTCTCTGTGCAGTAATGATAGCGGGGTGCCACAGCGGCAATCTCCGGGGTCCCCAGCAGCGGGACCGCGGCGATCTAACACCTTATCCCCTATCCTTTGGATAGGGGATAAGATGCCAGGGGCGGAGTACCCCTTTAAACAAGGGAAAGGACCAGGTCCTGTACCAGAACACCACATCAGGAACTGTCGAGAGCAGGAGAAAATCCCCATAGCAAACCTATGCTGCTCTGGACAGTTCCTAAAATGGACAGGGGTGTTAGCAGAGAGAACTGGGGTTTTGACAGAAAAGAAATCCCAAAAGAAAAGAACTTCCTCTGTAGACTACAGCCGCTAATAAGAACTGGAAGGATTAAGATTCTTTAATAGAAGTGATTTACAAATCTGTTTAACTTTCTGGCACCAGTTGATTTATAAAAAAAATTAAAATAAAAAGTTACCCCTTTAAATAAAGAAGACCCCTTTGGTAAGTGCCGTCTATTGTCTCGGTGAAAAATACATTTGCTGGCCGACTCTATGATTATTCAGAACGCAGCGCTCCGTCACCGGCATTTCTTGAGCTTCGGGTTGACCAATTTGAGCAGTGAGTTAGTGCTATAAGGGAAACAGATTGCTCTTTCCCCAGAAATTGATGCCGCCCGGTGAAACAAAACAAAAAATAAATAAATAAAAATAAAATCTCTCACGGAATACAGTGCAAATTAGGGTTCACAATATAAACATCCAAAAAGTGTCAGGTCTGTTTATGGTTTCTTGCTTTAAACAAACATATTACAGGTGGAGCGTACGACTGGTGATTTGGGATGCAGACAACATAGGTGTGTATGTGGCGGTATGGGGCAATACCGCAATTACCACTAACAAACAGTGTTGATGGGTTTGGCTCATGTTTGTGTGTTTATTCAGCTTCTATTAACAAGCTACAAAGAAATTGTGGTAGATGCAATGGTTAATCATGGAGTCTCGGCCTTGAGCTGTTGCAAAAACCTTCTTCTCGCTTCTACACGCCGACTGGTGAGTACCCTCCCCCCCTAGCGCACCCCTATATACACTCCTCCCCTCCAGATGACCTCCCTTTCACCCCACTCTCGAGCCACCTGCTCCTGTCCCTTAAAGGAGCAGCAGCCATTTAACCCTTTAACCCCCATTCCCTTGAAATATACCTCCAACCACATTACCCCTTACTAACATCTGGAAGGGCCACTAAAACCCCCGTCAAGGCGCCACTACACCAGGGGTTCCCCCGCTCCGTTTGCTCCCATGCATGGACAGCTGTTGGCATTCATGGTTCCCTCACTGAGCAGTAGCCCCCCAGTGCCATCTACACTCATGCAGGCCCAGACCATGACAATCCCACCACCATGCTTCACTGTAGGCAAGACACACTTGTCCTTGTACTCCTCACCTGGTTGCTGACGCGCCTAGAGCACCCTCTTGATGGGGGCGCCACTCTGCCCACTGCAATAAAGTTAGCCTGCATCCGAAGCACCTGCCTATCCAGAACCCCCCCCCCCCCCCACATCATACAACCCCCCCCCCCCCCGGTATCATAACCACAAGCACAACGCCACCTCCAAGGCAGACAGGCGCCATCATTAAGGTCAGGTCCGTCCAGCATTCTGACATCGCGCAGGCCTCCATACAACTGCCCCACATCCATCCAGTGATTACATGAGGAGGAGGTTTGTTACAGTGTGTCACCCCAGTAGTAAGGAGATTACATGAGGAGGGGGTTTGTTACAGTGTGTCACCCTAGTAGTAAGGATATTACTTGAGGAGGAGGGTTGTTACAGTGTGTCACCCTAGTAGTAAGAAGATTACATGAGGAGGAGGTTTGTTACAGTGTGTCACCCCAGTAGTAAGGAGATTACATGAGAAGGAGGTGTGTTACAGTGTCACCACAGTAGTAAGGAGATTACATGAGGAGGAGGTTTGTTACAGTGTGTCACCCCAGTAGTAAGGAGATTACATGAGGAGAGGTTTGTTACAGTGTGTCACCCCAGTAGTAAGGAGATTACATGGGGAGGAGATTTGTTACAGTGTGTCACCCCAGTAGTAAGGAGATTACATGAGGAGGAGGTTTGTTACAGTGTGTCACCCCAGTAGTAAGGAGATTACATGAGAAGGAGGTTTATTACAGTGTGTCACCCCAGTAGTAAGGAGATTACATGAGGAGGAGGTTTGTTACAGTGTGTCACCCCAGTAGTAAGGAGATTACATGGGGAGGAGATTTGTTACAGTGTGTCACCCCAGTAGTAAGGAGATTACATGAGGAGGAGGTTTGTTACAGTGTGTCACCCCAGTAGTAAGGAGATTACATGAGAAGGAGGTTTATTACAGTGTGTCACCCCAGTAGTAAGGAGATTACATGAGGAGGAGGTTTGTTACAGTGTGTCACCCCAGTAGTAAGGAGATTACATGAGGAGGAGGTTTGTTACAGTGTGTCACCCCAGTAGTAAGGAGATTACATGAGGAGGAGGTTAGTTAAAGTGTGTGACCCCAGTAGTAAGGAGATTACATGAGGAGGAGGTTTGTTACAGTGTGTCACCCCAGTAGTAAGGAGATTACATGAGGAGGAGGTTTGTTACAGTGTGTTACCCCAGTAGTAAGGAGATTACATGAGCAGGAGGTTTGTTACAGTGTGTCACCCCAGTAGTAAGGGGATTACATGAAGAGGAGGTTTGTTACAGTGTGTCACCCCAGTAGTAAGGAGATTACGTGAGGAGGAGGTTTGTTACAGTGTGTCACCCCAGTAGTAAGGAGATTACATGGGGAGGAGGTTTGTTACAATGTGTCACCCCAGTAGTAAGGATATTACATGAGGAGGAGATTTGTTAATGTGTGTCACCCCAGTAGTAAGGAGATTACATGAGGAGGAGGTTTTTTTTACAGTGTGTGACCCCAGTAGTAAGAAGATTACATGAGGAGGAGGTTTGTTACAGTGTGTCACCCCAGTAGTAAGGAGATTACGTGAGGAGGAGGTTTGTTACAGTGTGTCACCCTAGTAGTAAGAAGATTACATGAGGAGGAGGTTTGTTACAGTGCGTCACCCCAGTAGTAAGGAGATTACATGAGGATGAGGTTTGTTACAGTGTTTCACCCCAGTAGTAAGGAGATTACATGAGAAGGAGGTTTGTTATAGTGTGTCACCCCAGTAGTAAGGTGATTACACGAGGAGGAGGTTTGTTACAGTGTGTCACCGCAGTAGTAAGGAGATTACATGAGGAGGAGGTTTGTTACAGTATGTCACCCCAGTAGTAAGGAGATTACATGAGGATGAGGTTTTTTACAGTGTATCACCCCAATAGTAAGGTGGGGCATGTTAAAGGGCGGAGTCAATGAACAGGGTCAATGGGGCAGCAAAATTAGCTTTCGCGTAGGGTGGCAAAAATCCTTGCACCAGGCCTGCACACATGACACCATCTGAACCAAATAACTTTATCTGACTGCAGCAATGCTGGCAGCACTAATATGTCTATTTTCCCAAGCAAGCTTTGGATATGACACTGAGCATGTGCACTCAACTTCTTTGGTCAACCATGACAAAGCCTTTTCTAAGTGGGACCTGTCCTGTAAAACTGCTGTATGATCTTGCCCACCGTGCTGCAGCAGTTTCAGGGTCGGGGTCTTCATTGGTCTATAGTCTAGGCCAGTGGTCTTCAACCTGCGGACCTCCAGATCTTTCAAAACTACAACTCCCAGCATGCCCCGACAGCCTTCGGCTGTCCGGGCATGCTGGAAGTTGTAGTTTTGAAACATCTGGAGGTCCGCAGGTTGAAGACCACTGGTCTAGGCCATCTTTATATAGAGCAACAATTCTTATTTTTTTCCAGATCCTCCGAGATTTTTTGCCATGAGGTGCCATGTTAAACTTCCAGTGACCAGTATTAGAGAGTGTGAGAGCGATAACATCAAATTAAAGACACCTGTTTAGACATTGATGGCTGCGTGTTGGGGTGTTTTGAGGGGACACAACATTAAACATTGTTATACAGGCTGTGTTCCATGTATCAGTGGTCTCCAACCTGTTCTTCTCCAGGTGTTGGAGATGCTCAGCCCAAGCCGTCAAGACATGCTGGGAGTTATAGTTCGGCATTAGCTAGAGCACCCCAGGTTGGAGCCCACTGGTAATGACCGATTGAGTCCAGATTGCCAGGTAAGGGCCACTTTTTCGGAATGTTGGTCGGCTGAAGTAGATCCCGGCAGGAGAAGACATTTTATCTTACAGTGATTTTTTTTAAGTGTTTTATTTTTGTGTGAACCGAGTTTTGTCGAGGAAACAAGATGTTACTGCTTTTCGCCATTGACCCAAATCTACCGAGCTTTTACTACAGCAATTTTGACAATTTTGGATCATTGGGCGATGGCAAATTATTTTTTATCATCCGTGTTGTGCAAAGGCGGTAAGATTGTGTTGCCTTGACAACGCGTAATTTACACATAATGCAGCTCTAGGTAGTGAATTAGGGCATTTAGTGAGAGATCAGTTTTCCTTATCATACTCGAAAGGCATGGATTTATTTTATTTTATTTTTCTTAGGCTTTATGCACTTTTTTTTTAGACATGCTGTGCCTTTGTGTGGAGTTTTTATTGGTGGATTTTTATTTTCCTAACTTAATGTTTATATGCAGACGGCAACAGTGTGAGGGTCCCTATAAGAGCTTCTTTTCCCCTATATTTGACTCTTCTTGACCTCGTGAAGCTCATTCCTATTCCGATTTCCAAGAAATCACAAGGGTATGAATGTTATATGAATTGCCTGGTTTAGAAAATACTTTCCCTACTAAGAAATAAAGAAATGTAGTCCCTGATCAGACCTCAGTCTATAAGGAGAGTTGTGGTGGCGGATGAGAGGACACTGTCTTGTGGGGTAGTGTAGGGTATTTAGGGTGTTTCTGTTCAGGATAGTTAAGGGCGCTGTTAACCCTGGTCACTCGTGACGCCAGGGTGAGGGTTAAATGCTCTGTGTTCTTGATAGGCCTATTGCCACCCTTCCCAAAAGCAATAGGTGATGCAGAAATAAAGGATTGTCCACAACCGTTAACTGAAAACTTGCAGGAACTTTTACTGATGAATTTCTGTACATGTAGTAACAGTACCAGTCCAGATAACAGAGTCTCTTTACATATAGCTTGAGCAGCGATTGACAGTCGGTTGGGATCAGATAAGCCCAATTTAGCTTCTTAGGATTGTATAGCAGAGATCCGCTGGATTTAGGGGAGTAATTAGGTCCAGTGGTCTTGCGATGAGTAGCGGGGAATTGCTTAGTCTATCCGCTAGGTTACGACGAGGACGCAAGGCTTTGGCCTAGTAAATCGTCTTGTAAGCTGCGGAGGTCCTACCTCTTCCAGAGTCAGCAACCCAAGAGAAAAGAGGACAATCAAGATGGCGCAAGTCCCTTATATGGGCAGGGGCCGGCCGTTTTGGATTGGTCCGTAACAATTGTCACTCACCGTTACAGTGTATTGTGGGTGAACACGTCACGGGAACCTCCAAAGGTCCTGTAGCAAAAGCATAGAGTTCTAACCTAATCACGTGACCCGCAGGTCCTGCTACGCTCCGAACAGGTAGATAACTAAATATATACATATATATACTTATATTTATATGAATAAGAACTGCTATATAGTCATCGACTAAGTGAGAGGTGACAAGGGGAAAACTACACAAGAGTGATCCCGACGTCCCAGGGACTCTGACTATGGGGACCTCTACACAGGTAACGTATACAATACTGTACCGGGACACCACAGAGTGAGTGTTGCTTAGTTCATTGGGGAAGAGATGGTACCAGGATGCATTATGGGAAGAAGACAAGCTGGCAGGGCAGTATGATGGGCAGTGTTTTGCTGGAGACCTTGTGTCCATCATGTGGATGAAACTGTGATGTGGGACTTAGGATGCATTTATACCATGATTCTTTAATACGGGGATCGGATCCTGCTGGGAGATGTGAATACTGGGTGCTTCCCAGCCCGCATCTTACTAATTTGATAATGACTCAAGTTGGCTAATTTTTGCCCGGTATCCGATTTTGGGAACAGACTGAAAACCATAGAATATCACGATTTTCAGTCCGGTCACAAAACTGGATGCAGGGCAAAAATGAGGCGACCGGAGTCACTATCAGGGCTCCGGTCGGGTCATTCAAATAAATAAGATGCAGGTTGGGTTCGGGAGCGCCTGCTTTTCACATGTCCCAGGCGGATCCGGTCCCGTATTAAAGGGGTACTCCGCTGCTCAGCGTTTGGAACAAACTGTTCTGAACGCTGGAGCCGCCGCTGGGAGCTCGTGACATCATAGACTCGCCCCTCATGCCGTCACGCCCCCTCCCATAGACTTGCATTGAGGGGGCGGACGTGACGGCATGAGGGGGCGGGCCTATGACGTCACGATCTCACAGCACAGACTCTAAGCATTCAGAACATTTTGTTCCAAACACTGAGCAGCGGAGTACCCCTTTAAAGAATTGTGGTGTGAGTCCCGCAAGCTGTAAGGTGTGGCCTTCATGACTTGCATTGAGGGGGCGTGGCCATGATGTCATAAGTCTCCGGCGCTGCATCCAACCGAGTGCAGCAGGGAGATCACAGGGGTCCTCAGTGGACCCCCCTTGATCTGACATCTTATCCCCTATCCTTTGGATAGGGGGTAAGATGTCTAAGGGTGGAGTACCCCTTTTAGTCTCGTTGTACTTATAGCTATTTACCCATGTAGGTTCTTAAGTTCGTCTTTCCCAGGTGACAGAATCACTTTAACATTGGGCCAGTGACAGGTTCCCTTTAACTTACCATGAAAAAAAGACTACATTTTAGTCAAATATACTGTATTTCAAAGAGATATTCCTCCCAAAAATGGCCCCTATGGCAGTCAGGCTTATTTGGCAGCATAAACTGCACAAGAATGGAAGAAGTTCTAACCGTGGGCTCTGAAGGTCGCTGACAGACAAAGTTTATAGGAATCTTAGCAGGCTGCCGGGCGATGCATCATTAATTGGTTAATTACACGTAAATTAGCGAGGACCTAACACTGGCAAGTCATCGGAGATCTGTACCGGAGAACAGTGATATATAGAACAACATTTGTCTCTAAGGCAATAAACTTGGAACCAAATCTTACAACTCAATTCTCAGACAGACGGGTTTGTACGTACAAAAAAATTAATTGTTGCAAAGTTCCAATGGAATATATGTCCAGGCCTGGAAATGAAATACTTTAAGGACTAATAGAATGCAAACCAGTGGATCAATATTGGCCGGTAGAATTAACCTGTTAAGAAAACTCTAATAACACACAAGGGTAAAAGTCAACAAAAACTTTTCTTGCTCCGAAATATTGTAGCTGTGGGAGAAAATCTAAAGATGTAAAAATCTAGAGATCTAAAAGGAAAAAAATAATAATAATAATAATAGTCATAATAATAATAATTCTGAGATTGTGATCACTACTTGGGAATGTTGGGAACGTCTATTACAGAGATCTGCTGAACATGTTTGTTACGATTCGGCTAGCTGGATGTGGATCCTCTGTGTCAGCGAGGGATTGGCGTGGACCGTGTCGGTGGACCAGTTCTAGGTTGCTACTGGTTTTCACCAGAGCCCGCCGCAAAGCGGGATGGTCTTGCTGCGGCGGTAGCAACCAGATCGTATCCACCGGCAACGGCTCAACCTCGCTGACTGCTAAGAAGGCGTGGGACAGAAGGGCTAGATAGAGGCGAGGTCAGACGTAGCAGAAGGTCGGGGCAGGCGGCAAGGTTCGTAGTCAATGGTGATAGCAAGAGGTCAGGAACACAGTCATGGCAAACACAATAGACGCTTTCTCCAGGCACAAAGGCAACAAGATCCGGCAAGGAAGGGAAGGGGAAATGAGGTTATATGGACAGGGAGCATGTGGAAGCTAATTAGACTGATTGGGCCAGACACCAATCATTGGTGCACTGGCCCTTTAAATCTTAGAGAGCTGGCGCGCGCGCGCCCTAAGGAGCGGAGCCGCGCGCGCCAGGACGTGACAGCCGGGGACCGGGACAGGTGAGTGACTTGGGATGCGATTCGCGAGCGGGCGCGTCCCGCTATGCGAATCGCATCCCCGCCGGCAATGTCAGTGCAGCACTCCCGGTCAGCGGGTCTGACCGGGGTGCTGCAGAGAGAGAAACGCCGCGAGCGCTCCGGGGAGGAGCAGGGACCCGGAGCGCTCGGCGTAACAATGTTCTCACTCCCGGTGAAGTAAAAACTTTCCAATGAAATGTCCAATAGGTAAGTGGAACTTTACTTTACTCTATTCAAATAGAATAGGAAAAAATTCAAATCCTGGACTTTTGATCTTTGACGTGGACCTTGAGGACTAAAGTGGGGACCTCTGACCTAGCCTATGGGTAGGGGAGAAAGTCTGTATTGACCAGCATAGTACTGATCAGTCCATTTTGGTATGTGTGGTTCATCCTGCAACCTATAAAAGATAAAATGCTCTATAATAGAACCTTTGATGGAGCAATTCATGATCCCTTTGTATACATACATAGATAGAGCAGGGCAGTGGGTCCCAACCATAATGCAATGCCCATAGTCATGTGTAAGGCCTTACATAAGTGTTTCCCAACCATTGTTCCCCCAGGTGTTGCAAAACTACAACTCCTAGAATTCTTGCATTATGATTTTGTTCTGCGCCACTTTCTATGTTACCAACTTGGCTTGTTTGACTCTGACTATACTTTGTGCATGCCAAAGGCTGCCTGGGCATGCTGGGGGTTGTAGTTTTGTAACTGCTAAAGGGGCGCTAGTTGGAAAACACTCAAGTAAGACCTTAGATCCCACTAGGGGCACACGGTAGCATAGAAACTGAAGGTTGTACAGATTAGTGCTCATGGGACACATCAGGACAGCAGGATTTGTATTCTGCGCTTATACTAATTATTAATGGGGGAGAGTCTTTTCACTCTTTATACCTTCGGAAACAAATTGTATATGAGAAAAATAATTTGTTTGATCATTAAACTTGTCAATCCGTTCCTGCTTTCAGCCGTCATAAACCACGCTCGCCGCAAAACTCATTACGGACACTGTCGCACCTTGAATACAGGAGCCAATATATTCTGATGTAATTATTGAGCCCAGTGCACACACACCAGAAACACAGTTAATTAACCAATAAATATGATTTGTTTCAGTAGTTGCCCAACAACTTGGCTTCATTACGTTCTCATTTCCATGAGAAATACCATATGATCAGTCATGCTAAACCCTCCATCAGTCAGCGAGAACGCCCGGCTTCTCCTCAGCACGAGAGCCAACAGCGCCGTGCGGACAGGACACTTACCGAAAAGAATAGACACCGATTTGGATTCAACTGCAAATTAAAAATAAGTCACATATGATAATAGGAGATATTAACACTTCATGTCTCTTTCCCCATATAATGAGATGTCACTGTCTTGTGTCAATGGGATAACTTCATAGGGGCAGATGTATCAAAACCTGTGGAGAGGAAAAGTTGACCAGTTGCCCATAACAACCAATCAGATTGCTTCTTTCATTTTCCATAAGCCTTTTTGAAAATGAAAGAAGCGATCTGATTGGTTGCTATGGGCAACTGGTCAACTTTTCCTCTCCACAGGTTTTGATAAATCTCTCCCTGTGGGTCACACACAGTGCGCACACAGAGTGAAATCTGCCAGGCAGCGGGAAATACACTGCGTATGTGCTATGAGCAGACACACAGGGCTTTCCCTGCCTCAACTTTGGGTGTGCAGTAAGGTTCGAAGGTGAGACGAGCGCACTGATGTTACTGTGATGGCGGCCTACCTCCAAACCTTATTGCACAGGGCTGTGGTAGGGAAAGGTCTGTGTGTTTGCTCATAGCACATATGCTGCGTATTTCCCACTGCCCAGCAGATTTTTTGCAGTGTCTAATACACTGCATATGCGGTGTCTGTGATGCTATCCTTAAAGGGGTACTCCGGCCCTAATACATCTTATCCCCTATCCAAATAGGGTACATGGAAGAAATGGAAAACCATTGATGAAATATACCAAGGTTTAACTGAAACAATGGTAAATATCTCACATCAAGAACTAGACATCACTCATCTACCAGACTCGGTAATACAACACCCATCAGTTGTACCTCCTACTCCACAGGTACAGATTATTAGAAACAAACCGAATAATACTACAAACATTTGATTAGACAGGGAGGATAGTTTCAATATATCCACCACTAATAGGTTTTCACCATTTATCTCTCAAAACCCAGGGACACAATCACCTAAAACAAAAGAAAAAACAAATAGTTACAAAAGTACAGCTCAGACATCCATCAGACAAAAGCAAGACAAAAACAACAAAATGGACACCAAAAGAATAACGATAAATCAAAATTATTTTTTTTTTAGCAAAGGCCAAAAAAAACCTGTAAGAGAGGCAGGAGAGGAGGGAAAGGCACCCCAAAAAAAGAAGAGAATAATACATGACAGTAAAAATGAACCAGAGCAAAACATATCTAATTTGAGTAATTACACATTAAAATCAGGAGAGGAAAAACTGTTACAAAAAGGTCTCAAATTTGCCCCAACTAACAGTTTTAATAAATTTGACGCCTATATTGGTGTGAAAAAATGTATGCGTAACTAAACACTAAAAGAGTATTTTCTAATTAATCCTATAACCACAAACACAAATACTGCCCCCCCCCCCATCATCTATATTTAATCATACCCAATTAAAGAAAAGGTCTTTCCCATACAACAAATAATCAGAGGCATTACACACATTCGAAAATATGATCACTAAAGACCTCAGTAAAATAAAAATCAATGGGAAACACCAAAAAACGAATCTAACAAATCAAGAAAATAAGGGAATAAAAAATCTACAGGCTAATAATGATATAGCAATAAGACCGGCGGACAAAGGGGGAAGCATTATTATACTTAATACCACAGATTAACATGGGGAATCTCTACGTCTTTTAGGAAACACAAAAACTAAAAGGGGACCCTTTAGCAGTCTTCCAGAAGGAATCAAACATTCTGATAGACAAAGGAATGGAAGAAGGAATCCTAAATTAAAGAGAAAAGAACTTTATTAAGATTGAACATCCAAAAACAGCAATGTTTTACCAAAATCCACAAATCCTTAGTTTGTCTAACTTGTCTAACTTCCAACTTATCGAAATATGTGGATGAATATTTGCAGCCACGTGTAGCAGAATTACCGGCGTATTTAATGGACACAACGCACATTTTACATTTATTAGAAAAAATAGTTTGTAAGGAGAATTATTTTATTGGGACCTTAGACGTGACTTCGCTACACACTGTGATAGAACATCACAAAGGCAGAGAGGAGGCAGAATATTTTTTAAGACAAAATAAAAACATCCCAGACGCACAACTGCACTTTATAGGGGGATGCTATTTTTTTTACATTTTAACCCATAATTATTACAAGTACCGAAATCAATTTTACTTGCAGAAGTGGGGTACAGCGATGGGGACCAGATTTGCCCCTAACTATTCTAATCTGTACATAGGCCACCGGAAGGAAGATTACATATTCCCAGGTGGTCAGCTAGGTGTGGGTCTGGTCCTCTGGAAACGCTTCATAGATGATGTTATTTTTATCTGGGAGGGAAGTGAAACTGTTTTAAAAAATTTTTTATGGATATTAATAAAAATGACTTTTCATTAGAATTCACTGGAGAGTATAACAAAACGGATATTCACTTTTAAGATTTAACGGGGTACTCTGCTGCTCAACGTTCGGAACAAACTGTTCCGAACGGAGAAGCCGGCGCTGGGAGCTCGTGACATCATAGCCCCACCCCCCATAATGTCATGCCCCACCCCCTCAATGCAAGTCGATGGGAGGGGGCGTGACTGCTGTCACGCCCCCTCCCATAGACTTGCATTGAGGGGGCGGAGTGGGACATATTGAGGGGACGGGGCTATGACATCACGAGCTCCTGGCGCCGGCTCCAGCGTTAGGAACAGTTTGTTCCAAACACTGAGTACCCCTATAAATATCACTATATATATATCACAAATATCATAAAAGCACTGACTGCAATAGTTTTATACCTAAAGACAGCTGTCATTTATCCCAATGCTTGGAAAACATACCGAGAAGTCAGTTTTTATGCCTCAGATCTGTAACTGCACGGATGTGGAAAACTATAATAAAGAAGCAGAGGAATTACAAAAAAAATTCAGGAATGAAGGATATGAGGATGTCAGTTTGAAAATCATTGCAGAGAAGTAAAGGAAATTGACAGAAAATAAATGTTAACAAATAAGGTAAAAAAAACAACACAATATTGTGTTAACAAAAATTGTTAAAAAAACATTGGGGTATACTCCAAAATGATAAAACTATAGGGGAGTTATTACCTACAGTAGTCCCCAAGTACATTTAAAAAAAAACATTGGTAATAAGATAGGACCTACTGTAAAAAATTCAAACATAAAAAAGAAAAAGACAGATAATAAAAATCAATATCTAACCACTCAAGCGTTTTTTTTTTCCATGTAGACAATGTAAAGCATGCCGCACCACACAAAACAAAACCCCTACTTTTGACATCATAGACACGGAAGGTTCGACTGTCGGAAAAATAAAAGAGCATATTAATTGTAAAATCAAGGGTATAATATGCGGAATAAAATGTCCCTGCAATAAAATGTATGTAGGCCGAACAAAGAGGATGCTATCTAAAAGAATAGGATGACATACTGCATATATAATATAGGGCGAAAATTCTAGGGACATCCCCTATCCAAGCATTTTAACCTGTTCAGGACCCTGGGCGTAATTTTACGCCCTGGCGCCCTGGTACTTAAGGACCCAGGGCGTAAACTTACGCCCTGGCGTTTTCCGGTCCCTGCCGCGAGCTGGGCAGAGATCGAAAACGGATGCCTGCTGAAATGCTTCAGCAGGCATCCAGGGCAAACGGTTTTGACAAACGCAAAAAAAAAAAAAAAACCCACATGTGACCCCATTTCGGAAACTACACCCCTCATGGAATGTAATGAGGGGTGCAGTGAGAATTTACACCCCACTGGTGTCTGACAGATCTTTGGAACAGTGGGCTGTGCAAATTAAAAATTTTGTACAGCCCACTGTTCCAAAGATCTGACATCAGTGGGGGGTAAATGCTCACTGTACCCCTTGTTACGTTCCCCAAGGGGTCTAGTTTCCAAAATGGTATACCATGTGGTGTTTTTTTTGCTGTTCTGGCACCATAGGGGCTTCCTAAATGCGACATGCCCCCGAGCAAAATTTGCTCTCAAAAAGCCAAATATGACTCCTTCTCTACTGAGCATTGTAGTTCGCCTGTAGTGCACTTCAGGTCAACTTATGGGGTACCTCCATACTCAGAAAAGATGGGGTTACAAATTTTGGGGGGTATTTTCTGCTATTAACCCTTGCAAAAATTTGAAATTTGGGGGGAAACACAAATTTTTGTGATTTAAAAACATTTTTTTTTACATATGCAAAAGTCGTGAAACACCTGTGGGGTATTCATGGGGGCTCACTTAATTCCTTGTTACGTTCCTCAAGGGGTCTTGTTTCCAAAATGGTATGCCATGTGTTTTTATTTTGCTGTTCTGGCCCCATAGGGGCTTCCTAAATGCAACATGCCCCCCAAAAACCATTTCAGAAAAACGTACTCTCCAAAATCCCCTTGTCGCTCCTTCCCTTCTGAGCCCTCTACTGCGCCCGCCGAACACTTTACATAGACATATGAGGTATGTGCTTACTCGAGAGAAATTGGGCTACAATATATAAGTATAAATTTTCTCCTTTTACCCCTTGTAAAAAATCAAAAATCGGGTCTACAAGAATATGCGAGTGTAAAAAAATGAAGATTGTGAACTTTCTCCTTCACTTTGCTGCTATTCCTGTGAAACACCTAAAGGGTTAAAACATTTACTGAATGTCATTTTGAATACTTTGGGGGGTGCAGTTTTTATAATGGGGTCATTTGTGGGGTATTTCTAACATGAAGACCCTTCAAATCCACTTCAAACCTGAACTGATCCCTGAAAATTGTGAGTTTGGAAATTTTGTGAAAAATTGGAAAATTGCTGCTGAACTTTGAAGCCCTCTGGTGTCTTCCGAAAGTAAAAAACATGTCAACTTTATGATGCAAACATAAAGTGGACATATTGTATATGTGAATAAAAAAAATTTATTTGGAATATCCATTTTCCTTACAAGCAGAGAGCTTCAAAGTTAGAAAAATGCAAAATTTTCAAATTTTTCATCAAATTTTGGGATTTTTCACACAGAAAGGATGCAAGTTACCAACATTTTTTACCACTATGTTAAAGTAGAATATGTCACGAAAAACTATCTCGGAATCAGAATGATAACTAAAAGCATTCCAGAGTTATTAATGTTTAAAGGGACAGTGGTCAGATGTGCAAAAAATGGCCGGGTCCTAAGGTGTAAAATGGCTGGGTCCTTAAGGGGTTAAAGAAAAGCATCAGCCATCAGCCTCAGGATTAACATTTTTTGGAATAGAAAAAAACATTCCCCACTAAATTCCCTTGCTCCACATGGATTAAACTTTGACTTTGAGCTTTTTGCTTTTTTTCAGTGCAAACTTATGTCAACAATAGAAACATTCTTGCGTATCGTAAAAGAATAGATAGCCACATCCGACCAGTGAATATACAAAATATATGCACAAATAAGCAAACTAGCGTGTTCTCACTAATGCAGGTAGCATGATAAAAACAGGAGGAACATAAAGTGATCTCCCTGAGGAAGGAAGCCGTATTTGCCTTTGAAACGCGTTGGGAGCCTTTCTGGCCCTTTAGTTTCACATTAGTGATGTCACTTGAACCAAACACACGGACTTCCACGGAAAAGGTTTAGGTCGAGACGGGTCTTTCTCCCAAACCTCCCCAAACTCGGACTATTAAGCATTGCCTACAAGAACAGCGCTATATCCACATCATCTGGAGGACAGTATGAAAAGGAGTACATCGGTACAGAGCCTTATTGGGTCAGATTCTCAAGATTGAAACTCTGAACACTAGCACAGAACATCACGTCTTCATAGTAAGTTGTATTATATACATAACTTCTCAAAGTCCTTATTTTTGCGCTTTGAATACACTTTTTATACAAAATATATGTTTTATTTTGCATTACTTTTTAGAATTAGTTTTCCTAGTCTTTATTCCATCCAATTTTTTTAAGCAATAATGTACTGTTATATATCTTTATACCCCAACATTTCCTGTGTATAATTACTAATGGTCTAACAACAGGAAATATAATCAGACAGTCCACTAATAGACCCACTGGTCATCTGTTCATTTTAGTCCAATTTTTTTTTAATAAGTATTCTCTGTGATTTAATTAAGGGAGGTTCCCACCTTTTTAATGTTAAATAAACACTGTCAGAGTAAAAAAACTTTATATATGTTGTACATCTTGGAAAAACATTAACCTTTTTAATATACTTCATAAAAAAATGTTATTATCTTTTTATCGAAATCCTGGTTTATAAAAAAAAAAAGACCACTAGGGGTCCCCATACCATCCAGAAAATAATCCTGTCTGGCTGAAGCACAGGCTGAGACAAAGTCTAGAAAGTGAGGGCGGGACTAGCACTACCCTGTGCTCACTCCTGTCCTATCAGACTGCAGCATGAAAACAGAGAGGAGGGGGTTACAGAGCAGCCTGCAGTGATTGGATGAAGAGACCCAGCACAGCACAGCACAACAGACTCAGGGAGTCATGCAGAGTGAGGACACGCCACCTCCAAAGCACAGAATGACAAAGCAAGTGAGCAACAAAAAAGAAAGTATTTGTGAGAGAAATATAGGTGCTAGACATATTACAATTATATGTTCATGACCAGGATTAGGTACTGGGTACCTTTTTTTGTGGAATATGACTATGCTTTGAGGTCAGCACTGAAAACATTAAACAGCAAATATCAGAGGCTCCTGATCTACTATTGGGGTGGAGTTGCAGCTACATCCCAGCTGTTGATTACTCTACTACTACTGATTGCAAAGCCCATCCACATCTTGGTCTTCAGCTTGTGTTGAGCATACATACCATTGGTTCAGAAGGAGTTAAAGTAAAATATGGGCACGGTAGACCTCTATGGCTGTCATTTTTAAAGCGTACCTGTCAGATCCAACAAAAAACTTATTTTTTTTAATATATCACTCAGTACCTAATCCTGACCATGTACATCTAACTTATTTATGTGTCTAGCACCTTTATTTATTTTTTTATTACACTTTTAATTTAGCTCACTAGTCTGAATTCCTCTCAAAGGGAGGGGGTGTGGCCTCACTGTGCAGGTCTCTGCCCCCTCCCTCTGTATGCTGTCTGCTCACATCTCCCCTAGCATTAGCAAAACTACAACTCCCAGCTTGTCCTCACTGACAGTAGCCGGACACAAGATGACAGTGGGAGGATTTTTCCTCTAGCTCTGAGCCCTGCACTCACAACTGTCAATCAAGGAAGTGTGTCCATGACATAGGTGATGACTCATGGACACAGCAGGACTAGTATGTGTCCAAGCAGGCAGGGGGGCAGTTGTTTGACTGGCTTTTTCAGTATGAAATACTAAAAATTTTCTAATGAAAGCAATTGCAAAACCTATTGGTTATACATGCTTTACAACATATCAAAAGTTTTTGTATCTGACAGTGCCCATTTAAAGTCGGCCTGTCTGTTCTGTAACCCATGTAGTTACCTTCTACAAAGACCACCTCTTTGAGAGAAACACCCTCTTCCTATATTTTGAATACTGACTTTCTTCTTTGAGAAGACCACCCCAGGAGACCACATTTCAATCTTCAGTGGTCATCTCAAAGCGGTTTCTCAGTACTTATGAATATTCATTATCCGGCAGATGGTTTATTTTATGCAGATGTATAAAAAAAAAGGTGAAAATAGAGAGAGCACAAACCAGCTGCAGAAAATGCGAAATGCGTTTGTTCATATGTTGTCTGCTCCGACATCTGGTTAATGTTTATCTGTGGAAGGTGTTGGGTCTCCTGAAAAATGACCCCTTCACTGCTGGAGCAATCTGTAAAGTGCTGAACGGGGCAAAGGCTGTAATAAAAAGGGCCTGATGCTCTACAGTGAGGATGGAGACCATAGCTGGTGTGCCCATGGAGAGGGCCAAAGGCTGTAATACCCCCAATTTGCAGCACCCTCTAATGGCAGAAATTAGAAAAGCCTTTGCTATTCAGGACAACGTTCATATTTTTATTGAAGGTTCTGTAAGAACGGTCACAGATTCCTGACAAAATCCTAAACAAAAAAGAAATGCATGCAGGGCCTTTTGTTCAGTAAAATGTCACATGACATACCAGAAACCCGATGGATCCCATTGTAGTCAATGTGGTCTGCCGTGCACAGTCGGTGACTGGTATTTACTATGTTTCAATTTGCTATCTTCATTCATTTTCAGACCCCCTGACATGTAGCTTTTAGGTTCCTCCCAGTAACATGTTTGATGTGAGATACTGGTGTTCAGGAGTCTACAGTTTGCTGTGGGTGCTCTGCTTTTTCTATATACTTATACACAACCTATGTAATTCTACCCTGCAGATTGCCTTGTATCTGTATTCTTCCCTTTCTACAGCCTTTCTACTGCCTTCCATGTATGTTCTCCCCACTGTCTGCATTCTAAGCTGAGCTGTAATAAGGTCTTTGTGTTAAAGGGGTATTCCAGCCATAGACATCTCATCCCCTATCCAAAGATATCTGGAGATGTGACGTCACACCACGCCCCCTCGTGACATCACACCATGCCCCCTCCATTCATGTCTATGAGAGGGGGCGTGACAGCCCGGTTGAAGCGAGAAGCGAAACGTTGGGTCTGGTGGTCCACTAGGGTCCGTTAGATCAGGTTGTATCATGTATCTTGTAGTTCTTGTATTTTATACGTGTAACTTTCTATGCAGCATTTTCTCCACTATGGAAGCTTCTGTTCACTTTTTAAGTACTTTTTGTCTCTACTAAGGGATTTAATTATATTCATTTATTGTATTTGGGATACT
The DNA here is from genome assembly GCF_029499605.1 of Hyla sarda. Lineage (NCBI taxonomy): Eukaryota > Metazoa > Chordata > Amphibia > Anura > Hylidae > Hyla > Hyla sarda. The sequence goes on from NC_079195.1 coordinate 218,594,145, forward strand.
TACCTTTGATAACTCAGTGGGTCTTTTTTGTACATTTTATATACCCTATACATATCCAATATATATATTTTTACATTCACCCCTTTGCATACTTTGCACTTGTTCAGTGCTTGTACACTGGTATATTTCACTTTATAGTATATTTCTGCTTTATCTTTGCCACTTATGTAGCCGGCCTGTATTTGATGTATTTTATACCTTATAGCCATATTCAACCGTTTTTTGACTACGTTTTTCTATTACCTAGGATGATCATTTTTGTGATCCCTTTATCTCATATCCATTTTTTGTGACCCTAGCTGCCACCAGTGTTGTCATGTCCACTGGATCGTCACCTCTGATGTTGGTTTTTATTGTTTTTAATATATCTGATGGGCGCCAATAGCCCGCCTTGTGTCTTGATTATTGTTCAATACAGTATTTTGACTCTTGTAATGCATTCGTGTTCTCTTTGGTAATTTACAAATCTGTTTAACTTTCTGGCACCAGTTGATTTAAAAAAAAAAAAAAAAATCCAGTGGAGTACCCCTTTAACCTTTCTGATATTCTTCATCAATAATTTGATCTCCTTTTTACAGAAATCATGGCTTATAAAAAACATACCACTAAAGGTCCCCATACTATCCAAAACATAATCCTGTTCGGCTGCAGCATCATCTTTGTCCCAGCTAAAGCACAAGCTTGGATAAAGTCCAAGAAGTGAGGGCGGGACTAGCACTACTCAGTGCTCACTCCTGTCCTATCAGACTGCAGCTTGAAAACAGAGAGGAGGGGTTACAGAGCAGCCTGCAGTGATTGAATGAAGATACCCAGCACTGCAGACTCAGGGAGGAAGTGAAGGAATGGTGAGTAAGGGCAGGCTCAGTGCATGCCTTGAACACACCCCTTCCTGAGCAGTGGATGTTAGAATGAGTGAGCAGCAGAACAGAGGGATTTGTGAGCCAAATACAGACGCTAGACACATAAAAAAGACATGTAAAGCATCTGCATGACCTAGTGAGTAACATAAGGAGGCATTGCTACCTGTACACATAGGTGTTCGTAGGGAACTAGCAAAAACCGCACATGGTTTTATAGCAAATAGCCGCTGGCACATACCGCTACATTAACGGGCAGTCTATTAGGAAACAATCGGCGAGTTAAACATGTGGTTATTCCTTGTCAGTCACAGTTGATTAGCTTCTTGCTTCTTCCAAAGTGTAGACACGACTGTCAGCGCCATAACCCTTGGAATTTTCATGAAGCTTTTTTATTTATTTTTTTATCTTGGTAATAAAAACATGTATTCCTCCGGATTCTCAGAAATATTTATTATGTCATATAGGAGTTCAATACAGAACTGCCAGAAAATAACCTGAAAATTGGCTGATGATAACAAGATGATATAGTAGGTCTAATAATGATGTTGCTTTCTATGGCTCATTATCTTTTCACAATGCTTGTGAGATAATGCGGTCTCATCTGCGGCGGAGGCAGACATTACCGTTCTAGGGGAAGGATCTCATTAGAACTTCGAGACGCTAATGGGAATAGCGCAGGATTATGAATTTACTACTGCATTTAGATCGGTTTAGTGGATTAAATTTGTAATAACTTGCGAAAAAAAACAAAAAAACATATAATTGTGATAATACACATCAGACCAAGAATCGGGGCCAAAGACGCAGGAAAGGTGATCTTGGACGGCAACAGGCCATTTGTAGAAAAATGAATAAATAATAAATAATTGTATAATATGTATTGCATAATATTAAATCAAATAATATGATATAATGTTATAAATATATAATATTATAAAATTAAAATAAATAAATACATAATATTATAAATATATAATATTAAATTAAATATTATATAATATTATAAATATATATAAAATATATAACATTTTAAATATACTGTATAATATTATATAAAATAAATAAATAAATATTATTGGCCTATGTCCCCATGCCAACCCTTCCTACTTTGGAAGCTCAGTTTTCTTAAAGGAACATTGAGCCTCATAACAACCAATCATAATGCAGAATTTAATGAAAGATGAGACCTGATTGGCTGCCTTGATTTTCATTGTGCCTATGATAATTCTTAATTCTCACAGCACAGGCGAAGAATTAGCACTCGATTAATTCCTCTGTGGATCTGCCTAAGGCTATGTTCACACGGCGGAATGTCTGCTTGGAAAATATCCAGGCAGATATTCCACATACAGAACATGTTGGCACTAGGACCGCTCTGAAATGCACTGACTTTATAGACAGCAATGCATTTTAAAGCGGAATGTGCAGAAACAATTCTTGTGTGGATTCTTTCTGTGGAAGCTGGAATCAGAATTTCTGTGGAAGATTTTTTCACTGCGGAAATTTTGAATGTGCACGTTGCAGCAGAATCTTACTGAAAGCAATTGGACTCTGCTGCGACTGTATTTCCAAGTGGAATTTTTCTGTCAGATTCTGCTTGGAAATTTCATCATGTGAACGTGGCCTCTGTGAAGCAGGCACCGCAGGAGTTGATCCGTCACTATTGACAGCAATTCAGACGGCATGGATTCTGCCAAAAGAATGAACATGTTTATGTTAAAATTCTGCATTGGAAATTCCATTGCTGTATCCTATTACAATGGGAGGATGCTGCAAATTCTGATTGCAAATTTTTGGGTACAAATTCTCGGTGTGAACTTCCCCTTATTTTCCTAGAAATGCAGGTACAGTACATGATGTTTAATCCCTTTCTCTGACTGTTATTTCTGGCACGTTTGTAATTCCTATTCATCTTTTAAGGCTGGGTTCACACTATGGAATTCTGCTTTGAAATTCCGCTTGAAAATTCCGATGCAGCAGAATCCCATTGTCGTCAATGTGATGGCGCGGTACAGTAAACATGATGGAATTTCAGTGGCGGAGCTTCCTGCCGTGGATATTCCTCTGACGAAACAATGATGTTGGAATACACACAGAATCCATTGCCATCTATGGGACCTCAGTGCTGAATCTTTCCGCCGGAGATTAATATGAACCTAGCCTAAGAGCCATCATTTTGTTTTTCCATGGGTACATCCTCAGACGCTTCACCTTGTGTACCCTGGGGTCAAAGATTGTGTAATTGTGCTAGACACCCCCTTCCCCATTAAAAAATTGTACTGGCTCTAAGGGGGACCCACTTGGTTAATAAGACCACCCTTCTGCACTTGACACTACACATGCGGTGTCCCGTACCGTACCTTGTGTGCTAAGTCCCCAAAGTCAGAGTTCCTATGTAGGATCCTCCTGGTGGGATTACCCCTTGTCACCTCTTCCTTCTTTAATTTTATTATGTTTGAAGTGTATAAATTGTATATATTTTATTATATGTATAGTACTTCCAGGACCTTAGGTCACATGACTACTGGGTCTATGGTTAAGTTAAGCTTAAGGACCTTCCAGGGCATGTTATGTGGTCACATGATGTACCATAAAGCTTTGTGTAAGGACTGACAGCTGGTGGGAACCAATAAGCTCTAAGCCTGCCCCTCTCCATATAAGGGCGCTGTTAACCAATCCTCGCTCTCTTGCTCCTGGGCTGCAAAGCAAGCAGCATCTCTTGGGTTCCGGACTAGCAGAGAAAGAGGAGATCCGTGCAAACCTACAAGACAAAACTAGGCCTGAAGCCTGCCAATTCAGCAGCGTACTAAACGTGAATCTACCAAATCTAAATCCCGTTAATCCTGAGTGACTGCTGGACCTAAATAATTCCCCTAAATCCAGAGGAACAGCGTAATTACAGACTAAGAGCTTATATACTACAAGGTCCCAACCAACTGTGAGGAACTTACAGACTACTCTTCTGTATAGACTGTTTGCCATTATCAACCTGCATAAAAGCTGCAGTAAAGTTATCTACAGTTTACTAAACCTCCGGTTGTGGACAATCCTTTATTCCTCCCTATTGTTCCTTGGATGGGTGGCGGTAGGATATATATCTATAGAGGAAGAACCCACACCCTGGCGTCACGACAGTTAAGGGTTAATCCAGCACCCTTTCATCACTGCAAAGCTACACCCCCAAGCTGCCACACATACTATATACATTGTTAGAGTGATTACTACCCTCAGCTAGCCTGGACTATTCCCTCTGTAGGGGCCCGGTGGCGAATGCCAATTTGGCCCCCTGACTGGCCAGCTCCTAGTATTAAGTGTTTCCATCCCCCTGCCCCTTTTCTTCTCTCGGTTGTTCCTCCCTTCCCCCCTCTCCTTGGGTAGGATGGTATCCCCCGGGTTCTCCTCCAATCCTGAGGGTACTGCATTTTCCCGCAGTTTTTAGCCCCTCCTCCTCACCTTATAGCCAAGCCTAATTTTTTCCGACATTATCTTGTGGTGACCCGAAAGTTGCCCCCTACCTAATGTGTTATTTCTTGGTGTGGTGTGTTTTGCTCCTTATTTTACAGTTTGTCGATTCCTGTTTTGAAGTCACAGCGAGCGGTCTGAAAGTTATTTGCACTAGTGGAGGTTTTTTTGGGGAACGTCCATGCTTACCAGAGTTGGTGTAGTATACTGCCAGAATCCCATGTTTACAGTTACAGAACCTTTTTAATGTTATTTATAAATAAACAAATGTACAGAAAACAGCTGTATGCTCCAGAGGAAGTTCTTTTCTTTTTGAATTTCTTTTCAGTCTGACCACAGTGCTCTCTGCTGACACCTCTGTCCATGTCAGGAACTGTCCAGAGCAGGAGAGGTTTGTTGGACAGAGGTGTCAGCAGAGAACACTGTGGTCAGACAGAAAATAAATTCAAAAAGAAAAGAACTTCCTGTGGTGCATATGTGGTAGGCACTGGGGTAGGGGTAGGTTTTTGCTTTAGTATATCAGGGGTTAAGGTTAACCCTATAGTTCTTGACGCCAGGCTGAGGGCTAGTATGCTGAGGTATTTCTCCGGCCTATCGCCGCCCTTCCCAGTAACGATAGGTGCATGCATAAAATGACTGAAGGTCCACAAGGTAGTTGAACTTGAACTTGGATAAACTTTACTTAAAGACTTGCGGTACATCCAATGAACAGTAACAGTCTCATCAATACAGTCTCTTTACACTTCAGTGACTGACAGTATTTGCGGACCTTGACTTTGGATATAAGTCTCTAAATTCAGGGTAATTTGCGAAGATCCGTCCGAATTTAGGGGATAGATAAGGTCCGGTGATCCTGCAGAGTGCTTAGGGATTGATACACTCACGGTTTGGTAATGATCAGCCGTTGCCGCAAGGCTCAGGCCTAACTCACTGATGACAGCAGCGCAGATCCTTCTCTCACCAAAGCCCGGGAACAAGAGAGAGAGCAATGGCCGCAGCTCCCTTATATGGGCAAGGGCAGGGTCGCTTTAATTGGTCCGAATATCTGTCACTCACCGTTACAAGGAATGATGGGTACAACACGTCACATGGACCCCCAAAGGTCCTTGAACCATTAACCATAGAGTTTACCTGATCACGTGACCCGCAGGTCCTGCTACACTCCGTACAGGTAATTAACCAATTATATACATTTGTACAATTATACTTATATAAATCCTGAATAAACTGTTAGATTACTAATACCTAGATGAGAGGTGACAAGGGGCGGACTAGATAAGATGGACCCCGACGTCCTAGGGACTCTAGCTATGGGGACCTATATACAGGTACCGTATAGGATGCGGTAATGAGACACCACACATACAGCAGCTGATGAGTACTGGAAGGATTAAGATTTTTAAATAGAAGTAATTTACAAATCTGTTTAACTTTCTGGCACCAGTTGATTTAAAAAAAAAAGTTTTTCACTGGAGTACCCCTTTGTTTTGGATTTTGTGCTAACAAGTAGCAGAGTTAGTGACTTCAAACAACACTCGTAGCTCAGCAGCTGCTCGCATGGCATTAACCGGAGGCGCATTTTATCTTAATTACCATAAAAGTTTGAATGTTTGTCCTTTATCTGGCGCTAAGAAAACATAATTGGGGCGGCTATTACACAGTCCTTATTCCTCCTATACGTCCGCAGAGCTGAAAGCCTATTATGTCAAGAGGTAACAACCCCGCTTCCCAAAAACATGTAATTAATAAGTGCATTACCTTGGAAGAGACTCTAATCATAGGCATTAGAAGCCCCGACTTATGTTAATGAATATTAAGTGCAGCAGAATTCTAATAAAATTGGTGCTTTTACTCCCCTAGATATTCAGTATAAGAATGAATGGGACAGATCCAGCTAAAAATTAGCCCCTTTTTAATATTTAAAAGATTGAAAGGGCAATTTAAAAGCTATAGGTTTTCGCATGTTCTTGAACTCAAGGTCTATGTTTCCAGTTAATTGTACATCCAGGAAGCCACACCTAGCAACATTAAAGGGATATTCCGCCCATAGACATCCTATCCCTTTTCCAAAGGATAGGGGATACGATGTCTGATTGTGGGGGTCCTGCCACACAGGCTCCCACTGGAGACGTGACGTCACGCCATGCCCCCTCATGACGCCATGCCCCCTCCATTCATGTCTCCCATAGACATGAATGGATGGGGCGTGACGTCACGAGGGGGTGTGACGTCACATCTCCAGTCCCGGAAACCCAGCTGCATGGAGATCGCGGGATGGTCCCAGTGGCCAGACCCCCGCGATCAGACATCTTATCCCCTATCCTTTTGATATGGGATAAGATGTCTATGGGCAGAATATCCCTTTAAAGAAGCACTCCGGGGCCTTATTAAGTATACTCGCCATCACTAGTCCTACAGAACCATCTGTTTCATTCCAGCACAGCTATATCCAAATATTTATGACTGTTTTTAGGTTATGTGATCACCACAATAAGACTTTGAAAGTTGCAGATACCAGGAAGCAGACTGTCAGGGGAGACCGGCAGGAGACAGAGCGTCCTAAATCGGGAGTCCGCGAGATAAGCCCTTTAAGGTTCAATAAGAAGTCAGTCCTTGGTCAGCTGACTTCCTGTAAACTACAGGATGATATTATCACCTATTAAATTGTGCCTGCAAGCTCACAGACCCCTCCTCTCCAGCTCTTTCTGTATCTGTATACTTCTGCTCCTATATCTATAGAATCAGGATATATATATATATATATATATATATATATATATATATATATATATATATAAAACTCCATTTCCGCTCTGTCTGTATACTGTTGCTGCTATATCTATGGGATCCGGAGATATAGTAGTTATACACCTCCCCTCCAGCTCTATCTGTATACTGCTGCTGATATCTGTATGATATCAGGATATTTAGTAGTTATGCACCTCCCCTCCAGCTCTGTCTGTATACTGCTGCTGCTATTTCTATGGGATCAGGATATATAATAGTTAAACATCTCCACTCCAGCTCTCTCTGTATAATGCTGCTATCTATGGGATCAGGATTTATACACTTCTCCTCCAGCTCTATCTGTATACTGCTGCTGATATCTCTATGGGATCATGATATTTAGTAGTTATACACTACAGCTCTATGTTTATACTCCTGCTGCTATCTCTATGGGATCAGGATATATAGTAGTCATACACCTCCCCTCCAGCTCTATCTGTATACTGCTGCTATCGCTATGGGATCAGGATATATAGTAGTTATACACCTCCCCTCCAGCTCTATCTGTATACTGCTGCTATCTCAATGGGATCAGGATATATAGTAGTTATACACCTCCCCTCCAGCTCTATCTGTATACTGCTGCTATCTCTATGGGATCAGGATATATAGTAGTTATACACCTCCTCTCCAGCTCTATCTGTATACTCCTGCTGATATCTCTAAGGGATCAGGATATGTAGTAGTTATACACCTCCCCTCCAGCTCTTTCTGTATACTGCTGCTTGGGGCTGGGTTGGTGCTCCTGGGGCTGAGCTGCCCTCTCCTTCCATCCTTGTGTCCTTAGGGTGTTTAGTATGTATTTTAAGCAGGTTTGTGCCGCATACCTAATACATTGCTATAATTCCACTTTAATTGTCTTCCAGTCTAAGTTGAATATAATCTAATTGCAGTCATTTTGTCAGAGTTACAGGAAAGGTGAGGTGAGATTCTCACTAGGTGATTTATTTGCTTTCGGCTGATGATGTTAATTAAGAAATTACAATTCTTAAGATTTGCAGGATTTGCGGAAAGAAGAAAATGTGAAGTGTCAAATGTGGATTTTTTTATTTATTTTTTTATATATGCAGCTTTTGTTAGAGCAACTATATTCTAAAGCGAATTTATTCCGCAAATAAATAGTGTACAAAATAACATCGTCGCAGAAGCACAAAAACAGAACAATTATTAATTTACTATTAAAAGAAGGATCCATGGATCCTACGACCACCCAGGGGGTGGTCGTAGGATCCATGGATCCTTCTTTTAATAGCAAATCAATGAATGTTATGTTTTAGCGCTTCTGCGATTATACTTTATTCCGCAACCTACTCGAGCCGTTCTTTTTGCCATTCCAGAAGTGTAGACCTGATTTATGAGTAGAATTGTGTTGGAGCAAATGCTATCAGAGCTAAAAATAATTTTATCCTAGTCACCGATGGGTGTCTCATTGGGTGGACCCCCACTGCTCGGATATTAAATAAAGATGCCATCCACATCTAGAGTGGAGAAACCTTTTTAGGATAAAATAATAATTACTATTAATTATTATTATTATTATTATTAATAATTATGATAATCATTATTAATATGAATATAATAATTAATGATAATAATTACTATTATAATATTAAAATAATGACTATTGTTATAGTAATAATAATGTATTATTATTATAAATAATAATTATAATTACTATTATAATAAGAATAGCTATATTCTCTATTATAGTAATTATTAATCACAATGATAATAATAATAATAATTTATTTATTTATGTATTTATTTTTATAATGTCCTTGACTCCAGGGCACTGAATATACTGTACAGTTTACACTTTTACAGACTTTGCATAAAGGCTCAGGACCTCTGCATACATACTAGGGATGAGCGAATCGAATCTGACAAATCCGATCTCGTCACGAATATCATGAAAAATTTGATTAGCAATGAATGCGAATATCGCCACGATTCAATCGCGTGAATCGCTTTATTAAACTTCATTTAGTGCGGTCCAGGCTCCGGGGCATCTAAAATTGCGGATCCACATGTGAGGACATGGGGCAAGGAATCCTGGGAAGGCGGGAACAAGGGTAGGCGGGATGACCCTGAATATGTTATTCAGCCTATCAGCAGCCAGTCACCCCTGTGATGTCACAGCCCTATATAATCTGCAGCCATATTGCAGCCAGTCACTTCAGCTTTTCGTTGCAGAGACATGGATAGGGACAGACAACAGCAGCAGCAGCAGAAAAGCATTTTTCCAACAGCAATTCACCTCCTAGTCACATCAGCATTCTGTTGCACAGAGAGAAGGACAGAGAGCATTCTTATTTCAGCGGTTCACCTCCCAGTCACTACAGCGTTCTATTACAGAGAGGGACAGTTGCACAGAACAGCAGCAATTCACCTCAAACCCAAATCCTGACTAGAAGCACTGATAGGGAAGGGAGTGAGATTGAGAGAGAAAGTGCAATTTTGGGTGTAGTACACATCGACTGTGTGCTGAAGCACTGGTATGTACTGCTGGTGTGGTACGCAAATACTTTTTTAAGCGTACTGGAGCGCAATTTACTCCCCTCATAAGTGCATACCACATACATACATTTAAGTGTTGTACCATTTTGTTCCTGTTAAAGTCTAAAGGGCCTAGTTACTGTGAAAGGCCAGCCAAAAGTACACACCTGCTGCTGTTCTAAACAAATACTGTTTTAAGCGTAGTGGAGCGTATTGTACTCCCCTCATATACGCAAGAATGTCAGGCAGAGAAGTGCCAGGACTTGCAGAGAGGAGTGGCAGAGGCCTAAATTCATCAGGCGCAGGCAGAGGTCAAAGCAGACTAGGGGCGAGTGGCAGCAGGAGTCGCAGCGAGAGGCCTGAGCTCATGGTATCAGCTAGCGGTCGTGTCTTGACCAGCAACCCATCTGCTCTAATTGACTGGTTAACTTGGTCATCGACTTCATCACAAGTGACATCTGACGCCCCCAGTCAACTGTTGGTGGGTTCCTCAGACACAACCATCAGTTGGCATGGTGCAGGAGCAGTCCCTGTCCTCCAATTGCCTCAGTCCTATGCTGTTCCCACCCCATAGAAGTATCCTATGCTGTGGGTTCAGCTCCACTTTTTAGTCAGGACGATCTACTAGAGGACAGTCAGCAGCCCAGCCAAGAAGTGGAGAAGACATCCCCCGCTTCCTTCGCTAGGCGGGCAAGTAGTGATGAGGAGAGTGGCTGTTAGGATTCGGCTGGCTGGAGGTGGATCCTCTGTGTCAGAGAGGGATTGGCGTGGACCGTACCGGTGGACCGGTTCTAAGTTGCTACTGGTATTCACCAGAGTCCGCCGCAAAGCGGGATGGTCTTTCTGCGGCGGTAGCAACCAGGTCGTATCCACCGGTAACGGCTCAACCTCTCTGACTGCTGAGACAGGCGCGGTAAAAAAGGACAAGGCAAGAGCAAGGTCGGACGTAGCAGAAGCTCGGGGCAGGCGGCAAGGGTCATAGTCAGGGACAACAGCAGAAGGTCTGGAACACAGGCTTGGGACATACACTAAATGCTTTCTCTGGCACAAGGCAACAAGATCTGGCAAAGCAGTGAAGGGGAAGTGAGGTTATATGAGCAGGGAGCAGGTGGAGGCTAATTAGACTGATTGGGCCAGGCACCAATCATTGGTGCACTGGCCCTTTAAAGCTTAGAGAGCTTGCGCGCGCGCGCACTAGAGAGCGGAGCCGCGTGCGCCAGAACGTGACAGCCGGGGACAGGGACGGGTAAGTGGCTTGGGATGCGATTCGCGAGCGGGCGCGTCCCGCTATGCGAATCGCATCCCCGTCGTGAGTGTCAGTGCAGCGCTCCCGGTCAGCGAGTCTGACCGGGGCGCTGCAGAGAGGAGAACGCCGCTCCGGGGAGGAGCAGGGACCCGGAGCGCTCGGCGTAACAGTGGCATGGCAGGTGGTGTTGGGAGTGTCCAGGCTCCTGAAGCACACACTGTTGAGGAACCTGAGGAGGACATCAGTGATGTGCAGACACAACTGGATGATGATGAAGCCGATCACACTTGGGAGCCAGGTGCAGAAAGGGATTTATCATCAGGAAAAGAGGTTGGCAGGTTGCCCATGAGGCAGCAGTTGAGCCAGCAAGGTGGTAGCATTGCTGGGAGTCAGCATGGTGGCAGCAGTAGGAAGTCTGGAGCCAAACAAACCACCTGCTTCGCGACAACCTACCTGCCCGGGAGGTAGTGGAACAGGAGTCCCTGGAGTCGGCGGCAGTAGCAGTCAGTCAGTGGGGACTGTTGGGGGAAAATCAGCTACTCTGTGGTGTCGCAGTTTTTCATCAAGTATCCAGAGGATGTTAACATGGCCACATGCAATTTAAAAAAATATTTTTAATCTTTTAAATTGTGAGGCCCTTTGGTATGGTCAGGCTGCCGCCCCCTCTGGGCTGTGTCATTCTGTCACCATATGGTCTACTCTTGCTGCTGGGAGTGACATTACCTTAAAAAATTATGGTAGCACTAGCTACCGTAAATCTTCAATTTAAATCTGAAAATGTATCTATTAATCTTTGGAATTGTGAGGCCCTATGATCTCCTTATGCTTCTGCCACCTCCAGGCTGTGTCACTGTGCCGCCATGTGGTTTGGTCATGCTGCTTGCACATTACGTACATTTTTAAAAAAATACATAATTTGAATTATTTTCAATAAATTAATTTTAATTAATTTTAATTAATAATTTTAATAAAAATGCCCCTCCAGCATACCATGTGTGCAGGGAACGACGGTGTCACACTGTTCTTCACATGGTTTGCCTTGGCAAACGGAGTCACACAGGGGAGGAACTGCTAAAAGTCATTCATCAAGAAATCGAATCATGGCTTACTCCATGAAAACTGGAAATGGGAACCATGTTGACCGACAAGGGGAAGAACATCTTGTCTGCGCTGCTTCAAGGAAGCCTGAGCCATGCGCCCAGCATGGCACACGTGTTCAATCTGGTTGTGAAGCAGTTCCTGAAGTGTTCCCCCCATCTGCAAGACATCCTAAAAATGGGAAGAAAACTTTGCATGCACTTCAACCATTCTTACACCGCAAAACACACCCTCCTTAAGCTGCAGCATCAGAAAAGCATCCTCCAACATAGTCTGATTTATAACGTTTCCACATGTTGGAATTCCACTCTCCATATGTTGGAACAGAGAAATATTTGGAACAGAGAAATGCCAACACTTCTTGATGATCCAAATGGATAGGGGTACTCCCCTGCATAACTTCAATGTCAACCGGTGGCAGCTCATATGTTACACCTGTCATTTGCTCAGGCCCTTTGAGGAAGCCACATTATTAGTCAGTCGCCAGGATTACCGGATGAATGAAGTCATTCCACTGCTTCATATCTTACAACACGTGTTAGAAACAATGGCTGGTCAGGGCACTGGAGACTTGGCGCCTACATCTCGAGGCCACATGAGCCCTGTGGAGGCTGAACTGGAGGAGGAGGGGAGGGGGACAGTGGAGCACAGGCAAGGTTTTGCAAAATGGGTGGTTTTTAAAGTCATCTGAAAGGAGAGGAGGAGCAGGAGCAGGCTGTGGAGCTACAGGGTGATGAGGAAGACGAGACAGAGTACCGAGACACACCGTGGCCATCTGGTCTCCTCATGCTGCTGGCACATTAAATAAATCTTAATCATAATCTATTTTAAATCTTCAATTAAAATGTTCCAAAATATCGTTAATCCTTTCAATTGTGAGGCCCTATGGTTTTGTCATGCCGTTGCCACCTCCAGGCTGGGTCGTTCTGTCACTATATGGCCTCCTCTTGCTGCCGCCAATTCCAGGCTGTGTCATTCTGCCAGATTATGGTCTCCTCATGCTACTGCCAACTCCAGGCTGTGTCATTGTGCCACCATATGGTCTCCTTATGCTGTTGGCATCTTAGATTAAACTTTTAGAATTTTCATGTATCTAAAATCTTCAATTTAAATTTTACAAAATATCTTTAATCTTTTCTATTGTGAGGCCCTATGGTCTCTTCGGGCTGCTGCCACCTCTAGGCTCTGTCATTGTGCCGCCATGTGACTCCATGTTAGATTGGATTTTGTGGTCATACAGCATTAGTTCAAAGTAAATGTCAGGACATTAAACTTGGGAATCTAATATAAATCTTAAAGTTACATCTAAAAAAAATCGATGTCATCTTTTCAAGACTGAGGCCCTATGGTCGTAGATGTCATATATTACCCGTGGAATTACCACAAGAATCCAATGAAACAGTTTGGAGTGATAACAATAAACCATAACTGATTAAATGAAACATTCACACTTTCAGTCAGGGGGGCGCTGAGAGGCAGGGGCTGGAACAGGTGGTATCTCACCTAGCATAGGACCGCCAGCTCGATTTTAAGATATAAGTACAAGCTTTTTCACTGCAGCCACTTCTAGCTTTATGCACCCACTTATCCAATGGCACAGAAACTGAATGTGCTCCGGTCCAAGTTGCTGGTACTGCAGTCCCTCCCTTTTCAAGTGGACACTAAGAGTATGGGGGTGCGCTGAGTGGCAGGGGCTGGGACAGGTGGTAGCTGGCCTCGCGGTGGACCGCCAGTTGGATGCTCACCAGAATGGGTAATCAAAAAATGTAAATAAATTCAAATAAAATAAAATAAAAATTACATAAAAATTCTCTTTATTCTCTTCAATTTTGACACCATATAGTCTCCCTGCTGCCACATCCAGACGCTCTGCGGCAGTGATTCTATGTTCTACACCCCTATTGAGGCTCTCTGCAGGCCAGAAAGAGCCGTTGTTAATAGAGATTCGCCACAAATAAATTGAGACCGAAACAAATTTTTTGGGAAGATTCGGCGAATCGGCCGAATCAAATTTTTCAAAAATCAGCTCATCTCTAATACATGCCATAGAGTCAGACCATGTGGTTGCCATTTGGGCTTTGGAGTTGATACAACCCCTTTGGTGCTGGGTGGCAAAAACTAGTACAAGACTCCCCTTTCCGGAGGACCTTTATTGTTGCCAATGAGAAGATCAGAATTTTGATGCAATGTATTGGGCTATTTTGGGTTTCAAAACCTGGCACCATAATGGGGGTCTATGTTGTTTGCTATTTGGTCCACTCACTTCTATATACTACTGTATACCATTGTTCTTGCATATTTCTTAAACCGGGCCATATGAATACTAGCTCTGGTCTAGGTAAGACCTTTCAGCTTGTTTCCTCTTTATGTTTCTTTGTATCTATGGCACCCACTTTGTTTCCCCTGCAAATTCTTTAATCTCTAATATTCGCCAGATATTTGTAACCATTATGAGTGCTCTTTTCCACAGTAAACACTTAATCTTCTCCTAAAACAATAATGTAAAACATTTTGTAATTATGTACAAAAAGCACAAAACATACAAAACCTATTGAGCAGAATTTATTATTTCATTGGGCGTAATAGTGTTGTGTAAAAACACAGGAGCCCCGACCAACGGGTAATAAATCCCAGTGTCTTAAATAATATTGTTCCTCCAGGACTAATTACATTTTTTAGAAAATGGGGTTTGAAACGTTTCTGTATGAGAACATGTGCCCCGTAACATTGTCACCCGGATGAATGGCGGCTATTCAGCGATTTTTGTATCGGAAGTGGAACTGTAATTAATGTCCTGCAATGACTCTCTGTTTGAAGTGGAAAAAGCCATAGAAGGTGAGATAAATGGAGAGAAGCAATAAATCAGGTTGATTCTATAGATCTAAATTAGAAGGGAAATCGTGGGGGGGGGGGGGGGAGTGAAAATATTTCAAGCATCCACAGATTGTTCTGCTAGTGATAGTAATGAGGGCCGATATGACCAGTAGACGACAACCCCCTTTGGAGTTGCCAGTTATCACCCAGTATTAATTTTTATTGTAAACAGTGGTCCCTCAAGTTACAATATTAATTGGTTCTGGGACGACCATTGTATGTTGAGACCATAACGCTATGGAAACCTGGTAATAGGTTCTAAAGCCCCAAAATGTCATCCAAAAATAGGAAAAAGTGAGAATTAAAGAAAAATAACTAGATAAATAATATATATAAAGCAAGTTCTTATATATAAAAGTAAGAAAGACCTGCTGGGAGCTGTAAATCACTGTCTATGTCAGTGTTTTCCAAGCAGGGAGCCTCCAGTTGTTGCAAAACTACAACTCCCAGCATGCCCGGACAGCCTAAGGCTGTCCGGGCATGCCGGGAGTTGTAGTTTGGCCACAGCTGGGGGCACCCTGCTTGGGAAACACTGGTCTTTGTAGAGGACAGGAGCTTCTTCAGGGTCCTGTATGGTACACGCAATGTCCTAAAAAAAGTAACATGGAGTCTCTCTCACCTGGTGTCCAAAGGAGCAGGTAACCCTGGTACAGGTAAAGTGTACAGAACATGTACTACCTCCCTGTACTGTAGGAGGCGCAACCAGACACCAGTCAGTGCATGCACTTCAGTAAAACAGGTAAAGAGTACAGAACATGTAATACATCCCTGAACTGTAGGGGGCGCTACCAGACACCAGTCAGTGCATGCACTTCAGTAATACAGGTAAAGAGTACAGAACATGTAATACCTCCCTGTACTGTAGGAGGCGCAACCAGACACCAGTCAGTGCATACACTTCAGTAATACAGGTATAGAGTACAGAACATGTAATACATCCCTGAACTGTAGGGGGCGCTACCAGACACCAGTCAGTGCATGCACTTCAGTAAAACAGGTAAAAAGTACAGAACATGTAATACCTCCCTGTACTGTAGGAGGCGCAACCAGACACCAGTCAGTGCATGCACTTCAGTAATACAGGTAAAGAGTACAGAACATGTAATACCTCCCTGTACTGTAGGAGGCGCAACCAGACATCAGTCAGTGCATACGCTTCAGTAATACAGGAGTTTTACCAGTAAATTGCCCATTCTGATTGGTCAGTTCTCTCGGCCATTGACAAGTTTCACAGATCTGCACTGTCTGTACATTGTATGTTGAGTCTGGTTTCAACTTAAAATAGTCCAGAAAAGACCATTGTATGTTGAAACTATTGTATGTTGAGGCCATTGTAAGTTGAGGGATCACTGTAATTCACAAATAACCTATTTGTTACACCTGGTTCTATTCCCCTACAGCCCCTCATTTCCCATGAATTTGGTTATGCTTGGTTACCCAGTTGACACCAACACTTTGGTGCATAAATCTAGCTTTGTGGTTAAATAATTATTCTGATTGATAATAAAAAGATAGAATTCTGTCCATCTGTGTTCCCACTCGTCCAGCAATGGTGACCATGCACGCACAGTTCAGGAAATGTATTTTACTTTGAGTGTAGCTTGGATCCTCCAGCTGTTGCAAAAGTACAACTCTCAGAATTCCAGGACAGCCTTTGGCAACCTCTGGAAGTGATGCTAAGCACGTGCACTCAGCTTCTTTGGTTGACCATGGAAAGGCCTGTTCTGAGTGGAACCTCAGAAACCGCTGTATTGTCTGCAGCTCAGTTTCAGGGTCTTGGCAATCTCCTTATTGGTCTATTCACACGTACAGTATTCTGCGCAGATTTGATGCACAGGATTTTCTGCTGCAGATTTCAATGTAAACGTAATGACTGAGCACAGCTTGAAATCCTGCGCATCAAATCTGCAAACAATACTGTACGTGTGAATAATGTGAGGAGTGGAGTCACTTATGGGAGATACTGTATATATAATGTGAGGGGTGGAGTCGCTTATGGGATATACTGTATATATAATGTGAGGGGTGGACTCACTTATAGGATATACTGTATATATAATGTGAGGGGTGGAGTCACTTATGGGAGATACTGTATATATAATGTGAGGGGTGGACTCACTTATGGGATATACTGTATATATAATGTGAGGGGTGGACTCACTTATAGGATATACTGTATATATAATGTGAGGGGTGGAGTCACTTATGGGATATATTGTATGTATAATGTGAGGGGTGGACTCACCTATGGGAGATACTGTATATATAATGTGAGGGGTGGACTCACTTATGGGATATACTGTATATATAATGTGAGGGGTGGACTCACTTATGGGAGATACTGTATATATAATGTGAGGGGTGGAGTCACTTATGGGATATACTGTATATATAATGTGAGGGGTGGACTCACTTATGGGAGATACTGTATATATAATGTGAGGGGTGGACTCACTTATAGGATATACTGTATATATAATATACGTCCATCACGCCCCCTCCCATAGACTTGCATTGAGGGGACAGGGCGTGACGACACGGGGGCTGAGTCGTGATGTTACGAACTTCCGTTCCTGTGGATGGGACCCAGACCCTCCAGCGCTTCCAAACAAGAAACAGGTGGGTGCCTCATGCTATATTGCGGGGGTCCCCAGCGGTGGGGGCCCCTGCGATCAGACATCTTATCCTATATCCTTTGGATAGGGGATAAGATGTCTAGGGGTGTAGTACCCCTTTAAATAATGGTTGCAATAGGATTCCGGGTCCAGACCTAATGGTTGATTCGTAGAGTAACATTTATTGAAGAGGAAAGGTTCACAAGGACACATGAGAGGAGGAGATGTCTCGGCTTTTATATCAGAAGCCGTTTAGGAAAATGCTCCTACGTGGCGTCGTACGGGAATAAAAGGAATAATGGAAGAAAATAAGGCGAAACAGTAAAAACAAAATGGGGTCGGCGCGAGGAACGAGCACTTTACAGTTTACAGCGGCGGATAGAGAACGAAGGCAATGGAGGGAATTAGAACTGTATAATTAGGAGACTAAATAAATGGAGAACATTCCGGGAAATGTTACGAAAGTGAAAGGCAACAAAAAAAATTTGGAAGGAAAAAGTTTTTATCTGTTTGTAACAAAGAGAATAAGATACATTTAGAAGTAGTGGAACATTTCTAAAGTGTGTAAGGACTTACTCCAGTGTTTCCCAACCAGGGTGCCTCCAGCTGTTATAAAACTACAACTCCCAGCATGCCCGGACAGCCTCTGGCTTTGTTAAAGTGATCCCGTCACTACATCTTGGGGCACTAAATCACCAGCATATCTTTGTGCATCTGGGGTATAGTGATCCAAAAGTATCTATAGAGCGTCTGCAGTCATACATCATTGAAGGGGTACTCCGCCCCTAGACAAAGGATAGGGGATTAGATGTCTGATTATGGGCTCCTGCTGCTGGGGACCCCCGCGATGTCCCTGTTGCACCTGGCGTCCAGTTAGAGCGTCGGGTGCAGCGCCAGAGGCTCGTGATCTGACGGGCACGTCCCGCTCGTGACGTCATGACCATGCCACCACAATGCAAGTCTATGGGAGGGGGCGTGATGGATGTCACACCCCCTCCCATAGGCTTGCATTGAGGGGGCATGGCCGTGATGTCACAAACAGGGCGTGGCCGTGATGTCACGAGCCTCAGCTTCGCATCGCCAGTCATCCGGCATGGAGCAAAGTTCACTCTGTGCATCGGATGTCTGGGGTGCTGCAGCCATGCTGGATGACTGGCGATGCGGGGCAAAGGCTCGTGTCATCACGGCCACACCCCCTTTATGTAAGTCTATGGGAGGGGGCGTGGCGGCCGTCAAGCCCCCTCCCATAGACTTGCATTGAGTGGGCGTGGCAGTGATGTAACAGTTGGGGCATGGCGTGACCTCACGAGCCTCAGGCACGGCACCCGTTGCTCTAAATGAATGCTGGGTGCAGCAGGGAGATTGTGGGAGGTCCCCAGTGGTGGGACCCCCGCGATCAGACATCATATCCCCTATCATTTGGATAGGGGATAAGATGTCTAGGGGCGGAGTACCCCTTTAAGCATTTAAACATCAATGGAGAAAAATAGACATGGTCTCACACCTACATCTTGCAAAAAGATTCTGTTCTTCTCAGTATGTATACTATCATAAAGTGATCATAAAGTGCTAGTCCGCTAGCCATGTCATGGTCACCTGTATATAGTGGGTCCCTAACGCCCCTAGCATTAAATGGCACTACGCTGGGTGGCAACCAACACCGCTGCAAAGACAGCTCCATAGGGGGAATGGCCCAGTGGCAGAGTAGCCCCAATGCTGCCCAACCAAGCCACCCACAGACATGGTTCCACAGCTGCCATGTTCTGTTCCTCTATTAATGAGTTACATTTGTATTCTATCCCCTTTCATAGCCAGCACTCCACCCATTTGGCCCAGGCATTTTTAATCAGCAGGAGACTGAATAATGGTTTTCTCCTTGCATTCTCCCAGCCCTCTGGCAGGAAACACATAGTGGGTGTTCACACTGGTGTGATGTTCTGTGGCGGCTATTGTTTCTGTGTGGTGGTGTGGACAAGGGCCGGGGGATTGATCGGGCAGCAGTGGGGGGGCCTGGCCACTGAGTGGTTCCCCCTGTGGGCTTGGTGTTGCATCGATGGTGGTCGCGAACCAGGGATGTGTACTGTTAGTTTAGGGACCCACTCTTATCAGGTGGCCTTGACGGGGAAAGTGGGCTTACACGTTTTGTTCAGAAGGTACAAAATAACCTGTTCGTTTTAAAAATTATGCTAAGTAGCAATTAGATCATAGTACAAGATGTGGATGTGCGGCAATGTTCTGTTTCTCTAATTGTTTTGTTTTCTTATTCTTTAGCATTTATTTTACTGTATAGTCCATCTATACCTGTATCCAGCAGCTTCTGATGTATGTTCATGGCCCCGATTCAACCGCGAAGAGTAAATCTTGTGTCATTACTCTTTAAACAAAGTGCACTCTCCTTGACTTCATCTGCGCAGTTCTCATGCACCGGAAATCGCTGGATATGTATGAAAAAAAAAATTGTAATAATGTATGATAGTGGGAATAGGTAAACTTCATAAAGCCAGTTTTGGGTCATCAAACCACAGCTGCATAAGATCCAGAAAGTGTCTCTCAGCTGATGGCTCTTTGCAAAGATTTAAAATCATGTTTTTCTTCTAAGTCAGGGGCCAGTCTGAGCTGCATCATGCATGCCTCCTCGCTCCCCCTCCCCTCCCTGCTTGGCTTCCAGCACTATACAGCAGGGCAGGGAGGATTGGGGAGAGAACGGTGAAACATCAGAAACTACAGATATTAACTATGGTCACTTTTTTTTTTGTCACATCAACTTTATACAACACTAAAAATCTTCAAAAAAAAAATCTGCACAATTTGTGGTGGATTTGCCGCTGTGGATTTAAGTGCCACAGATTTTCTGCTGTGGTTCCCAGCATCTCCATCCCATGTGGTCCTACTCCTACTCTTTTTTTTTAATGTTAGACCAATAATCCAAAACATCTGATAATCTGACACTGTGATGATTCACATTCCGCGCGCAGCACACCCAGATCCCCTCACCGGCAGATGCAATTAATTTTTCCTAGATACGGTGGTAAGTCAGGAGTAATTGATGGGGGACAATTATGTCAGATGATTCTGATTGCTGTAATTAACATTACATCTAAAAGCTTATCGTGCTGATCAGTAAAATGATGTGTCGAGAATTCAAACAGAAACAGAAGTGGCGGCAGAAAATATTTCGGATTATTACACTTACTATGTGAAATACTTTAGAATTTCTAAATTCTGGTATCAATTGAACCTGAAAGGAGCTGGATAATTAGATGCTCTTAAAGGGGTACTTGGCCCCTAGACATCTTATTTCCTATCCAAAATATTGAAAATAAGATGTTTGATTGTGTGTGTGTGTGTGTGGGGGGGGGGGAGGTCTGGCCCATAATCTCCAGCCAGGCATTTGTTTTCAGAATGCCAACTTTGGGTGGGCGTGGTTGTGATGTCACGCCCCCTCCATTCATGTCTATAGAAGGGGGCGTGACCACTGTGGTCGCACGACCACAGCTGTCACGCCCCTGCCATAGACATGAATGGAGGGGGCGTGATGTCACCCGAAGCCGGCTGGGGTGCCGGGCTGGAGATCATGGGAAGTCCCAGAGGCCGGACCCCCCGCGATCAGACATCTTTCCTCTTATCCTTCGGATAGGGGATAAGATGTCTAGGGGCCAAGTACCCCTTTAATGGTCATAAAAATAGATTAAAAAATCCACTTGCAAGGTGGAATAAAATAATAATAAAAATAATATACAGATACATCTAATTGTTTCAAGAATTCATTGTAGAGTAATTCCACCATGGAAATGAAAATATTTTGAGCATTTATATTATGAAAAAGTAGAAGATTTCGGGGACTCATTGTAATCATTGAGAAGCTCCACGATTGGGCAATTGAGGGCTACACCTTGCCAGTAAAAAGATGCAAACTGTAGCACAAAGATATCTTGTGCAATAATCTGCTATTTTTTTATGCCAAAAAAGTGTTGCAAATGCCTCAATAAATTAGCTTCATAAGCCTTGTCTGCACATCAGGATTGAAATATTGTATAATTTGCTGCATTGTGTTGGCTGCCAGAGTGCAGAAGATTTACCCAAGGGTTATCCTCATTGGCACAACAGGCTGATCCATGGTGTTTGCATCCAATGTACCCGACAAGCTTCTTACTTACACTGTCGAAACAACACAGTTAAAACAAAATACTGTGCAGGAATTGTCTCTATCATATTAATATTGGCTGTTCAAAGGGATGGAGAGAAAGTGCAGCTGCATCCCCCTCCATCCCCTTTTACTATGTAGTATTACTGTGGAGGCTCCTGGGGGGGGGGCAGCGGCAACCCATTCTTTGCCCTCCTAGAATGTACTAGTAAAGGCTGATAGAAGGTGAAGATTCCATGACTATGTTATAAGGATATACGAGAGAGAGAGAGAAACTGCAGATGCATCCCCTTGCTTTCCCTCTTACTATTTACTATTACAGTGGTCCCTCAACATACAATGATAATTAGTTCCAAACGAGCCATCGTTTGTCAAATCCATTGTATGTTGAGGGATTCGTGCAATGTAACGTATAGGAAGCTGTACTCACCTGTCCCCGCCGCTCGCGATGGTGTCCCCGCCGCTCGCGATGGTGACCACGAGCCTCCGCTGGGCTCTCCTGGTCTTCTCCGGTCCTCCGCTGTCTTCTCCGGTCCTCTTCTGTCTTCTCCGGTCCTCTTCTGTCTTCCGCAAGGCCTTACTGGGCCTGCGTAGCGACGTCATTACGCCGCTGCGTACGCCATTTCTATTGGATGACGTGCGCAGCAGCGTATTGACGTCATCGGAGAGGGCCGAGAAGACACCGGAAGACCAGCGCTGGACCCGGAGGGCACCCCGGAGCATCGTGGAGGGGTAAGTAATACTAACCGCACCACACGGGGAACATTAAGCTGCTATCAGGCAGCAGCTTAAGCATTTTGCGCTGCCGGATAGAACTTAATGGGATGGCCCCGACATAAAAAAGCATCGTATGTTGATGCTGACATCGACATGCGATGGCCTCTGATCGTATATCGATTTGATCATATGTCGGGGCCATCGTAGGTCGGGGGGTCACTGTACTGAGGAGGCTGCTAGAAGGTGAAGGATATGCAAGAGAGAGAGAGACTGCAGCTGCATCCCCCACCTTCCGCTTTTACTATTTACTATTACTGAGGAAGTTGCTAGAAGGGGAAGGAAATGTCACCATTATCTAATACGATATCCAAGAAAGAGAGAGAGAGAGAGAGAGAGAGAGAGAGACACAGAGAGACAGAGAGAGAGAGAGAGAGAAATTGCAGCTGCATCCCCCACGATCCACTTTTACTATTTATTATTACTGTGGAGGCTAATAGAAGGTAAAGCAGTTGTCACTACTATCTAATAGGATATACGAGAGAGAGAGAGAGAGAGAGAAACTGCAGTTGCATCCCCCTCCTTTCTTTCTTACTATTGACTATGACTGAGGAGACTTCTAGAAGGTGACGTGCCACTGCTATAGTTATAGTGCCCATTTTTATGTGTACACCAAAATATATATGTACCAATACATATCTATTTCACCAAGAAAACGTGTTATCACCCCTCCCCCATTCTCCGTTGGGATCTCAGATTATAAGGTGTATTACTTAGGAGCCCTGAGAGCCAAGTGCCCATGGTTAAAGCCGCTCCCTGAGAAGATCTGCCTTTATGTATCATAAAAATGCCAAATGGGCGAAAGCAGTGATACATAAAATGGGGAAACCATCCGAATTCTCTCAATCTGTTTACTGTTATTTATATGGAATTTGAATGAGCTGTTTTATTATATTTCATTCTCACCATAAGGGGGTTCATCACTATGAGGCTGAATTGTATTATAGCTTTCTGATTCCTTCTTTCACAGATATACTTATTTGAAAAACGTATTTCTGTGATTTACATCTGTCTTTGGCCATTGCATTTTTATTGCACATTACAAGGAAACACATCTTTTATGTCAAGTACAATTTGCATCTCACTTGATCTACTGACACTTATAGGAAGCTAAGAACACAGAAATAAGGAAGCTAAATGCACGTTGCCTGTGGCGAGAATATTCACATCACGCAGTATTAATGCCGTACCTGCTTGGATTTTTCTTTATTATAAAAAAAAATAACACATAGAAGTGCACGGTTTATCCTAACATCCCCTGTGGTTATCATTGGAGATGGTGGGTTGGGATCAGTATTAGTGTTGAGCGGCATAGGCCATATTCGAATTCGCGAATATTCGCGAATATATGGACGAATATTCGTCATATATTCGCGAATATTCGCATATTCGTCATATCCTCGTTTTATTTTCGCATATGCGAAAATTCGCGCATACGAAAATTTACAGATGTGAAAATTAGCATATACAAAATTAACATACGCGAAAATTCGCATATGCGAAAATGTACATATGCAAATTTTCGCATATGCGAATTTCCGCACGCCAGTCTCACACAGTAGTATTACAGCCTTCTTTACACCACACAAGCTGGAAGCAGAGAGGGATGATCACTGTGATGTGTACTGTGAAGAAAAAAAAAAAAAAAAACGAATATTCGTAATTACGAATATATAGCGCTATATTCGCGAAATTCGCGAATTCGCGAATATACGATATTCGCGAATAATATTCGAATTGCGAATATTCGCGAGCAACACTAATCAGTATATGGTATACAGAGAGAGAACAGCAGGAAGGGTATTCCTGGAGTGCACGTAGGGAAATTGGAAAGTTCCCCCCCCCCCCTCCAGCATGCAGAAGGAAACATTAAGGGTAGGGTCACACGTAGTGCATCAACAGCATATCTCATGTTGCGGATGCGCACTCACAAGAACAAGCTCCCTTCTGCAGCCGTGTAGCTCCGCGTGTCTGCTCGTAGGGGCAGATTTCCGCAACATGAGATACTCTACGGATGTGCTACGTGTGACCCTAACCCAAATGTGTGCATGTAATTGCAACCCATAACAGTCTATAGCGAGCAAAGGTAAGGGTTACACGTAACGCATCCACAGCGTATCTCAGGCTGCGGATGTGCAGACAGCACTCACAAGATCAAGCTCCCTGCTGCAGGTAGCTCTGTGTGTCTGCTCTGCCTCTACGAGCAGACACACAGAGCTACTTGGCATCAGCAGGGAGCTCACTCTTGTGAGTGCAGTTGGTGCATACGCAGTGTGAGATATGCTGCAGATGCGTTACGTGTGACCCTTTCCTTTTCTTGCTCTAGATTGTTATGGGTTGCTATTGCACGACACTTTAGTGATCTGATCAGATCTGTTTTAGCAATACTATTATTTCGTACAATTAATTTATGCAGACTTTCTCAGTAACTATTCAATTCTCACACCATCCTTTGAACTCAGTT
The DNA here is from genome assembly GCF_029499605.1 of Hyla sarda. NCBI lineage: Eukaryota > Metazoa > Chordata > Amphibia > Anura > Hylidae > Hyla > Hyla sarda. Next base: position 218,618,965 of record NC_079195.1, read on the forward strand.
ACTGTAGATATTTTACAGTGGGCGCCTCTAATTAGTTGCAGAAAAAAATGTAATTTAATTGGGAGGATTTACAAAGCAATGTGCTAGAATTCTGTAGGCAGTTGCACCAAAAAACACTAAAGGTGGTGGGGGTGATGGTGGATGGGTCGATTTATGAAGACCGACATCACATATGCCAATCTAGGGATGGATTGGCTGGAGAGAGACACAGACAGAGAGAGACACAGATATAGAAATGTGTCTGTGACCAAGCTGGGGCTTAGCGTTAGCCTTTAAAATAGCTATTGCTAACTCTCATTATTACCCCGATCTCTCAAGGGTGCTGGTAAGAGGAGAGTACTGTCAGGCCTAGAGCATCAAAAAAATAGGTACTGGGGTAATTATGGGTGGCTAGAATTAGTTGTTTTATGGGCTAAGGCTAATCAGCCAGCTTCCTTTACTAAGCCAAAAATAAATATGAAAATAACACACGCAAGGTTTTAAAAACTTTATGAAAATAAAAACATCTTGAGTTACCCTCATTAACTCCTTCATAAATAAAAAAAATCTTCTGTCTTCTTTTTCAAATTCTGAAGTAGTCCTGGTCTTCTTAGTGTAAAACATTTAAAAAAGAAAAAAGGGAAAAAACATAATTACATCTCCAAAGTCTTCTCCCTGCAAAAGCAGAAAGATTTCTGGCACACAGTTAGAAAAATGTTCTGCTTCTGGCAGGGAAACCCCATACATGCAGGCAATTGGCAGCAAACCAACAAATTTAGATTTTGATTCATTAAGTTCTGGAAATCTGATGGCTGTTATAATAAGCCAGAGGAGTCAATTGTTTGCCATTTGGCTTTGCCATTATTAAAGATAAGTGAGACTCCTGAAATTAGTTTAGGGTCCAATTCTTTCGAATTAGTCTTAAGATTTAATTTGGTCAGAATAAACTTGGACTGAATCAGAAGAGCCCTGATTGCCCTTTTAGGATTCATGCTTGTTTTTTTTAAATCCTTTGCAGGGTAGGGTTCCCAGCAGCAGCAGTACAGTATGTAATATGGACTACACAGAAGATGTGTGGCTAGGTAGGGCTAGAAGTTGTAAAGTTCTATTAGCACTAGTATAAGAATTAATTGTAGTAGTAGAAGTAGTAGTAGTAGTAGTAGTAGTAGTAGTAGTAGTAGAAGTAGCACACGATGGACAAGGCAGGAGATTTGGGGCTTTGTAGGGCTAGAAGTAGTAGTAGTAATAGTAGTAGTAGTAGTAGTAGTAGTAGTACTAGCATTCAGTACAGAACATGAACATGATGGACATGGCAGGAGAAGTTTGGGACTGTCTAGTGCTACTTCTATATAGCGGCTTCTAGTTTAAAAAATGAGTCTGAAATTAATTTGAAAAGATTTATATATTCGCAAAATCTTAAATTTTTTTTTTGCCAATCCAGAGCCAATTCGAATTGTTGTGCACCTGTCTGGTCACCATGATGTCACTCAGGACGGAGCTTCACTCAATACAACTTTTGAAAATCCTGGAAATAAAGTTCCTTGCGTCAATAATAAGTCTATTCCTTCTCCATTCAGCTTCTAACTATAATGCAGGGAAGAAACAATTCATGGCATCCATGTAAGAAGAAAGAGCCGTAATTAGTGTTCCGAGGTCCTAGCAAACATTAACACTCCTAATATTCTCATTTGCATCTCCTTCCAGAGAACCTTTATCTTTGGCTTTTTGCAGAAACCTGTTTCCCCTTTTCTGCAGATAAAAATTCCGGCTGAAGACATTTAAATGAGAATATTAGTGTGTTTATATAGACGCGCTAATGGCTTTCCTATCTTTATTACACCTTCTATGGCAAAGCCTTTTTTTTTTCTTTTTCGCTAATTTCCACCTCCACCTTCCAGGCAGTGGTATTCATCCACTACGGGCTCAGTCAAGCAGAATTAGTTGCCAAGCTGGTGTTGATGATGAGTCAGAGGAATGAATTTACTTGTTTTCCAATGGCTGGGCGCTCAAGGCGTTCCCTTCCCCCGTCCGCTGTACGTAATTAATGTATGTAGGAAGACGATAGTCCCTGCCCGCATACACTCATTACAGTTTCATTACAGCACCTGATAAACTACAAGAGTGTGCACTGTCAGGCCCTTGTGGCAAGGGTTGGGAACATAGATTTAATTAAATACCATAGTTTACTCTGCATACCAAACCTTGTTCTATTAGCAGGGACCACCACTGGGTGTTCCTGGGCCTCAATGGGAAATGTGTAACATGGCCCCTGCTTGTAATGTGCCATTTATAAGACAGGGGCCTTCTGAAGTTTGGGCCTCCTCAGGCTCCAAGCCCTGGGTCACCTCTGCGCACCCCATAGCTACATCTCTGGCTACATCCCTGTTCTAAGATATTACATTAATGACCAAACACCTTTTTCTCTCCATTTACCTTCATATTCAAAGTACCCCACCTCCAGAAGGAGACACAGTGACTTCCAGGAATGCTCCAGTAGATGTCCCCACAAGCTTTCCCCCTTCTAGAGGTGAGTTACTTTGAATATTTTTTTTCCAGTGAGCATTGCATGGCCTATAACACTCCACACCTTTTTGGATGCACTTTCCAAGGAGAAACTCAACCATACTCTACCACATACCGGAAACTATTATTTTACTTTTTTTTTGTAATATATATTGCAAGCAGATTTACTATTGGTTGTTCCTAAATTACTCTATATAGTCCTACGAGTTGTCAGTCGGTTGCAGTAAAATTGTAGCATTACTTTGATACATGTGTAACACAGAATTGAAGCATGTGTGGGGGGTTTGGGGGTTGGTTGTCGTCCTCGAGTCTGGGCACAAAAGAAGGGAGGGGAACCAAGAGTGAAGGGAAGAGTAGAGTACAATGGGGTAGAGAAAAGTTGTGTTGACAAGAGGTTATATTAATGCCAAATACAGAGACACAGTAGCGGAGAACATCTAAGAGTGAAAAAGGTGCTGGAGGGAGGATAGTAACCTTGGGGTATATTCGTAAGAGACCCGATCCTAGCAGAGCCGGAGCACCTGCTATTTTGTAACCAGGTTAACCCACCATCTTCCTTGGGGCCAAAGCAGCAACTTACAAAATGTACTGTGCCTTGACTTGAAAAGAGGGTAAAGCTAGACCCCAGGTCGGTCAACTTAAAGGGGTATTCTGGCCAAATACATCTTATAGAATATATCTACCCCGAAACACATTATTGTCCTTTTTATTATTTGTTTGTTGGAAGAAACTTGACTAAAGATCCACCTTATAGCTGTCGGGAGAATGCAGCTAAAGGCTGTCTGGGCATGCTGGCAGTAGCAGTATGACAAAACACTGCCTTATCTCCTGGGAATAATGACCTGAGATGTTCTGTGGGCTCAGTAGGAGACAAACTGGGGCAGAATACATGTATGTTTTTTTTTTGTTTGTTTTTTGGGGTGGGGTGGAGGGGTGGGGGGAATTAACTGTTCAGTAATTTTGTTTTTCTCCTGATTTTTATTTTTAATCTCATCACTCAGGCAGCAAATGAAAATACGTCTCCATCTCTTGTTCTGCACGGCTGCTCTACACTGACATCCTGAATTGCTAATGCCTACCTGTTACAGTAAAAATATGTCAATTATATCCAACCCGAGAGATGCACTTTATAACAGTCTTGTGAAGAGGGGGCGCCGGGGCGACATTTTTATTTAGGATTAATCTGCTACTTATAATGGGAGAGGAGCTACAATATGCAGAGAAGAGTTTATACTGTATGCAGTGTCCAGCCAAGTATAAACCGGCATCTGCGGCGGCAGGCGGCACCTACACATTTGCTTCCCTCCGCTGGCTCTATCTGACAACTTTGAGATCTATATGATATGTCGGACTCACCGTGAATGCAGATGAGGGGACTGATGTCGTCGGAGACTCTTTGAGGCTGGCGGTGCTGTCAGTGGAAAACACAAGCATAGATTTATCATTTCCTAACTCCATAACCAGTAGAATTACATATTATTTAAATGGGCAAAAACATTTTATATACTGCAGATAATAACATGTGTAATATACAGTGTTTAAAAATTGTGACTATTTTTGAGTGAACAAAAGCTCTATACTTCTTACCACTAGGGGTCCTTCCACTGTCCAGAACACTGTCTTGTCCCTGCAGGTATTGCCATTGTGCCTCAGCTGGCATAAAATACAGGAAGTAAGGGCAGGACAAGCAGGGCTCTGTGCAGGCTCCTGGCTGGTTAATCATCCTGCTGTGTGAGACGGGGGCGTGTCATAGAGCCTCAGTGCACAGAGCAGCCAGGTGTCAGCTCTGGGGAGAGAGGAAGAAAGTTCCCACATGAGATGTGAGGGCAAGCAAGGGAATGACCCCCTTCTCATCAGTGAACTGCATGCATTGTGAGCAACATAAACAAGGAAATTAGGAGCCATAATGTAATGTCTGGCTTCTAACACGAAAAGTTAAATTACTCTAGTTGGGCTGGAGCTGCTTAGAGCTCACCTGTGTCATCTGGGTGTGGTTCTAAGCTCTGCTACCTATCAGGAAGGTGTATCCCTGATCACCTTCCTAAATAAGCTAAGAACAGGGATCAGTTCAATGTCTGTGAAAGGTTATACCTTAGCTGACACCTCCAGCATACTGGATACCTGCTTGTTTATTTATCTTTGGCTTTTCCCTTGACTCTTCTCTTGCTCTGAGTTCCTCTACTCCGCTATTTCCTGGTACCGACCTCGGCTAGACTGACATTGTTAGACTGACTGTATGTTTGTGTGCCTCCGGCTGTTCCCCAACTCCTACTGTTTTTGTAATTTATTATTTTGGCAACGCTGCCCCAGCACTTAACAGGAAGGGTTTGTCATCGTGGTTGTCGATCCATCACTTATGGTGGATAGGTAGTACGTAGGGAAAGTGGCTGTGGGTGAGTTAGGGCTTCACTGTTCCCTGCCCATACGTGACACATAAAATGATAAAAAAAACAAGATTTAAGCACACAAAAAGGATAAGGAAAGGAAGAAAGAAAATGCTACTCAGCTCATCACCCAGTGTGCGCAGGATCCTTGGGCAGACTGGTATGTTTTGATGTCAGGAGCCTGGGCAGCAGGATATTGAGGGCCATATCCTGTTCAAGTAGATTAAATGAAGAAAACTTCATGGCTCTTACATGAAAAAATATCTAAAAACTACAAGTTTATTAGAAATACATGGAAAAACATGGAGCACAATTTGTTGGATAAAATGATAAAAGGATGAGGATAATAGGATGAGGATAAGAATAAGAATTCAGGTAGAAAAAACAGGCATGGTCACACATCTACAATGATCTAATTGCTTCTCAGCATAATATCAAAAACTAACAGGTAGTTAGTATACATTTTTGATCAAAAAGTACAAGCCCACTCGCCACGTCAAGGCCACCTATTTAGAGTGGGTCCCTAACGTCCCTAGCATAAAATGGTGCAGCACCGGGCGGCGCCCACCACCGCCGCGGCACCAGTGCCAGTGCCGATGGGGGGGGGGGGGGGGGAAACGACCCACTGGCAGAGTGGCCCCAATGCCACTCAAACCAGTCTATGGGCCGCACCCCGCCACAGACACGGCACCACGGCAGCAATGGACGCCGCACAGCACCACACCAGTGTGAACAGGGTGTTACAGCACACTTACCATGCTCTCACAGTCAGACTGGGAGGCTGCTAGGAAAGAAATGGCCCTTGTGTAGCTAACTACTACTTATATAGGGTTGGGCTGAGGGGGTGAGGAAGAGTGCAGACACATGTTCAAACAAAAAAAAGAGGGGATAGAAAACACAATGTGAATTCGGGTAGAAAAAACAGGCATGGTCGAACATCTACAATCTTGTATAATGATCTGATTGCTTCTCAGCATAATATCAAAAACTAACAGGTAGTTAGTATACATTTTTGATAAAATGTTTGAACATGTGTCTGCACTCTTCCCCAGCCCCTCAGCCCAACCCTATATAAGTAGTAGTTAGCTACACATGGGCCATTTCTTTCCTAGCAGCCTCCCAGTCTGACTGGGAGAGCATGGTAAGTGAGCTGTAGCACCCTGTTCACACTGGTGTGGTGCTGTGCGGCGTCTGTTACTGCCATGGCGCCGTGTCTGTGGGGAGGTGCGACCCATAGACTGGCTTGAGGGGCATTGGGGCCGCTTTGCCAGTGGGTCGTTCCCCCTGTGGGCACTGGTGTCGCGGCGGTGGTGGTCACCGCCCAGTGCTACACCATTTTATGCTAGGGACATTAGGGACTCACTCTAAATAGGTGGCCTTGACGTGGCGAGTGGGCTTTGTACTTTTAATTAAAACGTATACTAACAACCTGTTAGTTTTTGAAATTATGCTGAGAAGCAATCAGATCATTATACAAGATTGTAGATGTGCGACCATGTCTTTCTTCTACCTGAATTCACATGAGGATAAGAATAAGCCTGGACAATTACATTCAATTTTTTTTATCGTGTGACAGGAAAAACAAAAATTAGCATCAAAGTTTTGCTTATTTTTTTTTTTTACTTATATAGTTTTGCAGAAAAAAAATTCTGTACTTATTATTCCTATCACTATATGGCTCTCTGCAGTATTAACAGTAGAGGCGTCTAAATATCAGTGCTTTGTGTTGGATGTTGCTGGTACACACCTCTTCCTATAACAGCACTCCCTGTGGTCAGCCTTGGTATTACAAGTAGAATTTAGAGATGCTACTGTTCGTATAGTGATACAAAAATTTTAAGAACCTTAAAATGTTCCATTGGGTGGACAATAAATGGTCTCTGCTTCTTCTCCAGTCATTTCTATGTAAATCCTGCTCATACTTTTGAATTGGTTTCTATGGCTACAGCCATTGGCAGAAATAAGTCTAGACATAAGTCATCGGGTGTGACAACATGCTGATACCTTTATCCACTCAGACATATAGTGCATTTATAATATTTTTAGACCCTTTAACTGTTTCACATTTGTTTTATACTGTAGCCTTTTTTATTTTTTTTATTTTGCTAAAATAATAAAAAGATAAAAAAAATGTCCTCCATAATTCTGCCCTGAATATCTCTTAATGACAAACTGGAAACAAAATGTTACACATCTTGCTAAATTATTGAAATATAAAAATCTCACAGTGACATAAGTATTCATTCCCTTTACTCAGGACTTAGGTGAAGCCCCTTTGGCAGTGATTCCAGCCTCCAGTCTTCTTGGGGATGAGGCCACAAGGTTTACACACCTGGATTTGGGGATTTTATTCCATTCTTCTCTGCAGATCCTCTCAGGCTGTGGGGATATGGGGACTGTCGGTGGAAGCCATTTTCTGGTCTCCCCAGATATGTTCCACTGGGTTCAAGCTCTGGGCCACTCAAGGACATTCACAGAGTGGTCCCTAAGCTGCTTTTGTATTGTCTTGGCCATGTGCTTAGGGGCATTGTCTTCTTGGAAGGTGAAGCACAACCTGATCCAGAGCTCTGGACCACAGGCTGGGCTTCACCTTCCAACAAGACAATGCCCCTAAGCACATGGCCAAGACAACACAAAAGCAGCTTAGGGACCACTCTGTGAATGTCCTTGAGTGGCCCAGCCAGAGCATGAACCCAGTGGAACATCTCTGGGGAGACCATAAAATGGCTTCCACCGACAGGTGATGGGCAGTGCCTGGTTTCCTCCAGACATGATGCTGCCCTCATCATGATCACTGTAGGGATGGTATTGGGCAGGTGATGGGCAGTGCCTGGTTTCCTCCAGACATGATGTTGCCCCCACCATGATCACTGTAGGGATGGTATTGGGCAGGTGATGGGCAGTGCCTGGTCTCCTCCAGACATGATGCTGCCCCCACCATGATCACTGTGGGGATGGTATTGGGCAGGTGATGAGCAGTGCTTGGTTTCCTCCAGATATGATGCTGCCCCCACCACGATCACTGTAGGGATAATATTGGGCAGGTGATGGGCAGTACCTGGTTTCCTCTAGACATGACGCTGCCCCCACCATGATCACTGTAGGGATGGTATTGGGCAGGTGATGGGCAGTGCCTGGTTTCCTCCAGACATGATGCTGCCCCCTCCATGATCACTGTAGGGATGGTATTGGGCAGGTGATGGGCAGTACCTTTTTTCCTCCAGACATGATGCTGCCCCCTCCCTGCTTCGCTGTAGGGATGGTATAGGGCAGGTGATGGGCCGTGCCTGGTTTCCTCCAGACATGATGCTGCCCCCACCATGATCACTGTAGGGATGGTATTGGGCAGGTCATGGGCCGTGCCTGGTTTCCTCCAGACATGATGCTGCCCCCACCATGATCTCTGTAGGGATGGTATTGGACAGGTGATGGGCAGTGCCTGGTTTCTCCCAGACATGATGCTGCCCCCACCATGATCACTGTAGGGATGGTATTGGGCAGGTGATGGGCAGTGCCTGTGAGGCGAATAAGCCAAAGACCCTGGTGCACATAATCGCCCATAGACAAGGTCTCCGCTTTCTGTGCGCTGAATTGCTCTGATAAAAAAAAGTCACATGATTTCATTTCAATAAATGCAAATTCATCATCACAATTATCATCAGCATCAGTGGCAATAATAAAAAGAAGAAGAAAACGAGTAACAAAAAAAATAAGTCAAATAAAATAAAAAAGGAGGAAACGTAAAATGTAGAACATAAATGATCGGGCGCTCGGAAAATCACATTCATTTATAAATCAGCGTTTGATCAATAACAGTAATTCTGCTTAAATTATATAAGCCTCTCTGAGCATATTGAGAGACTGGGAAACCGGTCGCCATGGAAACAGAAATCTACGTTCATGCTTTTGCAGCGCACCGCACCTCCCACCTCGGAGTGGTTTTGATTTTTACTAGTCCCCCCCACAAATCTGCATGCATGGTGAATCCGACATATCATAGAGATCTCAAAGTTGTCAGGTGGAGAGGAAGGTGAATGTGAAGGGGCCACCGATAGACGATGGTTGTATATGAGCTCTTCTCTGCAGATTGTACCACCTGGACCCTAAACCTCCCACCCTACCTTTTCTCTCTCTCAAGTATAAGCAGCTGATAACTATTAATCAAAAAAAAAATGGCGCCCCCCCCCCCCATTTTCGGGAGATGATTATCAAGTACATCTCTAAGGCTGATATCATTGACGTTTTTTTCTGCCGTAGCAGGTAGACATTAGCCATTCAGGATGTCAGCATTGAGCAGCCATTCATGGTAATGGAGACAGGAGAAAGAATCCTAAAAATATAAATGGTTAATTTCCCCCCCCCCCTTCCCCCTCCTCTGTTTTACTATTTTACCATTGACCCTCCTATTGAGTAACACAGATATTACAGAGCGTGTGCTCCCATGCGTGAACCCGGATTTTGCCGTGAATGGATAAAGTAGACTACAAAGAGACACTAAAAGCTACCGCCAAAAGCTGTGGACTTTCTTATGCAATCTATTGTAACCTGTTATCTGCTTTACGTTATATTTCCAGTGCTCGGAAGCTCATACATACAGAGGGGTCAGATGACTGTGCAACTGTCCATAACTACTATAATACTGACCTCTATGTACAAGAATATAACTGCTTTACTATAATACTGCCTCCTATATACAAGAATATAACTACTATAATACTGCTCCTATATTCAAGAATATAACTACTATAATACTGCCTCCTATATACAAGAATATAACTACTATAATACTGCTCCTATATACAAGAATATAACTACTATAATACTGCTCCTATATACAAGAATATAACTACTATAATACTGCTCCTATATACAAGAATATAACCACTATAATACTGCCTCCTATATACAAGAATATAACTACTATAATACTGCCCTCTATGTACAAGAATATAACCACTATAATACTGCCTTATATATACAAGAATATAACTACTATAATACTGCTCCTATATACAAGAATATAACTACTATAACACTGCCTCCTATATACAAGAATATAACTACTATAACACTGCCTCCTATATACAAGAATATAACTACTATAATAATGTTCCTATATACAAGAATATAACTACTATAATACTGCTCCTATATACAAGAATATAACTACTATAATACTGCCCCCCTATATACAAGAATATAACTACTATAATACTGCTCCTATATACAAGAATATAGCTATTATAATACTGTCTCCTATGTACAAGAATATAACTACTATAATACTGCTCCTATGTACAAGAATATAACTACTATAATACTGCTCCTAAATACAAGAATATAACTACTATAATACTGCTCCTATATACAAGAATATAACTACTATAACACTGCCTCCTATATACAAGAATATAACTACTATAACACTGCCTCCTATATACAAGAATATAACTACTATAATACTGCAATATATACAAGAATATAACTACTATAATACTGCCCCTATATACAAGAATATAACTACTATAATACTGCTCCTATATACAAGAATATAACTACTATAATACTGCCCTATATACAAGAATATAATTACTATAATACTGCCTCCTATATACAAGAATATAACTACTATAATACTGCTCCTATATACAAGAATACAACTACTATAATACTGCTCCTATATACAAGAACATAACTACTATAATACTGCTCCTATATACAAGAATATAACTACTATAATACTGCTCCTATATTCAAGAATATAACTACTATAATACTTCTCCTATATACAAGAATATAACTACTATAATACTGCTCCTATATACAAGAATATAACTGCTATAATACTGTCTCCTATATACAAGAATATAACTACTATAATACTGCTCCTATATACAAGAATGCAACTACTATAATACTGCTCCTATATACAAGAATATAACTACTATAATACTGTCTCCTATGTACAAGAATATAACTACTATAATACTGCTCCTATATACAAGAATATAACTACTATAATACTGCCTCCTATGTACAAGAATATAACTACTATAATACTGCCTCCTATATACTAGAATATAACTACTATAATACTGCTCCTATATGCAAGAATATAACTACTATAATACTGCTCCTATATACAAGAATATAACTACTATAATACTGCTCCTATATACAAGAATATAACTACTATAATACTGCTCCTATATACAAGAATACAACTACTATAATACTGCTCCTATATACAAGAATACAACTACTATAATACTGCTCCTATATACAAGAACATAACTACTATAATACTGCTCCTATATACAAGAATATAACTACTATAATACTGCTCCTATATTCAAGAATATAACTACTATAATACTTCTCCTATATACAAGAATATAACTACTATAATACTGCTCCTATATACAAGAATATAACTGCTATAATACTGTCTCCTATATACAAGAATATAACTACTATAATACTGCTCCTATATACAAGAATGCAACTACTATAATACTGCTCCTATATACAAGAATATAACTACTATAATACTGTCTCCTATGTACAAGAATATAACTACTATAATACTGCTCCTATATACAAGAATATAACTACTATAATACTGCCTCCTATGTACAAGAATATAACTACTATAATACTGCTTCCTATATACTAGAATATAACTACTATAATACTGCTCCTATATGCAAGAATATAACTACTATAATACTGCTCCTATATACAAGAATATAACTACTATAATACTGCTCCTATATACAAGAATATAACTACTATAATACTTCCTCCTATATACAAGAATATAACTACTATAATACTGCCCTGTATACAAGAATATAACTACTATAATACTGCCCCTATATACAAGAATATAACTACTATAATACTGCTCCTATAAACAAGAATATAACTACTATAATACTGCCCTATATACAAGAATATAACTACTATAATACTGCCCTATATACAAGAATATAACTACTATAATACTGCCTCCTATATACAAGAATATAACTACTATAATACTGCTCCTATATACAAGAATACAACTACTATAATACTGCTCCTATATACAAGAATACAACTACTATAATACTGCTCCTATATACAAGAATATATCTACTATAATACTGCCTCCTATATACAAGAATATAACTAATACAATACTGCCTCCTATATACAAGAATATAACTACTATAATACTGCTCCTATATACAAGAATATAACTACTATAATACTGTCTCCTATATACAAGAATATAACTACTATAATACTGCTCCTATATACAAGAATATGACTACTATAATACTGCTCCTATATACAAGAATATAACTACTATAATACTGCTCCTATATACAAGAATATAACTACTATAATACTGCTCCTATATACAAGACTATAACTACTATAATACTGCTCCTATATACAAGAATATAACTACTATAATACTGCTCCTATATACAAGAATATAACTACTATAATACTGTCTCCTATATACAAGAATATAACTACTATAATACTGCTCCTATATACAAGAATATAACTACTATAATACTGCTCCTATCTACAACAATATGAATACTATAATACTGCTCCTATATACAAGAATATAACTACTATAATACTGCTCCTATATACAAGAATATAACTACTATAATACTGCTCCTATATACAAGAATATAACTACTATAATACTGCTCCTATATACAAGAATATAACTACTACAATACTGCTCCTATATACAAGGATATGAATACTATAATACTGCTCCTATATACAAGAATATAACTACTATAATACTGCTCCTATATACAAGAATAAAACTACTATAATACTGCTCCTATATACAAGAATATAACTACTATAATACTGTCCCCTATATACAAGAATATAACTACTATAATACTGCTCCTATATACAAGAATATAACTACTATAATACTGCTCCTATATACAAGAATATAACTACTATAATACTGCTCCTATATACAAGAATATAACTACTATAATACTGCTCCTATATACAAGAATATAACTACTATAATACTGCTCCTATATACAAGAATATAACTACTATAATACTGTCCCCTATATACAAGAATATAACTACTATAATACTGCTCCTATATACAAGAATATAACTACTATAATACTGCTCCTATATACAAGAATATTATTAACCTTTTGTTACTATTCCATCTTTATGTATTCTTTAGTGAGAGATGTCAGGGCTGGGCATATAACACACACACACACACACACATATATAAATGTATATATATATATATATATATATATATATATATATATATACTATGCTGCTCCAGAACTTGTACACTTAGTTCATGAAATAAGTTGTGTAACTGAGTTAAGAAAGTTCTCTCACTTCTCTTTTACAATATTCTGACAGAGATTAACACCAAAAGATTGTTACAAATTCTGTGGACAGTAAATAAACATCGATTGTGCAAATCATTAAGCAAAGTGTTTTGTATAGATTGACCTAAAAACCTAAAACGTTGTGTTATTGACCGTAAAATGAACAGACTTGTGTAGACCAGAGAAGACTGGACAGAGGAAGGATATGTGACTTGTAGAAAACTCAAGTTTGATAAATAGATGGAGACAAAGATGGATGGATAACTGGATAGATAGATACACAAAGAAATGCGGAGACAGCACAGCCGGAGTAATCACACAGCAGGTGGGTGCAAGCCAAGTTTCCAACAGTCCCAGTCGCAGATTGTACAGGTAAGCATCCATAGTTGCTAAGGGATACAACAAGGATTCTTGCAGTGTGACGCGTTTCAGCCCGCAGGGCCTTAGTCATACACCACATGGTGTATGACTAAGGCCCTGCGGGCTGAAACGCGTCACACTGCAAGAATCCTTGTTGTATCCCTTAGCAACTATGAATTTTAACCAATAAAGAAGTTCCTTTTGCATGAGAGGCTGCGCTGGACATCCCTTCCTTTTAACATACAAACTCGATCTCAAGATTAAGCTTCATAAGTTCACATAAAGACATATGCACAAAACATACGGATTCCGGGGGTCGTCAGGAGCAACCTACCATTGCACGCTCTATACAGATCATGGTTGCGACTTTGTGTCACTGGAAATGCGCATCATCAACACGTGGTGTGCGCGCAGCCTATGGTGTACACAATGAAGGAAATATCATCACTGCCGGCCCTGATTTCGTGTTTGCGAATGCGCAGAACACATCAGACATTAGTTGCAGCCATATATAATAAGGGCATTGAAGATATTATCACTGCCCTGGGTCCGTGTCTGCGCGTGCGCAGAACACATCAAGCAATCGGCACGGCCTTATGTAAGAAGAGCAAGTCACTAAGTGTATACTATGTGTAGATGCACGCATTATATATTCCTATACTAAATAAAAACGTGTGGAATAATTGTGGATATGCAGGGAAATATTGGAATATGTGAAAAGAGTAAAAAGGTGAAAGTAAATCTGTGTGTAAGACAATAAAACAATATATATTATAAAATATATTCTATGTGTCGGGTTTGCTAAATCTGGGTGATAGTAAGTGGTAGATAAAAAAAACAAATGTGAAAATTGTGTCCATATAAATGATAAAAATCATTTATAGATTATAGATCTAAAAGAAAAAATTTTGATAAAACTGTGTATAATGGGGAAATCCACATATAATCAATTCTACAAGCAGAGCAAATATAAATGAATACCAAGGGGATGTGATCTACATAAAAAATAAAAATAATAATCTCTGCAAAGTGAAATATACAAAATGGTTCAGAATATATACGGTACATTTATTCGAAAAAAGTATTTTTTACGTGTAGATATATAATTAGAGATGTCGCGAATAGTTCTGCCGCGAAAAGTTCGCGGCGAATTTCGCATGTTCGCGTTCGCTGCGAACGGCGAACATATGTGAAGTTCGATCCACCCCCTATTCATTAACATTGCAGTAAACTTTGAACCTGTGAGTCAGAGTCAGCAGACACATTACAGCCAATCAGCAGCAGTCCCTCCCTTCCAGACCCTCCTACCTTCTGCACGGACATCATTTTATCCTCATTCGGCATGCTGTAGGCTTAGAGAGAGGAGGGATAGTGAAGCTGCTCTTGCTGTAATAGGGAAAGCGATAGTAAGGTGGTTAATTCAGGGTCCACTACACTCCTAAACCACTAATATAACATCTGCTTTAAGGACAGCACCCAAAAAAGTCCTTTTCTCTTGCAACAGCTGGAGGCACCCTGGTTGGCTAACCACTGTTTAAAAGGGGTACTCCGCTGGCAAACTTTTTTTCAGTCCAGCAACTAGTGCAAATCATCTTTGGGGTGACCTTAGTGTACATTTTCAAAAAATAAATACCTTTTTTGGCTGTGAAATAAAGCCAGTCACTGCAGGGCAAATTGTGTCACCCTAGTGCAAATCACATTTGGTGTGACAGTTGTGCAAATTTAACCAAAAAAATTACAGGCAGAGGAAGGCCACCCCGCAGGGGCCGTCGAGGTGCTGGGATTCCCTTTGGCCCTAGAATGGCCAGTGTTCAGAGGCCACGTACCCTGAACCCCCAAAGTTCAGAGCACTTAGTTGACTGGCTATCACAAGATACCCAATCTACTACAGCTTCCGCTTGGAACCTTGACGCACCGTCCTTCTCCTCCTCTAGCTTATCTTCTGGCACCTCTCATGCTACCACTTGCCCGCCTGCCACCACCACCAACACTAGCACCACAGCAGCTTTACTTGATCCGTCAGAGGAGTTATTTACACATCAGTTTGAAGACATGAGTGATGCGCAACCATTATTGCCAGAGGATGTAGTTAACAGGGATATGTCTCAGTCAGGCAGCATTACACACATGGACGTACGGTGTGATGATGATGTTGTACCCGCTGCTGCTTCCTTTCTTGAGGTGTCAGATAGCGATGAAGGTGTTGAAGCGATGTGTCCGTGGATGCCACGTGGGTGCCCGCTAGAAGAGAAGAAGAGGGGGAAAGTTCAGATGGGGAGACAGAGAGGAGCCTCGGCACCCGGGGTCAGCCAGACGGGACGCCAATCAACGCATGCTGTTGCCACCACCAGAATGCCGTCATCGCAGAGCTCAGCAGAGTGGCATTTTTTTTGTGTGTCTACCTCTGACAACAGCGAGGCAATTTGCAACCTGTGCCAGAAGAAACTGAGTCGTGGGAAGTCCAACACCCACCTAGGCACAACTGCTTTGCGAAGGCACATGTTGTCACATCACAAACGCCTATGGGATCAACACGTCAGTACAAGCAGCACACAAAGTCAAAGCCGCCATCCTCCTCCTGGTCCAGCATCTTCAGCCAGGTCAACCACTGCTGCCCTCCTTGCCCCCTCTCAACCATCTGCCTCTCTGTCTCTCGCCTTGAGCAGTTCCTGCTCATCTGCCCACAGTCAGGTGTCTGTCAAGGAGATGTTTGAGCACAAGAAGCCAATGTCTCAAAGTCACCCCCTAGCCCGGCATCTGACAGCTGGCTTGTCGGAACTGCTAGCCTGCCAGCGTTTACCATACAAGCTGGTGGAGTCTGACGCCTTTAAAAAATTTGTAGCCATTGGGACACTGCAGTGGAAGGTACCCGGACGAAATTTTTTTGCACAAAATGCAATCCCCAACCTTTACTCCATTGTGCAAAAGGAAATTATGGCATGTCTGGCACATAGTGTAGGGGCAAGGGTCCATCTGACCACTGATACCTGGTCTGCAAAGCATGGTCAGGGCAGGTAAGGTATATCACCTACACTGCGCATTGGGTAAACCTGATGACGGCTGCCAAGCATGGAATGCGTGGCTCTGCAGAGGACTTGGTGCCACCTCCTCTACTCCTCCTACTCCATCCTCTTCCATAACATCCTCGGTCGAGTCCTCTTCCACTGCTGCGTCTTGCTCCACATCACCAGCACCCCCCCCCCCCAGCTCCCCAGGTGCTATTCCACATCCCAGATATGGGGCAGTGTCACGCCATCTTGGGGTTGACTTGCCTCAAAGCGGAGAGTCACACCGCACCAGCGCTCCTGTCGGCCCTGAACGCACAGGTGGACCAGTGGCTGACTCCGCACCAACTGGAGATCGGCAAGGTGTTTTGTGACAACGGAACAAATTTGTTGGCGGCATTGAGGTTGGGCAAGTTGACACATGTGCCGTGCATGGCACATGTGTGTAATCTGATTGTGCAACGCTTTGTGCTCAAGTACCCAGGCTTACAGGATGTCCTGAAGCAGTCCAGGAAGGTGTGTGGCCATTTCCGGCTTTCCTACACGGCCATGGCGCACTTGTCAGATATCCAGCGGCGAAACAACATGCTAGTGAGGCACTTGATTTGCGACAGCCCGACACGTTGGAATTCAACACTCCTAATGTTCGACCGCCTGCTCCAACAATAAAAAGCCGTCAAAGAATATTTGTATGACCGGGGTGCTAGGACATCATCTGCGGAGCTGGGAATTTTTTTGCCACGTTACTGGAGGCTCATGCGCAATGCCTGTAGACTCATGCGTCCTTTTGAGGAGGTGACAAACCTGGTCAGTCGCACCGAAGGCACCATTAGCGACATCATACCGTTTGTTTTCTTCCTGGAGCATGCCCTGCGAAGAGTGCTGGATCAGGCAGTAGATGAGCGTAAAGAGGAAGAGTTGTGGACACCATCACCACCAGAAACAGCCTTATCAGCATCGCTTGCTGGACCTACGGCAACGCTGGAAGAGGATTGTGAGGAAGAGGAGTCAGAGGAGGAATATGGCTTTGAAGAGGAGGAGGAAGACCAACCACAGCAGGCATCCCAGGGTGCTCCTTGTCCCCTATCTGGTTCCTGTGGTGTTGTACGTGGCTGGGGGGAAGAAGATTATACCTTTCCTGACATCACTGAGGACGAGGAACGGACATGAGTAGCTCGGCATCCGTCCTTGTGCAAATGGGGTCTTTCATGCTGTCGTGCCTGTTGAGGGACCCTCGTATAAAAACGATGAAGGAGAACGACCTGTACTGGGTGTCCACGCTACTAGACCCCCGGTATAAACATAAAGTGCCTGACATGTTACCGCATTACAGCAAGGCGGAAAGGATTCAGCAGGTCCAAAATAAATTAAGAAGTATGCTGTATAAGGGTCATGTCACAGCACAACAGGGATCTAACAGGGGAAGAGGTGAAAGTAATCCTCCTCCTCCTCCCACGAACACGCCGGCAAGGACAGGAAGCTGTACAGACATGCTGTTGATGGAGGACATGCGGAGCTTTTTAAGTCCTACGCATCGCCACAGCCCTTCAGGGTCCACCATCAAAGAACGACTTGACTGACAGGTAGCAGACTACCTGGCCTTAACCGGAGATATCGACACTCTGAGGAGTGATGAACCCCTTGACTACTGGGTGTGCCGGCTTGACCTGTGGCCTGATTTATCCCAATTTGCGCTCGAACTTCTGGCCTGTCCCGCTCCAAGTGTCCTGTCAGAAAGGACCTTCAGTGTAGCAGGAGGTATTGTCACTAAGAAGAGGAGTCACCTTGGTCAAAAAAGTCTGGATTACCTCACCTTTCTTAAGATGAATGAGGGATGGATCCCGAAGGGACTTCCACTGGGCGATACATTTGACTGAACAAGGCCTGATCAGATGAGCTTCCTTGGGCTAAAAATGGTCCACACGCTGCTGTATTTGAACTCTGAATGCCGGATGACTTGCGTGACTTATCCGCCACCAAGTAGGGTTCAAGCCGCAATGTTTTAGGGCACTTTCTGCATGGTGAAACAAACAATACCCAGTTTTTCATGCATTTGTACATGCCTAATTTTTCTGGCCTCTGCTGCTGCACTTGTTATGGTGCTGCAATTTTTCTGGCCGATGCTACAGCTGTGGCTGCGACAATACCCAATTTTTCATGCATGTGTACATGCCTAATTTTTCTGGCCTCTGCTGCGGCACTTGTTATGGTGCTGCAATTTTTCTGGCCGCTGCTATAGCATCGGCTGCGACAATACCCAATTTTTCATCCATGTGTACATGCCTAATTTTTCAAATTCAAGTTCAAATCTCACTATGTGCTGCCTAAAGGGGGGCTCTAACTATGTGCTGCCTAATATGGGGGAATCTATGTTCTGCCTAAAGGGGGGATCTAACTATGTGATGCCTAAAGGGGGATCTAACTATGTGCTGCCTAAAGGGGGCTCTATGTGCTGCCTAAAGGGAGGCTCTAACTATGTGCTGCCTAAAGGGGGCTCTAACTATGTGCTGCCTGATATGGGGGAATCTATGTGCTGCCTAAAGGGGGGATCTAACTATGTGATGCCTAAAAGGGGGACTCTAACTACTCTAACTACGTGCTGCCTAAAGGGGGATCTAACTATCTGATGCCTAAAGGGGGTGTTAGGATTCGGCTAGCTGGATGTGGATCCTCTGTGTCAGCGAGGGATTGGCGTTGACCGTGTCGGTGGACCGGTTCTAGGGATGCTACTGGTTTTCACCAGAGCCCGCCGCAAAGCGGGATGGTCTTGCTGTGGCGGTAGCAACCAGGTCGTATCCACCGGCAACGGCTCAACCTCGCTGACTGCTGAGAAGGCGTGGGACAGAAGGACTAGGCAGAGGCAAGGTCAGACGTAGCAGAAGGTCGGGGCAGGCGGCAAGGTTCGTAGTCAATGAGGATAGCAGGAGATCTGGAACACAGGCTTTGGACAGCACTAAACGCTTTCACTGGCACAAGGCAACAAGATCCGGCAAGGAAGTGCAGGGGAAGTGAGGTAATATGGACAGGGAGCAGGTGGAAGGTAATTAGGCTGATTGGGCCAGGCACCAATCACTGGTGTACTGGCCCTTTAAATCTTAGAGAGCTGGTGCGCGCGCCCTAAGGAGGGAAGCCGCGCACGCGCCAGGACGTGACAGCCGGGGACCGGGACAGGTGAGTGACTTGGGATGCGATTCGCGAGCGGGCACGTCCCGCTATGCGAATCGCATCCCCGCCGGCAATGTCAGTGCAGCGCTCCCGGTCAGCGGGTCTTACCGGGGCGCTGCAGAGAGAGGAACGCCGCGAGCGCTCTGGGGAGGAGCAGGGACCCGGAGCGCTCGGCGTAACAGGGGGGCTCTATGTGCTGCCTAAAGGGGGCTAAAGCACATTATTCCAAATAATTTAGGAATGTTAGGTGATTTATGCCCTTTATGGATTAAAACCAGACTCTGCATCAACTATGTAATTTTCCATGGGAGTTTTGCCATGGATCCCCCTCCGGCACGCCACAGTCCAGGTGTTAGTCCCCTTGAAACAACTTTTAAATCACTATTGTGCCCAGAAAGAGTCCCTGTGGGTTTTAAAATTCGCCTGCCCATTGAAGTCAATGGCGGTTCGCCCGGTTCGCCGGTTCGCAAACGTTTGCGGCAGTTCGTGTTCGCGGTTCGCGAACCGAAAATTTTATGTTCGCGTCATCACTATATATATACTATGAGGTGTATAATATAAGGTAGGTGGCTCAAGCTATCCTTCGGAATCCAAAAAACTACAACAATCTATAAAAAAGAGAATAAAAAAATATAAGTACCAGGCAAGATGTAACCAAAGTTTAAACACAGTCAACTCTAAGGTGGCATAACTATGCACAATAAATAGCAGGGGTAATGGTGAATAGTGTTGCTCGCGAATATTCGCAATGCGAATTTTATTCGCGAATATCGCATATTCGCGAATTCGCGAATATTCGCGAATATAGCGCGATATATTCGTAATTACGAATATTCGTTTTTTGTTTTTTTTTCACAGTACACATCACAGTGATCATCCCTCTCTGCTTTCAGCTTGTGTGGTGTAAAGGAGTCTCTAATACTACAGTGTGAGACTGGTGTGCGAATTTTCGCATATAAGAAAATTTGCATATGCTACTTTTTGCATATACGAATTTTTGCATATGCTTTAATTTTCGCATACGCGAATGTTTTGTACATGCGAAAATACAACGGGATATTACGAATATGCGAATATTCGCGAATATATGACGAATATTCGTCCATATATTCGCGAATATTCGCAAATTCGAATATGGCCTATGCCGCTCAACACTAATGGTGAACTCAACATTCATCCCCCTCGGCCACAGGGTATCCAATGTATGGATCCAATATAATTCTCTATTTTTCAATCTACTGGTCCGATCTCCCCCACGCTTGGAGATGGGTATATGATCAATTAAAGTGTAGTGTAAACCATTTTCCGTATAGCCCGCCTCAATGAAATGTTTTGACACTGGTAAATCCATATGTGCCTTACGTATGGAATACCGGTATTGATTAAGGCGGGTGCGGAAATCCAGCGTGGTCTCTCCTACATAAAGAAGATGACAAGGGCAGGACAATAAATACACAACATGGTCTTATTTACATGTCAAGTAAAAGCGAATGGGGTACTCTTTTCCTGTATTCGGTTGACAAAATGCCTTTATTCATGCAGGGACAGTTGATACATGAGCGACACAGAAATGATCCCTTCTGTATCACTGTGCAGTATTTTTGTCATACCCCCAAGCTAGTAGTGTTGCTCGCGAATATTCGCAATTCGAATATTATTTTGCGAATAGAATTTCGCGAATATAGCGCTATATATTCGTAATTACGAATATTTGTTTTTTTATTTATTTATTTATTTTTCTTCACAGTACACATCACAGTGATCACCCCTCTCTGCTTCCAGCTTGTGTGGTGTAAAGAAGGCTGTAATACTACTGTGTGAGACTGGCGCGCATAAATTCGCATATGCGAATTTTCGCGTATGTTAATTGTGTATATGCTAATTGTCACGATGCCGGCTGGCAGGTAGTGGATCCTCTGTGCCAGAGAGGGATGGCGAGGACCGCGCTAGTGGACCGGTTCTAAGCCACTACAGGTTTTCACCAGAGCCCGCCGCAAAGCGGGATGGTCTTGCTGCGGCGGTAGTGACCAGGTCGTATCCACTAGCAACGGCTCACCTCTCTGGCTGCTGAAGATACTGAAGATAGGCGAGGTACAAGGGAGTAGGCAGAAGCAAGGTCGGACGTAGCAGAAGGTCGAGGCAGGCAGCAAGGATCGTAGTCAGGGGCAACGGCAGGAGGTCAGGAACACGGGCTAGGAACAGACAAGGGAACGCTTTCACTAGGCACTAAGGCAACAAGATCCGGCCAGGGAGTGCAGGGGAAGTGAGGTGATATAGGGAAGTGCACAGGTGAACACACTAATTGGAACCACTGCGCCAATCAGCGGCGCAGTGGCCCTTTAAATCGCAGAGACCCGGCGCGCGCGCGCCCTAGGGAGCGGGGCCGCGCGCGCCGGGACAGAACAGACGGAGAGCGAGTCAGGTACGGGGACCGGGGTGCGTATCGCGAGCGGGCGCCACCCGCGTCGCGAATCGCATCCCGGCTGGAGGCGGTACCGCAGCGCACCCGGTCAGTGGATCTGACCGGGGCGCTGCAGCAACGAGGATGAGGCGAGCGCTCCGGGGAGGAACGGGGACCCGGAGCGCTCGGCGTAACAGTACCCCCCCCCTTGGGTCTCCCCCTCTTCTTGGGGCCAAAGAACCTGAGGAAAAAAAAGTCAATTTTTCCGTGATGAGGTCCGATGCACATTAGGAGGGGTTCTGTGCGGAAACGCATGAGACAGTCCAATCTTTTATTGTTAATACAAAAGATGTAGAGGGGTCTGGCGAGACTGGTCACAGGGACGTAGAACCTGTTGATAAGAGAGGCCAAAAAAATTTTTCCTGCAGATCCGGAATCCAAGGAGACCATAGTAGAGAAGGAGAAGGTAGAGGCAGATATCCGCACAGGCACAGTAAGGCGTGGAGAAGCAGAGTTGACATCAAGAACTGTGTCACCTTTGTGCGGAGTCAGCGTACGTCTTTCCAGGCGGGGAGGACGGATAGGACAATCCTTCAGGAAGTGTTCGGTACCGGCATAGTACAGGCAAAGATTCTCCATGCGGCGTCGTGTCCTCTCTTGAGGTGTCAAGCGAGACCGGTCAACTTGCATAGCCTCCGCGGCGGGAAGCACAGGAACGGATTGCAGAGGACCAGAGGAGAGAGGAGCCAGGGAGAAAAAACGCCTCGTGCGAACAAAGTCCATATCCAGGCGGAGCTCCAGACGCCATCCGGAAGAACGCATGTCAATGCGAGTGGCAAGATGAATGAGTTCATGTAGGTCAGCAGGAGTCTCTCGTGCGGCCAGAACATCTTTAATGTTGCTGGATAGGCCTTTTTTAAAGGTCGCGCAGAGAACCTCACTATTCCAGGACAACTCGTAAGCAAGAGCACGGAACTGAATGGCGTACTCGCCAATGGAAGAAACACCCTGTTCCAGGTTCAGCAGGGCAATCTCGGCAGAAGAAGCTCGGGCAGGCTCCTCGAAGACACCACGGACCTCAGCGAAGAAGGACTGGACTGTGGCTGTGGCAGAATCATTGCGGTCCCCATCAAACTTGTCCGGCAGGGACAAGCAGGGGTTAGGAACGGCCGGTTGCTGCGGAGGAGTTGCAGGAGCCGGCGGAGGAGATGGTTGTTGCAGCTGTAGCTGTGACTGAAGTTGCTGTATCTGCGGCAGCAGCTGCTGTGACTGAAGTTGCTGTATCTGCGGCAGCAGCTGCTGTAACTGTGACTGAAGACGCTGTGTCTCGGAGATCAAGTATGCCAGCTGTTGATCTCGTTGGGCGATCTTTACGCCAAATTTGTCCGGCAGGGACAAGCAGGGGTTAGGAACGGCCGGTTGCTGCGGAGGAGTTGCAGGAGCCGGCGGAGGAGATGGTAGTTGCAGCTGTAGCTGTTGCTGTATCTGCAGCTGCTGTATCTGTGACTGAATACGCAGTGCCTCGGAGGTCAAGTATGCCAGCTGTTGATCTCGTTGGGCGATCTTTAAGGCTAGCTGGGCGACCAGTGTAGGATCTTCAGCGGGATCCATGGCCGGATCTACTGTCACGATGCCGGCTGGCAGGTAGTGGATCCTCTGTGCCAGAGAGGGATGGCGAGGACCGCGCTAGTGGACCGGTTCTAAGCCACTACAGGTTTTCACCAGAGCCCGCCGCAAAGCGGGATGGTCTTGCTGCGGCGGTAGTGACCAGGTCGTATCCACTAGCAACGGCTCACCTCTCTGGCTGCTGAAGATACTGAAGATAGGCGAGGTACAAGGGAGTAGGCAGAAGCAAGGTCGGACGTAGCAGAAGGTCGAGGCAGGCAGCAAGGATCGTAGTCAGGGGCAACGGCAGGAGGTCAGGAACACGGGCTAGGAACAGACAAGGGAACGCTTTCACTAGGCACTAAGGCAACAAGATCCGGCCAGGGAGTGCAGGGGAAGTGAGGTGATATAGGGAAGTGCACAGGTGAACACACTAATTGGAACCACTGCGCCAATCAGCGGCGCAGTGGCCCTTTAAATCGCAGAGACCCGGCGCGCGCGCGCCCTAGGGAGCGGGGCCGCGCGCGCCGGGACAGAACAGACGGAGAGCGAGTCAGGTACGGGGACCGGGGTGCGTATCGCGAGCGGGCGCGACCCGCGTCGCGAATCGCATCCCGGCTGGAGGCGGTACCGCAGCGCACCCGGTCAGTGGATCTGACCGGGGCGCTGCAGCAACGAGGATGAGGCGAGCGCTCCGGGGAGGAACGGGGACCCGGAGCGCTCGGCGTAACACTAATTTTCACATAAGTTAATTTTCGCACATGCGAATTTTCGCATATGCGAAAATAAAACGAGAATATAACGAATATGCGAATATTCGCGAATATATGACGAATATTCGTCCATATATTCACGAATATTCGCGAATTCGAATATGGCCTATGCCGCTCAACACTACAAGCTAGTAGAGACATCGGTTTTAACCAACTTGTCTCTCAGGCTGGGGTTATTTCAGTAGGCCATTAGAGGTGGGCATTGAAATTCGGTCACACTAGGATAGCAATCTTTCATCACAGACCATGTTTGAGAATCACTCTCGCAATTGCATTAGATTTGGGATTATATGTGCTTACAAAGGAAACTCTCGAAGGTTTCAGTGCAATGTTAGATGGCTGAAGAAATTAATTGCGGTCAAGTTTCAAGGTTTTCTCTTCTCTCTGCTGTAATAATGGGGTGGGTAACCCCTATAGGAAAAATTTGTGATCATCAGGTCCAAGACAGGTTCAATTCTCCCCCTCCACCCCACTACACGGCGTGCCCGCATCATCTGGCTGGAGGGGAGAGACCTAATCATGGGCCGCAGATGACAGCTGTCGAACCGTAAAACTGAGTTGCTGTCTGTTGGTTTAACATAGAGATCAGTAGTAAGTCAATCACCATCAATCATAACCAAAGTGTCTAGAAACTGAATAGATGTGGAAGAAAAAGATAATGTAAACTTAATGTGTTGATCAACTTGATTAAAAAAAAAGCAAAAATGAATGTAACTGAGATTCTGTGCCTGTCCAGATGAGGAAGATGTCGTCTATGTAGCGCTCCCACCTCAGCACTAGGCTGAAGTGGTGGCTGCCATAGACGTACATCTCCTCCATGGCCGCCTCCATGAACACGTTGGCATATGTAGGTGCTACATTGGTGCCCATGGCGGTCCCTGACAACTGTAAATAAAACTCGTCATTGAAGGAAAAATTATTATTGGTCAGTACCAGTTCAAGAAGAGAAAGAATAAATTGACATTGGTCTCTGGTGAAGTCTGAAAAAATAGCTCTATGGACTGCCTCCATCCCAAAATGGACTGCCTCCATCCCACCCTGATAGGGGATGGAGGTGTACCAAGATGTTACATCAAGTGAAGCTAGTATTGTATTGTGAGGGACTCTGATTGGTAGAATCTTTCTCAAAAAATCTAATGTGTCACAAATAAATGATCGAGTTGATGTGGCATAGATTCTCAAAATCTGATCTAAAAGAATAGAGATGTGGCTAGTTATGGATTCTCTCCTGGAGACAATGGGTCGTCTGGAAGGATCCTCTGCAGATTTGTGGATTTTGGGCAACATGTATATATAAGGAGTGGTAGGATGGGACACATTCAGATAATCGAACAAAGATCTATCAATCAGTCCATTAGCCAAAGCCATTTGCAGACATTTGTTAATCTGTTTTTCAATATCCTGGCTAGGATCATGTTTCAATTTACAATATGTGGAGGAGTCATTAAGTCGTCAGTTAACCTCTTTGAGTTATTTCGATGGTCCATGACCACAACTGCCCCACCTTTATCGGCAGGCTTGATAATTAAGTTGTGGTCATGGACTACTTGGTTAAAGAGTAACTCCCACCATCCTTTTTTTTTTCTGTCCCTGCCTATTGCCCATCTATCCCTAACCCCCTCCCTGTCTTAAAAATTATTTTACAATCTGAGAAATGCCTTTTTGTCTACCCTACATGGTAGTGTGCTCACTTACCAGGTAGACGGGCAGACTTCCCCAAGCAGGCGCAACATCACTGATGACTGCTGGGGGGGGGGGACTGACTTCCGCCCTTAGCTCATCTATACAGGGTGCCTCCAGCTGTTTCACCACTACAACTCCAAGCTTGCCCTGACATCTATTGGCTGTCAGGGCATGCTGGGAGTTGTAGTGGTGAAACAACTGGAGGCAGCCTGTGTTGAAAACTAAAACTTTATGGCCATGGCCGCGGCGCTACCCCGAACCCCGCTCTCAGTCCTCCCGAACCTCACTCTCAGTCCCCCCGAACCCCGCTCTCAGTCCCCATCCCCAAACCCCGCTCTCGGTCCCCGTCCCCCCCGAACCCCGCTCTCAGTCTCCATGTCCCCCCCCCCGAACCCCGCTCCCTGCTCTCAGTCCCCAGAACCCCGCTCTCATACCGAAGTGCAGGACAGCACCAGCGGCGTATATGCTGGGAGGCGGGGCCGGTGTGTGAGGCCAGGAAGCCAATGCGCGCATCCTCTGTTCTCAGCGCTCACTCTT
This sequence comes from Hyla sarda, assembly GCF_029499605.1. Taxonomy (NCBI): domain Eukaryota; kingdom Metazoa; phylum Chordata; class Amphibia; order Anura; family Hylidae; genus Hyla; species Hyla sarda. The sequence goes on from NC_079195.1 coordinate 218,645,776, forward strand.
ACCTGTCTGTTTGACAGGCAGGGAGCGAGCTGACTGAATAAGGACCAATTGCCCGGCATCGGTTCTAATTCCCTAGTGACGTCATGGCAGGCTGTAGCCGGCCACTAGGAGGGAGACCCCTAGTGGTCGGTTTTTTTAAATGTAAATTGCACTATTTTAATGATTAAAAAAATAATGAAAGTATATTAGAGATATGAATTCGGGTAGAAAAGCAGACATGGTGCACATCTACAATCTTGTATAATGATCTGATTGCTTCTCAGCATAATATCAAAAACTAACAGGTTGTTAGTATACATTTTTGATCAAAAAGTACAAGCCCACTCGCCACGTCAAGGCCACCTATCCAGAGTGGGTCCCTAACGTCCCTAGCATAAAATGGCGCAGCACCGGGCGGCGACCACCACCGCCGCGACGCCAATGCCCACAGGGGGGAGCGACCCACCGGCAGAGCAGCCCCAATGCCACTCAAACCAGTCTATGAGCCGCACCCCCCCCGCAGACACGGCGCCACGGCAGCAACGGACACCGCACAGCACCACACCAGTGTGAACAGGGATGTAATAGCTCACTTACCATGCTCTCCCAGTCAGACTGGGAGGCAGCTAGGAAAGAAATGGCCCATGTGCAGCTAACTACTACTTATATAGGGTTGGGCTGAGGGGGTGGGGAAGAGTGCAGCACATGTTAAAACAAAGAAAAAGGAGGGGATAGAATCACAGTGTGAATTCGGGTAGAAAAGCAGACATGATGCACATCTACAATCTTGTATAATGATCTGATTGCTTCTCAGCATAATATCAAAAACTAACAGGTTGTTAGTATACATTTTTGATCAAAAAGTACAAGCCCACTCGCCACGTCAAGGCCACCTATCCAGAGTGGGTCCCTAACGTCCCTAGCATAAAATGGCGCAGCACCGGGCGGCGAGATATGTTGTAGTACATAAGTACTACAACATATGGAGAAAAAAAAAGGTTGGTGACAGTGCCAGTTTAAGGGCCAAACGTTGTGTCTTGGTTAAATTACATGATGTAAACTTGTTATCCAACAGACGTAGCTTTTCAAGATCTTGTTTAACCAAGACACAAAAAGTGTCAATGGCACAAGACTTGACTGTGGGTTAAAGCTGCTGGGGACCCTGAGGTCACAGTTTTACCACAATTTTTTCTTTTAGATTTTTAATCTATAAATTATTTTTATCATTTATATGGACACAATTTTCACATTAGTTTTTTTTATCTACCACTTACTATGACCCAGATTTAGCAAACCCGACACAGGATATATTTTATAATATATATTGTTTTATTGTCTTACACACAGATTTACTTTCACCTTTTTTACTCTTTTCACATATTTCCATATTACCCTGCATATCCACAGTTATTCCACATGGTTTTATTTAGTATAGGAATATATAATGCGCGCATCTACACATAGGGCCTCATTTACTAAGCTGAAACCAACCAGTTTTTGTCTGGTTATTTTGGCGCAGAGTGTCTGAGACATGTCTGCGACAGTCTGCGCCAGTGTGCAACAGTGTGCGCCTGGAAAATCCGACAAACCCGACATTGCACTGTGAAAAGCCAAAAAGGGGGCTGTCGCAAAGGGGGCTTGGTCGGCCTGAAAAGGGGCGTGGCTTCACAACCCAACCGATTTACTATTAAATTCCCAGAAAATCCTGTGGGTAAATGGCTGGAAATATCCACCTAGTAAAAGCTGGTCAGAGAATGTTACCGACTTTTCCTAATAGTAAATAGAGAGGAATCCTGCAAGTCTGAAACAACTTTTCCCACTAGTAAAAACCCGACACTTAGTATACACTTAGTGACTTGCCCTTATTACATATGGCCGTGGCGATTGCTTGATGTGTTCTGCGCACGCGCAGTCACGGACCCAGGGCCGGCAGTGATAATATCTTCAATGCCCTTATTATATATGGCCGCGACGAATGTCTGATATGTTCTGCGCATGCGCAAATACAGACTCAGGGCCGGCAGTGATGACATTTCCTTCATCGTGTACACCATAGGCTGCGCGCACATCACGTGTTGATGATGCGCATTTCCAGTGACACAGAGTCGCAACCATGATCTGAATAGAGCGTGCAATGGTAGGTTGCTCCTGACAACCCCCGGAATCCGCTTGTTTTGCGCATTGTGTTTATTAATCACATCTGCACAGTATCCACTTGTTAAGCACTTTATGTGAACTTATGCAGCTTAACCTTGAGATCGAGGTTGTATGTTGTACTGTTTATATACATTATATTGGCCGGGTGGGTCCCAGAAATTACGAAATTAGGTGGCGGAGGGGTATCCCGGAATTTTTGGTTCTTTGAATGAGGGACAGGAGCAGCAAAGTTAGACTAGTTAATAATATCTTTCACTTACCTGTGTTTGGTGGCTGGTATCGAATTTTCTGCAGCCTACAAAGTGAATGTTGTCTCGGACCTTTCCCAGCTTGCTGTGCGTCCCGAGACATTACATCACAAGTCAGGTGCTGAAAGGGGTCTTTGCTGCTTCGTCTGGTGTGTGTGAAGCTGGCCCCCTAACTGACATGAGGCGATCGCCGTGGATGGCTATTAACCCTTTAGATTGCCACTGTAAAAGCTGACAGCAGCGTCTAATAAAATTGAAAAGAAAACCGCAATTTAGCAAATTTTGGAAGGTTTCGTTTTCACGCTGTACACTTTCCGGTAAAAATGACATGTTTTCTCTATTCTGTGGGTCAATACGATTAAAATGATTCCCATGTTATATGCTTTTCTATAATTGTATCGCTTAAAAAAAAACATTTTAACAAAATTAGTATGTTTGAAATTGCTCTATTTTGACCACCTATAACTTTCTCCTTTTTCCGTATATGGGGTGGTATGAGGGCTAATTTTTTTGCGCCGTTCTCTTACGCCGTTCACCGTACGGGATAATTACCGTATATACTCGAGTATAAGCCGAGTTTTTCAGCACGATTTTTCGTGCTGAAAACACCCCCCTCCGCTTATACTCGAGCGAACTCTCCGCCCTCAGTGGTCTTCAACCGGCGGACCTCCAGAGGTTTCAAAACTACAACTCCCAGCAAGCCCGGGCAGCCATCGGCTGCCCGGGCTTGCTGGGAGTTGTAGTTTTGAAACCTCTGGAGGTCCGCAGGTTGAAGACCACTGCGGCCTTCGACATCATCCAGCCCCCTCTCACCCCCTTTAGTTCTGTACTTACCTCCGCTCGGCGGGACGTTAGGGTGCGCTGGTCCGGTGCTGCAGGACTGTCCAGTGGGGAGGTCGTCCGGTGGGATAGTGGTTCCGGGCTGCCATCTTCACCGGGGAGGCCTCTTCTCCGCGCTTCGGGCCCGGCCCCGGAATAGTCACGTTGCCTTGACAACGATGCAGAGGGACGTTCATTGCCAACGTACTTCTGCGTCATTGTCAAGGCAACGCCTCTATTCTGGGCCCGAAGCGCGGAGAAGAGGCCTCCCCGGTGAAGATGGCAGCCCGGAACCACTATCCCACCGGACGACCTCCCCACCGGACAGTCCTGCAGCACCGGACCAGCGCCGGGCGGAGGTGAGTACAGAACTAAAGGGGGTGAGAGGGGGCTGGATGATGTCGAAGGCCGCAGTGGTCTTCAACCTGCGGACCTCCGGAGGTTTCAAAACTACAACTCCCAGCAAGCCCGGACAGCCGATGGCTGCCCGGGCTTGCTAGGAGTTGTAGTTTTGAAACCTCTGGAGGTCCGCAGGTTGAAGACCACTGGGGGGTGGATGATGAGAAGAGGATGATGAAGGGGAGGTGTGGGATGATGACAAGAGGATGATGAAGGGGGGGGGGTGGGATGATGAAGGGGGGTGGGGATGATGACAAGGGGATGATGAAGGGGGGTGGGGATGATGACAAGGGGATGATGAAGGGGGTGTGTGGGATGATGAAGGGGGGTGGGGATGATGACAAGGGGATGATGAAGGGGGGGTGTGGGATGATGACAAGGGGATTATGACAGGCGGTGATGATGAAGGGGGGATGATGACAGGGTGATGATGACAGGGTGATGATGACAGGGTGATGATGACAGGGTGATGATGACAGGGTGATGATGACAGGGTGATGATGATGAGGGTGTTAATGACGGGGGTTTGGATGATGACAGGGGGGGATGATGTATTTCCCACCCTAGGCTTATACTCGAGTCAATAACTTTTCCTGGGATTTTGGGGTGAAATTAGGGGCCTCGGCTTATATTCGGGTCGGCTTATACTCGAGTATATACGGTTGCAATATATTTGAATAGTTCAGACTTTTACACAAGCGGCGATACCAAATATGTGTATTCATTATTTTATTTACGCTTTTTTGGGGGTAAAATGGGAAAAACTGACATTTTATTTTTTTATTGGGGGAGGGGATTTTTCAATTTTTTTTACTTTTTTATTTTACATTTTTTTTACTTTTTTCACACTTTTTATGTCCCCATAGGGGACTATTCATAGCAATTAGTTGATTGCTAATACTGTTCAGTGCTACCGTGTTTCCCCGAAAATAGTACCTACCCCGGAAATAGGCCCTAGACAGATTATCGGGGTGGGCTGCAATATAAGCCCTACCCCGATAATAAGACCTAGACCAGTGGTCTCTAATCTGCGGACCTCCAGATGTTGCAAATGTTTGCAACATCTGGAGGTCCGCAGGTTGAAGACCACTGACCTAGACAATGCCCGGGCTGCAAATATTAAAAAGCAATCTTTAACTTACCTTCGTCCTCTGTTCCCCCGTTGCTAAGGAACCGGCCTCGCTGTCCTCCGCTGTTCTCGCTCACCGGCCAGCTTCTTACATGACAGTCGGCTCAGCCTATCATCGGCAGAGGCGGGACATCGCTGCGGCCGGTGATAGGCTGAAGGCTCTGAGACGTCACAACACCAGGAAGCAGCAAGAACAGCGAAGGGACCATGAGGCCGGTGCCTTAGCAACGGGGGAACGGAGGACGAAGGTAAGTTAAAGAATGCTTTTTAATATTTGCAGCCCGGGCACAGGAATAGATACAGCGCAGCGGCTGATAATTATGTGGCAGGGGGGGAGAGAAGCTGCGCTCGCGGGTGACAAATGATCAGTACCCCGATGTGGGGATTGTGGGGTGCAGCCTGGGCTGATAAACCCGCGGGGGTGGGGGGGGGGGGGGTTAGGGATGTTGGGGGGCATTTACACCGCCCCCCCCATTATCATCATGTGATATGCGCAGCTCGCGCTTATCACATGATGATAATGGGGGGGGGGGGGGGGTAAATACTGTGGAACCGCCATGTTGTTCATTGTGCATACCGTACAATAAATAAATAAGCCCTACCCTGAAAATTAGCCCTAGTGTGTTTTTTGGGGCTAAAATTAATATAAGACCCGGTCCTATTTTCGGAGAAACACGGTACGTATAGGACATGGCCCTGCTCAGTTTTATCGGTGATCTTCTGCTCTGGTCTGCTCGATCTCAGACCAGAGCAGAAGACCCCGGGAGACGGCCGGAGGCAGGTGATTGGACCTCCGGCCGCCAAGCTGGATGATGCGATCGCCGCGGCAGCGCTGCGGGCGATCCGATCATCCATTCAAAGTACCGCACTGCCGCAGATGCCGTGATTTGTATTGATCACGGCATCTGGGGGGTTAATGGCAGACATCCGCGCGATAGCGGATGTCCGCCATTACTGGCGGGTCCCCGGTGCTGGCGATCATGGCGGTGCGTAAATGTACGTCATGGTGTGTTAAGTACCACGTCACCATGACGTCCATTTACGTCCATTGTCGTTAAGGGGTTAAACCACCCCCCTTTTCCCAAATTCCATGTGAAAAATATATAAACATAATAAAAATAAACATATGTGGTATCGCCACACGTGTAAATGTCCGATCTATAAAAATATATTGTTAATTAAACCGCACGATTAATGGCGTACGCGCAAAAAAATTCCAAAGTCCAAAATAGCGTATTTTTGGTCACTTTTTATACCATAAAATTTTTTTTATAAAAAGCGATCAAAAAGTCAGATCAAAATAATAATGATAACGATTAAAACTTCAGATCATGGCGCAAAATATGAGCCTTCATATAGCCCCGTACGTGGAAAAATTTTATAGGGGTCACAAGAGGACTCTTTTAAATGTATTAATTTTCGTGCATGTAGTTATGATTTTTTCCAAAAGCACAACGAAATCAAACCTATTTAGGTAGGGTATCATTTTAATCTTATGGACCTACAGAATAAAGATAAGGTGTCATTTTTACCGAAAAATTTACTGCGTAGAAACGAAAGCCCCCAAGAGTTACAAAATTGTGTTTTTACTTCAATTTTGTCGCACAATGATTTTTTTTTCCGTTTCGCCGTCCATTTTTGGGTAAAATGACTGATTTCATTACAAAGTAGAATTGGTGGCACATAAAATAAGCCATCCTATGGATTTTTAGGTGCAAAATTGAAAGGGTTATGATTATTAAATGATAAGGAGGAAAAAACGAAAGTGCAAAAACAGTAAAACGGTTGGTCCTTAAGGGGTTAAGGGCAAAAGTTCAAGCTGAGAGGGAAAAAAATGTGTGAGTGAGAAGTTCTCTCCTTTGTTTCTGGATTGCTTGAGATTTTATTTCTGATCTAGACTTAGCATTAGGAACAGTAGAGGACACTTTTTCGGAAAAGACCATAGAGGGTGAAGAGGCTCGAGAAGAGACAGATAAAAAGAAAAAGGGATCTGCCGGAATATGAAGCTTGTAACATAGTTATAGTCTAGAGACGGAGACACTCAGATGAAGGCTACACCGTGACTCCAGGGGGAAGCTGGGGAGGAGATCTGCATTCTTCTTAGTCCGGAGTCGGTCAGTATATTTAACCAAAACCAGGAGCGAATGTGACACAGAAACTATAATGGAAAGATTTGCACGTTTTTCTGGTTTTGGCTATAAATTCTGACCAAAATACTTTGCGTAAACCCAGCCTTATTTGGATTTGTCTAAGACAGTGGTCTCTAAATAGGATATCAAAGTGTATTATATCACGGAAAAAATAATGCTTCTATATGTTACTCACTAGGTCATGCAGATGCTTTACTTGTCTTTTTATGTGTCTAGCTTCTGTATTTTGCTCACAAATCCCTCTGTTCCACTCATTCTGACATCCACTGTATAGAAAGGGGCATGTCCTAGGCAAGCACTGAGCCTGCCTTCACTCACCGTGCATTAATTTCCTCCCTTTATCTGGTGTGCTGTGCTGGGTCTCTTCATCCAATCACTGCAGGCTGCTCTGTAACCCTTTCCTCTCTGTTTACATGCAGCAGTCTGATAGGACAGGAGTGAGCGCAGAGTGCTAGTCCCGCCCTCACTTCCTGGACTTTGTCCCAGCCTATGATTGAGCTGGGACAAAGATGATGCTGCAGCTGGCCAGGAGTATGTTCTAGATAGTATGGGGACCCCTAGTGGTCTATTTTTTATAAGCCATGATTTCTATTAAAATAGTGTTGCTCGCGAATATTCGCAATTCGAATATTATTCGCGAATATCGCATATTCGCGAATTCGCGAGTTTCGCGAATATAGCGCTATATATTCGTAATTACGAATATTCGTTTTTTTTTTTTTTTCTTCACAGTACACATCACAGTGATCACCCCTCTCTGCTTCCAGCTTGTGTGGTGTAAAGAAGGCTGTAATACTACTGTGTGAGACTGCCATGCAAAAATTCGCATATGCGAAAATTAGCATATGCTCATTTTCGCATATACGAATTTTCGCAAATGTAGATTTTGTATATGCTAATTTTCACATGATAATTTTCGCATACGCGAATGTTCGCATATGCGAAAATAAAACGGAAATATAACGAATATGCGAATATTCGCGAATATATGACGAATATTCGTCCATATATTCGCGAATATTCGCGAATTCGAATATGGCCTATGCCGCTCAACACTATATTAAAATAATAAATGTGGCAATTGGTTTGTCATTCTGTGCTCTGTAGGGGACGTGTCCTTACTCTGCATGACTTGTCTTTCTCCCTGAGTCTACTGTGCTGTGCTGGGTCTCTTTATTCAATCACTGCAGGCTGTTTTGTAACCCACCTCCTCTCTGTTTTCATGTGGCAATCTGATAGGACAGGAGTGAGCACAGATGAGTGCTAGGCCCACCCTCACTTCGTGGACTTTTTCCCTGCTTGTGCTTCAGCTGGGACAAAGATGATGCTGCAGCTGGACAGAATTAAGATCTGGATGGTATGGGGACCCCTAGTGGTCTTTTTTATAAGCCATGATTTCTTATTAAAAAAAAAAAATACAAATAAAACATTTTTCTTCTGAAGTAAATTAGAAAGGTTCATGTTTTTATAAGAAGAACAACATATAAAAAGTATTTGACTCTCACCATTTAACTGTTTTAGGCTGTGTTCCTAGGGAAGGACATAATGGAATGGAAGGAAAGGAGAACGGAAGGAACAGAAAATCAATGAAAGGGAGGAGGAAGAGAGGAAAGAGAGAAGAAAGGAAGGAAAGTTGTAAGATGTAAGAATGAAAGGAAGGAAGGAAGGAAGGAATGGAAGAAAGGAAGGAAGGAAGGAAAGGAATGGAAGGAAGGGAAGGAAATGAAGGAAGGAAGGAAGGAGGGAAGGAATGGAATGAAAAGTTGGAAGGAAGGAAGGAAGGAAGGGAAGGAAGGAAGGAGGGAAGGAATGGAATGAAAAGTTGGAAGGAAGGAAGGAAATTATAGAAGGAAAGGAATAAAAAGTTGGAAGGAAGAAAGGAAAGGAAAGAAGGAAGGAAAGAGAAATAGAGGAAAGACTGAAGGAAAGAAATAAAGGGAAGGAAATTAAGGAAGGAAGGAAGAAAAGAGGGATGGAGGAAAGAAGAAAGGAGGGAAGGAAAGTTGGAAGTAAGAAAATCAATAAAGGAAGGAGGAAGATAGGAAAGAGAGGAGAGAAGGTAGAAAGTGAGTAAAGAAGGACAAAAGAAAGGAAAGGGAAGAACAGAATTAAGAGAGGAAAAGAGGGAAAGAAAGCAATGATGGTTGGAAGAAATGCAATGAAAGGAATGGGATGAAAGGAATGGAGGGATATACATTCGGTTCTCTTTGTATATGTTTATATAACTAGGCCAAGCAAGATGCTTAACTTGTTTCTTTTCCTTGTATTTGTTAAAATGCCAATAAAACTCTATTGAAAAGAAAGGAATGGAGGGAAGGAATCGCTGTCTCATATCAAGCTCTTTTCTGTTCCTTCTGTTGAGAATGTTGTTGTTATTTGGCGCTGACACGTGTTGTGCGGTCGCGGCTGAGGATAAAGGGGAGACAGGAGGCGCTGGTCTTCTAGTACATGGATCTTCTTTCGCTTTTGTTAAAAAAAATATAAAATCCAATTCCAATCCTTCTTTGTTCCTAACCTATAGACATCCAGACAAATCCACATGCGATGTTTTATTAGTTTGGCTTTTACATGGGGCTGATGAAGGATTTGTTGGGTTTGTGTAAAGACAAATTGTTCGCCAGATCTGGAGCTTCTTATTCCTAATCTCTCAGGCAGAGGATTTTCCCACGCCTCTAGCGCTCATTACGAGGAAGCAACAAGGTATTTAATCAATGCCCATGTGCGGGGAATATTCCTATGGTGCAATTTGCATAATATTTGTTTATGGCGCTGCCTGCTATTCAGCAGATTCCTCTGTTTGCATTCATAACTGCACATTATACCATTGCACTGATGTGTTCTCTGCTCCTGTACATAGGTAGAGGATAAATCAATGTCCTGTAAGTACACAAACGGCAAAAATGAGATTTTGTGTTTAAAATGCTAAGTAGGAGCAAAATGTATCGTTTCTGCATAAATAGGAACCTGCGCTGGATAGTGCGACGTGCTTAAAGGGGTAGTCCAGTGGCGAAAAACTTATCCCCTATCCTTAGGATAGGGGATAAGTTTGAGATCGCGGGGGGTCCGACCGCTGGGGCCCCCTGCGATCTCTCTGTACGGGGCCCCGGCCAGATAGCGGGTGTTGACCTCCGCACGAAGCGGCGGCCGACACGCCCCCTCAATACATCTCTATGGCAGAGCCGGAGATTGCCGAAGGCAGCGCTTCGGCTCTGCCATAGAGTTGTATTGAGGGGGCGTGTCGGCCGCCGCTTCGTGCGGAGGTCGACACGCCCCCTTCCCGCGGGCTGTCGGGGCCCCGTACAGGAGATCGCAGGGGGCCCCAGCGGTCGGACCCCCCGCGATCTGCAACTTATCCCCTATCCTTAGGATAGGGGATAAGTTGTTCACCACTGAGTCACCACTGGACTACTCCTTTAAAGACTAGACGGGCATCTCAAAATGCTTAAAAGGGTACTCCGCCCCTAGACATCTTATCCCCTATTCAAGGGATAGGGGATAAGATGTTTGATCACTAGGGACCCCTGCCATCTCTGCTGCGGCACCCCAGACGTACGGTGCACGGAGCGAACTTCGGTCCGTGCTGGATGACTGGGTGGAGGCTCGTGAGGTCACAGTCACGCCCTGCTTGTGATGTCTCGGCCACACCCCCTCAAGGTAAATCTATGGGAGGGGGCGTGGATAGAGGATAAGATGTCTAGGGGTGGAGTACTCCTTTAAAGGAAATGTCCACATTCCCTGTGTGGACAGAAAGATAAAGAAAACAATTTTGGCTGTCTGTAGTCACCACTAGAGGGAGCACTGGAGACTGGTTACAATGTAGAAACAGTATGCTTGGTTTCAGAAGCACTTCTGTCTGTATGGACCAGCGTTTTCCAACCACTGCTCTTCCAGCTGTTGCAAAACTACAACTCCCAGCATGCTTGGAAACCCAAATGAATGACTAAACTATTTGATTTGGGTTTTGGCAAATTTTAACATGGGTTTACTTATCTCTATACAGTACAGTTATTCGGTCAAAAAGCAGTGGTCGCCAAACTATGGATCTCCAGCTGAGACAAAACTACAACTCCCAGCATGCCCGGAAACCCAAATGAATGACTAAACCATTTGATTTGGGTTTTGGCAAATTTTAACATGGATTTGCTTATCTCTATACAGTACAGTTATTCTGTCACAAAGCAGTGGTCGTCAAACTATGGACCTCCAGCTGTGGCAAAACTACAACTCCCAGCATGTCCGGACAGCCAACGGCTGTCCGGGCAAGCTGGAAGTTGTAGTTTTGCCACAGCTGGAGATCCACAGTTTGGCTGCCCAGGCATGCTGACAGTTGTAGTTTTGCAACAGCTGTAGGTCCACAGTTTAGAGACCAGTGCTCAATGGTATGATTATTTGCATAATGCATGGCTATATTTTATACACGGCAGACAACAGCAGGGCACAAGGCACAATTTAAAGGGGTGACCCGGAGAAAAAAAAAAGTCAAATCAACTGGTGCCAGAAAGTTAAACAGATATAAATTACACCTATATAAAAATCTTAATCCTTCCAGTACTTATCAGCTGTATAGTTTTATAGTTATTTTCTGTCTGACCACAATGCTCTCTGCTGCCACCTCTGTCCATGTCAGGAACTGTCCAGAGCAGCATATGTTTGCTTTGGGGATTTGCTCCTGCTCTGAACAGTTCCTGACATGGACAGAGATGTCAGCAGAGAGCACTGTGGTCAGACTGGAAAGAACTACACAACTTCCTCTGGAGCATACAGCAGCTGATAAGTACTGGAAGGATTAAGACTTTTATACAGAAGTAATTTACAAATCTGTATAGCTTTCTGGCACCAGTTGATTTGAAATTTAGTTTTTGTCCTCCGGAGTACCCTTTTAAGGCAATTGGGTTATCCTTACATTGTGTAGACCTACCAGGAGGAAAAAACTGTTCATCTGCCAAGTCACGTAGGGTCGTTCATCTGTGTTGCTGTACCTAATTCACATCTTATTAGGATTCTATAAGTGTGTCCTTGACATTTTTTAACATCTTGGTAAAAAAAAGAACTTTTAGTTCACAGATTGCATTATGCAAGTCTCTTAAATCCGCACCGTTACATGTAATCAGAGCGCGCCTATATCTACCAGGCGCCATTTTACTTGAAAATAGACACAGTTCTGTTACAAATTGCCTGTTGTCAAAGTCATGTGATGTGTATATATATATATATATATATATATATATATATGCTACCGCGACTCTACCGGGAAGAAGATAACAGGCGAACAATCATCCACTTTGGAGCCCGTTTGCTGCTCATCCTCCGAGAGTCTATAGAGGAAGTCAACGCCTGGAAAATGAAGACGTAAAGTCAAGCGCATTTGATCTAAGGACCCACGGAGGTTGGATGCCGAATACAGTTCGGGAGAATTCTTAACCCTTAGAGAAGAAAGCATATCTCTGTCACACATCTATAATAAAAACATATACAGGTTGCTAAAAAATAAAATAAAATAAAAAACCATATGCAAATCCCAGGTAGCAGTCATGAACCGACGAGTTTTGGACCCAATAATTTAGGTTCTTAATCATGATATAAACTTCTGACCTACTGTATATGCAGACGGCCTCTCCCATACCCAGATGACTTTTATAAAAAAAAGACCTGCCCTGAAACTCATTAAAGGGGTACTCTGCCTCTAGACATATTATCCCCTATCCAAAAGATAGGGGATAAGATGTCTGATCGCGGGGGTCCCGCCGCTGGGGACCCCCATAATCTTGGCTGTGGCACCCCAGACATCGCTCCATGCCGGATGACTGGCGATGCCAGGCGGAGGCTCAAAACGTCACACTCATGCCGCGCTCGTGATGTCACGGCCACGTCACCTCAATGCAAGTCTATGGGAGGGGGCGTGACGGGGACAATAGTGGACAAAACACTCCCAATAGGGGACAAAACACTCCCAATATGGGACAACCAGGCTTATGTGCCGGCCCTACCTTGTACACAGGGCCACTGTCAGGAGGTACAGCCAATACCCCAGTAAGGGGCCCGGACCCCCACTGCAGCCCCAGAAGACCTCAGTGATCTCCTGCTTCTGTTCGTCCGCCAGCCACATTATTCACTGCTCTCCTTCCCTGATCCCCCCTTCGTACTTTATTCCCCGTGTCAAATCACCCCCCCCCCCTGTGCCACATAATTTCCTCTTGATCCCCCTGTGCTATTTTATTTCCCCTTTTTCCCCCTTTGCCACTTCATAAAGAGGGGGAGATGAATTTACACAGAGTAATGAAGGGAATGAAATGGCACAGGGGGACCAAGGGGGAATGATGTGGCACAAGGGGTAAGGGGGGATAATTTGGCACAAGGCATAAGATGGCACAGGGTATAAAGGGGGATGAAATGATGGGGGGATGAGGGGTGATTAAACAGCACTGGGAGTTTATACTGTAATATTTATATTGCATATTATCAAGTTTTATAGTTAATTACCCTCTGGGGTGAGTACAGGACAGTATTCCGTCATTTAGAAAGGTCTTTGAGCCTTTTTCCCCAATAGGGGACATCTCTCAATAGCAGACACTTTTATATTCCCTGTGAGTGTCCGCTATTGGGAGATTCTACTGTATTTGGTCACATGTTACTTATATGTCCACTAAAATATAGGATAGTTAATTTAACCCTTACCTACACTAATTTGCCAGGGTCGGGGTTTTTGTTTAAAGTCCAATGCAAATCTAAGGGAAAACCTATGTTCCAGCATAACTTCCGTACAGCTGGAGATATTTCGATAATACTTGGTCACATTTTACTTATATGTCTACTAAAAATATGTAACAGTTAAATTAATCCCTAACCTACCCCCAAATGTGAAGGATGAGGTTTTTGTTTCAAGTCCACAGCAAGTATATAGGACTTCCAGTACCTTACTCCACAAGCTCCGCTCTGCATCTCCTGGTGAATGTGTCAGTCCGGCTGGCAAGCCACACCCTCCCCGCATTCCATTCCCCATCTTGCAAAGACACGGCCACCATTTAAGCCACACCCCTTTTATTTTCAGCTTACAATATCTTTACAACACAGCCACACCTGAGGATGGGATATGAGGATTAGAAATGAGGATTAGATATGAGGACAGGATATGAGGTCAAGATATGGGGACGGGATATGATCACAAAATATGAGGAAGGGATTTGAGGAGGAGATTTGGGGTTGGGATATGAGGACGGGATATGAGGTCGGGATATGAGGACGGGATTTGAGGACGGCATATGGGGATGGGATATGAGGACAAAATATATGAGGACGAGATATGATGAGGGGATTTGGGGTCGAGATATGAGGATGTGATATGAGGACGGCATATGAGGTCAGGATATGAGGACAGGATATGAGGACGAGATATGGGGCCAAAATATGAGAATGGGATATGAGGAGGGGATTTGGGGTCGGGATATGAGGATGAGATATGAGGATGGGATATGAGGACAAGATATGGGGACGGAATATGAGGACAAAATATGAGGATGGGATATGAGGACAAGATATGAGGATGGGATATGAGGATGGATATGAGGAGGGGATTTGGGGTTGGGATATGAGGATGAGATATGAGGATGGGATATGAGGATGGGATATGAGGATGGGATATAAGGACAAGATATGAGGATGGGATATGAGGACGAGATATAGGGATGGATATGAGGACAAAATATGAGGATGGAATATGAGGTCGGAATATGAGGAGGGGATTTGGGGTTGGTATATGAGGATGGATATGAGGACGAAATATGAGGATGGGATATGAGGACAAGATATGAGGATGGGATATGAGGATGGATATGAGGAGGGGATTTGGGGTTGGGATATGAGGATGAGATATGAGGATGGGATATGAGGATGGGATATGAGGATGGGATATAAGGACAAGATATGAGGATGGGATATGAGGACGAGATATAGGGATGGATATGAGGACAAAATATGAGGATGGAATATGAGGTCGGAATATGAGGAGGGGATTTGGGGTTGGTATATGAGGATGGGATATGAGGAGGGGATATGGGGTCAGGATTTAAGGACAGGATATGTAGACAAAAGCTTCCTCCTATGTTGCTTTTCCTCCCCCACAAGGATAAGGTAGGAAAAACGGGCAGCGCCGGGTACTCAGCTAGTATATAATAAATACATAAAACAGAATAAAATATAAAATGAGTCTCCTTTTGCATCTTTTTTCAGCTTTATTGCATAAGATGTTGAAATAGCCCTACATCTTCTTCTTGCAGCTACTATTTGGATCACCGGATAGACTGTACTGTGTTCTTACGTATATACGTCTGATTAATCTGACTTATGTAATTAGCGGGATTGATATTAGTAGTAATGCTTTTATCATATTGTAACCCTGGTGTTTTTGTTGAGGTCCTTTGTGTTTATGTTATTGTACCTTTTATCCTCCCTTATCCCCCCCCCCCTTTTTTTTTCTTTTGTACTCCCTCCCCTCTTCCTCATTTAATTTTGTTTTAAAAACTTTTAATAAAAGAAAAAAAAATAATAATTCCAATAAAAACTGGAATGTAGGGGCATATTTTGTTTTATTGAAAAAGGGTTCCTATTGTGCCAAACTACCAAAACTTTTTTTATTTAAAAAAAAATAAAAAAAATAAGGTAAAACTTAAAGATCAATAATGTAAACGTCAGTCTACGGGATTCTTAAAAAAGCTGCCGTACCTCTCTCTATACTAAGCAGGATACATTGATAAGTGTCTTTTCCTGAGGCTTCATACTCTCATGGCTGCGGGGAGCAGGTTTTCTATTTTAGACTGTAAACACTGTATGTGCGGGTGACATATTCTTGACACATTGATTCCGAGTTACCACATCCAAGATCCAGGCACCAAGCGAAGACTGTGGCCAATTATATACTCTTCAGCTGCTTCATAATAGTCAGATCTGAGGCGAAGAGTTGATGCTATTGACATCCAAATGAGCTCACAAAGTGTCCGATTCTGCATCTCCCAGTCAATCCTGCTGCACGGGAACAACCTTTGAATATTCTGAATAAATGCAAAAGCTAAACATCAGTGATTGATCTAATACATCACATGTGCACGAAGGAGATAAAGCCCCAACAATGCACATTTATTACAGTGGGCCTGAGACGACTTCTCTGTAAATGCCATCTCATTTCTAATGCACAATACCTGTGCCCACCCCCGCTCCTGACAAACCCTGCACCTAGGAGAGGGAGGCTGTCAACAGGCTTCTTTTATGCTTCCCATCCGGAATAGTGGGGACTGTTGTGCTGCATGCCTGCCTCTACATCCGCAGCCCCTACTAGATGTCGGATTATAACTAAGGTTTCATCTATTCTTTCGTCTAGTCACCTCAATGTAACAGCATGTAAGAACAGCGTGAGGCGTAAATATGAATTAAAGGTTGTAGATTATTGGGCCGAATAGTATACAAGAAATGACAGATGGTTGTCATGATCAAAAAGAACGAGTAGACTGCAAGAAAGAAGAAATCACAAGGTTGTCCCAATGTATTATACCATATTTAGATACTGAGTTTGGTTCTGGTACCATATTTATGTACGGAGCTGGATTCTGGTGCAGTATTTGTGTGCTGAGCTGTGTTTTTATTCCCTGTAATAATGTAATAAGCTTAGTTACTGTATTGGTGTATGTACCGAGCTTGGTTCTGCTACAGTATTCATGTACAAAGCTTGGTTCCGAATTATCATTTATATAATTGGTTTAGTTTTGGTGCAGTATTTATGTACTTTGCTTGGTTCTGATACAGCATTTATGTGCTGGTGCTGTATTTATGTAGCTAATGGGGTTGTTCGGGCAAAACGTCAATTTTAAAATCTGGTTAGGGATGGGGCAAGTAAAAGAAAAAGCAACACTTTCTTACCTTCCTCACTCCTGCGCCACAGCCGCTGTTACAGAGCTCCCATCCCTATTGTCCAGCACCTCTGAATTTGGGGATAAGATGTCACATGCCCGCACAGCCAATCAGTAGCTAAGGCAAGACCCCTGCTGGGGAAGTAATTGGGTGACATCAAGACCCCCAGAAGCGCAGGCAGCGGAGTTCCATTATACCAGTGGCTGCATGAGAATGAGGAAGGTAAGAGAGTGGTTTTTTTTTGTTGTTGTTTTTTATTTTTTATTTTGATCAGGTTTGATCAGGTTTTAAAATGAATGTTTTGGACAACCCCTTTAACTTCGTTCTGGTACTGTGTTTATATTGTAAGCTTAGTTCTGGTACTTTATTTATATTATGAGCTTGGACACACTGAATGTATGTACTGAGCTTGGTTCTCCTACCGAATTTATGTACTGAGCTTGGTTTTGGTATTGATTTTATGTACTGAGCTTGTTTCTGGCACTGTATTTATGTACTGAGCTTGGTTCTGGTACTGCATTTATGTACTGAGCTTGGTTCTGGTACTGTATTTATGTACTGAGCTTGGTTCTGGTACTGTGTTTATGTACTGAGCTTGGTTCTGGTACTGTATTTATTTATTGTGCTTTTTCCAGTGTGCACTCTAATGGTGCGTGTCTGGGATGCTGATCCTACATATCCTGTATGTCTATAATGGATGAGTTTAATATAGAGCATGCAGAAGCATGTAATTGCAATTTTTTGAAATCCTATATACATTTATGGAACAGATTTCTGTTATCTATCTATCTATCTGTCTACAAGCAGGAGAATACAGCAGCACACTGCTAGCACAAATATACAGATGAAACATGAAATGCTATATTGCTGCAGTGAAAAATGAAAAATTGAGGTGCTTCGCTCACCATTTGGTCAAATAGTTTGGACCATCCCACCACGATAAGGTGACCTTATTGGGATTGACCCTACACTATGATTGTGTCTCTGTGCAGTCAGTTACCAGGCTTGTAAGGTCTGAAACATCCAGCACCTTATAAGATGGGTGGGGTGCAGGAACCAACATGGAGGTAGCCACTCCCCCCACATGTATAACACAAAAAAGTATAAGTTGGCCAGCACATACTGATACCAAACTATTGCATGAGGTCACCTTATCATGGTAGGATGGTCCAAACTATTTGGCCAATTGGTGAGCAAAGCACCTCAATTTTTCATTGTAGCATTATAGCATTTCATGTTTTATCTGTATCTTTGTGCTAGCAGCGTGCTGCTGTATTCTCCTGCTTGTGTATATTTAGCCTAGCAGCGTGCACCTGTATGCCGGGTCCATGTAATAGTTTGGTATCAGTATGTGCTGGCCAACATATCCTTTTTTGCATCTATCTATATATCCATCTATCCGTCATTCTATCATAATGAATGGAAAAAAGCTGTAGCAGACAGGTGTAGCAAGATTAACACAACTTTTATTGTTAAAAAACACAATTTAAAATACATGTATGACAAGGAGGAATGGCAGCTGATACAAAGGACATCTCCTGGATAAAGTGCATAAAGGTAATAAAGTGGCAAGTGCCACACGCTGTATAACTATTTGGTAAGGTTGGTATATATATGCAGGTTGCAAACAATGTATATTAAAGATGAATTTGGACAGCACTGCACTTAAAGTTCAAATAGGTATTATGCGTCCTGACAAAGTGCATTAGGGCAAAGCTTTGCTTTGCCCTAATGCACTTTGTCAGGACGCATAATACCTATTTGAACTTTAAGTGCAGTGCTGTCCAAATTCATCTTTAATATACATTGTTTGCAACCTGCATATATATACCAACCTTACCAAATAGTTATACAGCGTGTGGCACTTGCCACTTTATTACCTTTATGCACTTTATCCAGGAGATGTCCTTTGTATCAGCTGCCATTCCTCCTTGTCATACATGTATTTTAAATTGTGTTTTTTAACGATAATAGTTGTGTTTATTTTGTTACACCTGTCTGCTACAGCTTTTTTCCATTCGGTATTTGTATTTCTTTGCTGTATTAGTAGTCAATATATGGTCCATCCACACATACCCCGGGAGTACATAGTGGCGTTCTATTATGTTTTTTTCCCCTCCGTACAGATAGGGTTTTATTGCCTGTGTCATTGGTATTCATTTATCTATCATAACAGTATCCATCCAAGGTTACATAGTACTATATGTAAGTAGTAGAACAATACATGGGCTGTAAGTAGCTTGGGGAAAGAGCACGGCTACCGACTCTCTGTGATGAGATCCTGTGGTGTATAGAGACCTATTTTTCAGGCAAAGCTCCATGCGCCAAAGTATAGAAGAAACATTTACTGCAAACACTAAACACCAGATTTCCTATTACAAAATATAGTAAATCTGTCTCAAAGAATGCAACCCCGAAGCCCCATGCACTTGGGATTTAAAAATGTAATATATGTCTGAAAAAGTTTTTCAGGCGCCTCATAAATATGGCGGCCAGGACTTACATTCCATTTACAACCAAAGCCCTATATAGTATATATATATATATATATATGACAAATGCTTTACAGATTTCCACATTGACATGGCTGGTCTATCGACGACGTCCCATGGAAGCCTTGGTAGAAGACTGGCATCTGTCCTCTGCCCTGCCGCGGGGCATGGCTCTGTTTACAGAGTACAGCATAATACTTCATGAATCCACTTATTGCTATCATTTTTCATCGCATTATCCAATCACTCGGGGCCGCGCAGGATGTCGGCCAATGAAATCTGGCTGAGGCTACCACGCACCTGCCTCTCTTTGGCGGCCAAGGGATCACCTGCAATTGGAACGTATTTACCAACAAATCTAACGTTATTCCCAAGTGCTACATTTGTATCTTTTGGCAGAAAGCTGCTTATTTCTTAACCACTTAATCTCTCTCGCGTATGGTAATCCGTCTGATTTGCTATGATGGGCTGAATGTGGCCATTGTGGATTTTTTCGCAGCCCGAAATTTATTTTGTACAGTAACATTCTATAAAGCCGGCGTCAAATATTACAGTTTATCAAATGCTCTTTATCAAATGTAACTTGCAGAGGATTCTGGCCATTGATGATGTCTTCCAGTTACATGAGTCTAGGACAGTCTTTCACAACCAAGGTACCTCCAGCTGTTGCAAAACTACAACTCCCAACATGCCTGGACAGCCTTTGGCTGTCCAGGCATGCTGGGAGTTGTAGTTTTGCAACAGCTGGAGGCACCCTGGTTGGGAAACCCTGGTCTAGAAAATGTTATACATGAGCACAATGGAGCAAGTTTATCAATCTGCAATTTCCTCTACTTTGGCGTAAATTGCATCAGAATTTAAGGAATCTTGGTGCAGTCTGTCCCTAAAGGAGAGTGTCATAAAGAGGAGAGACTCATAGGTTATTGGCTGCATATATGTATATATGCAAAGCAGCTCTCGTGTCACATTTTCAGGAGGCTTTTACTTTGTCAGTGTTTTACGCCAACTAGAAGTCTTGGAAACTAACTGGGAATGTATGCCAAGCCAGGAATCTCTCCAGAAGGAACAAAAACCCACCTGCCGATAGCTATTTTGGAGTTTTGCCCCTTGTTAGCTCAGTACAGAGCTGAGAGGCCTATCAATGTGGGAGATGTGTGGAGGCTTATAGGCCATTGATGCTCCACTGGGAAGAAGGGATGTGCAAAGCAGCTCTCAGGCCATATTTCCAGAAGGCTTTTCCTTCAAATCAGCGTTTTGCTCGAACTAGGAGTCTTGGAAACTGACTGGGAATGTATGCCAAGCCATAGATCTCTCCAAATGGAAAGAATAATCATCTGCAGACAGCTGCTTTGGGGTTGTTCTCCTAGTCAGCTAAGTACAGAGCAGGGTGCTGGCTAGCTAGTGAAGGGCCTGTCATTGTGGGACTAAAGGGGTAATGTTTTACCTTAAAGGAATACTACAGAGGAAATTCTTTTCTTTTTGGGACACAGTGCTCTCTGCTGAATCACAAGCACTCTGCTGACATCTCTGCCTATTTTAGGAACTGTCCAGTGCAGCATATGTTTGCTATGGGGATTTTCTCCTACTCTGGACAGTTCTTAAAATGGACAGAGATGTCAGCCGAGAGCACTGTGCTCGTGATGTCAGCAGAGAGCTCTGTGTTCCAAAAATAAAATCATTTCTTCTGTAGTATCCAGCAACTAATAAGTACTGGAAGGATTAAGATTTTTTAATAGAAATAATTTACAAATCTTTTAAACTTTCTGGCACCAGTTGATAAAAAAATAAAAAAAAAAGTTTTCCACTGGAGTAGCCCTTTAAGGAGAGTGCCATACAGACATGTGCAGACCATTGATGCTCCACTGGGAGAAGAACAGACATGCAAAGCAGTTCTCACACCACATTTTATGAGGCTTTCCCTTCAAATAAGTGTTTCACTTATACTAGGAGTCTTGGGAACATACTGGGAATGTAAGCCAAGCCAAGGATCTCTCCAGAAGGAAAGAAAATCCATCTACAGACAGCTGTTTCGAGTGAAATACTGACTTGAAAAAAAGGTTTTTGGAAAGGTGATGTGAGAGAAGCTTTTTTTGGGTAGAGAGATGCTTGTTGGTGTTTATGTGCACACAGAGGCATCAAAAGAAGTAATTACTTTTCCAATTGATCAAAAATTCACCCTTTTTAAAAACAGTAACAAGTTCTGTGCCTGGAAAGTGCAGAAGCAATGGCTTTTTATGAGCTGTGAAAAATAATTTGCATTTTGGGGCACAACAGGATTGGCAGGATTGATCCTAGAAAGAGCACAAAACTGACACAAGATTCTCTGCACTGCTTTTTCATAATGAATGTAAAACAAAAAAACTTAATACTTCCAATCAAAAAGAGATTTTGCACTGACAAAACAGATGCAGTACGCTATCTGCTGCTTTACTACAATTATTATATATACATGCTCCTACTTCTTTCTGTGTTGGTCATTGCTCACTGTCCCTTACAGAGTTCTTCATCTTACACATGTTATTTTTAAAATAAATGGTTGCTATTGCTAAAACTATGTGCATAGGCTTTTATAGTGGCTTTGACATCCCCCCTAACCTGCCTCCTGATTGGCTGGTAGAGCTGTTTGAAAGGCATTATGGGATTCTCTGATATCATGTGATCTGTCCTCCTTCTCCTTTCTGCCATGTGGCTAATGTTATTTTTTACAGGCTCTGCCAAATTGCCCGAAGTTGGAGTTCTAACCGAACCATACCAAACTTTTAGCAAAGTTCTGATTGAACTCGGGTTCTGCAGGTTCGGTTCTATCATCTCTAATTGTGACCATCATAGTTGTGAACCGGTAAATGTCTCTAAATCTTATTGTAGCCTTGAACTAAAATGTTCTGCTGCTGTTGACTTTCCCTACTTGTTGAAAGACTCACAGAGTCAAATGTAATAAAATAAAAAAGTCAAGCACCTTTTTATTATATAATAAAACAGTGGATTAATAATCATTGCATTGTTCATCCAGAGCTGCCTTGTCATGGAAACCCCTGCATTCATCTTCTCCCAGCCTTGCGTTACATAAATCATGGGCCTCTGCATTGTTTTTGTGAGTTCTTGCTGCTATGGTAATACTCTGTGCTCCGCTCCGTGTCTCTAATGCCTGTGGTACTGGATCACAAGTCTTAACCTGATTAACTTTTACAGTTACCCACAATGTAAAACAAATTCTCTTTCTCCGGCTTTTCTTGCCTGAAGCTTTTCAATTATTCCGAAACCCATTATTTTTTGGTTTTCTAAGCAGCCAACCACATCCCAGCATCTCCCAGTGTCTAGTTTGATTACATACAATATCGGAGGATGCAGAATGTCCTAAAATACCAAGAATTCTGTCTTCGCCAAGAGATAAGAAAACAAGATGAGCTCAGTTATTCGTAGGAGCATGTCGTACTGTATACTTGTAAACCTGGAGGTAAATAATTCCTGCTGACTCTGTCCAGAGACTTGTTTAGTATTACTATGTGCTCTAGTTTTAGATTAAGGGTTTTCTAACCCAAAAACTACTGATGATAGATTAGGCCATCTCTAGTTAATCGGTGGGGTCCCAACACTGCCCCGGCACTGGATGTATGGGATGCGTGTAATATGTGGGCATCCCGCTGATCATCTATTGATGGCCTAATCACAGGAAAAGCCCATCCACCTTTTAAAGGTTAACGGTCGCCTGTTCACCCACACTAAACTCAATACACCGGGTTATAGTGCGGGTGAACAGGAGACTGATGGGGGGTCTCTGACTAATATACATACCTATAGTCCGGTGCTTGGTCCCTTGGAAGATCCTCTTCTATCTGCTGTGAATTGTACGCTGGAGGCGGGCCCACCAGCTGGATTTGAATATTCATGGTCGCTGGTCACATGAGAGCTCAGTAAGCACAAGCACTCCTGTGACCAGCGAATATAAATATTCAAATTCAGGCGGTGGGCCCGCCTCCAACACACAATTCACAGAAGATAGAAGAGGATATTCAGAGGGACCAGGTGCAGGACTGCAGGTATGTATATCAGTGAGAGACCCCGCAGAGGTCTCCTGTTCACCTGCACTATAACACTATGTTATGTGTAGACTCCAATATCCAGAGCTCTTGTATAGATACAGAGTTTAAAGGGTTTATCCAACAAAAGGTGAATTTAGTAATTAAGTGTCACACAGTAATCGACATGCTTACCAAGGATCTGTGCTTGTGTTGGTGGTAAATGACCGTGTCTTGTGTCCCCCATCACACTGATGGCTTGTTCCTGTTTCTGTGGCCTCAATCAGACTACAATCCCCAGGATCCTCTGTTTCAAGGTGGGAAGAGACTTATGTCCCTACCACACATCGGTGGCCTCACTCATTGCAGCACTAACAGGCTCCCTTTGATCACATGACTGGCCCGACACCACCTGACACATAAGCTGGTGATCTGTGATGATGATGAATGCACGCACATGTGCACCGGTAATGTCATCAGGGGGTGGCTTCACATACAACAGACAAAGCAGCCAAGCCCCCTTTCAGCACCTGACTTGTGATGTATTGTCTCTGGCCGCACAGCAAGCTGGGACTAATTTTGTTGGCTGCAGAAAAGAAGACAAATAAATTAGGGCTGGAAGCCGAGCCCTGTACGTCAATCTTGCAGGGGGGGGGGGGGGGGGGGGGCTGGGTGGGGGGTGGAGATATGCTTCTGTGGCTCTGCACCACCTCTATAGCTGCTAAGGCAAAAAGCACTTTTGTAAATTCAATCACAAAACTACAAAGTATGGCTGATTCCCTTTATATCAGTGTTTCCAAACCAGTGTGCCTCCAGTTGTTGCAAAACTGCAACACCCAGCATGCCCTTGGCACAGAGACACAATGTTTGGGAAACACTGAGGGGGATGCATTACCCAGAAGGGGGCGACAATGAGCTCAGGAGAAAGCTCCACCCAGATTAAGGAGAATATGAAATATGTTTAAAAAAATTCTAAATATCTTTGTACAACATGCCAAAATTTTCCAAAAATTTCCCAAATATCTTTACTTATGAGAGTTTACGACACCATTAAAGGGGTACTCCGGTGGTTATGATTTTTGGCTATATTGCATCTTCTTTTAATATTCATGTTTTTTGCAATTGACGTGTATTATATGTTTGTGTAGCATGTGCTTGTGGGCCAGGAAGTTCTGTAGTTCTGTGTTGGATCTCTGACTGTTGTCCACAACGTCGGCCATGTTAGGCTTAGGCTGTGGACAACATGTCAGAGCTTTTTTTTCCTCTGTTCTTTCAGAACTGCATGAGAGGAAGAAGCCACGCCCCCTTATCTCCCCCTCCTGGAGGACGCAGGTGTGCATGAGAGAGATAAGCCACACCCCCTCATCTCCCCCTCCTGGAGGATGCAGGTCTGCATGATAGAAATAAGCCACGCCCCCTCATCTCCCCCTCCTGGAGGATGCAGGTCTGCATGATAGAAATAAGCCACGCCCCCTCATCTCCCCCTCCCGGAGGACGCAGGTCTGCATGAGAGAGATAAGCCAGATCAGGGGGAGAGAGAGGACGTACACAGCTCCTCATCTCCCCTCCCCCTGCTCTGTCTTCTGAGGACGCAGGTCTGCACTGAAAGAAGACAGAGAAGATAAGAGTGTTATGTGAAGGGATAACAAGGTGCACGGGCTGGGGATGTATAGACTGCAGGGGAATAAATCTCAGACTGGGGATGATTTCTATGTGTGAAGGGGGGGAAGGGACTCCTAAATGACACATGCTGGGAGTTGTAGTCCCTGTTATGTCTGTATGCTAGTGTTTACAAACCAGTGTGCCTCCAGCTGTTGCAAAACTATAACACTGGTTGGGAATCACTGTTCTAGCCTATTCAGCATACACATCATGTTACACCAGTGTTTCCAAACCAGTGTGCCTCCAGCTGTTGTAAAACTACAACTCCCAGCATGCCCTGACAGCCTTTGGGCATGCTAGGAGTTGTAGTTTTGCTACAGCTGGAGGCACACCGACTGGGAAACACTGGCCTAGCCTATTCAGTATATTACAAACAAAGTGCATTGTTTCCCAACCAGGGTGTCTTCAGCTGTATCAAAACTACAACTCCCAGCATGCTGGTAGTAGTAGTTTTGCAACACCTGGAGGCACCCTGGTTGGGAAACACTGGTGTATGCCCTATAGAGGTGTGGTGAACTACAACCCCCAGGAGACTACAGAGGCAGCATGCTGGTGTTATACCACAGACTGAAGACTCCTGAATGACACATGCTGGGAGTTGTAGTCCCTTTTGTGTGTGTATGCCAGTGTATCCCAACCAGGGCTGATTATATTAGTGTGCTGTGTATAAGGGGGCCGACCCGGGAAAATAGTAGGGTGGGTAAAGGGCGGAACAAAGAAGAAAAAAAAAGGAGCCGCCCCAAACCAGCAAGGCATGTGGCATGCTGGGATTTGTAGTTTTCAGCACAACAAGAAACAGGAAATAGAAACAGAGATAGGAAAACAAAGTGGGGGATAAAAAGACAACAGAGAACGGAAATAGAGTCGCCTAAACAACAAGAATAGAAATGAAACAAAACAAATAGGGTAAGTCAAAAACAGAAAAACATGTTGACTACCGGAGTACCCCTTTAATGTTAAAGGGGTACTCCGAAGGGAAAAAAATTATGTTTGTAGGTATTCAGATCAACTGGTGACAGACAGTTATACAGATTTGTAAATAACTTCTATATAAAGATCTTCATCCTTCCAGTACTTATCAGCTGCTGGATGCTCCAGATGAAGTTGTGTAGTTCTTTCCTGTCTAACCACAGTGCTCTCTGCTGACACTTCTGTCCATGTCAAGAACTGTCCAGAGCAGGAGAGGTTTGCTATGCGGATTTGTCCCTGCTCTGGACAGTTCCTGACATGGACAAAGGTGTCAGCAGAGAGCACTGTGGTCAGACTGGAAAGAACTACACAACTTCCTGTGGAGCATACAGCAGCTGATGAGTACTGGAAGGATTAAGATTTTTAAATAGAAGTAATTTACAAATCTGTATAACTTCCTGGAACCAGTTGATTTGAAACAATTTTTTTACCCTCTGGAGTGCCCCTTTAATATCATGAAAGGAGTTTCCTTTCAAATACGAATCCTATCGTTAACTGTACATTGAAAGGGGTACTCCGGTGGAAAACCTTTTTTTTTAAATCAACTGGTGCCAGAAAGTTAAACAGATTTGTAAATTACTTCTATTAAAAAATCTTAATCCTTCCAGTACTTATCAGCTGCTGTATACTACAGAGAAAGTTCTTTCCTTTTTTTAATTTCTTTTCTGTCTGACCACAGTGCTCTCTGCTGACACCTCTGTCCATGTCAGAAACTGTGTGGAGCAGGATAGGTTTGCTATGAGAATTTGCTTGTGCTCTGGACAGTTCCTAAAATGGACATAGGTGTCAGCAGAGAGCACTGTGGTCAGACAGAAAAGAAATTCAAAAAGAAAAGAACTTCCTCTGGAGCATACAGCAGCTGATAAGTACTCAAAGGATTAAGATTTTTTAATAGAAGTCATTTACAAATCTGTGTAACTTTCTGGCACCAGTTGATTTAAAAAAAAAAAAAAAGTTTTCTAGGGGAGTACCCCTTTAATCACATCGCCATAGTATTCTTCGGGTCAACAGTTCACCGACTGCTCCAATTCCATTTTTCGGGAATTAGTGGGGCTTCAGCCGCGAGGCCCGTTGTCTTTAATATCCTATTTTATTGGACTGCAGAAGTATTACTTTGAACTAGCGCACGGAAAGTAAAGATTTATGTCAGCGGAGAATTTGATGCAAGTCAAGAAGTGAGTAGAAAGTGGGAAGTGGATGATTTATGTAACGTATTGTTCTGTAGAATAAGTAAATATGTCTTGGAAAGTAGCACAATGCTCTGGAAGTCTACAGATGTAGAGTCATGATAAATACTAACACAGAGGAAACTGTAAACCATTTAGATTGTCAGCGGCTGCGAGTATATAAAGTTGATAAACAGAGGCTCCGTTCTCTCCCAGCAGGAAGTCATTAAGAAATGCCCAAATCGCAGGTTGTAATTTACATTGTAAAGTTCAGCCGAATCAAAAGTAAATACAGGGAATTCTGCATGCCTGCTCCCAAATCTTCTTTTATGTGCGGTGATACAATATAGGAATATAGGGTGAGAAATGAAAGGGGATGGGTGGTTTAACACCTTACAGTGCTGAACTGTGTAATGTAATACCCCATTTCTCCTGTAGTGGCCACTGTGGAGAAAATTTATAGCTGAATGCGCCTCCCAAGTAGGATCGATCCTCGGGTCATCTGTCATTAGAAATCAAAATTAAATTAAAAAATAAATAATAATAAAAATTGTGATTTACACAAATAAGGCATTGTCCTCTTAAAGGGGTACTCTGCTACTAGACATCTTATCCCCTATCCTAAGGATAGGGGATAAGACGTCTGATCACGGAGGTCCTGCTGGTGGGGGTTCTAAACATACGTCGGGTTCCTGTGACAGTAGTCATGACATCACGGCCACGCCCTCGTGATGTCAGGCCACGCCCCCACCATTCATATCTGCTGCAGAAGGCATGTCTGATGACACGCCCCCCCTCCCATGGATATCAATGAAGGGGGTATGGTGGATGTCGCGATGGGTGTGGCCGTGATGTCATGATAACGGCCTCTGGCTCAGAGCGATCTGAAGAAAATGTTCAGAATGCTGGGGCACCAGAATACCCCTTTAAGGACATTAGTTTTTTTGTTTTTTTCACTTTCGCTTTTTCCTCTTCGCTTACTAGCCATAACCCTTTCAATTTTCCACCAACAGACTCATATGAGGGCTTGTTTTTTTTTTATTGGACACCAATTGTACTTTGTAATGACATTCAGTAAATCATTTTAACACCAGATCTACGGTTAAACAAAAAAAAAAATTGTGGGGAAAACTTGGGAAAAAAAATAGTAATACAATTTTCCGACTCTTGGGGGCTTATATTTTTATGCAGTGCACTTTTGGGTAAAAATGACACATTATCTTTATTCTGTTGGTCCATACGGTTACGAAATCCAATTTATATAGGTTTTGTTTTTATTACTTTTAGAAATATTATAACTTTTTGTATGCACATGAGGGGGCTCATTTTATGCAATACTAAGGATAGGGGATAAGTTTTACATTGAGGGGGTCGGAGCGCTGGGGCCCCTGTTCAGAGCCCCAGCTCTCCTATACAGTGGGGCATCATGACCTCACCTGAAGCAGGGGCTACCACGCCCCCTCTATATAGTTGTATGAGAGAGCTGAAGATTACCGAACGGCTCTCCCATAGAACTATATGGAGGGGGCGTGGAGAAGATATCTTTGAGAGAAAACAAAGAAATACAGCATTGGCTAAAGTTCTAGTCCATTTTAGGGTACGTTCCCACGCGGCGTATTTTGCTGCGTATTTGCTGCGTATTTGGTGCTGCGTATTTTCCTACCCATTGACTTCAACAGAGAAAATAAAATACGCAGCAGCAAATACGCAGCAAATACGTCGTGTGGGAAAGTACCCTTAGAGATTATTTAGGAATCTCAGCTGTGGATGTCAAAATTATACTTAAAGGAGTATTCTGGTAATGTAGAAAAAAAATCTAGTGCTGGGGACCTGGTAAAATTGGACAAAAAACAAATATACTATACCTTTCCTGGTCCCCCGCAGGTTCCCCCTCTTTTTCTTCCAGCCCCCTGTTGCTTGTCTATTTAACCTGCTTTTGAAATGAACGCTCGGAGCAGGACCTGCCCGCTCAGCCAATCGCTGGCAGCAGCAGTGTCCAATCTCGGCCAGTGACTGGCTGACCTGGAAGGTCCTGCTCTGAGCATTCGTCATAGAAGTAGGTTGAGGAGAGCTGAACGGCGGGAAACTGGTGATAGGTAAGTAACATTTTTTTTTTCTTTTTTAACAGGGTCCCGACACTAGATAAACTTTTTCTACTGTATCAGAATACTCCTTTAAAAAAAGTGGTGTATTGACAAACAAATGCAAAAAAAAAGGTGTGACATCTGCCCATGTGAACGTAAAGGACTTACATGCAGATAACTGATGGCAGGATACAGGTAGACAGATCTGGCCAGTAGTAATGTCGTGATAATGATGTCACAGGCGGAGTATATCTGAGTCTGTAAAAATACTATGTAATCTTCTTACATATTATATTACCCTTAAAATAATCAGGGATCTTAGCATCCAATTTTAACTATCATTTGCATGTATTGCTGCCAGGCCGCTCCATCAATTACTATTACAGCGAAGTATATGCTCATTAAACACAACGCTTCTGGGGGAATATTGTTGGAAGTGACATATCTGGGCCTCGCTCGGGATTAAGCTATGGGCCCCAACATCGGGAGCATGACATGTACAGAGAAAACAGGAATAGCTCTTCCTAATATAGTTCTCAGAAATTGATTTAAAAAATGTTGTATTGAGAAATGTTGTACTAAGAGAAGAAGCAATGTGACTTTAGTCCCCATCTCGCCCTATATCAGGTGTCACACTAAGGCTACAAAAAGACACAACTTTTGTTTTTGTTTTTTTTGACCTGAAAAAAAAATGCCAAAATTTTTTTTCCAAAAAATAACAAAACAATCCCCTCATTTTTCCTCCTTCATGATACAGTTTTTGTGTTTGTTTGTTTTTTTTCTCTTCAAAAAATTGTATGTATTAGTATGGGCATTTTTATTTACCGTATTTTTCGCCGTATAAGACGCACTTTTCCTTCCCCAAAACTGGGGGGGGGGGGGGGGGGAAGTTGGTGCGTCTTATACGGTGAATACACACCTATCGGGTCGATCCCTTGGCCATCAACGGCCGGGACCCGCGGCTAATACAGGACATCACCGATTGCGGTGATGCTCTGTATTAACCCTTTCAATGCGGCGATCAAAGCTGACCGCCGCGTCTGAAGCGAAAGTCGGGCTGTTCGGGACCGCCGCGGTGAAATCGCGGCGTCCCGAACAGCTTACAGGACACTGGGAGGGACCTTACCTGCCTCCTCGGTGTCTGCTCCGTGCCGGGATCCCCTGCTTGGCCGGCGCTCCCCTTCGACGTCATCACGTCGTAGCGCACGCCGTCCCGTCATCCAATAGGAGCGGCGTGCGTAGCAACGTGATGACGGCGACGGAGAGCGTGGATCCCGGGGAAGAAGACGTCCGGAGCGTCTGGGACACCACAGGGACGCTGCGACAGCAATGTAGCGACATCCAGGGCAGCGGTGACCGGTCCGGAGCGGCGGGGACACCTGAGTATTACCTCCTATGCAGTGGTCTTCAACCTGCGGACCTCCAGATGTTGCAAAACTACAACTCCCAGCATGCCCGGAGAGCCAACGGCTATCCGGGCATGCTGGGAGTTGTAGTTTTGCAACATTTGGAGGTCCGCAGGTTGAAGATCACTGTTGGGTGCAGAATCTTTTTTTTCTAGATTTTGCACCTTTAAAATTGGGTGCGTCTTATATGCCGGTGGCGTCCTATAGGGTGAAAAATACGGTCGCTCTTTTATCATGCGACTCTATTTTCTTGTGTTTTTATCATCTATAGAAGTCTAAGAGGGAAAAGCCAACATTTAAAAAAAAATTAAAAAACATTACTGAAGGGTAAAGAAACACCTACAAAAAAATATGTTGGTTTGGCGTTTCATATTTCAGAGTAAGTTTTCTGATTTTCTGTATCATGGATAGTGTTGAGCGGCATAGGCCATATTCGAATTCGCGAATATTCGCGAATATATGGACGCATATTCGTCATATATTCGCGAATATTCGCATATTCGTAATATTCTCGTTTTATTTTCGCAAATGCGAAAACTTCGCGTATGCGAAAATTTACATATGGGAAAATTAGCATATACTAAAATTAACATAAGTGAAAATTCGCATATGCGAAACGTAGCATATGCAAATGTTCGCATATGCGAAAATTCGCACGCCAGTCTCACACAGTAGTATTAGAGCCTTCTTTACACCACACAAGCTGGAAGCAGAGAGGGATGATCACTGTGATGTGTACTGTGAAAAAAAAAAGAAAAAAAATAAGAATATTCGTAATTACGAATATATTGCGCTATATTCGCGAAATTCGCGAATTCGCGAATATGCGATATTCGCGAATAATATTCGAATTGCGAATATTCGCGAGCAACACTAATCATGGAGTAATCTGGCCTGGGGTCTGTATTAGATCAGGGTCAATGAAGAGAATATATGTATTAAAGGGGTACTCCGCTGCTCAGCATTCGGAACAAACTGTTCTGAACGCTGTATCCAGTGTCGGGAGCTCTCGACATCATAGCCCCGCCCTCTCATGACGTCACATCCCGCCCAATCAATGCAAGTCTATGGGAGGGGGTGTGACGTGACAGCATGAGGGGGCGGAGCTATGATGTCACGAGCTCCCGGAGCCAGCTCCAGCGTTTGGAACAGTCTCTAAAAAGCAACTGCACCAAAAATAGAGACAAAAAAAAAATGCAGTAAAAGGTTTGATACATATCCCCCATTGAATTTCGCAGCCAAATCCTCCCTAAATGATTTTCAAGAGATTGTTATGTATCCAATTCACCATTCAGGACTCTAGGACAGCTATGTGAGGGCTCCTATTGTAACGTGGCTTTATTTCAATAAATATATGCCGTATTTTTCGCCCTATAGGACGCACCGGCATATAAGACGCACCCAATTTTAAAAGGTCCAAAATCTAGAAAAAAAAGATTCTGAACCCAACAGTGATCTTCAACCTGCGGACCTCCAGATGTTGCAAAACTACAACTTCCAGCATGCCCGGACAGCCGTTGGCTGTCCGGGCATGCTGGGAGTTGTAGTTTTGCAACATCTGGAGGTCCGCAGGTTGAAGACCACTGATATAGGAGGTAATACTCACGTGTCCCCGCCGCTCTGGACCCGTCACCGCTGCCCTGGATGTCGCTCCACGCTCTCCGTCGCCGTCATCACGTCGCTACTCACGCCGCTCCTATTGGATGACGGGACGGCGTGCGCGACGACGTGATGACGTCGAAGGAGAGCGCCGGTCAGGCACGGAGCAGACACCGAGGAGGCAAGTAAAGTCCCTTCCGGTGTCCTGTAAGCAGTTTGGGACGCCGCGATTTCACCGCGGCAGTCCCGAACAGCCCGACTGAGCAGCCGGGTTAGTGTTATTTTCGCTTCAGACGCGGCGGTCAGCTTTGATCGCCGCGTCTGAAGGGTTAATACAGGGCATCACCGCGATCAGTGATGTCCTGTATTAGCCGCGGGTCCCGGCCGTTGATGGCCGCAGGGATCGCCGCGATAGGGGTGTATTCGCCGTATAAGACGCACCGACTTTTTCCCCCCAGTTTTGGGGAAGAAAAAGTGCGTCTTATACGGCGAAAAATACGGAATTATATTCCCATCTTACAGGATTTGAAATACAGGGCAAAGAAATGAAACTGTTTGAAAATAATAATCTTTTCTATATTTGCAGAATTAGCAAATTCTTAAAAATAATAATTGCCGTGACATTTTTTTTTAGTTTTTTTTTTGTTACTTAATTATTGAAATCGCTGGAAGGAATAATTGAATGTTTTTAATTATCTAGTGAAATAAAACTTTGTACTGCCTCCCATTACCCCGTATCACGGATCCAAATTATTTGGCAATTTTCTCATGGAGAATTGGGCAGTAAAGTCTTGAAGGAAATCCTCCGGTGCACCCTACCACCCAGGCCTATTAAAACACAAGACTCAGCAATGTTATTTAAGAAATAATGACCTGAGTTCTGTCCCCACGTTCTGCGGCAATATTAGGTTATTGGCACGCGGGGTATATATTTATAAGCAGCGCCGTACCTCACCGCGAGCTTGTCAGGGTGTTAACGGCTCCTTTGTTGATAATTAGCTATAAAATTGAATAACTGAGTGAACTCCACGGCCTAAAAGTGCATATTCATATTGGAATGGAGAGATTAATTGTTATCTCACCGTCACCAGTGACATTAAAGAGGAATTAAACGCTTGTGCTTTGTGCAATTCCCAAATAGCTGAGTAATAGCAAAACAGTTCCCAAGAAGATAAAACTTGCGACTGTTGAATTATTTGTGCAGGAATTTAACAAAAATATACGTTAAAGGGGTACTCCGGTGAAAACCTTTTTTCTTTTAAATCAACTGGTGGCAGAAAGTTAAACATATTTGTAAATTACTTCTATTAAAAAAATCTTAATCCTTCCAGTACTTATTAGCTGCTGAATGCTACAGAGGAAATTCCTTTCTTTTTGGAACACTGATGACATCACGAGCACAGTGCTCTCTGCTGACATCTCTGTCCATTTTAGCAATCGTGCATAGCAGATGTATGCTAAGGGCAGCATGGTGGCTCAGTGGTTAGCACTGCTGCCTTGCTAGTGCTGGGGACTTGGGTTCAAATCCCACTAAGGACAACAATAAATAAAGCCTTATTATTATTATAATAACGTCAGCAGAGAGAACTGTGCTCGTGATGTCATCAGAGAGCATTCCAAAAAGAAAATAATTTCCTCTGTAGTATTCAGCAGCCAATAAGTACGGGAAGGATTAAGATTTTTTTAATAGAAGTAATTTACAAATATTTTTTACTTTCTGCCACCAGTTGATTTAAAAGAAAAAAGGTTTTCACCGGAGTACCCCTTTAAAGGGGTACTCCACCCCTAGACATCTTATCCCCTTTCCAAAGGATAGGGGATAAGATGTCTGATCGCGGGGGTCCCACCGCTGGGGACCCCCGCAATATAGCATACAGCACCCACCGTATCTGCTTCCGGAACCGCTGGAGGTTTTGGCTCCAAACCACGGGGACGGAAGATCGTGATATCACGACTCCGCCCCCGTGTGACGTCACGCCCCCTGCCATAGACTTGCATTGAGGGGGCGGGGCGTGATGTCACACGGTGGGGCGGAGTCGTGAAGTCACAATCTTCCGTCCCCGTGGTCAGGAGCCAGAACCTCCAGCGGTTCCGGAAGCAGATACAGGTGGGTGCTGCATGCTATATTGCGGGGGTCCCCAGCGGCAGGACCCCCGCGATCAGACATCTTATCCCCTATCCTTTGGATAGGGGATAAGATGTCTAGGGGTGGAGTACCCCTTTAAAGGGGTACTCCAGTGGACTGGAAAGTTAAACATATTTGTAAATTATAGAAAAAAGGAGTGGAAAGTGCTCACCTATCTTCAAACCACCTTGAACTGAGCAATTAGCCGTCTAAACACCTAAACCCTTGGTGTAAAAAATTCTAGAAAAGACAAATAGAAAGTGACGGTGCTCAAAGTTAAATGGATACCGGGTCTCAATAATAAAAATTTTTATATATTACCTTATCTTTGCTGCTGAGGAAAGGATCTATGGCGATCCTGAAACGCGTCAAGACTCAATATATACCCGTGTTTCTCCGAAAATAAGACCGGGTCTTATATTAATTTTAGTCACAAAAAACACACTAGGGCTTATTTTCAGGGTAGGGCTTATTTATTTACGGTGTGTACCTTGAACAACATGGGGGGGCTGTAGCAGCTCTCGGCGGCGGCTGGATCTCCTTCTGTTGCTTAGCAGCCGAGGGCGCGGACATTTTAAAGCGACAGCGTCCCTGCCCCGGCTCAGTTACGGTAACTTGCCGCGGGACCAGCCAAGGGGGGGTTGGGAAGTCTGTGGGCATTACTGGCGGATAAGGTCCGGATCTGGACCACGGTCTGCCAGTTGATTACCCCTGACCTAGGTCTTATTTTCGGGGTAGGGCTTATATTGCAGCCCACCCTGATAATCCTGCTAGGGCTTACTTTCGGGGTAGGGTTTATTTTCGGGGAAATATATAAGACTGTTTAGTGAGGTCTTCTGCTGTTGAGCAATTGCCACTTGCTCGATTCTTTTTGTTTTCTCTTATTTGACAGATAATCCTCTGTTCCTCTGCGAGCTCCTCGCGCTCCATTGCTACACGAGGACGCTGAAGTTATTATCTGCCGCAGAGCAGAGAGCCATCACCGTGAATTTGACCTAGACGGACCCTCAAGGAGACAGCGCTACAGCACCGCCACATCGGAATCGCGCTGACAACTCCAGGAGCTGCAAGTATCCGCTGCTATACCTGCACCAAGGCGGAACCGGCTTTATTAAGCCCGGACTAACATAGTTGCGCCGCCGACTCCAGCAACTGCGAAAATCACTCCAGCATCTGCAGGTCATTTTGGTAGAGTAAAGGCATTTGAACATTTTTTACTCTACTTAGAGACTATTGCATCAATCCTTTTGCGCAAAATACTACAAAATACCATATAGTGATGTAAGAATTGTATTTTAATTCAGCAACAGTCCTCAATATATTTTATTTTAATATTTTATATGCTTTATTGTATTGTATAACTCGCTTATACTTATGTAATCATATAGCTTGAAGTAAGCTACAAGGGCCCTGTGGCTTTTCCAGACCGCTATATATACATAGATAGAGACAAATGGACTTCAAAGGTACGGTGGGTCTTTTGCGGCGCTGACTCAGCGCCGCAAAAGACCCACCGTACTTTTGAAGTCCATTTGTCTCTATCTATGTATATATAGCGGTCTGGAAAAGCCACAGAAAAAGAATCTTTCTACCAATATCTACCCCAGTTGGTTTTACGCCATGGAGCGCTCTCTTTTATATTTTAAATATATATATATATATATATAACATCGATATTTATTTTTAACAGCTATGTTTATTGGGATTTTTTTTATATTTGTAAATTACTTCTATTTAAAAATCTTAATCCTTCCAGTACTTATCAGCTGCTGCATAATACAGAGGGAGATCTTTTCTTTTTGACTTTCCTTTCTGTCTGACCACAGTGCTCTCTGCTGACACCCCTGTCCATGTCAGGAACTGTTCATGAGCAGGAGACGTTTGCTATGGGGAATTGTTCCTGCTCTGGACAGTTCCTGACATGGACAGAGGTGTCAGCAGAGAGCAGTGGAAAGACAGATAAGAAATTCAAAAAGAGAAGAACTTCCTCTGCTGTACAGCAGCTGATAAGTAATGGAAGGATTAAGATTTTTTAATAGAAGTGATTTACAAATCTGTTTAACTTTCTGGCACCAGTTGATTTAGCCTGTTCAGGACGCAGGGCGTATGCATACACCCTGCATCCCGAGTCCTTAAGGACGTAGGGCGTATGGATACTTTACTCACTATTCTGCTGGTGAGGTCACTGTGTACATACATTACATTACTTATCCTGTACTGATCCTGAGTTATATCCTGTATTGTACCCAGAGCTGTACTCACTATTCTGCTGGTGAGGTCACTGTGTACATACATTACATTACTTATCCTGTACTGATCCTGAGTTATATCCTGTATTATACTCCAGAGCTGTACTCACTATTCTGCTGGTGAGGTCACTGTGTACATACATTACATTACTTATCCTGTACTGATCCTGAGTTACATCCTGTATTATACTCCAGAGCTGTACTCACTATTCTGCTGGTGAGGTCACTGTGTACATACATTACATTACTTATCCTGTACTGATCCTGAGTTATATCTTGTATTATACTCCAGAGCTGTACTCACTATTCTGCTGGTGAGGTCACTGTGTACATACATTACATTACTTATCCTGTACTGATCCTGAGTTATATCCTGTATTATACTCCAGAGCTGTACTCACTATTCTGCTGGTGAGGTCACTGTGTACATACATTACATTACTTATCCTGTACTGATCCTGAGTTACATCCTGTATTATACTCCAGAGCTGTACTCACTATTCTGCTGGTGAGGTCACTGTGTACATACATTACATTACTTATCCTGTACTGATCCTGAGTTACATCCTGTAGATCTTTTATTAAAATTTCAAACATAACAATAAAAAAAAATTACAAAACATAAACATATCATATCCGACAGAACATATCAATATAACGATCATAAAACCAACACCATAGCATAAAATACAACACCGGTCCACCACACACTCATTCCTGCACACAAACAAATATATACAATATTTACAAAAGACATATTCCTATAATACCCATAATACCCATACCATACTAATAAACTATATACACTAATACTAAATGTGAATTTCCTGGCCCAGTTGCAATACCAAAAACCCAATACCAGTAATATACCAAAAAGAATAACAACAACAACAATAATAATATATACAAAATAATAAAAACCAACACAAACAAAATAACACCACATTTTTTTTTTTTTTTTTTTTTTTTTTTTTTTTGGCCCTGAGCTGGTCCCGCATCCCATGCCCCCAGTACATGTTACCAGACGTCCATGAACCAGTCCAGGATTTTCTGTATATATAAAAGTCCCATACAAACCCCCTCCCCCCTTTTTAACCCACCACCCAACCTAAACTAAACCCAAACCCCAGGTGGCATCACACAATATATACAATATATACATTACATAAAATATACACAGACTAACAATATATACAATACATAAGTATACAAATAGACTACAACAATAAATACAATAACAAATACATATAACACTATAAGCCAAACAACAAACCCCTAAAGCTCAAGTTCAGCGCCTGCAAGCCCTATATTACCATAAACCAACTGCTCAAAACAAAAAGACTAATGTGCCAGCATCAGCCCACCACCAGGGGGAGACAACAGGCTAAGGCACTTTAAAGGCAGAGCCCCTCCATAGACGAGAGGCCCTGCCAGCACCCAGCCTCTCGTACTCCAGAGAACGCACCTTCACCAGGTCACCGAGAATGTTCCTAACCACCACATCCACAGGGAGGATTTTACGCTGCGTCGACACTAAACACCGTGCGTTCCACGTGTAGTACCTAACCACTGAGCTGACTAGGAATAAAGTGCACCGGTCCCAGCCTCCAAGGTTTCTGAATGCCCCATAGGCCCATTCCGCATAGGAGAGACTGGCCAGCCAAGGCCAACCAATGGAAGCGCCCACCCTGGTGTAAACCTCTGTGTTAAAGGGACAATGAAGCAGAAAATGCTCCATGCTTTCCAGCATGCCTCCACACTCTTCGCGGGGACATCCCCGGTCATCAGAGCTCCTGCACTTCAGATTGTCCCTCACACACAGTTTCCCGTGGAAGCAGCGCCAAGTCAAGTCCCAAAACTTCAAGGGGATCCTGATAGAATTCAAAAGCTCTAAACCCACCTCCAGATCCCGACTTGGGCAGTCCTTGAGCGCCAATGGCCTCTGGAAATGAGAAGACAGGACCCTCTTGTCAAGGAATTTCCTCGACAGAGTCCTAATCTCCCCCATCCCCAGACCCCACCGACGAATAACCTTCAGAACCGGGGTAGTGTAAGCCGGGAGATGCCCGTGTGGTGTGCGAAGATCCTTCACTTGCCCTCCTGTCTCCCATTCCTGGAAGAAAGGCCAAAACCATCCCCTACAGGAGGATACCCACGGAGGAGCCCTCTCTGACCAGAGGTTTGCTATATTGGTCTTAAGAAAGGTATTCACTAGGAACACCACAGGGTTGACCATACACAACCCCCCTAGTCTCCTCGTACGGTAAGTAACCTCCCTCTTCACTAGGTTCAGTCTGTTCCCCCATAACATCTGGAAGAACACACTGTAGACCCGGGTCCAAAGAGGTTCTGGCAACATGCATACACTGCCCAGATATATCAGTAAAGGGAGCAGGAATGTTTTGATCAGGTTAACCCTTTCCCCGAGGGTCAAAGACCAACCCTTCCACTGATCCACCTTCTGAGCGGCGATCTTAAGCCTGCTGTCCCAGTTTTGTTTGGGGTAATCCCCTTGGCCAAATTCGATGCCGAGAACTTTTGCAGATTCCTGGGGCTCTGGAAGGGCGTCCGGGAGATCAAAACCAGGATCTCCCCCTCCCAGCCAGAGACTCTCGCACTTATCCCGGTTGATCTTGGACCCGGATGCCTCCGAGTAGCGGTCCACCTCTGACATCACCCATTGGCCTTCCTCTTGTGAGGAGACAAACACGGTGACATCATCAGCATACGCTACCGCCCTCAGAGCCAAATCCGTCACCGCCAGGTCCATTCTCACCCCCGCCAACGGTCCACAATCAATCCTCCTAAGGAAAGGATCAATTGCAAACACGTAAAGCAACGGGCTCAAAGGACAACCCTGACGGACGCCAGACCCAACCTCAAAAGAGCGGCCAATCCAACCATTCACAAGCGGGAAACTCTCTGCCCCTGCGTACAAGGTCTTAAGAAAATCAACAAACCCCCCCGGCAGGCCATATCTCAGAAGAACAGACCAGAGGTATTCATGGTTAACCCGATCAAACGCTTTTGCCTGATCCAAGGACAGCAAGTACCCCTTCCAGTGGCCAGCCCTACCCTGCTCCACAGCCTCTCGGACACTGAGCACAGCACTAAATGTACTGCGGCCCGGAACAGAGCAATGCTGAGCCCCCGAAAGGAGCCGGGGTGCAAACTCCACCAGCCGGTTAAACAGCACTTTTGCCAGAATCTTTCGGTCCACATTGAGAAGCGCTATGGGACGCCAATTCTCAATGTGGGACGGGTCTTTACCCTTTGACAGGATGATCAGCGCTGACCTCCTCATTGACTTTGGCAGAGTGCCCGAGGATAGACACTCATTAAAAACCCCAGTCAAGAGGGGAACCAAAGTGTCCTTAAAGGTCTTATAGAACTCAGATGTTAAGCCATCCGGACCGGGTGACTTCTTGAGGGCAAGCCCATCAATAGCCATCCTGACTTCCTCTTCCCGGATCATCTCTGTCAAAACGTCAAGAGAGGAGTCTACTCCTGGTTCAGGGACGGTTTCAGCCAAGAAAGCTGATACCTTATCTCGATCTAGATCCTTCCTTCCCAAGAGGTGCGAGTAGAAGGATCTGACGACCTCCAGGATCCCTGATCTGGACCTTTTCAAGGATCCCGTACTATCAATCAGTCCTGAGACTATTTTACTATTCACTGACATCTTGCAGTTTCTGTAAGGGTCGGGCGAGCGGTACTTCCCGTAATCCCTCTCAAAAACCAAAGATGCGTGTCTGTCATACTGGCACTTCATCAACAAGGACTTCACTCTGGAGATATCGTCACGACTACCTCCAGTCGAGACAAGGTTCTCAAGTTTCTTCCTCAGGCCCTGGTACAAACGGTACCTGTTTAGGCTTCTGAGGCCCGAGAGCTGGCGGAAGAATCTCGCAACCCTTTCCTTGAAGATCTCCCACCACTCTGACTTACTGCTACAAAGGCCCAGCAATGGTACCTGGCTCTGAAGAAAATCCTCAAAGGACTGTCTTATCTCCGCTTCTTCCAAGAGAGACGAATTCAGCTTCCAATAGCCTCTGCCCATCCGGGGGGTCTCTGTGACATTCAGAGAAAACAAAATTAAACAGTGATCGGAGAACTCCACCTCAACAACAGACACTGCTGAAGAGACGGCCTCCTCCTTTAAAAAAAACCTATCTATCCTAGACCTACAACTACCCCTATGATAGGTGAATCCCGCGTGGCCTGGGGTGTGCCGGATGTGGACATCCACCAGGCGAGCCTCACTCGCTATGCTATTAAGGGCGACGCTATCATAAGTCAGCTTGTCTCTGGCACCTCCCCTGTCTTGGGGCCTCGTGACAGCATTAAAGTCCCCTCCAAAGACCACCTGCCGACTTGTAAAAAGATAGGGCTTGATCCTCATAAAGAGACACTTCCGGTCCCACTTAGACTGTGGGCCGTAGATGTTAATAAGGCGAAGTTCTTGTCCCTTCATGAGGACATCTAAGATCAGGCACCTCCCCATTTCTAACTCGATAACCCGTCGGCATTCTACCGCTGCGGTAAAAAGGACCGCCACTCCGCTATACGGCTCGGCCCCAAGAGACCAGTAGGAGGGCCCATTCCTCCACTCTCTTTTAGCCTTGTAGATAGATGACATATCTGTTAGCCTGGTCTCTTGCAAAAATAAAATATCAGCATTAATATGGGCAAAAAAATCATAGGCTGCAAATCGAGCCGTATCTGACTTTATGCTGGCAACATTAATGGATGCCAGAGTCAACGGAGAGGGTGCCGCCATCAAGGGTGATTGAGTTAGACAGCTTTCTTTTTCCCACCATCCTTCCCATCCACCCCACCACCCTCCTCATCAGATGATGGTTTACCCCTTTTTAGTGAGATGGATGTGTCCATTTTCCCTTTATTTACATTTTCCTCGTCCCCTGACTCTGAGCCAGTCCCCCCCCCTGAAGACATAGGTTCCCCAGGGAGAGAGGACTCAGGGTCCCCTGTGGGCCCCACCGCAACATCCGGAACCTCACCCCCAGCCTCCTCCTCCGAAGAGGAAATGTCGCGGAGGGCTCGGAACCGGTTGGAGAGACCAATCAGAGGGGGGTCAGTTGTACCTTCCTTTGGCATCTGGCGGGTGGGAGAAGATTTTAAATCTCCCTTTTTCTTATTCCTCCGAGTACCCCGCTTTGTTTCTGCCCATCTCCCTCTGTCCTCATCCGCGCTCTCACCATGGGAGGACAGCGAGGAGACAGTATCCTCCTCTTTGTGGATCCTTCCAGTCTCCTCATCCAGTTCACTATCCCCCAGGGCCTCAGCAGTAACACTGGTCGCAGGGACAGGATCAGAAGCCACCTCAGCTGGCTGATGCTCCTGTGACTCCCGAATCTCCCTATCCCTTTGACGCTTCTTGAGACGCCTCAGTTGGGCAGGCGTCTTCTGCTTACTTTTCTTCCCTGGCCCCTGCACCCCTTCATCCCCGCCAGCCATCCCCCCAGCAGAGTTCACCTCATGGCTTACCCCCACTGGGGCAACAACCGCGTTGACAAAGGAACGAGGGCAGCGACTGAATGGGTGACCTAAGTCACCACACAGGTGACACCTAATCTCTGCACAAGATGCAGCGAGATGGCCTATTTCCCCACACAGAGTGCACTTCTGCACAGTGCAATTGGCACTAAAATGTGTGGGGTCACCACATCTGTGACAGAGCTTCGGCTGACCCTGGTAGAAGATCTGGATACGATCCCTTCCGAGGAAGGTTGCAGATGGTATATGGGTAACGGTGTTTCCTGAAAGCTTAAGCTTGACCATAAACGTCCAGGCCCCTGACCAGATGCCATATTCATCCCTGTTCTTTTTTGGGACCTCCACCACCTCTCCATACCGACCTAGCCACGTCATGATGTCAATACAAGAAAGTGATTCGTTACGGGTTAAAACGGTCACCTTCTTGACATTGTTTTGGCGAGACACCGCCTGAATGGCAAAGTCTCGCCAGCCGGGCTCATTCTTTACCAGCTCATAATTCGACCAGAAGAGCTCAAGCCCCTCTGGCCGAACAAAGCTGATATCGAACTCAGGGGTACCATAAGGATGTATCAAGGCGTAGATGTCAGCTGCCTTAAAGCCCAACTTCAGCAGAAGCTCAACAACTTTAGATCTTGGAGGACATGTATCACTGCCTCTCCACCTCAGCCGGACCACATTCCTTCGGAGACCACCTGGCCCGGCTGTTGGGAGGGACCACACAGTATCCCCCCCTCTTTCCTCTCGGAAGGCTGAAAGACCATGTCTTTCTATCCAAAAGGATAGATCAACCTCCCTACCCTCTACATTGATTGATCTCTCCCCTCTCCTTAAGGCCCCCAGGAGACGCTGCTGCAAATTGCCCCCCCCAGAGCCAGAAGACGAGGAAGGTGCCCCCCTCCCCCCAGCGGTGACATTTGCGTAGCTGCGTACCGGTGCTGCCACCGCTGGGGGTGCAACTGGACCAGGCCCTACATCCCCACCACTAATCTGTGCCCCTTCACCACCCTCCTCCACATAAT
This sequence comes from Hyla sarda, assembly GCF_029499605.1. NCBI lineage: Eukaryota > Metazoa > Chordata > Amphibia > Anura > Hylidae > Hyla > Hyla sarda. The sequence continues at coordinate 218,688,861 of NC_079195.1, forward strand.
CCATACTCACACCATTATTGCCTGTTTTAGCTGATGTGCCCCCCATACCTCCACCCGTGCTACAGCCCATACTACAATTCATTCCAACATTAACCTCCTCATTCATACTGGCTGGACCGGTGCGTTCTGGTGCAGATAGTGTACCATCAGCATCACTGGGTACCAGAGCTGGAGCCACCACCACAGGACAGGTCACCAGTCCTTTATACAAGGACCGGGAAGCCTGCCTAGCCTGTTTATTAGCGGCCCCAGCCCTGTTTTTACTGGTACCCTCCGCCTCATCAGTACTGGAGTTTTCTGCTCCTGGGCGCCGCTGTTCTGGATTAGCGGCGCCAATACAAAATAAAGGTTTTAGTCCAGTCTTTCTGGGAGGCGAAGACATCTTGGCCCCAGCAGCTCTTTCACGATGACACCGCTGCTCCAAAGGAACAGCAGTGTCAACGTTCAGAGCCACCGGAGCTCCCGCAGCTGACTCTGGCACAAAGCCGCCCCCCCCTCCCATTAGGGAGCAGCCCAATGTGCCAGAGCCATCCATGCCCATCGCTGGGCAAATATCACTGTCCGACCTCACAGCCGATACATTGTCTGCTCCACCACTGTTACTACAAACAGCGATGGAGCTCACCGCCACACTAGACTCCATACTTTCCCCACTCTCCTGCACTGAGTCCACAGCAGAACTCAGGCTGGGCTGAGAAATGGGGTTCACACAGTGAGCTGACCCTGCGGCCAGTCTGGGGGGCTCAGGGAGGGGGGTATATACAAATGTTACCTGCTCCTGGAGCTTGGTCTTCTTTAGCTTCTTTTTCCTTCCCCCAGGTGCCTCCTCCGGTAACTCATCCCCAAACGTGAAGTCCTGGAGGCGACCTGGGGACTCCAGGAGCTGGATCTGGGCCATCAGCGCCCCTCCCTGGTGACTGGTGCTGCTCTCATCCCCCGAACCGCCAGAGCCACGGCCAAATGACATCGCCACTTGCCCTGCAGGGAGCCCACTGTATGGGGTCAGATGTTGCAGACCCCCGGGTGGATTTGGCTCAACATTATCGGCCTCCGCAGCGTCTCCTTCCTCCTCCACCCGTGGCTGAAGCCCCCTCAGCCGTCTCTGCTTCTCTCTCTCCATTGTATGAAAGCGGTCTTCATTTAAAAGTTTTTCCCTAAATGGCCCGCTGTTCTCTAAAATAAAAGTTCTCTTCTTCTCCAGGATCCTTATTTCATTTTTCAGCTGTTTAATCCGGGCTGACAGCTCAGCTTTCTGTCGTTTCGCCGCAGTTTCCATCAGGGCTTTTGCTTCCCGTACCTCCTCCTGGAGCCTATACAAGCTGCCCCTTGCTTCCTCATATCCACGGATGTGTTCTGCCACACGAGAGTTATGGGGGACTCCAGACTCCCGGGCCCTAGGCATCCCCCAATCCTCCTCCACACATCCGTGGGCATTTAGCTTTGCTCCAGGAGGAGTATCACAGTCCACATTGTCAGGCCTTGTTGTCACAGTACCTGTGCTTCCGGAACTTCTTGCACTTGTAGTCCCACAACTTGCAGGGCCAGCCTTGCGGCTGCTCTTTGTCTCTACGGGTTCAGGGGTGGCTGGAGATGCATCGCTGCACCTCCTGGCAGAGCGCCTCAACCCGGAGACCTCTGATGCACTTCCTGACGCTGGTCCCTCCACACCTGGTCGCTGGCTCCCCCTGCCCCCCGCGGACCTGATTCGGGGGGCAGGTGTTGGGGTTCTCCTCTCCTCGCTCATGCCTGAACCCACGCTCTCCCTCTGGGGAAGGAAGAACGTTGTCCGGCACAGATGACACGGCAGAGCTCAGAGCGCACACACACCAAACAATCCAGCAAACGACTTCCTCCACACTCAGCAGACTCACAGGAAGATGCTCCCTCTAGTGGCCAGACTCCAGAGCTGTACTCACTATTCTGCTGGTGAGGTCACTGTGTACATACATTACATTAGCACTCATACAGAATCCAGTATGAAAAATATATACTAGACACAACAAACATGAGATTTTTAGCCAAAAAATCAACTAATACTTCATGTTTACCATCCCTAGTATATACTTTCCATGATGTGGTCCGGCCTTGTGATGCTGGGGGAGCCCTGGGTGTTAGTGCGTTTATGGGTGCAGGTATTAGATGCTGGGAAGCCCACCTGACTAAATAGTATGGGTGACACAATTAGGTTGTAAGCCAGCATGGTGCACTACACGCTATCATGTTACTAGCACCCTGTATATGCCTTATCTGTGTGCAGCTATAATACTGAGCAGCCTCCCCCCTCATGAGTGGTTGTTCATCAGTATTTGCACCTTTGCAACCTATAGGTGCATAGGTGTTTAATCTGCCCTTGTATCAGTAGCCAGTTCTGCGATTTTTGAGTAATTTTTGTCCCATTTTCTTAGATTTTATTTTTTTTTACCTACGAGGTTAGCCAGCCACAAAGCTATCCATGTCAACACAATATAATTTAAGAGGCTACTACCCTTAAAGGGGTTATCCAGGAAAAAAACTTTTTTTTATATATCAACTGGCTCCAGAAAGTTAAACAGATTTGTAAATTACTTCTATTAAAAAATCTTAATCCTTTCAGTACTTATGGGCTTCTGAAGTTAAGGTTGTTCTTTTCTGTCTAAGTGCCCTCTGATGACACGTGTCTCGGGAACCGCCCGGTTTAGAAGAGGTTTGCTATGGGGATTTGCTTCTAAACTGGGCGGTTCCCGAGACACGTGTCATCAGAGAGCACTTAGACAGAAAAGAACAACCTTAACTTCAGAAGCTCCTAAGTACTGAAAGGATTAAGATTTTTTAATAGATGTAATTTAAAAATCTGTTTAACTTTCTGGAGCCAGTTGATATATAAAAAAAAAGTTTTTTTCCTGAATAACCCCTTTAAGGGTAGTAGCCTCTTAAATTCTATTCCAAAGGATAGGGGATAAGATGCCTGATCGCGGGAGTCCCGCCGCTGGGGACCCCCGTGATCATGCACGCGGCACCCCGTTTGTAATCAGTCCCTGGAGCGTGTTCGCTCCGGGTCTGATTACAGGCGACCACCGGGCCGGCGGCGTGTGACGTCACGCCTCCGCCCCTCAATGCAAGCGTACAGGAGGGGGCGGGACAGCTGTCCTTTGGATAGGGGAAAAGATGTGTAAGCACCGGAGAACCCCTTTAACTGCCGTGGACTCCATATGGGCCCCACTATGGTATCAGCACAGCAGTCATGCAGCACTCAGCAGACATAAATCATACTGTATGTATAGTACCAAAACAGCACCTATCCATCTCTTAAAGGGGTACTCCATCAGATACATCTTATCCCCTTTCCAAAGGATATGGGATAACATGCCAAATCGATCTTTCTGATCTCCTGGCAGGCAACGGCGGCATCCGGAACACGGAAGCTTGGAAGTTACGTTTTCGTGGAGTCACGCCACACCCCCTCCATTCATGTCTACGGGAGGGGGCGTGACGGCTACGTAGTAGCCGTCACGCCTCCTCTCATAGACATGAATGGAGGGGGCGTGGCAGCTGTAGTTGCCAGTCATCCGGCACCGAGCGAAGTTCGCACCATGAACGGATGACTGGGGTGCCGTTCCGGAGATCACAGGGGTCCCCGCGATCAGACATTTTATCCCCTATCTTTTGGATAGGGGATACAATGTTTTTCGGCGGAATACCCTTTAACTCAAGTCTACAGCACCCATGCAGAACCCATGCAGTATCAAGCACATATAGTATCCATAGAGTAGTGCTGGGAAGGGAGGGAAAGATGCCCAAAATACTACGACTGCGTTGGGCCAATGTTGCTCCTCCTGCAGGTCAGTGAGGACAAGAGCGGCTCATCCTCTGCACAGGCTCCATATATCCAGGGCCGTCTCTACCTAACAGGAAAGATTTGATATATTAACCATACTGCACCTGTGATCTGCCATCATAAGGGAGAAGAAAAAACTTCAGACAAAGGCTCGCATCTCTTCACGGTCTAAATTGCATTTTTATGGATGGGTCATATACCTCAATTTATTAAGTAAATCACCAGAGAAATAAGAGCAAGATGAGACACTTAAGTCACTTAATTACCTTGATTAAGATTCTGTAGTAAGTAGGCACTGGTTTAATCAAGTATATTGCGAAATTGCTGAAAAGCCATATTAGGGGATATGTGTCTTGTTCTGGAGATGGAAAATGTCCAGCGAGTTTAAGAGGTGCCTTCATCTCCCCCCGTCATCCCAAAAAAAAAAAAGCCAAATGATGGAATGTGCTCTTTAATAGGAGAACCTTAAATTACGCCGTACAAATTAGCTACATTAGTCAAATTTCTAATCAATAGCTGTAAAGGGATAAGTGTGGGGCCACCGCTCATCACTCACACCGCCAGATATAGGACAAACACTCGAAATACGGGCATTAAAGGCTTTAGGAACCATGAATCACAAATGAGGAGACAATGAGCTGTGACTCACCTTCATGTTTTCTGGAGGCTTCAGAATTTATCTCGTAGACTGTACAAGGAGAAGCCAGGATTCTGTACCCAGTCATTACTGCCACGATCATCCCAGTAGACAGGCCTGGTGCAAGGATTTTTGCCACCCTAGGCAAAAGCTAATTTTGCCGCTCCTTGACTCCGCCCATTTCCCGCCTTTTAACACGCCCCATCTTCCTACTGGGGTGACAAAGTATTAAAAAAAAACTCCGTCCCATGTCCCATTCTACACTGTAACAAACCTCCCCCTTATATAATCACCTTACTTCTGGGGAGACACACTGAGACAGAGCGACGCCCCCATCAAGAGGGCCCTCTAGGCGGCTGCCTATTTTGCCTATAGGAAAAGCCGGCCTTGTAGTAGAACCTTCTCCTGGATGTGGTGACAAGACTACCTTGAAGCATGGTGGGGGCAGCATCATGTCTGGGGAAAACCAGGCACTGCCCATCATCTGCCCATTACCATCCCTACAGTGATCATGGTGGGGGCAGCATCATGTCTGGAGGAAATCAGGCACGGCCCATCACCTGCCCAATACCATCCCTACAGTGATCATGGTGGGGGCAGCATCATGTCTGGAGGAAACCAGGTACTGCCCATCACCTGCCCAATACCATCCCTACAGTGATCATGGTGGGGGCAGCATCATGTCTGGAGGAAACCAGGCACTGCCCATCACCTGCCCAATACCATCCCTACAGTGATCATGGTGGGGGCAGCATCATGTCTGGAGGAAACCAGGCACTGCCCATCACCTGCTCAATACCATCCCTACAGTGATCATGGTGGGGGCAGCATCATGTCTGGGGGAAACCAGGCACTGCCCATCACCTGCCCAATACAATCCCTACAGTGATTATGGTGGGGGCAGCATCATGTCTGGAGGAAACCAGGCACTGCCCATCACCTGCCCAATACCATCTCTACAGTGATCATGGTGGGGGCAGCATCATGTCTGGGGGAAACCAGGCACTGCCCATCACCTGCCCAATACCATCCCTACAGTGAACATGGTGGGGGCAGCATCATGTCTGGGGGAAACCAGGTACTGCCCATCACCTGCCCAATACCATCCCTACAGTGATCATGGTGGGGGCAGCATCATTTCTTGGGGAAACCAGGCACTGCCCATCACCGGCCCAATACCATCCCTACAGTGATCATGGTGGGGGCAGCATCATGTCTGGAGGAAACCAGGCACTGCCCATCACCTGCCCAAAACCATCCCTACAATGATCATGGTGGGGGAAGCATCATGTCTGGAGGAAACCATCCCTACAGTGATCATGGTGGAAGCAGCATCATGTCTGGAGGAAACCAGGCACTTCCCATCACCTGCCCAATACCATCCCTACAATAAAGCATGGTGGGGGCAGCATCATGTCTGGGGGAAACCAGGCACTGCCCATCACCTGCCCATTACCATCCCTACAGTGATCATGGTGGGGGCAGCATCATGTCTGGGGGAAACCAGGTACTGCCCATCACCTGCCCAATACCATCCCTACAGTGATCATGGTGGGGGCAGCATCATGTCTGGAGGAAACCAGGCACTGCCCATCACCTGCTCAATACCATCCCTACAGTGATCATGGTGGGGGCAGCATCATGTCTGGGGGAAACCAGGCACTGCCCATCACCTGCCCAATACAATCCCTACAGTGATTATGGTGGGGGCAGCATCATGTCTGGAGGAAACCAGTCACTGCCCATCACCTGCCCAATACCATCCCTACAGTGAACATGGTGGGGGCAGCATCATGTCTGGGGGAAACCAGGTACTGCCCATCACCTGCCCAATACCATCCCCACAGTGATCATGGTGGGGGCAGCATCATTTCTTGGGGAAACCAGGCACTGCCCATCACCGGCCCAATACCATCCCTACAGTGATCATGGTGGGGGCAGCATCATGTCTGGAGGAAACCAGGCACTGCCCATCACCTGCCCAAAACCATCCCTACAATGATCATGGTGGGGGAAGCATCATGTCTGGAGGAAACCATCCCTACAGTGATCTTGGTGGAAGCAGCATCATGTCTGGAGGAAACCAGGCACTTCCCATCACCTGCCCAATACCATCCCTACAATAAAGCATGGTGGGGGCAGCATCATGTCTGGGGGAAACCAGGCACTGCCCATCACCTGCCCATTACCATCCCTACAGTGATCATGGTAGGGGCCGCATCATGTCTGGAGGAAACCAGGCACTGCCCATCACCTGCCCAATACCATCCCTACAGTGATCATGGTGGGGGCAGCATCATGTCTGGGGGAAACCAGGCACTGCTCATCACCTGCCCAATACCATCCCTACAATAAAGCATGGTGGGGGCAGCATCATGTCTGGAGGAAACCAGGCACTGCCCATCACCTGCCCAATACCATCCCTACAGTGATCATGTTGGGGGCAGCATCATGTCTGGAGGAAACCAGGCACTGCCCATCATCTGCCCAATACCATCCCTACAGTGATCATGGTGGGGGCAGCATCATGTCTGGAGGAAACCAGGTACTGCCCATCACCTGCCCAATACCATCCCTACAAAGATCATGGTGGGGGCAGCATCATGTCTGGAGGAAACCATCCCTACAGTGATCATGGTGGGAGCCGCATCATGTCCGGAGGAAACCAAGCACTTCCCATCACCTGCCCAATACCATCCCTACAATAAAGCACGGTGGGGGCAGCATCATATTTGGGGGAAACCAGGCACTGATCATCACCAGCCCAATACCATCCCTACAATAAAGCACTGTGGGGGCAGCATCATGTCTGGGGGAAACCAGGCACTGCCCATCACCTGCCCATTACCATCTCTACAGTGATCATGGTGGGGGCAGCATCATGTCTGGAGGAAACCAGGCACTGCCCATCACCTGCCCAATACCATCCCTACAGTGAATCATGGTGGGGGCAGCATCATATCTGGAGGAAACCAGGCACTGCCCATAACCTGCCCAATACCATCCCTACAGTGAAGCATGGTGGGGGCAGAATCATGTCTGGGGGAAACCAGGCACTGCCCATCACCTGCCCATTACCATCTCTACAGTGATCATGGTGGGACCAGCATCATGTCTGGAGGAAACCAGGCACTGCCCATCACCTGCCCAATACCATCTCTACAGTGATCATGGTGGGGGCAGCATCATGTCTGGAGGAAACCAGGCACTGCCCATAATCTGCCCAATACCATCCCTACAGTGATCATGGTGGGGGCAGCATCATGTCTGGAGGAAACCAGGCACTGCCCATCACCTGCCCAATACCATCTCTACAGTGATCATGGTGGGGGCAGCATCATGTCTGGAGGAAACCAGGCACTGCCCATCACCTGCCCAATACCATCCCTACAGTGATCATGGTGGGGGCAGCATCATGTCTTGAGGAAACCAGGTACTGCCCATTACCTGCCCAATACCATCCCTACAGTGATCATGGTGGGGGCAGCATCATGTCTGGAGGAATCCAGGTACTGCCCATCACCTTCCCAATACCATCCATACAGTGATCATGGTGGGGCAGCATCATGTGTGGAGGAAACCAGGCACTGCCCCTCACCTTCCTAATACCATCCCTACAGTGATCATGGTGGGGGCAGCATCATGTCTGGAGGAAACCAGGCACTGCCCATCATCTGCCCAATACCATCCCTACAGTGATCATGGTGGGGGCAGCATCATGTCTGGAGGAAACCAGGTACTGCCCATCACCTGCCCAATACCATCCCTACAGTGATCATGGTGGGGGCGGCATCATGTCTGGAGGAAACCAGGCACTGCCCATCACCTTCCCAATACCATCCCTACAGTGATCATGGTGGGGGCAGCATCATGTCTGGAGGAAACCAGGCACTGCCCATCACCTGCCCAATACCATCCCTACAGTGATCATGGTGGGGGCAGCATCATGTCTAGAGGAAACCAAACACTGCTGTGGAGACTACAATCACTGCCAAAAGGGGCTTCACCTTAGTTCTGAGTAAAGGGTATGAATACTTATGTCACAGCAAGATTCTAGTTTTTTCTTTACACTAAATTAGCAAAGATTTGTAACATCACTAATTACTTAAAAATGACTCAGTGAGGTAGTTGGGACATCACCTGTGAAAACTTATTAATGAAACAAACACAGTTTCTTTTTTTTATTTCACTTCTTTCCTCTTTGTCCAGTGAATTTGTCATTCTATCTATCTAGTAGTTATCCTGCATCTGTGGTCTGTATTGCCTCAGCGCTTGGCCCAGGAAGCTGCTATTCTTGGAGTGTGGAGGTTAACACTACCCTGGCATCACAAACTGTAATTTAGTTACAGTATCCTGTTATAACACTACACACCCCCCATCAATTAGCCACCACACAGATGCAACCTGGGGGCTTTAGCAATCGTTGACTACTCTGTAAATGCAACCAGGGGGCTCCAGCACTATTCCTGTACAGAAGTTAAAGGGCAAAAACCTGGGAGTCTTTTAAAGTCTATTAACCAGAGTATCCTGCTTCATGTCCTGCTGTCGAAGCTTATTTTTGAATTGGCAGGATTCCTCACTTCTGTTGCCCTTTGTAGCTTTTAACCAATGACAGCAGCTGAACACTAGTATGTTGATCCTATAGAAGAAAGTGATTTGTCTCCCCCTGTACGTATAGGTCAGAGGGCAAGGGAATGAATTATCAAAATAGTGCAATATCTAATCAGATCATGAACACTTAGGCTATGTTCACACGCCAGAATGTCCGCATGGAGAATCTCCGTGCGGACATTCCGGACACTGCGGGGCGCCAGCATAATCTCATAGACGGCTATGCATTCCGTGCAGTCTCCGCACAAAGAGTGAACTCATTCATTCTTTGTGCGGACGGAAAATGGAATTTCCCGTCGGAAACATCTGGCACGGAAATTCCACCGTGTGCACAGCGCAGCAGTATCCCATTGAATTCAACTGGATTCTGCTGCGCTGTGCACACGGTGGAATTTCAGAGTGTTATAACCGGGTACTGTGACTGAATTACAGTTTGTGACGCCAGGGTAGTGTTAACCTCCACACTCCAAGAATAGCAGCTTCATGGGCCAAGCGCTGAGGCAATAAAGGCCACAGATGCAGGGTTACTACTAGAAATTCCAACATGGGAACATGGGCTTACAGCAGCGGAGGATCAGCATACTGATCTAATGGCAGATGATGACTTTTTTCGTTTTTTTGTCATTACGATTTTAGGGTAGGTGTGTCTCCTGCTGTTGCAAAACTACAACTCCCAGCATGCCCGGACAGCCAACAGCTGTCCGGGCATGCTATGAGTTGTAGTTTTGCAATAGCTTAAGGGACACTGGTTGGAACCCAAATATATAATGAGAATGATCACGCCATCGGGATAGGAGGATGTTGTTTTCGGAGGAGGCAGTGACTAGTTGGTTTCCTGTTCTATATTTGTAATTTACATAAAGCGAAAACAGCCCAGAATATCCAGAACATATAAAACATCTGAAATCCAGATAGTAATTTCTTCATTAAAAATGCACCGAAGTCGAATGCCTTGTGTAGTTTAACGGCGTGAAATCACAGATTTAATTTCCAGTGGAAACAATGAAGATTCCTATTTCTCCATCTCTAAATGTAATAACCATGAAATAGCTTAACAGAAGTGAAAGGCAGAAGCCCATAAATCTATGAACCAAAAAACACTAAACAAGTAAGCAAAACAGCCCATGAAATACACATTATATAAAAAATGGAAAGCGCTGCATTGTCATAACGATAAAGAACATCCTGGTTTGCAATAAAGTCTTTTTTTGCGCGCAATGATGGGTGAGCGGCGGAGGAAATAAAACGGAATCTGGCTCATTTTACATCTTAATTTCTAGTGGAGTCATTAAGAAACTTTTAAGATATATGTATAGTTATAAATCTATAAGTCTGATATATTTATTTATCTCCATCTATGTGTGCATATCTATTTTTATACAATATATATGTTACGCCGAGCGCTCCGGGTCCCTGCTCCTCCCCGGAGCGCTCGCGGCGTTCTTCCGTCTGCAGCGCCCCGGTCAGACCCGCTGACCGGGAGCGCTGCACTGTTACTGCCTGCGGGGATGCAATCCACGTAGCGGGACGCGCCCGCCCGCGGGTCGCATCCCAATCGTCTCACCTGTCCCGTTCCCCGGCTGTCACGTCCCGGCGCGCGTGGCCCTGCTCTCTAGGACGCGCGCGCGCTGGCTCTCTGAAATTTCAAGGGCCAGTGCACCACTAATTGGTGCCTGGCCCAATCAGTTGTATCACTCCCATTCCTTATAAAAACCCACTTCCCCTTCCTGTCCTTGACGGATCTTTTTTGCCCTAGTGCTCTGAGAAAGCGTTTTGTGTATCCCAAGCCTGTGTATCCAGACCCTTGCCGTTGCCCCTGACTTTGAACCATTGCTGCCTTCCCTGACCTTCTGCTACGTCCGACCTTGCTCTTGCCTTGTCCCTGTGTACCGCGCCTGTCTCAGCTGTCATTGGGGTTGAGTCGCTATCGGGTGGAACGACCTGGGGGTTACCTGCCGCTGCAAGTCCATCCTGCTTTGCGGCAGGCTCTAGTGAAAACCAGTAACCCCATAGATTCCGTTCCCCTGGTACGGCCCACGCCATCACCCCACTGACACAGAGGATCCACCACCAGTGTCCTCTCCGCATACCAGTCCGGATCCTGACAATATATAAGTACAGTATTTTGAAACATATGCCGGCAGTGGCCATATTTGAATTTGCTATATTTTGCGAATATATGGATGAATATTTGTCCTATGTTTGCGAAATTCACATATTCGCTATGTTCGTTCCCTTTTTTTCCATGCAAAAAGTCGCAATTTGCATAGTGCGCGTGAGCGATTATATCTTTCACCTAAAAGAAGGAAGGGATCAGTGTCCTCTGGAAGTGCCGAAATTCGCAAATATTTGCATATTCGCATATATGAAATATTCACGCTCCACACCGACTCACACAGTAAATAATATTGGAGCCTACTTTTGACCTCAAGGCAGGGATGATCTCTTTTTTTTTTTTACACAGTACACATCATTGTTGTAATTTGTACTGTGAAGAAAAAAAGAATACTCGTCATTATGAATATAAATCACTATATTCTAAATATTTGCGAAATCGCAAAGTTTTCACGGTAAAAATGCGAATTTCGAATATTCATGCTCAACACTATATATATATATATATATATATATATATATATATACACACAGCAACAGGAGAATACAGCAGCACACTGCTAGCACAAAGATGTAGATGAAGCATGAGTATATAGATAAAACATGAGTGTCACGATTCGGCTAGCTGGACGTGGATCCTCTGTGTCAGCGAGGGATTGGCGTGGACCGTGTCGGTGGACCGGTTCTAAGATGCTACTGGTATTCACCAGAGCCCGCCGCAAAGCGGTATGGTCTTGCTGCGGCGGTAGCAACCAGGTCGTATCCACTGGCAACGGCTCAACCTCGCTGACTGCTGAGAAGGCGTGGGACAGAAGGACTAGGCAGAGGCAAGGTCAGACGTAGCAGAAGGTCGGGGCAGGCGGCAAGGTTCGTAGTCAATGTGGATAGCAGAAGATCTGGAAACACAGGCTTTGGACAACACTAAACGCTTTCACTGGCACAAGGCAACAAGATCCGGCAAGGGAGTGCAGGGGAAGTGAGGTAATATACACAGGGAGCAGGTGGAAGCTAATTAGGCTAATTGGACCAGGCACCAATCATTGGTGCACTGGCCCTTTAAATCTTAGAGAGCTGGCGCCCGCGCGCCCTAAGGAGCGGAGCCGCGCGTGCCAGGACATGACAGCCGGGGGCCGGGACAGGTAAGTGACTTGGGATGCGATTCGCGAGCGGGCGCGTCCCGCTATGCGAATCGCATCCCCGCCGGCAATGTCAGTGCAGCGCTCCCGGTCAGCGGGTCTGACCGGGGCGCCGCAGAGAGAGGAACACCGCGAGCGCTCCGGGGAGGAGCAGGGACCCTGAGCGCTCGGCGTAACAGTACCCCCCCCCCTTAGGTCTCCCCCTTTTTTTGTCCGGCAATTGCTTCACATGGGACGAGGACACTGGGAGTGATTAAAGGGTTTCCTCAAAGGCAGGCAGTACAGCAGGAGTGGGAGTGGGGAGGGAGGGCAGAGGGTGAAGCTTGGCACGGGGCAGGGTGTCACCAGGACGGGGGCTATGAGGAGGCACGGCACAGTCCCAATAGGCCTTGGGGAGACCAGGCACAGGAGGAGACACTGAGGCCCGACAGACGGGACTGGGAGCAGGGGTGAGGCATTTCTTGCGGCAAGCAGGGCCCCAATTCTTGATCTCCCCGATGGTCCAGTCAAGGGTGGGAGAATGATGCTGGAGCCATGGCAGACCGAGGAGGACTTCAGAGGTGCAGTTGGGAAGGACGAACAATTCAATCTTTTCGTGATGGGGTCCAATGCACATTAAGAGGGGTTTTGTGCGGTAACGCACGGTGCAATCCAATTTAACTCCGTTGACCGAGGAAATGTAGAGCGGCTTGACGAGACGGGTCACCGGGATGCAGAACTTATTCACCAAAGAGTCCAGAATAAAATTTCCAGAGGCACCAGAGTCGAAGCAGGCCACGGCTGAGAGGGAGGAGTTGGCAGAAGGAGAAATCCGCACGGGCACCGTGAGACGTGGAGAAGCAGACTTCGTACCAAGAGACGCCACACCCACGTGAGCTGGGTGCGTGCGTTTCCCAGACGTGGAGGACGAATAGGGAAATCCACCAAGAAATGTTCGGTACTGGCGCAGTACAGACAAAGATTTTCTTCCCTACGGCGAGTCCTCTCTTCCTGGGTCAGGCGAGACCGATCCACTTGCATAGCCTCCTTTTTTCTCCCCTTCACTTTTCTTATTTTCACTAAGTCTACTCTGATCAGAGAAATGTCCACGAAAACACCACCCATTTGTTTAGTAAGATCACTCAAGGATTTAGAATTGTTCTGGATTTCGGTGAGTATTTCCTCTAGTACTGTCAGAGATGTTACTGATGAGTGTCACGATTCGGCTAGCTGGATGTGGATCCTCTGTGTCAGCGAGGGATTAGCGTGGACCGTGTCGGTGGACCGGTTCTAAGATGCTACTGGTATTCACCAGAGCCCGCCGCAAAGCGGGATGGTCTTGCTGCGGCGGTAGCAACCAGGTCGTATCCACTGGCAAAGGCTCAACCTCGCTGACTGCTGAGAAGGCGTGGGACAGAAGGACTAGGCAGAGGCAAGGTCAGACGTAGCAGAAGGTCGGGGCAGACGGCAAGGTTCGTAGTCAATGTGGATAGCAGAAGATCTGGAAACACAGGCTTTGGACAACACTAAACGCTATCACTGGCACAAGGCAACATGATCCGGCAAGGGAGTGCAGGAGAAGTGAGGTAATATACACAGGGAGCAGGTGGAAGCTAATTAGGCTAATTGGACCAGGCACCAATCATTGGTGCACTGGCCCTTTAAATCTTAGAGAGCTGGCGGGCACGCGCCCTAAGGAGCGGAGCCGCGCGCGCCAGGACATGACAGCCGGGGGCCGGGACAGGTAAGTGACTTGGGATGCGATTCGCGAGCGGGCGCGTCCCGCTATGCGAATCGCATCCCCGCCGGCAATGTCAGTGCAGCGCTCCCGGTCAGCGGGTCTGACCGGGGCGCCGCAGAGAGAGGAACACCGCGAGCGCTCTGGGGAGGAGCAGGGACCAATGTGTAACAATGAGTATATAGATAAAACATGATTATATAGATAGAACATGAAAAGCTATACAGCTGTAATGCAATACATGAAGATATGAAACTATGAAATTATGAGGTACTTAGCTTGCAAATTTGGCGCCAAATAGTGTTGACCGTCCCACCACGGTAAGGTGACCTCATTCTGGGACGGACCCTACACTATGAATATGCCTCTGTGTGAATAGATCAGGAGGCATTGCAAGGCCTGAAACATCCAAGGCACCTTATATACACCTAATAGAGGTGGGTGGGGTGCAGGAGCCAACATGGAGGTAGCCACTCCCCCGTATGTGTAATACAACCAAAGGATAAATTGGACAGCACTATTGATCCAAACTATTGTAAAAACCTGGCTTACAGGTGCAGGCTGCTGGGCTAAATATACAGCAACAGGAGAATACAGCAGCACACTGCTAGCACAAAGATATAGATGAAACATGAGTATATAGATAGAACATGAAAAGCTATACAGCTGTAATGCAATAAATGAAGATATGAAACTATGAAATTATGAGGTACTTAGCTTGCAAATTTGTCGCCAAATAGCGTGGACCGTCCCACCACGGTAAGGTGACCTCATTCTGGGACGGACCCTACACTGTGAATATGCCTCTGTGTGAACAGTACAGCAGGCATGCAAGGTCTGAAACATCCAAGGCACCTTATATACACCTAATAGAGGTGGGTGGGGTGCAGGAGCCAACATGGAGGTAGCCACTCCCCCATATGTGTAATACAACCAAAGAATAAGTTGGCCAGCACTATTGATTCCAAACTAATGGATAGACCTGGCTTACAGGTGCAGGCTGCTGGGCTAAATATACAGCAACAGGAGAATACAGCAGCACACTGCTAGCACAAAGATATAGATGAAACATGAGTATATAGATAAAACAGGAGTATATACCGTGGTGGGACGGTCCACGCTATTTAGCGCCAAATTTGCAAGCTAAGTACCTCATAATTTCATAGTTTCATATCTTCATTTATTGCATTACAGCTGTATAGCTTTTCATGTTCTATCTATATACTCATGTTTTATCTATATACTCATGTTTCATCTATATCTTTGTGCTAGCAGTGTGCTGCTGTATTCTCCTGTTGCTGTATATTTAGCCCAGCAGCCTGCACCTGCAAGCCAGGTCGTTACAATAGTTTGGAATTAATAGTGCTGGCCAACTTATTCTTTGGTTTTATATATATATATATATATATATATATATATATATATATATGCAATACATATAAACTGGAGCACACACGTACATCTGATGTTTCCTATTTTCCTCACCTTACTTGTCAGCTTTGCTTTTGTAAATGTTCCATTTTACTGCTTGAGGCCTAGGCAAAGCAGCCCCATTGTCACTCCCTGATCCCTGAGAAGGATATATGGAGTAAATCATTGAGCGGGGAAGGGGTTAAATACAAGAGACATTCCCTCTATGCAAAATGTTTTATTTTTACTTATATAATTTTAATTGTACTGTACAAAGGTACCGTATTTTTCACCGTATAAGACGCACTTTTTCTTCCCCAAAACTGGGGGGGGGGGAAAGTTGGTGCGTCTTATACGGTGAATACACACCTATCGCGGCGGTCCCTGCGGCCATCAACGGCCGGGACCCGCGGCTAATACAGGACATCACCGATCGCGGTGATGCCCTGTATTAACCCTTCAGACGCTGCGATCAAAGCTGACCGCCGCGTCTGAAGGAAAAGGGATACTAACCCGGCTGCTCAGTCGGGCTGTTCTGGACCGCCGTGGTGAAATCGCGGTGGGCGGTCCTGAACAGCTTACAGGACCTTACCTGCCTCCTCGGTGTCTGCTCCGTGCCGGGATCCCCTGCTTGTCCGGCGCTCTCCTTTGACGTCATCACATCGTCGCGCACGCCGTCCCGTCATCCAATATGAGCAGCGTGTGTAGCGACGTGATGACGGCGACGGAGAGCGTGGATCCCGGGGAAGAAGACGTCCGGAGAGTCGGGGACACCACGGGGACACAGCGATGGAGCGACATCCAGGGCAGCGTTGACGAGTCCGGAGCGGCGGGGACACGTGAGTATTACCTCCTATCCAGTGGTCTTCAACCTGCCGTTGGCTGTCCGGGCATGCTTGGAGTTGCAGTTTTGCAACATCTGGAGGTCCGCAGGTTGGAGACCACTGTTGGGTTCAGAATCTTAATTTTTTTAGATTTTGAACCTATAAATTGGGTGCGTCTTATACGCCGGTGCCTCCTATAGGGCGAAAAATACGGTATATTAGGCCTCAAATTCCTGTTCATGACCAACTTGCCCCCACACATCTCTGACCTGGTCTCCTAATACCATACCTCACATAATCTCCGATCATCTGAAGACCTCCGCCTGTGCTCTCCCCTCACCTGCACCCTATATAATCGCCTTCAAGACTTCTTCTGTGCTTTCCCCTTACACTGGAACTCTCTACTCTGACACATCCGGCTCTCACCCACCATCAAGACCTTCAAGAGCAACCTGAAGACCCATCTCCCATCTCTACATGAAAGCCTTTGACCTTCAAAAACCCTGCTGTCCCTGCACTATGAACGGCTGCGTCCCCACCTACTCACAGATGACCAAACGACCCCCTCACCCACTGTTTCTCTTCTCTCTCCTTGTAGATTGTGAGCCCATGCAGGCAGGTCCCTCTCCATTCATTGTTTAATGACTAAATTACTTCTATATAAAAATCTTATCCCTTCCAGTACTTACCAGCTGCTGTATGCTCCAGAGGAAGTTATTTTCTTTTTGAATTTCTTTCCAATCTGTGGCCACAGTGCTCTCTGCTGACACCTCTGTCCATGTCAGGAACTGTCCAGAGCAGGAGATGTTTGCTGTGGGGATTTGCTGCTGCTCTGGACAGTTTCTGACACGGACAGTGGTGGCAGCAGAGAGCACTGTGGTCAGACTGGAAAGAACTACACAACTTCCTCTGAAGCAAACAGCAGCTAATAAGTTCTGGAAGGATTAAGATTTTTAAATAAAAGTGATTTGCAAATCTGTATAACTTTCTAAGCACCCCTTATCGCTGTGTTGTTTAGCTCAGTTCTGGCCATGTTGCCTCACTTTTACATTTCTTTTTTATGTTTTTTTTTTTTTTTTTTTTAGAACGTTACAGGTCAGTTCTCCGGCTTCAGTAAATTAATTTAAATCCAACTCTGAGGTAGCGGAATTAGATTATAAGCCTCTCTGTGGCCAAGATAAATGTGGATTAATAAACATTCTTTGATCGTTCACATTCTAATGCAATAATACTATAGCCAGCTATAAAGTAAAGGTTAATAAAAGTAACTACTGTGTATAGAGAGACATCTTATGCATGACAAGTATTTCAAGTCTCTTAGCAAGACAAAGTATGGGCTCAAGATGCCATAAATTAAAGGGGTTATCCAGAAAATGTTTATATATATATATA
Organism: Hyla sarda; assembly: GCF_029499605.1. NCBI lineage: Eukaryota > Metazoa > Chordata > Amphibia > Anura > Hylidae > Hyla > Hyla sarda. Next base: position 218,706,517 of record NC_079195.1, read on the forward strand.
TATATATATATATATATATATATATATATATCTCAACTGGCCCCAGAAAGTTAAACAGATTTGTAAACTTCTTCTATTAAAAAAATCTTAATCCTTTCAGAACTTATAAGCTGCTGAAGTTGAGTTGTTCTTTTCTAAGTGCCCTCTGATGACACCTGTCTCGGGAACTGTCCAGAGTAGAAGCAAATCCCCATAGCAAACCTCTTCTACTCTGTGCAGTTCCTGAGGCAAGCAGAGATGTCAGCAGAGAGCACTGTTAACAAACAGAAAACAACAACTCAACTTCAGCAGCTGAGAATTATTGAAAGGATTAAGATTTTTTAATAGAAGTAATTAACAAATCTGCTTAGCTTTCTGGAGCCAGTTGATATAAAAAAAAGTTTTTCCCTGGAATACCCTTTTAAATAGGTACAGGGCTCCCTGTTTGGAAACCCACTGCCAGAAAGCGTCTTTTCCCATTCTACATTTATAAAAAAAAGGATGCTAAAAATGCACACACCCTTCATTATAATTAGAGATGAGCGAACTTACAGTAAATTTGATTCGTCACAAACTTCTCGGCTCAGCAGTTGATGACTTTTCCTGCATAAATTAGTTCAGCCTTCAGGTGCTCCGGTGGGCTGGAAAAGGTGGATACAGTCCTAGGAGACTCTTTCCTAGGACTGTATCCACCTTTTCCAGCCCACCGGAGCACCTGAAGGCTGAACTAATTTACGCAGGAAAAGTCATCAACTGCCGAGCCGAGAAGTTCGTGACGAATCGAATTTACTGTAAGTTCGCTCCTCTCTAATTATCATAAGAAGCGGCACGTTCTAGTCTACATTTCCACTCGATCTAGATTTCAAAAAAACCCCAGTCTGAAGAGGGAACGTTCTTCAGAATTACTTGAGCGCAGTACGGACTGAGGGATTTTTTTTCAACAGATGCATAAAACAGAACAAAAGCCGAGACCCAGATAAGAGGTAAAAAAAAAAAAAAAAAATTAAAAAAAAAAGTCTTTTATTTTCTTTTTTTTATTTTAGCTTAAACAGAAGCAGACTTTATTCTCCTCATTTCAATAATTCCTTTGCACTGCAGTTTGAAAGAAGTCTGAACCCCCAGCTCCTAAGCAACGCCGACTATTGGCTGCGCCAGCAGAAACTCAAGTACTGTAATTCGCTTTAAACTGTTTAACGACAAGAATAACATGTAACCACCGCATAACAGACACGACAGGAAGCTGCTGGCTTAACACAGTGATAAAGTTTTTTAATCAAATCCTAGAGCCGGCTGCTTTAATGCTAAGAACAGACAATGAGCAGTCCCCGAAGAGGCAGGAGAAAGAAAAAAAACGAACGTCAAGTGCACTTTAGGGGGAAAAAGTTCATTTATAGAACACTATCGACCGGGAGACGAAAAAAATAAAAAAATTTAAAAAAAAATGTAAGAGAATGGAGAAAAAAAAGGGAGTTTGTGAAACCTGATCATTGATTCAAAAATGATTTCAATTTTTTTTTTTTTGAAAAATAAGGGATCGCTCCTCAATACTTCAAACAACGGGGGGGGGGGGGGGGATTGAGTTTAGTTCATTTTTTTTAATCAAGCTACAAGATTTTCATTTCTGTAGCATGCCACAAAAGAATCATTAGATAATAAAAAATAAATACATATATATATATATATATATATATATATATATATATATATATATATACAGTATATGTTAATGTGAAAAAATGTAATATAAAAATAAAGGAAAAGAGAAACAAGGTTACAATTAGCTGAGGTATTTATATATATATATATATATATATATATATATATATATATATATATATATATGGATATATATATATATATATATATATATTTATATTATGTTCCCTGAAAACCATTCTGCCTAATATGTGTGTCTCCTGTGGCCCCTGTTGTCTTCTCCAGCTGCTTGATATTCTTTGCCATCCTTTCCTCCCCTTGCCTACATCTCCCAGCAATCATTGCAGCTCTGCCCTGCCAGCCAGATCACTCTCTCAGAGCAGCCCCCACCCTCCTGCTTTGAGAAGCAGAGAGAGATTCAGTGTCTGATTGGCTGAGACCATACGCACACTTCCCAGTTCTCAGCACTAAAGAGAGCATGACTTGTCAGTGCAGGGCAGAAACCACATGGTCTGTGTCTCTCAGGAGGGTGGGGGCTGCTTTCTGAGAGGAATTTGGACAGAGACAGAGTTAATGGCTGTAAAAGGCCATTTACTCTGTCTCACTCACTTCATGCATGTGACAACCGAAAAGGGGAAACTCCTCTATAAAGCTAATGAATGATATTTAGACAATTAAATTTTGGTTGGTGAGAGGGAAAGGATGGGCTATGGGTTCAGTTCCCATGAGACTTATGAGACTGCTTTGGATTTGCTAATTTCTAAGTAGTAAGAATGTGGAGTCTCTAAGAAGGAAATCCTAGAGCCGGCGGCTTTAATGCTAAGAACAGAAAATGAGCAGTCCTTAAAGAGGCAGGAAAAAGAACGTCAAGTGCACTTTGGGGAAAAAGGTTTATTGACCCAGAGACACAAAAAAAAAAAAAAAAAAAATCTAAGAAAACGAAAAAAATAAAAGTGAGAAAAAAAGGGGAGTTTTTGAGACCCGATCCTTAATTCGAAAACGATTTCAAAAAGGAAATAAAAAGATGTTTTTGAAAAATAAGGCCGTTCCTTCAAGGATGGAATTGCTCCTCAATACCAGAGTGGAGAACTTCAAATAACAGGGGCGAGTTTAGTGATCTGAAGATGGAGAACGTTTTTTTTTTTCTTCTTCTTCCTAAAGAATAAAAATAACGAACGAAGCCTGTCTACGGATGTCGCTATTATTTTATTTTTTTATTTTTTTTTATATTTCACAAAGAATCGAAAGCTTTTTTATTTTTTTCCCTTTTCTATTATCATTTACAGAAAGGACTTTTACCACAAAGAATTTTTAACAAGCTACAAGCTTTTCATTTCCCAAGATGCCGGGTAAAGAGTGTCCTATATTGTAGACATCTTCTTTGTGTCCCTGTTTAGCGCGGACTGAAAAGAGTCAATATATATATATATATATATATATATATATATATATATATATATATATATATATCTAAAGAATAAAAATATGAAAAAAATAAAGGCAAAGAGACACAAGGTCACAATTAGCTGAGATTAATGAGACTTCATTGGATTTGCCAATTTCTAAGCAGCAGGAATGTCACGTCTTTGAAAAGAAAGTATGATATTGGCATTATATGCACATTTTATGGATTTGTTTTACTGTATTTCTATATTAAACACTGGTATATACATTATTTATACAGTAGCTGAAGAGGTCGTCTGCTTTTAACAATCAGTTTTTTTAGGCTCTCTGAAGCTGGTTGAATAATCTCAGTGAGATAAAATCTGCAAAGCAGTCTGGCAGGAATAATGTTATTTTCCAGCAGTGCCTCCGCAGGACAAGTGAGGCATTACATGGTGTCAATTGAAATGAATGAGTTATTCATGTACCGTATTTTTCGCCGTATAAGACGCACTTTTTCTTCCCCAAAACTGGGGGGGAAAAGTCGGTGCGTCTTATACGGCGAATACACCCCTATCGCGGCGGTCCCTGCGGCCATCAACGGCCGGGACCCGCGGCTAATACAGGACATCACCGATCGCGGTGATGCCCTGTATTAACCCTTCAGACGCGGCGATCAAAGCTGACCGCCGCGTCTGAAGGGAAAGTGACACTAACCCGGCTGTTCAGTCGGGCTGTTTGGGACCGCCGCGATTTCACCGTGGCGGTCCCGAACAGCCCGACTGAATAGCCGGGTTAGTGCTTACAGGACACCGGGGGGGACCTTACCTGCCTCCTCGGTGTCTTCTCCGTTCAGGGATCCCCTGTATGGCCGGCGCTCTCCTTCCTCGTCGTCGGCGTGCGTAACGACGTGATGGCGGCGACGGAGAGCGAGGATACCCGGCCGGCAGCAGAGACGTTCCAGAGCGACGGGGACACGGCGACAGCGATGGAGCGACATCCAGGGCAGCGGTGACGGGTCCGGAGCGGCAGGGACACGTGAGTATCACCTCTTCCTGCCAACGGCTGTCCGGGCATGCTGGGAGTTGTAGTTTTGCAACATTTGGAGGTTCGCAGGTTGAAGACCACTATTGAGTTCAAAATCTTAATTTTTTTAGATTTTGCCCCTAAAAATTGGGTGCCTCTTATGCGCCGGTGCGTCCTATAGGACTAAAAATACGGTAATTCATTTTCAAGTACTTACCAGCCTCTACCTTTGTGAATCTCACAATGTGGCTGCCATGGATGTCGGGCAGCATGGGTCACACAGTCACCTAGAAAAGAAAGGATGGAGCCATGAACAGACAAGAACCTTTAACCCCAGATAGACCTGGCTTGTTTGTCCATTTTACTTTGTCCTATTGTACGGCATCCTCAGCTCTGCTACATCTTTATTTCTAAACCTTGGCGCGTCTAACTACCCTCTTGAACAACCCACCACTTCACTTTACATCCAATTGGTCTTTGGTCTGATTCTCCACCTGAGTCTCATACTAAAAAACATAGCCCCTATTCACAGAATAGGGGATAGGTTTTAGATTGCGAGGGGTCTGACAGCTGGGGCCCCCGCAATCTCCTGTATGGAGCCCCGGCTCTTCCCGGAAGCCACGTGTCATGACCCCCACCGAAAGCAGGGGCCGCCACGTCCACTCCATATACTGTATCTCTATGGGAGAGCTGAAGATAGCAAAACTGCTTTCCCATAGAGATATATGGAGGGAGTGTGTCTCCGCTTCGGACGGGGGTCGTGACGCTCCGCTCCCGTGGGGAGACGGGGCTCCATACAGGAGATCATGGTGGGGCCCAGTAGTCATACTACCCCTTACCCCACGATCTAAAATGTATTCCCCTGCGGAAAGGGGATATGTTTTTTTAGTAAGACATATTTCCTTTAACATTATCCAGGTGATAAATCCCCATGTTACCAACCGAGAACCTCAACGCTAACCAAAGCTATGGATTAAGGGACTGCGGCTGGACAGATTATTGATATCTGGTTGGGTGATTGCAGAAATGGGACCACTACATCCTCAATGCATTCAGAAACCTTTCAGACCCTTTCACTTTGTTTTATATCTTATTATGCTGCCGCCTAGAATAAAAAAGATCTATTTTGCCCCCATCATTCTGAACTCAGTACCCATAAAAAATTAGCAAATGTATTAGAAATAAAAAAAATTCACATGGACATAAGTATTCAGACTCTTCCCATTTCTCTTGATCATCTCTGAGATGTTTCTCCACCTCGATCGGAGTCACCTGGGGTAAATTCAGCTCATTGGACAGGATTTAGGAAGACACAGCCCTGTCTACTGTATGTACGGTCCCACAGACGACAATGTATATCAGAGCAAAAACCAAGCCATGAGGGGGGAAATAACTGCCTGTAAAACTCACAGACGGAATTGTATCTGATTTAGAGAAGTGGACAGAAATATTGCTGCTGCACTGAAAGAGCGCAGCGGCCTCCATAATTCTTATATGGGAGAAGATTGGAACAACCAAAACTCTTCCTACAGCTGCTGCCCCCACCAAACTAATCACGTGATTGGTAGGAGAGATGACCAAGAACCCAATGGTCACTTCGGCTGAGCTCCAAAGATCCTGTGTGCAGATGTGAGAAGCTTATATGTCACCCATTACTACAGAGTGGACAAATAGAAGCCTCTTCTTAGTAAAAGCCATATGAAAGGTTTACAAAAAAAAGGGGTTTACTAAAAAAAAAAAAAAAAAAGCCCTATAAGGACTCTCGGACTGTGAGAAACAAGATTATCTCGTCTGATGAAACCAAGATTTACATTTCTGGCCTCAATTATAAGCTTCAAATCTGGAGGAAATCAGGCACTTCTCCTCACCTGGCCAATACCATCCCTACAGTGATCATGGTGGGGGCAACATCATGTCTGGAGGAGACCAGGCACTGCCCATCACCTGCCCAATACCATCCCTACAGTGATCATGGTGGGGGCAGCATCATGTTTGGAGGAAACCAGGCACTGCCCAATACCATCCCTACAGTGATCATGGTGGGGGCAACATCATGTCTGGGGGAAACCAGGCACTGCCCATCACCTGCCCAATACCATCCCTACAGTGATCATGGTGGGGGCAGCATCATGTCTGGAGGAAGCCAGGCACTGCCCATCACCTGCCCAATACCATCCCTACAGTAATCATGGTGGGGGCAGCATCATGTCTGGGGGAAACCAGGCACTGCCCATCACCTGCCCAATACCATCCCTACAGTGATCATGGTGGGGGCAGCATCATGTCTGGGGGAAACCAGGTACTGCTCATCTCCTGCCCAATACCATCCCTACAGTGATCATGGTGGGGGCAGCATCATGTCTGGAGGAAGCCAGGCACTGCCCATCACCTGCCCAATACCATCCCTACAGTTATCATGGTGGGGGCAGCATCATGTCTGGGGGAAACCAGGCACTGCCCATCACCTGCCCAATACCATCCCTACAGTGATCATGGTGGGGGCAGCATCATGTCTGGAGGAAACCAGGCACTGCCCATCACCTGCCCAATACCATCCCTACAGTGATCATGGTGGGGACAGCATCATGTCTGGAGGAAACCAGGCACTGCCCATCACCTGCCCAATACCATCCCTACAGTGATCATGGTGGGGGCAACATCATGTGTGGAGGAAACCAGGCACTGCCCATCACCTGCCCAATACCATCCCTACAGTGATCATGGTGGGGGCTGCATCATGTCTGGGGGAAACCAGGCACTGCCCTTCACCTACCCAATACCGTCCCTACAGTGATCATGGTGGGGGCTGCATCATGTCTGGGGGAAACCAGGCACTGCCCATCACCTGCCCAATACCATCCCTACAGTGATCATGGTGGGGGCAGCATCATGTCTGGAGGAAACCAGGCACTGCCCATCACCTGCCCAATACCATCTCTACAGTGAAGTATGGTGGGGGCTGCATCATGTCTGGGGGAAACCAATCACTACCCATCACCTGCCCAATACCGTCCCTACAGTGATCATGGTGGGGGCAGCATCATGTCTGGAGGAAACCAGGCACTGCCCATCACCTGCCCAATACCATCTCTACAGTGATCATGGTGGGGGCAGCATCATGTCTGGGGGAAACCAGTCACTGCCGATCACCTACCCAATACCATCCCTACAGTGATCATGGAGGGGGCAGCATCATGTCTGGGAGAACCCAGGCACTGCCCATCACCTACCCAATACCATCCCTACAGTGATCATGGAGGGGGCAGCATCATGTCTGGGAGAACCCAGGCACTGCCCATCACCTACCCAATACCATTCCTCAGGAAAAAAAAAGAAACTTGATCAAGCACTTTATTTGTAAATCAATGTAAACCAATTGTTCACACTATAGTGTAACTGGGACTGGTTATCTGGACGCGTTTCAAGCGAATCCCTGTTCTTTATCATCCCTACAGCGAGTCATGGTGGGGGCAGCATCATGTCTGGCTGTCTGGCATACTGGGAGTTGTAATTTAGCAACAGCTGGAGATCCTCAGTTTGAAGACCACTGCTATACTGTTTAGTCCTCTCTGGCCTGTTTGCTGCAGACGGTCAGGAGACTGAGACAGCTGAGCTGGCTGTTTTACCTAATTTGTGTAACTCTATTATGCGGTAGTCAAGGGTCAGTTTGACCAGTTACGAGTGAGAACCTATGCTTGGAAATATTTTAATAGATCTGAAATACATAGAAGAGTTTTAGTTCCCAAAGTCCTGGCCTTCTACTTTGAAGTTCTAAACGACAGACTCAGCTCTGCTACAACGTTTGTAGTTAAAAGGCAAATAACATAATGTCCAACAGGAAGGAAACGTATTGTCTAAGTAAACAATATCGGTTGATCAATCTGTATCAATCAATTGGACAAGTAAACTTACACAAGGAAGGAAATCAGGTTCTTCTATTTAAAGCTCCAGGATGACGCTCGCCTCTCAGGCCGACATTTCTGGCTTCCTAGTAATAATCGTGCTCCACTACCTCTTAGTGCTCAATCGATGACTTTGCATTGTCATTAGCTAACCTCATGGTCCGCTGCAACAATCCATTTGCTTTTTCCATATAGATTTGTACCTGGAGATTTATTGTTTGACTTTTTGCTCTCCATCTTTAAGTGATGTAAATTGATGATGGTTTTGGAAGTCGCATTGATTATTATTAGTATTTGACTCTATTATAGTTAATTGCAAACTATTGGACGAATGTACTTTAAAATGTGGTTTTGTCATCTCAATGAAGTGGTGACCTGCTTTACTGCCTTTTGCAGCTCTTCTATTTTCTTTTTCATCAGGGGTTAACTGACCATTCAAGCATTAGGGTGTATTGGTGACACCAAGGGCTGTCCTCGGGCATCTCTGCTGTCCATTGTCTGACCTGTTATACTGTGATATTTTTTTTCAGTTATGTTATGTATTAATTTATGCTCTGTACCTTTAAAGGATTATAGAAGAGTGATCAGGTGACTCGGAGACCCCAATGGGGGACCCCAAACCTTGCCCTAATGTAATGTGGGGGGGGGGGGAGAGTTCAGTTGGAGTGTAAGTCCATTCAGAGTCAGAGTAAAGGAGAGTGTGTTCCAGCTAGTGAGCTAAGGTTCTGTGAGTAGAAGCCTAGGGAGAAGAAAACTACAAAATATGACAGCCACGCCAATCTCAGAAAAAACAAACATGCACAGGTGATTGTCAAAGCCTGGGGGTAAGTAAAACTCTTGGGGAAAATATCTTCTTCAGTCAGTCAAGTCTTTCAAGGTATCGTGTAGGTTAACGGTGCCCTGGCGTCACAAACTGATCTATACACAGTCAGTAGTGGTAGTTGCCACAATTGCACACAGTCAGTAGTGGTAGTTGCCACAATTGCATTTGCAATATATGACTGCAGAATAAGCCAAAAAATTAACAAATAAGTGATACACATTCCTGAAATGCATTTTAAATATATATTAAAACTAAACTAATAACACACAAACTTTTGCACTGTTCATTATTTGTATGTAGAACTTTGAGTAAACATCCACAGTACAGAGAGAAAATATGCAAAACCCTTACAGTGTACATGTTTTATGAAAAATAACTATAGTGCAGTATACAAAAAGAAGTTCGCGGCTGCGCACTTTGTCAAAAAAATTGAGGCTCTTAGCACAATTTTTGATCAAAATGTGTCCCCATCCACCACGTAGAGGTGGCCTTGCTTGATGGGACCCTAACACACGAAGGCTAGGTTTACACTTATTAATTTTTTTTTTTCTGTCAGTTTTTGGAAAACTGTCACTGCAGTTTTTGAACCAAATTCAGAAGTGGATCCATAAGGAAAGAGAAGTGTAAGTCCTGCCTTTATGTGTCCTATTCCTTTTGAATACATTTCTGGCTTTGGCTCAAAAACTGCAGTGGCAGTTTTCCAAAAACAAGTGGAAACCTAGCCTTACTCTACTCACCTCTGCTGGGCATATAGCCTCTGACTGGGTAAAATGCAGGATCCACTTTTAATATAAAATCCTCCGTTGAACAGGAAGGAAGTGGTGCAGGGCTAAAGAGAGTAGCCACACTGCGGACGATTTTCTTTTTGCTTCACTGTACATTTGATCGTAAAATTAAAAGTGTCATAACAAAATGCAATTGTTTGTGAAAAAAACTAAAAAATACAAAAAACAAGCCCTCATATGGCTCTGTAGATGAAAAAATAAAAGAGTTATGGCTCTTAAAAGATACCTGATCCTCCAATACAGTTTTTAACTATATGAAAAGCACAAACTAAAGCACTGTCCAAGTCTTTTACTGAGAACTTTGAGTAAACATCCATAGTGCAGGGGTAAAAAGGTATACAAACCCTTACAGTGTATAGTATAGTGTAATTTTTCTAAATTACCTTCATTTTAAATCCAGTGGAGGTGCCATTGCCCCCACTTTTCCCTGCTTTTACTTCTATATTGGGAAACTTTCCACTGTCTTCATAGCACCTGTCTCCAGCACGAGACCTCAGTGTAATGTAATTCTACAATGCTGGGAAAGGATACTATGGAGACAGAGCGAGAAGTTCAGTTTCCTAATGCACAGTTAAGCACTATTTCCTCCATCTTCCCACCACAAATGCCTCAATCCTCCCCGTTCAGTGTTACCTATGAGCAGTTGGCTTACAGAGGGTCCAGGACTCCAGCTGAACTGAGGGTCCTCTCATGGAAGTGTCCAAAGTTGTGGGAAGTACTTGCTGCAGTAATGTGGACTCCAGCGTCCTCTCTGTACACCGGCTTCTCGTGACACTGACACTTCCCTTCAGGAGGGAAATTCCAAAAAACTCAGCCAAACACTGCCCTATTTGCCCACTGCTGCGTGGCGGCACCCCTGTTGGTGTATTATGGCACCTTGGTTAGGACCTGCTATAGTATAAGTTCATGTGGCTTCTTTGGACCCTTGGGGAGATATAACCTAGTTCTTGCTGTCCCCATCTTTTTAGGTATTAGGTAGCAAGGAATGAATCTTGTCTTCCGAAGAACTTCATTCTTAGCAAACATGGAAGAGCAGAGGTGGAAACATAAACCAGGACCTTATGTCCTGGATAACAAATCACGGGGGGCTCAATGTTACTCTTCTGGGATGGCATCATACTCCCTGTAGATTGAATTCTGTCTTAACCCTGTGATAACCTGGACATGTAGCCGAGGAGATCATGGCAGGTCCCAAGTAGGGATCAACCAATATCGATTTTTTTTAGGGCCGATACCGATAATCTATGGAGGTTAAGGCCGAAAGCCGATAATTTATACCGATATTCCGGTATAAGTTATCGGCTATTTATTCTCCTTCCCCCGGCGGCGCCGCTGCAGATCATTGATTTAAAGCGGGCACTTTAAATCAATGAACTGCAGCGGCTTTTGCGGTGCCAGAGACCGCCGCCGCCACCCGCATCTCTCCCCCTGCCTGTCCTGGGGTCCTCCAGAGTCCAACCCCCCCTATCCTCTGGCCAGAGACCGCCGCTGCCCGCTTCTCTCCCCCTGCCTGTCCTTAGTCCAACCACCGCCGCTGCCCCATTGCCTCCCCATTCCCGGTTTTATAATTACCTGTTCCCGGGGTCCGCACTTCTTCTGGCTCCTGCAGCGTCCTGAGCTGTCACTGTGCGCGCTGACGGAGACGTCGCGTTGAGGACATGATTCATCATTGCACAGCGCACAACGTAACACAGGACGCCGCAGAAGCCAGAAGTAGCGCGGACCCCGGGAACAGGTAATTATAAAACCGGGGATGGGGGAGGAAATGGGGCAGCGGCGGCAGCGGTCTCTGGCCGGGGCGGTGCGGAGTGGTGGGGGGGGCGGTGGTGGGTGCACTGCGGTGGGGGTGGGGGGTGGTGGCGGTGCAGATGGAGGGGCATTATTGGATTATCGGCAAGGCAATTGCCTATACCGATAACGTCCAAAATCATGAATATCGGCCGATAATATCGGCCAATCCAATAATCGGTTGATCCCTGGTCCCTGATCCCTGGTGTTCTCGGTTTGTAGGTGACCTCTATTAGTCTTCATTGATCTCCGAGGCATCTCCTAAGATGGGGAACACAATAAGTTATCCTGCAGCTGCCTATTTCATCTGTATCCTCCTTATTTCTTGCACTCAATAAACTAAACAGTAAAGGAAAATATACCGAGAACCTGAAATGACTCCGAAATGAAAGAGAAATGTTTTCGGGGGGATGAGTACGGATTGCTTAGGACAGCAGAATGGTGAACCGTGTACTCAGGTTACAAAATCCCTTTAAGGTGATAAAAGCATAAAATGTTCAAATGATAAAGGGCTTCAGCTGGAAATATATGTTACTTTATAAGACACATAAAAATGTACTTTACCTTCAGCCAGACACAGGAGGAAGAAATCGAAAAACGAATAAAAGGAAAAGAAAGAATTTTCCCAAACTCAGTTAATAATTAAAAATCTATTTTGCCAACTGCTTCTCAATTTTACAGACTTTTTTTTCCTTGTTTTAAGCACTCGGTTTATTTTTCAGTGTAACAAAGTTCAAAAAGTGCAAGGATCATAGAAAAGCCAAGAATTCTCTCTCTCTTTCTCTTTATTTTATATATATATACAGATTTGTCAGGATTTTTGCGTTGGTTACCAGCACAATCTGTTCTGATTGTAACAATGATAAACAAAAATAATCAAAACTAATAACAAGAACACACATACAGTTGCGTTGTTCATGTATTTTAACCCCTTAAAGGGGTACTCCGGCCCTAAGAAATCTTATCCCCTATCCAAGGGATGGGGGATAAGATGTCTTACCGCGGTGGTCTCGCCGCTGGGGACCCCCGCAATCTTACATTCGGCACCCACCTCTTTGAGCTGCACGCCGCGCTGCTGGCAGCGCGGCGCGCAGCTCAAAGAGGTGGGTGCCGAATGTAAAATTGCAGGGGTCCCCAGGGGCGGGACCACCGTGGTAAGACATCTTATCCCCTATCCTTTGGATAGGGGATAAGATGTCTTAGGGCCGGAGTACCCCTTTAAGGACGCAGGGATGAGCTTGCTTTAAAGCTAACAGCTGCAAGGACTCACAACTAACTCCAGACATTGACGATCATGCCGATGACCGGCATTAACCTTAAAAACTGTAAAATATGGGGCCACTGAGATACACACAGAGGAGCTAAGAAAATGACCCTGGACAACCAAAAGCAGAATACACTTCTGTTACGCCTAGCGCTCCGGGTCCCCGCTCCTCCCCGGAGCGCTCACGGCGTCTCTCTCCCTGCAGCGCCCCGGTCAGTCCCGCTGACCGGGAGCGCTGCACTGTCATGGCCGTCGGGGATGCGATTCGCACAGCGGGACGCGCCCGCTCGCGAATCGCATCCCAGGTCACTTACCCGTCCCGGTCCCCTGCTGTCATGTGCTGGCGCGCGCGGCTCCGCTCTCTAGGGCGCGCGGCTCCGCTCTCTAGGGCGCGCGCGCGCCAGCTCTCTGAGACTTAAAGGGCCAGTGCACCAATGATTGGTGCCTGGCCCAATTAGCTTAATTGGCTTCCACCTGCTCCCAGACTATATCTGCTCACTGCCCCTGCACTCCCTTGCCGGATCTTATTGCCTTGTGCCAGTGAAAGCGTTTAGTGTGTCCAAAGCCTGTGTACCTGAACTTCTGCTATCCATCTTGACTACGAACCTTGCCGCCTGCCCCCGACCTTCTGCTACGTCTGACCTTGCCTCTGCCTAGTCCTTCTGTCCCACGCCTTCTCAGCAGTCAGCGAGGTTGAGCCGTTGCTAGTGGATACGACCTGGTTGCTACTGCCGCAGCAAGACCATCCCGCTTTGCGGGGGGCTCTGGTGAACACCAGTAGCCTCTTAGAACCGGTCCACTAGCACGGTCCACGCCAATCCCTCGCTGACACAGAGGATCCACTACCTGGAAGCCGAATCGTGACAACTTCGAGCTGAGCTATCTGACGTAGGCACTGCTAATGAATCCGACCATGGACAACCGGTCACCTTACGGTTGACCCTCGAAACACCATGATGCACGCATAGGAGCTCAAAAAGTGACCATGGACAACCGGAAGCAAAATAACTGTCACGATGCCGGCTGGCAGGTAGTGGATCCTCTGTGCCAGAGAGGGATTGGCGTGGACCGTGCTAGTGGACCGGTTCTAAGCCACTACTGGTTTTCACCAGAGCCCGCCGCAAAGCGGGATGGTCTTGCTGCGGCGGTAGTGACCAGGTCGTATCCACTAGCAACGGCTCACCTCTCTGGCTGCTGAAGATAGGCGCGGTACAAGGGAGTAGGCAAAAAGCAAGGTCGGACGTAGCAGAAGGTCGGGGCAGGCAGCAAGGATCGTAGTCAGGGGCAACGGCAGAAGGTCTGGAAACACAGGCAAGGAACACACAAGGAACGCTTTCACTGGCACTAAGGCAACAAGATCCGGCAAGGGAGTGCAGGGGAAGTGAGGTGATATAGGGAAGTGCACAGGTGAACACACTAATTGGAACCACTGCGCCAATCAGCGGCGCAGTGGCCCTTTAAATCGCAGAGACCCGGCGCGCGCGCGCCCTAGGGAGCGGGGCCGCGCGCGCCGGGACAGAACAGACGGAGAGCGAGTCAGGTAGGGGAGCCGGGGTGCGCATCGCGAGCGGGCGCTACCCGCATCGCGAATCGCATCCCGGCTGGCAGCGGAATCGCAGCGCCCCGGGTCAGAGGACGTGACCGGAGCGCTGCCGCGGGGAGAGTGAAGCGAGCGCTCCGGGGAGGAGCGGGGACCCGGAGCGCTCGGCGTAACAATAACCTTAGAGCTTAGTCATGGCACAAATGAATGAGACCATGATAACCAGTCACCATACTCTTGACCCTCAAAGCACCATGATATGCACAGAAGAGCTCAATAAGTGACCTTGGACCACTGGAAGCATAATATACTCAGAAATGAGTCATATGGCATTGGCGCTGCTAATGAATGTGACAGTCACCTTACGGTTGACTCTCAAAGCACTGTAATGTGCGCATAGAAGCTCAAAATGTGACCATCAAAAGTTGAGTCATGATGCTAATGAATTAGACCATGGACAACAGTCACTTTATGGTTGACCATCAAAGCACCATCGTGCAGGGGAGCTTAGGAAGAAGTGGTGAAGAAAGAATAGAGATGGAGCAGCAATATTTAGACAACACAATAAGGCTATGGCTGCAGCATTCAGAAAATACATCACCATTGCCTTCGCATTATGTTGCATAGATGGCCAGAAAAATAGTGGAGATGACCGTCCACCATACTACATCTTCATACAACAGTCTCAACCTTTGAAAACCCATTAGAGGGTAATTTATAAGGTGAATGGTTGGCCATGGTCTGATTCATTAGCTGTGTGTATGTCACATCACTCAGCTCTAAGTGTTTTTGGCTTCTGGTTGTCTATGGGTCACTTTCTGAGCTCCTCTGCGCAAATCATAGTGCTTTGAAGGTCAAGCGTAAGGTGACCTGTTGTCCATGGTCTTCAGCACCTACGCTATATGGCTCCAAGTGTATTCTGCTTTTAGTTGTCTTGGGTCACTTTTTAAACTCCTCTCTGCGCATCACAATTAGTGTTGCTCGCAAATATTCTCGAATATAGCACTATTTATTTGTAATAACGAATATTCATTTTTTTTTCATTTTTTTTTTATTTAATTATTATTTTTTTTCACAGTAAACATCACAGTGATCATCCCTCTCTGCTTCCAGCTTGTGTGGTGTAAAGAAGGTTCTAATACTACTGTGTGAGACTGGCGTGCGAATTTTCGCATATGCGAATTTTGGTTTATGTAAATTTTCGCATGTGCTAATTTTCGCAGATGCGAATTTTGGTTTATATTATTGTTCGCATTTGCTAATTTTCGCATATGTGAATTTTGGTACATGGTAATTTTCGCATTTGTTAATTTTTGTATATGCGAATTTTGGTTTATGCAAATTTACGCATACGCGAATTTTGGTATATGGTATTTTCGCATTTGCTCATTTTCGCATATGCGTTTTTGTGTATACTAATTATGTTTTATGCAAATGTTTGCATATGCGAATTTTGGTTCATGGTAATTTTCGCATCTGCTAATTTTTGTATATGCAAATTTTTGCTTATGCTAATTTTCACATGTGCCATTTTTCGTGTGTGCGAATTTTTGCTTATGCTAATTATGGTTTATGCTAATTTTCGTATATGCGAAAATAAAACGCGAATATTACAAATATGCGAATTTAGCGAATATATGACGAATATTCGTCCATATATTCGCAAAATATCGCGAATTCGAATATGGCCTATGCCGCTCAACACTAATCACGATGAGGGTCAATTATAAGGAGACCGGTTGTCCATGGTCGGATTTATTAGCAGCCCCTACGCCATGTAACTCAGCCGCAAGTGTATTCTGGTTTTGGTTGTCAATAGTCACTTTCTGGACTCCTCTCTGTGTATCATGGTGCTTTGAGGGTCAATTATAAGATGAATGGTTGGCCATGATCTGATTTATTAGAAGCGTGTATGCCACATGACTCAGCTGTAAGGATATTTCGCTTCTGGTTGTCCATGTCACCTGCTGGGTTCCTCTGTGTGTATTACAGTGCTTTGAGACTCAACAGTAAGGTGACTTGTTGTCCATGGTCATCTCCCGGTGGAGGTGGTCATGGTGAACATGGTAAAAGAGTTCAAAAGGGGCCTGGATGCATTTTGGACAGTAATAACATTACAGGTTATGGATACTAGATTTATAGGGACAGAAGGTTGATCCATTTATTCTGATTGCCATATTGGAGTCGGGAAGGAATTTTTACCTCTAGTATGAGGGTTTTTTTCTTTCCTCCGGATCAACTCAGTAGGGACTAATTAAGGATATAGGTTGAACTTGATGATCTTTTTTAAACCTTATGAACTATGTTACTAACTATGTTACTATATTCATTAGCATTGCCTACGCCACATGACTCAGCTCCAAGTGCATTATTTTTCTGGACTTCTCTGTGTGTATCTCATTGCTTTGAGGGTCAATTATAAGGAGACTGGTTGGCCATGGTCTGATTGATTAGCATTGTCTATGCCACATGACTCAGCTCTAACTATATAAAGGCTTCTGGTTGTCCATGGTCCCATTTAGAGCTCCGCTACATGCATCACGGTTCTTTGAGGGTCAAGCGTAAGTTGACCCGTTGGCCATAGTCTGATTCATTAGCAGTGTGTATGCCACATGACTCAGCTCTAAGTATATAAAGGCTTCTGGCTGTCCATGGTCCCATTTAGAGCTCCGCTACGTGCATCACGGTTCTTTGAGGGTCAAGCGTAAGTTGACCCGTTGGCCATAGTCTGATTCATTAGCAGTGTGTATGCCACATGACTCAGCTCTAAGTGTATTTGGCTTATGGTTGTCCATGGTCACTTTATGAGTTCCTCAGCGCATGTCACAGTGCTTCGAGGGTCAAGTGTAAGGTGACCTGTTGTCCATGGTCTGATTCATTAGCAGCAGCTACGCCATATAACTCAGCCGCAAGTGTATTGTGGTTTTGGTTGTCCATAGTTACGTTCTTATCTCCTCTGTCATAGTGCTGTGAGGGTCAACTATAAGGTGGCTGGGTGGCCATGGTCTGATTCATTAGCATTGTGTATGCCATATGACTCAGCTCGAAGTATATTTGGCTTCTGGTTGTCCATGGTCCCTTTCTGAGTCCCTCTGCCTGTATCACAGTGCTTCGAGGGTCATCCGTAAGGTGACCTGTTGTCCATGGTCTGATTCATTAGCAGCGCCTACGCCATATGACTCAGCTCCGAGTGTATTCTGCTTCTTCCCACTGACAGATCAGCCTGTTCCTGCTCAGCAATTACTCTAATGGTCTCTCAAGTCTGCGAAAAGATGTTAATTTGGTTAAAACACCTCCAGATGCAGTTTGCTATACACAAACGTTACTTTATATCGCACCGGGACGCCTTTCATCATTGTGTTTTGATGATTACACATTCGGAAATAGTAAAATATGCAAATATCAGGAATCAGGTGCAGTTTCAATGACACGTCCCTTTATGAGGAGATTGTCTACTGCTAACCAGGTGTATGAGAACCGCGGTGGGGAAGTCATACCGTCTAAGCCGCAAATCACACAACATCTAGTGGGGTTTTTCATTATTTTTCGGCTTAAACTCGGTACTTGTGATAATTCATAAGAACATCAACAGAGCCGAGCTGCTTGTGTTCCGGGGCTGCGGGTTCTGTCCATTCATACAGGTTATAATGACGTTATTAAACATGAGAGAATAAATAGCTTTATATAATATTCAAGACGACTCTTAAAAGGAAACACTAGAATATATTTTTTCCCTTGGCAAAGACGCTGCAGATTTTATGACAGAAGTTCCATACAAACAGGGGCATAACTACTGCACTAGTAACCCCCCTGATCTTTATAACAGCCATGATATGTGCAGTGACAACAAAAAACGCTACGAGACAATTACAAGTGGACGTCAAATGTTCTTTAAAGTAAACGGTGGACTTCAGAGTCACTGGGGGATTCCAGAAACTGATCATACCCCACTGATCACACCCCACTGATCATACCCCACTGATCATACCCCACTGATCATACCCCACTGATCATACCCCACTGATCACACCCCACTGATCATACCCCACTGATCATACCCCACTGATCATACCCCACTGATCATACCCCACTGATCACACCCCACTGATCATACCCCACTGATCATACCCCACTGATCATACCCCACTGATCATACCCCACTGATCATACCCCACTGATCACATCCCACTGATCATACCCCACTGATCACACCCCACTGATCATACCCCACTGATCATACCCCACTGATCACACCCCACTGATCACACCCCACTGATCATACCCCACTGATCATACCCCACTGATCATACCCCACTGATCATACCCCACTGATCACATCCCACTGATCATACCCCACTGATCATACCCCACTGATCATACCCCACTGATCACATCCCACTGATCATACCCCACTGATCATACCCCACTGATCATACCCCACTGATCACACCCCACTGATCATACCCCACTGATCACACCCCACTGATCACACCCCACTGATCATACCCCACTGATCATACCCCACTGATTACACCCCACTGATCATACCCCACTGATCAGCTTGTTATCTCCCATCCTGTGAATAGGAGAGAACTTTACAAGTTGGAATGTCTCCCGTATAAGAAAACTGTATTTCAATAAAGCTGTAACCCCAAGATATATAGTAAGATATATAGTAAGTAACTAATAGTTTATTATCATAAAACTGTACTGGCTTCAGAATATTTTTGCTTGATTTACACAACAGAAAGTTGTGTAGTCCTCTCATTGTCAGTGTAGTGTTGTCTCAGCAGCTCTCCAGCTCTTCCCTCTCTCCTGACAGGAAGTTGTGTAGTCCTTTTATTATCAATGTGGTGCTGTCTCAGCAGCTCCCCGGTTCCTACTTTCTCCTGACAGGAAGTTGTGTAGTCCTCTCATTGTCAGTGTGCTGTTTTCTCAGCAGCTCCCCAGTTCCTACCTTTCTCCTGACAAGAAATTGTGTAGTTCTCTCATTGTCAGTGTGCTGTTGTCTCTTAAGCTCCCCTTGCTCCTCAATCTCTTCTGACAGGAAGTTGTGTAGTCTTTTTATTGGTAGTCTGGTGTTGTCTCAGTAACTCCCTGGCTACTACCCTTCTCCTGACAGGTAATTATGTTGTCCTTTCATTGACCCCCTTGCTCCGCCCTCTCTCCTGACAGGAAGTTGTTTAGTCCTCTCATTGTCAGTGTGGTGTTGTCTCAGCAGCTCCGGCTTCTCGTTCTCTAACAAGATGACACATCATCCTCCATATACATCTTTATTGAGACATTTAGCAACAACTATGGTGTGGTTACAGCATGCTGCCTTATTCTAAGAAATGCATCACACAGAGGAGCAAAAAAAAAAAATAATTATTATCAATGTGGTGTTGTCTCAGTAGCTCCCCGGTTCCTACCTTTCGCCTGACAGGAAGTCGTGTAGTCCTTTCATTGTCAGTGTGGTGTTGTCTCAGCAGCTCCCCGGTTCCTACCTTTCTCCTGACAGGAAGTTGTGTAGTTCTCTCATTGTCAGCATGCTGCCTTATGCTAAGAAATGCGTCACGCAGAGGAGCAAAAAAATAAAAATAAAAGAATAAATCAGGGCCTGTGAGGTCACAGCCACGCCCTTCATTATGTCACACCACGCCCCCTCCATTCATGTCTATGGGAGGGGGCATTGTGTGATGTCACGAGGGGTTCACGACGTGACATCATGACCACTGCCACAGGAACCTGGCGTTTGTTTAGAAATGTGGGTCCCCAGCAGCAGGACCCCCACGATCAGATATCTTATCCCCTTTGGATAGGGGATAAGATGTCTTGCAGCGAAGTGCCTCTTTAAAGGGGTACTCCCACCCTAGACATCTTATCCCCTATCCAAAGGATAGGCCGTCACGCCCCCTCCCATAGACTTGCATTGAGGGGACGGGCGTGACGTCACGGACTTCCGTCCGGGAGTTCCGTCCGGGCGTGACGTCACGGACTTCCGTCCGGTTCCGGTGGATAGGGGATAAGATGTCTAGGGTGGGAGTACCCCTTTAAGCTTACACTTGTCCTTTAACATATATTGTAAGTTGAAGTAAGTTTTAACCTTGCTGGGAAGAAATGGCCTTTCTTTTCGTGTAGTAATTTATTGTTGGCTGGTTTCATGTAGTAATTTAGTGTTTAGCTGCCGCTTTTAATGGTCGGAGGTTTTTTTTTTTTTTTTTTTTTTTTTTTTTTTAACCTTCAAAGAAAATCGGATTTAATTTAAATTGCAGTTATGGAAAAAAAAAAAGGAGAGACAATCACATTGAATAGCGTCATTCTCCATATGGAAGGCAGACACAAGTGAGGAAACGCACTTTAGGCGGAAAATGAATCTATGCACCTCTGTTACTTAGTGCAGATGTTGTAGACCGTAATGATTTGCTTGTTATTCTAACCTGGGATCATTATATTTCAGAGGTGTCGGTTTTCTTATGATGAAGTTGGCTTGTTAAAGGGCCGGTATTACGACTTTGGGGGTTGTATTGCAAGATGGTTGGTGCAGTCATTTATGTAATTGAAAAATGAGATAGAACCTCTGACTAAAGGTTTGGGGTGCTGAATGTATCCACGCTCTATTAAAGGGGACTTTACTAATTCAAAGCCAGACAGTAATGGACATGCTTACCAAGCATCTGTGCTAATGTTGATGGTAATTGGCCGTGTCCCCTATCACGGTGCTGGTTTGTTTGCGTGAACTGGCTATTTCCTGTTTCGGTGCCTTCCCTCCAACAACAATCCCCAGGATCCCTTGTTTCTAGGTAAGAGGTGATTTATCTCTCTCCCACACATCAGCCACCCCACCCATTACAGAACAGCTAGGTTCCTTTCCATGCGTGCTGTGCTTAAGGGTGCGTTCCCACCTGGCGTATACGCAGCATATTTCTCACTGCGCAAAATTTACAGCAACAGCGGGAAATACGCCGCGTATTCCTTGCTCACTATACACACAGGGCTTTCCGGTGACCGGCCTATGTGTGCAGTGAGTTTTGGAGGCGTCACAGTCACGCCGGCGCACGGCCCCGCCTCCAAAACTCACTACACGCATAGGGCTGCCACCAGAAAGCCCTGTGTGTATAGTGAGCAAGGAATACGCAGCGTATTTCCCGCTGCTGCCATAAATTTTGAACAGCGTGAAATACGCTGCGTATACGCTAGGTGGGAACGCACCCTAAAACTGCAATTCCCTGCGGCCTTGTGAAGAATAATCTCCCTTCCACCCAGCGGTCGCTCCACCCATTGAAGCACAGACACGCTCCCTTTTAACACCTGACTAATGATGTAATCGGGCTGCACTGCAACCTGGAAAAAGCCATAGACAAAACTCATATTGGATGCTGCTAAAAAGGAACATCCAGGGCAAAGATCACATAAGAATTGCGAGACCCACGGAGGAATTAGGATAGGGGATGAGATGTCTAAGTGCCGGAGTACCCCTTTAAGAAGATATCCTGCCTCCAGAGCGTGATCGCATTTACACTTTAATGTTTTAAATCTGGAAAACTTTTACAAAGAGAAAAACTAAAGAGCAAAGACTTGTTTCTGTCATATTCAGCAACTCATCTCCTAAAAAAAAAAAGACAAAAGTGTGATAGATGTGACGCACTGAAAATAACAGATTTAGCACAACTCGTCAGGTCTGTTAGACATCGCGCCCCCTCATGTCTGCCGGACAATTACAGCGCATTAAGGTGGCAGATTTACTATAGCCTGGCCCGATCTTTTTTGTCAATTGTGAGTGTTTTACTGATTTGGCGCAATAGTAAAATATAAATTTGACAGACGTGTCCGAGTGCTGTCTAGTGACAAAGATTGGCGGAAACTGTGACTAGAAAAATGATTAGGCACAAATGACTTATACGTGTGGAATTTTACTGGTGTTATATGTATAATAAATGTGTCACTTCAGAAAAATACAGACCCAACCGATATTAAAAAAAATAATTAAAAAGAAATAAATAAATACATAAAGCTAGATGGAATTGAATAAATAAATAAATAATAAGGAACTGAACTGGAGCTGCAGGGGACCAGGGGAAGGTAAGTATAGCTTTTTTTTTACTGTCCCAGAAACATAAATTCTTTCAAAATGCTGAAAACCCCTTTAACCTTTTGTCAACAATTGTTGCACATTGATGGGCCTTCCCTTCCTTTCTTTCTCTTATTTTTTTTAACTACTTCTTGCTTCTGTTGGCTTTTTGCTTCTACTGCCTCGAAACCAGTGGAAAAATTCATCTCAGTAATTCTGTTGCAGCAGAGTCCCATTGTTTTCAATAGGATTCTGCTGCAATGTGCACAAGGTGGAATTTTCTCAGTGGAAACATCTGCTGTGGAAATTCCGCATTTCGCATTTGCGAGTGGTCCTGGCTCTGGCATGTTCTTCCAGCGCCCTCTGTCTGCCAAAGGCTGTTTGAGAAGACAATGGCAGAAAGGGTCTGTTCACATTAAACATTTTAACATGCCTTTTGAAAAACAAAAAGGCATGCTAAAAAATGCATAATGTGAACAGAGGTATACTTACCGCACCTCATTCCAGACTGTTAGCTTCTTCATTTCTTCTTGTGTAGCTCAGCCCTAGTGACATCATCATTATGAGGTGGTAAGTATCACTCGTTTCGCTGAATACATTATACAGCCATATAAGTGACTGTATAATGTATACACTTTCCTACCCTTCTGCCTAGGAGTTAACTAGTGCTGTTCTGCAGCACTAATTACCTCCTTCCTTGCTGGGCTGAGCTGTACTCGCGGCTGTCAGCTGCAAGCACAACTCAGCCCTGACATTGCCAGGTTCGTGCAAGCTGAACCTGGCAATATTCAAAAGCCGCAAACTCCCCGAAGTTTGGATCCAATCCTGGTTTGATGGCCTTGACTCGGTGAACTCTAGTCAGGTAGGTGGTAAGTGTCATAGTTACATCCAAGGCTCAAGTCCTACAGGTACGCATGGGAACTTAGTTCCTGCATTTTTCCCCATGATGCATAGTTAAGTATTTGAGCACAACTCCACATTGGTTACATATCCCTTTCATGTCAGCAGGACCAAATGAGAATTGAACTTGTATAAGAGTAAGGACATGTTCACACAGCCGGAAAATGTGCGGAATGTGTGGAAAATGTGTGGAATGAACGGATATTCCGCCCCTTTGAAAAAATCTGCCGGGCACTAGGACTACTCATCTCATAGACGGCAATGCATTTCCTTGAAAAGACATGTTTATTCTTTCTGCGTATGCCAGAATCTGGAGATTACATGAGGATGAGGTTTGTTACAGTGTGTCACTCCAGTAACAAGGAGATTACATGAGGAGGAGGTTTGTTACAGTGTGTCACCCCAGTAGTAAGGAGATTACATGAGGAGGAGGTTTGTTACAGTGTGTCACCTCAGTAGTAAGAAGATTACATGAGGAGGAGGTTTGTTACACTATGTCAACCCAGTAGTAAGGTGATTACATGAGGTTGAGGTTTGTTACAGTGTGTCACCCTAGTAGTAAGGAGATTACATGAGGAGGAGGTTTGTTACAGTGTCACCTCAGTAGTAAGAAGATTACATGAGGAGGGGGTTTGTTACAATGTGTCACCCCAGTAGTAAGGAGATTACATGAGGAGGGAATTTGTTACAGTGTGCAACCCCAGTAGTAAGGAGATTACATGAGGAGGAGGTTTGTTACAGTGTGTCACCCCAGTAGTAAGAAGATTACATAAGGAGGAGGTTTATTACAGTGTGTCACCCCAGTAGTAAGGAGATTACATGAGGAGGAGGTTTGTTACAGTGTGTCTCCCCAGTAGTAAGGAGATTACATGAGGAGGAGGTTTGTTACAGTGTTTCACCCCAGTAGTAAGGAGATTACATGAGGAGGAGGTTTGTTACAGTGTGTCACCTCAGTAGTAAGGAGATCACCTGAGGAGGAGGTTTGTTACAGTGTGTCACCCCAGTAGTAAGGAGATTACATGAGAAGTTTTGTTACAGTGTGTCACCCCAGTAGTAAAGAGATTACATGAGGAGGAGGTTTGTTACAGTGTGTCACCCCAGTAGTAAGGAGATTACATGAGGAGGGGGTTTGTTACAGTGTGTCACCCCAGTAGTAAGGAGATTACATGAGGAGGAGGTTTGTTACAGTGTGTCACCCCAGTAGTAAGGAGATTACATGAGGAGGAGGCTTGTTACAGTGTGTCACCCTAGTAATAAGGAGATCACATGAGAAGGAGGTTTGTTACAGTGTGTCACCCCAGTAGTAAGCAGATCACATGAGGTGGAGGTTTTTTACATTGTCACCCCAGTAGTAAGGAGATTACATGAGGAGGAGGTTTGTTACAGTGTGTCACCCCAGTAGTAAGGAGATTACATGAGGAGGAGGTTTGCTACAGTGTGTCACCCCAGTAGTAAGGAGATTACATGAGGAGGAGGTTTGTTACAGTGTGTCACCCTAGTAGTAAGGAGATTACATGAAGTGAAGGTTTGTTATAGTGTGTCCCCCCCAGTAGTAAGGAGATTACATGAGGAGTGAGTTTGTTACAGTGTGTCACCCCAGTAGTAAATAGATTATATGAGGAGGAGGTTTGTTACAGTGTTTCACCCCAGTAGTAAGGAGATTACATGAAGAGGAGGTTTGTTACAGTGTGTCACCCAAGTAGTAAGGAGATTACATGAGGAGGGGGTTTGTAACAGTGTGTCACCCCAGTAGTAAGGAGATTACATGAGGAGGAGGCTTGTTACAGTGTGTCACCCCAGTAGTAAGGAGATCACATGAGGAGGAGGTTTGTTACAGTGTGTCACCCCAGCAGTAAAGAGATTATATGAGGAGGAGGTTTGTTACAGTGTTTCACCCCAGTAGTAAGGTGGGGTGTATCAAAGGGCAGAGCCAATGAGCTGGGTAAAGGGGTGGCAAAATCCCTTGATTCCACCGTGTGAACATACCCTAACTGGGAGAATTTGGTAAGGGCTGGAGGTGACTGAGCGGCAATTTCCCTTGTGTCCTCCCTATAAACCACAATGTCTTACAGGATTCTTTACCGATACAGGAAACAGACAGATTTTCCCGTATACTTTGTTGTCCTATCTGCACATTCGGTATCATGAAGTTAAGGGGATTCTTTTAATCTTCTTCAACAAACATTTTTTTTGGAGCTAAGAATTCCGGTAACTACAAAGTCCGTCTGTGAATGAACACCCCAATTTATGCGGAATCATTAGAGTGTCACGGCAATGGCCGGGGGTCCCTCAGAACCGTAACCCGCCATCAATTATGCTAATGCCATCGACAGATTGGAGACTTTCTAAGGAGGTAAAGACGCTTTCAAAGTCAACTTTCTGCTTTATGAAAACTTCCTCCACTTCCCAACAGGTTGTGTTTCATCTACTTTGTGTGACAGGCGGCAAAAGAAAAAAAAAAGGAGAGAGATGCATCCTGGGTAACTCCATGGCTTAGTCAAATATTGTCAGCTCTTAAACAGGTGCGCACATGCTGCCATTATGTATGTCGCAAATCATATAATTATGGCACAGCCAGCGCCGGTGTATAAATTCTCCCGCTTTGTTCGTTTTGTCTTCATTTTTCCAGCATTTATGTAAATTTACTTACAACATAATGAGGCTGATTATTTTTTATTTTTTTTTGGTTGCTTTTGGAAACATCTCATCTTTTTTTAAATGTCTGATTTGGATACCCCCCCCCCCCCCCCTTATTATGGATTAGGAAGTCAGCTGCTATCTATGGGGGTTTACGCCCCAAAATCCAACACTATGGGGGGTATTTATCAATTTTGCCTGTTGACGGTTTCTTTTTACCCTTTTGTTTTTTCACTTTGGTTTTCGTGGACGTGCACCAAATTTATCATTTGTAGTGTTGAGCGGCATAGGCCATATTCGAATTCGCGATATTTCGCAAATATATGGACGGATATTCATCATATATTCGCTAAATTCGCATATTCGTAATATCCGTGCGTTTTATTTTCGCATATACGAAAATTTGCATATGTGAAAATTTGCATATGCAAAATTTGCATAAGCCAAAATTAGCATATGTGAAAATTAGCATATGTGAAAATTAGCATATGCAAAAATTTGCGCGCCAGTCTGACACAGTAGTATTAGAGCCTTCTTTACACCACACAAGCTGGAAGCAGAGAGGGATGATCACTGTGATTAGAGATGAGCGAACTTACAGTAAATTCGATTCGTCACGAACTTCTCGGCTCGGCAGTTGATGACTTTTCCTGCATAAATTAGTTCAGCCTTCAGGTGCTCCCGTGGGCTGGAAAAGGTGGATACAGTCCTAGGAGACTCTTTCCTAGGAATGTATCCCCCTTTTCCAGCCCTCTGGAGCACCTGAAAGCTGAACTAATTTATGCAGGAAAAGTCATCAACTGCCGAGCCGAGAAGTTCGTGACGAATCGAATTTACTGTAAGTTCGCTCATCTCTATTTATAGCCACCATGTGAAATGGATTTTATTTTCAACTTGAGTATTTTTTTTTTTGTTACTTTAGTGCAGTGGTCTTCAACCTGCGGACCTCCAGATGTTGCAAAACTACAATTCCCAGTATGCCCGGACAGCCGTTGGCTGTCCGGGCATGCTGGGAGTTGTAGTTTTGCAACATCTGGAGGTCCACAGGTTGGAGACCACTGCTTTAGTGCTTACCTTTCCTGAACCTGTGTGGCCATGTCCAATGCTGGCTCAACTATGTTGCAGGATAGTATTGCGCAGCCCCGGAGGCGTCGCTGCTTTCACTCCAAAAATGTTTTTTATATATTTTGACGCCTTTACATTTTCTGACATTGCTAAGTGTGTTTTCCATGTGCAAAATTTCTTGGCGGTGATTTGCGCCAAAAAAAAAAACAACTAAAGGCGCAAAATTGCGCCAAAGATCGATTGGCGCAAACGATGAATAACTGACTAAAGTTAAAATCACACACAGGACCGTGGGATTTTGAGAAAGTTGTAAAAAATGACAGTGGAGAAGAGGCGCCAAACTTTGGCTCAAAAAGACACTGCGCCAAAGTATTGCGCCAAAGTTATGTGAAAAAAAACCACATGTTTGCGCTGTCCTAGTGCTGAAGGGTTTCGGCGGAAGTGGTCGTGACGTCATGCCATGCCCCCTCTATTCATGTCTATGGGAGGGGGCGTTACGACAGAACCCAACATTTGTTCAGAACGCCGGCTGCTGCACTCTTAGTATAGGGGATATGATGTCTAGCTGTGGAGTACCCTTTTAAAGGGGCATTCCAGGAAAAAACTTTTATAACGTTGATATATATATATATATATATATATATATATATATATATATCAACTGGCTCCAGAAAGTTACACAGATTTGTAAATTATTTCTATTAAAAATCTTAATCCTTTCAGTACTTATGAGCTGCTGAAGTTGAGTTGTTATTTTATGTCTAAGTGCTCTCTGATGACACCTGTCTCAGGAACCGCCCAGTTTAGAAGCAAATCCCCATAGCAAACCTCTTCTACTCTGTGCAGTTCCCGAGACAAACAGAGATGTCAGCAGAGAGCACTGTTGCCAGACAGAAAAGAAGAACTCTACTTCAGCACCTGATAATTATTGAAAGGATTAAGATTTTTTAATAGAAGTAATTTACAAATCTGTTTAACTTTCTGGAGCCAGTTGATATATAAAAGAAAAGTTTTTTTCCTGGAATACCCTTTTAAGCTCTGTCCATATCAGCTATTAGGGCATATGGTTCTCACTGGGACTGGGGTTATCCCAATATTGAAAGATATCCCCTGTCCAAAACAGAGGGGATAACTAGCCAACTGGTGGGGGTCTAACCACTGAGACCCCCACTGATCTTGAGTAGTGTTGCTCACGAAGATTTGCAATGCGAATTTTATTCGCGAATATTGCATATTCGCGAATTTGCGAATATTCACGAATTCGCGAATATTCGCGAATATAACACTATATATTCGTAATTACGAATATTCGTTTTTTTTTTTTTTTTTCACAGTACACATCACAGTGATCATCCCTCTCTGCTTCCAGCTTCCAGTCTCTAATATTTCTGTGTGAGACCGGTGTGCGAATTTTCGCATATTGCGAACATTTGCTAATATTCGCATATGCGAATTCCCCCTGTGTTAAATTTTGTGTATACTAATTTTCACATTCGCGTATGCGAAAATAAAACGATAATATTACAAATATGCGAATATTCGCGAATATATGACGAATATTCGTCCATATATTCGCAGATATCGCGAATTCGAATATGGCCTATGCCGCTCAACACTAATCTTGAGTCGTCAAATGTCCCCCCGAGTGACAGAAGTGGCAGTGGGCATGCTCGGACAACGCTCCCTGCACTCTGAATTGGACTTCTGAGCATTGCCGTGCGCTGGAATTGGTTATGTTCACATAGATGTTGAAGCTGCTCCATTCACTCTGAGAATACTTGACCTCCATTCTCGTGGTCATTGAAGGTCCCAATCCCAGCAGTAAGATCCCCACCAATCAGCTAGTAATTCCCTATTAGTGTTGAGCGGCATAGGCCATATTCGAATTCGCGATATTTCGCGAATATATGGACGAATATTCATCTTATATTCGCAAAATTCGCATATTCGTAATATATGCAAAAATTAGCATATGCAAAAATTAGCATAAGCGAAAATTCGCATGTATGAAAATTAGCATATGCGAAAATTCGCACGCCAGTCTCACACAGTAATATTAGAGCCTTCTTTATACCGTGTCCGTCCATATATATATATATATATATATATATATATATATATATATATAAATATCATGGTTGGCCGGTGACTTAGTTCAGCCAACTTCTGCCATTGGGGAAACTCTGGAGAATTCACATTAGATGGTTGGCCGGCTCTACCGATGTTGTCAGGTTCTGTGTATGGCCATGCAGATGGCTCCAACCTCAGGATATCTCATAAGGTAGATAGCAGGTGATGTCTAGTGTTGCTCACGAATATTCGCAATTCGAATATTATTCGCGAATATCGCATATTCGCCAATTCGCGAATTTCGCGAATATAGCGCTATATATTCGTAATTAAGAATATTCGTTTTTTTTTTTCACAGTACACATCACAGTGATCACTAGTGTTGCTCGCGAATATTCGCAATGCGAATTTTATTCGCGAATGAAGCATATTCGCGAATTCGCGAATATAGCGCCATATATTCGTAATTACGAATATTTTTTTTTTTTTTTTTTTCACAGTACACATCACAGTGATCATCCCTCTCTGCTTTCAGCTTGTGTGGTGTAAAGGAGTCTCTAATACTACAGTGTGAGACTGGTGTGCGAATTTTCGCATATAAGAAAATTTGCATATGCTAACTTTCACATATGTGAATTTTCGCTTATGCTTTAATTTTCACACACGCGAATGTTTGAACATGCGAAAATAAAACGGGATATTGCGAATATGCGAATATTCGCGGCGAATATATGACGAATATTCGTCCATATATTCGCGAATATTCGCGAATTCGAATATGGCCTATGCCGCTCAACACTAGTGATCACCCCTCTCTGCTTCCAGCTTGTGTGGTGTAAAGAAGGCTGTAATACTACTGTGTGAGACTGACTGGCGCGCGAATTTTGCGGATGCTGATTTTGTATATGCTAATATTCACATATGTTAATTTTCGCATACGCGCATTTCGCATATGCGAAAATAAAACGAGAATATTGCGAACATGCGAATATTTGCGAATATATGACGAATATTCGACCATATATTCGCGAATATTCGCGAATTCGAATATGGCCTATGCCGCTCAACACTAGTGATGTCAGGTGATGTCGGGTGAGTAACAGGTTACCTCCTGGCTGGATTGCCCAGGGATATTTTACACCGAGCTAAATTATTATCGGTTTGAATAATATAGCCAGGTGTAACATATCCCTGGGCAATCCAGCCAGTTAACCTGTTACTCACTTGACATGCTTGTTCCATGTGCTATGAAAAAGCCACAACTTTCCCGGGTATCTTATCTATACCACTAACACCATCAGCTATTGAAAAAGGGGACCTGGCTCCCAGAAACGCGTCAAGCCCAGTTTTTATACATATATATATATATATATATATATATATATATATATATTTATATACAGTGATCCCTCAACTTACATTGGCCTCAACATACAATAGTTTCAACATAAAATGGACCATTGTAAGTTGAAACCAGACTCAACATACAATGTACAGACAGTCCAGATCTGTGAAACGTGTCAATGGCTGGAAGAACCGACCAATCAGAATGGGCATTTTGCTGGTAAAACCCCTGTATTCCTGAAGCGTATGCACTGACTGATGTCTGGTAGTGCCCCCTACAGTACAGGGAGGTAATAAATGCTCTTCTGAATACTTTACCTGTGCCAGGGTTAGCTGCTCCTTTGGACACCAGGTGAGGGCGGCTCCATGTTACTTTTTTAGGACACTGTGTACTGTACAGGACCCTAAAGAAGCTCCTGTCCTCTACATAGACCAGTGTTTCCCAAGCAGGGTGCCCCCAGCTGTTCGCGAATATATGGACGAATTTTCGTCATATATTTGCGAAATTCGCATATTCGCTTTATTTATTTTTTTGCGCATATTCGCGAATATTGAGCCCTCCCTTCTTAAATGGCATAGTATACTATGACTTAAGCATTAACTCTGTGATTTTTTGCCCGTTGAAACCAATAGTCCCATTGCGGTCTATGGGGAACTCACGGACCGTCTCGGCAGCACAGTGGATGGGAGACCACCACTGGCTCGAGTCCTGGGGTGGCACAGAGTGTTACAGTGATGTGGTTAAACTTTACTTTCCCAGGTAGGAGAACAGAGAGTGGGTTGGGCACTGCCTATATTCCTATGTGGCCAGTGTTCATGGAAGTGAGTGACCGGGTATGTACGGGGGTGCAGCGTGACAATGGAGCGTTCATATGCAAATACATAGGAAGAAGAAAGACGCCAGTGCACTCACCCGTTCAGATGGACTTCTATTTATTCAAGGTACATTCTTGTACAGCAAGACAGTCCTGAACATAACCCCCGTGTGGATGGTGCAGAGCAGGGTGTTCCGCAGGCAGAGACGTTCACCGGCGCAGGCGTCTTTCTTCTTCCTATGTATTTAAACTTTACTTTCCTGGAAAAGCTGCTGAGTTGCCCATAGCAACCAATCAGATCGCTTCTTTCATTTTTCAGAGGCCTTTTCAAAAATGAAAGAAGTGATCTGATTGGTTGCTATGGGCAACTCAGCTACTTTTCCTCTGGACAGGTTTTGATAAATCTCCCTCTATGGGGGAGATTCATCAAAAGCAGTGTAGAGGAAGAGTTGTGCCGTTGCCCATAGCAACCAATCAGATCGCTTCTTTCATTTTTGAAAAGGCCTCTGAAAAATGAAAGAAGCGATCTGATTGGTTGCTATGGACAACTCAGCAGCTTTTCCAGGAAAGTAAAGTTTAACCACAACACTGTAACACTCTGCCACCCCAGGACTCGAGCCAGTGGTGGTCTCCCATCCACTGTGCTGCCGAGACAGTCCATGAGATCCCCATAGACTACAATGGGCCTATTGGTTTCAATGGGCAAAAAATCCCAGAGATAATGCACTAGTCATAGTTCCCTATACCTTTAAAGAAGGGAGGGCTCAATATTCGCGAGTATGCGCATATATTTTCGCATATGCGCCAAAAAAATGAATATTCGTAGTTACGAATATATAGTGCTATATTCGCAATATTCGCTAATATGCGATATTCGCGATAAAAATTCGAATTGTGAATATTCGCGAGCAACACTATTAACCTCAACCTAGCAGGACTGTTACAATGATTTGGTTTTTCTTGTATGTTTTTGACACATAGGGTAATGTGTATCACAGTATCCTCGGTTTAGGTTTTGTTTTATGTAGAGCTCCCAACCAACATTTTTTTCTCTGTCTAGATTTGTAAATTACTTCTATTAAAAAAAATAATCTTAACCCTTCCAGTATTTATCAGCTGCTGTATGCTCCAGAGAAAGTTGTGTAGTTCTTTCCAGTCTGACCACAGTGCTCTCTGCTGACACCTCTGTCCATGTTAGGAACTGTCCAGAGTAGGAGTGAATTCCCATAGCAAACCTCTCCTGCTCTGGACAGTTCCTAACATGGACAGAGGTGTCAGCAGAGAGCACTGTGGTCAGACTGGAAAGAACTACGCAACTTCCTCTGGAGTATACAGCAGCTGATAAGTAAAGGAAGGATTACGATTGTTATATAGAAATAATTTACAAATCCGTTTAACTTTCTGGCACCAACTGATTTTAAAAAATAAAATAAAACAAAAAATGTTTTCCACCAGAGTACCCCTTTAAAGGAAATGAGAAACTTACTGTCCAATTGAACTGAACAAAATGACAGGCTCACTTTTTCCTCATCTGTTTGAATATAATCTATAATATCTATAATTTGGTACTCTATGTGACCGATATACAAATAAAAGCACCTCTTTTATTTATTATCGTATATTTTAGTCATCATTTAAAGAAAAAAACAGCGAAACCCAAACAACAATAAACCCTCAATATACATTTTTTCTTTTGTTCCTGTTATTTACGGCAACTACCGTATTTTTCGCCGTATAAGACGCACTTTTTCTTCCCCAAAACTGGGGGGAAAAAGTTGGTGCGTCTTATACGGCGAATACACCCCTTTCACGGCGGTCCCTGCGGCCATCAACGGCCGGGACCCACGGCTAATACAGGACATCACCGATCGCGGTGATGCCCTGTATTAACCCATCAGACGCGGCGATCAAAGCTGACTGCCACGTCTGGAGGGAAAGCGACACTAACCCGGCTGTTCAGTCGGGCTGTTCGGGACCGCCACGATTTCACTGCGGCGGTCCCGAGCAGCCCGACTGAATAGCCGGGTTAGTGCTTACAGGACACCGGGAGGGACCTTACCTGACTCCTCGGTGTCTTCTCCGTTCAGGGATCCCCTGTATGGCCGGCACTCTCCTTCCTCGTCATCACGTCATCGCGTACGTGCGTCGGTGTGCGTAACGACGCGATGGCGGCGACGGAGAGCGAGGATACCCGGCCGGCAGCAGAGACGTTCCGGAGCGACGGGGACACGGCGACAGCGATGGAGCGACATCCAGGGCAGCGGTGACGGGTCCGGAGCGGCGGGGACACGTGAGTAATTACCTCCTATACAGTGGTCTTCAATCTGCGGACCTCCAGATGTTGCAAAACTACAACTCCCAGCATGCCCGGACAGCCAACGGCTGTCCGGGCATGCTGAGAGTTGTAGTCTTGCAACATCTGGAGGTCCGCAGGTTGAAGACCACTATTGAGTTCAAAATCTTTATTTTTTTAGATTTTGCACCTATAAATTGGGTGCGTCTTATACGCCGGTGCGTCCTATAGGGCGAAAAATACGGTATAAAGGATTTGTATTATTTATTATATTTTGGAGCTGACTGTGTTTGATTTTTTTTTACTTTACAAAGTGCAGAAATTACTCACTCGCTCATTCAGAAATGAAAAAAGATGGGGAAAAAATAACCTAAAAAAAAAAAGAATCTCGCTGGTGGATCTCAAGTCGGGACTAATCAATACCGTACATTAATGTTTCCTATGAAAAAAAAATCCCAACTTTAAGAGTCTCAGCATGGCGTCCACTGCTAAACGGAAGAAAGTGAATTGGCGGCATGTGTTTTACCAAGAAAAGACAGAATGAGCCGCAACTTTGAATGGGGAAAAACATGGGTGTTCGTAGCTCGAAAACAAAGCGCCATCCTGTGGCCAATCTGTGCAAAAAGTGAGTTATATTTGTTATTTTATATTTTTCACTGAACATTTTGACTAGAAAAATCCATGATTAAAACGTTAAAGGGGTTTTCCAAGAATAGAAAAACAAAGCGGATTTCTGCAAATAACAGCACCACATCTGTCCTCAGGTTGCAATAGGTATTACAACTTGTCTCCATTCACTTCAATGGAACTGAGCTGCAATACCTCACACAATCTGAAGACATGGGTGGTTCTTTTTTTTGGAGAAAAAAAAAAAATCTCAGTTTTTCTAATCCTGGATAACCCCTTTAAAGGGGTACTCCGGTGCTCTAGCTTTCTGAACATTTTGCGATCGTGATGTCACGGCCACGCCCCTTGTGACATCACACCACACCCCCTCCATGCATGTCTGTGGGAGGGGGCGTGTCTGCCGCAGCGGGACCTTCACAATCAGAAATCTTATCCCCTATCCTTTGGCTAGAGGATAAGTTGTCTAGGAGCGGAGTACCCCTTTAAAAGTGTAAAACTTTTTACAAATCCTGTGTGTTAAAGGGGTACTCCCACCCTAGACATCTTATCCCCTATCCAAAGGATTGGGGATAAGATGTCTGATCAATGTCTGATCAATGTCTGATCAATGTTGCATAAGATGTCTGATCAATGTTGCATGCGGCACCCACCTGTTTCTTGTCCGGAAGCGCTGGAGGGTCTGGGTCGTGACCACGGGAACAGAAGTCCGTGACGTCAGGACTCCGACCCCGTGTGACGTCACACCTGTCCCCTCAATGCAAGTCTATGGGAGGGGGCGTAACGGCCGTCACGCCCCCTCCCATAGACTTGCATTGAGGGGACGGGGCATGAAGGGCATGCAACATTGCGGGGGTCCCCAGCGGCGGGACCCCCGCGATCAGACATCTTATCCCCTATCCTTTGGATAGCGGATAAGATGTCTAGGGTGGGAGTACCCCTTTAAGTCCCGACTGATGACGAGAATGAGCAGGATGAGAAACGTACAGTCACCTCCTTCTCTCCCCATCATGTGCCTATGAGACTCGGACGGTCCCATAGACTTAAATTATGAGTTTGTTCTGGTCATGTGACATAGAAAGAAGGGGAACGCGATAAGCACGCACTTTCCTCGGCTCGTTCTCCTGATCGGTCTCCTGAACATGACCTATCAGAATTTTTTTTTTCATATGACAGCGCCCATTTAAAAGTTATTGGGGGAGATTTATTCAAACGTGTGCAGAGGAAAAGTTGACCAGTTGCCCATAGCAACCAATCAGATCGCTTCTTTCATCTTTCAGAGGTCTTGTTAAAAATGAAAGAAGCGATCTGATTGGCTGCTGTGGGCAACTGGTCAACTTATCCTCTTCACAGGTTTTGATATGTCTCCCTCATGGACTCTGTGCAAGAAACTTTTGCTCTCAAATCCATGTGGACCCGATGCCATTCTCTACAAATTAATGGGATTTTTTTCTTGTCTCTCTACCTCCCCAACTAGGCAGTCACCACGACCACAGCGGTGATGTACCCCAGCCAGTAATTGGTTGATCAAGCATTTCCATCCAGTGAGACATAGTCAGAGGAAGCAGGACCGGGATCTGTCATAATGGCAGCTGTGGGGGATTGGGGCAGGTGAGTATGCAATTCTTTTTTCTTTTGAAAACACCTGATTCCGCCATTGAAATTTTTTTATGCCCAGAATACCCTTTTAATAGTTTTACTTGGGACAAGTAGTGACCATTATTTTATAAGTATTAACACAGTATTATCTGTGGTCCAGTTACCATACTGTAGCCCCTTCTGCAGCTGTTACGATACCATAATATGTCAGTCAGGGATTTATTCTGATGCCATATTTGAAGTCAGGAAGGAATTTTTACCTCGAGTATGAGGATTTTTTTTTGCCCTTATCTGGATCAACTCAGTAGGGACTCATTAGAGTTATAGGTTGAATTTGATGGACTCTGGTCTCTCTTTTCTCAACCTTATGAACTATGGAACTATGTAACACTTTCAATTGGACCTGAGGAAGAGAAGAGTTTAGGTCTGGAAACGCGTTGTCCTAATGTTACGTGTACTTGTACTGTCCTATTTTTACCTACACTGAGAAGAATTAAAGTTATTACCTCTTCTCTGTACTTCTACTGTGTCCCATAATTCCGGTAGAGTGCTGCTCCATGCCCCAGATGGATTTAGAGGTGATTCCCTGCCAGGTATACCCTGAACTGTGTCTACACTGCACCTGCATCCCACACCGTTTTATGCTGTACTGGCAGCAAGTGGCTCCTGGACCGTGTCACCCCTAAAGTGATTTACAGTGTTGCCTGATAGCGCAACACTAAAAGGTGAGCGGCTCCTTACTTCTATCCAATTAATAACTAATCTATTGGGTTAACGGCCCTATCAAGCGCCATCTCTGTTTGCTTTTTTCTATTGTTCCAGCTGAGGCACAGGCATAGTCCAGGAAGTGAGGGTGGGACCAGCACTCCTCTGGGCTCACTCCTGTCCTATCAGACTGCAGCATGAAAACAGAGAGGAGGGGGTTACAGAGCAGCCTGCAGTGATTGGATGAAGAGACCCAGCACAGCAGACTCAGGGAGGATGATGAGTCATGCAGAGTGAGGACACACCCCCTGCAAAGTACAGAATGACAAACCAAGTGAGCAAAAGGCAACAGGTATTTGTGAGAGAAATATAGGTGCTAGAAACATAAAAATTATATATGAATGAACAGGATTAGGTAATGAGTAACATATTATCTATTTAGTTTGTGGGATACGACAATCCCACAAATCAGAAAAATCAGAACAATGACAGTAAGCAGCCTCTGGTCTTCCTAGCCAGGAGGCACAAACTTCCTGAAACATTACTACTGTAAATCACTTATCCCCTCAGGGGACTGGCTGAACCTTCTATAACTCACTGAGACAACATGACAGTCTCTCTATCACAGCAGGGCAGAAGGCGCACTCACATGTCCTTCACAGATACTTGGCTCTTTGAGCTTTTCTCACTTGTACCTCTTGTTCACAAGGTAACTACAATATTATCTCTGTAATGGGCGTGAACCTGCTGTGATACCGAACTGTTTTGGCTTTGGGCCACACCTGGGAGCAAATTCTAAGTACCCTCTAGATTGTCACCATTTATCTTATTCCAGGATGCAGAAGCTCGACTTTTTCTGCAGGCATGGGTAGTTGCCGGCCCAGAGGACCAGATAGTACTGAGGGGTGGTCATGCAGGAAAATGTAGAGCAGTACCAGTGATAAGAAAGAGGTGAAGTTCAAAACAAGCAGATGATTGAGGCAGAGGGAATAGGTTTACGTCATCCATTCCGATCAGCAACAAGAGAAACTGTGTAGTACTGAAAGGGTCAGGTAGAATAGTAGCCCAGGAAAAAGACTTAGGTCAGGATACACAGGATACCCAGGACCAGGATAGTACACCTTCAAAATGAACATTAGCAACTAACAACGTTCGGACACAAGATGTTGGGCAGATTCCCCTTAATAGGAATAGGTGTGCATAGGTGGGGGAAAATTCATGCAATGGCTCTTTAAATATACGAAGTGTGCTACTGGCAACTATAGGCCAGATGTGGAAGTGCAGAAGCATGCCTTTTCAAACCTCTGAGCCTCTCATGCCAGCTGTCAACTGTTTCTGCTGTGACCAGTTCCTGAGGTAGACTGCTCCATAAATTCACATTTCTTATGGTAAAGAAGACGTGTCGCCCCTTGAGACCAAACCTTTTCTTCTGCAGATGGAGGGAGTGCCCCCTTGTCCTTTGAGGGGGTTTAACCTGGAACAGTTTTTCCCTATATTTTTGGTATGGGCCATTTATATACTTATATGCATCGATCATATCCCCACCTTAAAAGTCTCTTCTCAAGACTAAACAAATGTACTTCTTTTAATCTTTTCATATAGCTAAGATGTTCCATGCCCCATATTAGTTAAGTCGCTCGTCTCTGCACCTCCTCCAGCTCCACAATGTCCCTTTTATGAACTGTGACCAAAACTGAACAGCATATTCCAGGTGAGGCCGTACCAATGCTTTACAAAGGGGGAGCATTATGTTGCGCCCTTGTGTTGCCACATTCTCCACCTGTCAATGAAAGCCTTATAGAAAGTTGTTTTCTACAGGTCCAACGACTGACACTGAAGAAAGAAATAGATATCCATTGGTTGATTTGCTGCCACAGGGATATTCGGCTCAGTTAGCCTCCACATATCTAGTCAGGTTACATTTATCTGGCAACCTTTATATGAAATACAAAGTATATATAATGGGCATGTCTGCTTCTGGTAGTAGCTGCAAACGCTCCTGTGTTCAGCTGCAGCATTGGTTGTTGTCATGACAACGCCTGGGCTTATCAGGAGGCATGGACAACATGGCCTTGCTATATACACCCTCCTGGGGTGGACTATTTATGTCACACGCTTTCACTTTATGTCACCTGTGATAGAGGTTTTAACCTTTCTGTCTTTTTTTTTTTTTACCTGTGCATTTGTTATTCTGTCTTCCTGTACTCCTGATCTTCTGGCTTGTTCCCAGATTACCCTTTTGCTTAGTGATTTAGTACTGCATGATTTACTGGTTCTGACT
Source organism: Hyla sarda (assembly GCF_029499605.1). NCBI lineage: Eukaryota > Metazoa > Chordata > Amphibia > Anura > Hylidae > Hyla > Hyla sarda. The sequence continues at coordinate 218,745,046 of NC_079195.1, forward strand.
TGGCCTGCTTGATCTTGCTGATACTGTGTGTTCATCTGGTTGCTGTTCACCTGTCTTGCTCCCTGGTCAGGTCTCCTTGGTTAACCCTTTGTGTTCTGACTTTCTCCCTGACCTACATACTAGTGTATTTTTTGTTAAACCTCACTACATCCTGCACATGCACTGAGTATGGACCATCACTCAGGTAAGGGTTGTATCACATAGGGTGGATTGTCATTTAGGCAGGGAAAAAGGTTGGTGGGTGAGCTCAGGGCTGCATTTCTCCCTGTCCTATTTGACAGTATCTTCAAATAGGTAGAAGAAAGAAGATACCCATCACTCACCAGTGATGCACAGTTAAGATTTATTATGCCATAGTGTAGTACAAGGACGCGTTTCGGCATGGAAGCCTTCCTCAGCTGTCTGCAGACAGCTGAGGGAGGCTCCCACCCCGAAACGCCTCCTTGTACTACACTATGGCATAATACATCTTCACTGTGCATCACTGGTGAGTGCTGAGTATCATCTTTTTTCTACATGTGGCTTTACCCTACCTCATTCACCACCTCAGATTCCACGAAAGTGCCGTCATATTCCTATATTGAACCAGTATCTTCAAACAACACTAGATTCCTTTATGGCATGCTAATCCATCTGACTTGCCATTAATCCGGTGGAAAACATTTTTTTTTAGGTCTTTATAATTCAACTGGTGCCAGAAAGTTAAACTAGATTTAGACTAAATTTGTAAATTACTTCTATAAAAAAATCTTTACCCTTCCTGTACTTTTTAGCAGTTGTATGCTACTGAGGAAATTCTGTTCTTTTTGAATTTATTTTGTCTTGTCCACAGTGCTCTCTGCTGACACTTCTGTCCGTGTCAGGAACTGTCCACAGTAGTATAGATTTGCAATGGGGTTTTTCACCTGCTCTGGACAGTTTCTGATACTTGCATCAGGTGTCAGAAGAGAGCACTGCGGACAAGACAAAAAATAAATTCAAAAAGAAAAGCATTTCCTCTGTAGCTTACAGCTGCTAAAAAGTATTGGAAGGGTAAAGATTTTTTTAAATTGAAGTAATTTACAAATCTGCTTTACTTTCTGGCACAAGTTGATTTAAAAAAAAAAAAAGTACCACTTTAAGACCATTCTACATAAGATTATTGTTGCTCGCAAATATTGGCAAAGCGAATTTTATTCGCGAATATCGCAAATTCGCGAATATTCGCGAATATAGCACTATATATTCGTAATTACGAATATTCGTTTTTTTTTTGTTTTTTTTTCACAGTACACATCACAGTGATCATCCCTCTCTCCTTCTAGCTTGTTTGGTGTAACGAAGGCTCTAATAGTACAGTGTGAAACGGGCGTGCAAATTTTCGTGTATGTTAATTTTTATGCAAATTTTCGCATTTTTTTTGTGCATGCGAAAATAAAACGAGGATGTTACGAATATGCTAATATTCGCGAATATATGACGAATATTCGTCCATATATTCGCGAATATTCGCGAATTCGAATATGGCCTATGCCGCTCAACACTACATAAGATTCCCACTTCTGCTGCAATGTTCCTGAGCTGATTAAAGTACATTGGCTGTTTAGCTGTTTTAGGTAGTTGAATCCTATGGTAGATTTTACTCGTTTTTGCATCGTTCAATCCAAAAACTTTCAAATTTTTTTTTTTTGCATCTTATGCTTTTAGTTCAGAAGAAAACTGTCTCCTTCCTCTCTCTCGGTCTGAATACCCGGGTAATGCTTTATAGTTTCCACATCTTTTCTCTCCAAATTCTGGTTTAGAGGTTGGATTCCTGTTTCATTCCCTTCTTGCTGAAAACAGATTGTAAGATCGTCTTGATAAATGAGCACATAAATCCATCTGTCTGTCGCCTCCTTGTGTACAGGGCTCTGCCGTACTCTTCTGGATTCCTCCTTTGTAAGCTCTTCATTTGTTTTCACACTCCATGCTCTGGCGCTCTGCTTTAGACCATACAGTATATACTTTTCTTATGTTTGCATTTTAAGTGGATCCCGGTGGTTGTTCCATGTAAAGGACCTTGGATTTTCCACTGTGCAGGAAGGTTTTCACATCAAAAAATGCTACCTGTATTTCTGTAGTTGCTGCTATTGGGAGCGAAATTCTGATGCAAAATCAAATATAGGTGTCGCCATATTTTTGTGACCATCTTGCTTTGTATCAGTCACTTGCGCCATCTGCATTGTGTTCAGCTTTAACGCCTTAAGGATCTGACCTTGTTTTGTGCTTAAAGGGGTACTCCTGTGGGAAAAAAAAATTATATATATATATATTATTTTTTTAATTTTTTGCCAGAAAGTTAAACAGATTTGTAAATTACTTATATTTAAAAAATCTTAATCCTTCCAGTACTTATCAGCTGCTGTATACACCACAGGAAGTTGTGCAGTTATTTCCAGTCTAACCACAGTGCTCTCTGCTGACGCCTCTGTCCATGTCAGGAACTGTCCAGAGCAGGAGAGGTTTGCTATGGGGATTTGCTCCTGCTCTGTACAGTTCCTGACATGGACAGAGGTGTCAGCAGAGAGCACTGTGGTCAGACTTGAAAGAAATGAAAAAAGAAAAGAACTTCCTCTGGAGCATACAGCAGCTGATAAGTAGTGATGAGCAGCAGGAGCCATATTCGAATTTGAGATATTTTGCAAATATATTGACGATTATTCATCCCATGTTCGCGAAATTCGCATATGCGCTATGTTCGTTCACTTTATTCGCATAAAAATTTGCATGTGAAAAAAAAAATATTCGTCATTCCGAATATATATTCTAAATACTCGCGAAATCGTGAAGTGCCGATTCGTGCTCAACACTACTGATAAATACTAGAAGGATTGAGATTTTTAAATAGAAGTAATTTCTGTTTAAATTTCTGGCACCAGTTGGGGGAGGGGACCGGCGCTGAAATCCATTTACTTTAACCTCTTAAGGACGCAGAGCGTACCTGTACGCCCTGAGCTCGGCCCCAGTATTTAAAAAGGGGTCACGCAGTGACCCCGCATCATGCCAGGTCGGTCCTGGCGGCTTATGATAGCCAGGACCCTGGGCTAATAGCGTGCGGCACCAATAGTTGTGCCGCGCGCTACTAACCCTTTAGATGTGGTGATCAAATTAGTACTAAAAGCTTCCTGGCAGCTCAGTCGGGCTGATCGGGACTATCGCAATAAAGTTGCGATGTCCCGATCAGCTAGGACGCGAGCGGAGGCCCCCTTACCTTGCTCCGTCATGTCCAATCGGCGTTTAATTGCTCCAAGCCTGAACTACTGGCTTGAGCAGTCAACCCCCTATAACACTGATCCATGCAAAGCTATGGCTTTGCAGGGATCAGTGTAAAAGATCAGTGTGTGCAGTGTTATAGCCCCCTATGGGGGTTAATAAAGGTCATTTAACACCTTCCCTAATAAAAGTTTGAATCACCCCCCTTTTCCTATAAAAAGAAAACCTGTGTAAATAAAAATAAACATGTGGTATTGCCGCGTGCGGAAATGTTCGAACTATAAAAATATACGGTCAATGGCGTACGCGCAAAAAAATTCAAAAGTCCAAAATAGCATATTTTTGGTCACTTTTTATATCATGAAAAAAATGACTCAAAAGCGATCAAGAACTCTGATCAATACAAAAATAGTACCGATAAAACAGAACACGGCGCAAAAAATGAGCCCTCATACCGGCCCGTATGCGGAAAGATAAAAAAGTTATAGGGGTCAGAAGATGAGAATTTTTTACGTATAAATTTTCCGGCATGTAGTTATGAAAAACTACACAACACTCTTAGTAAATCAGGGCCAATGTAGTCATTTTGTTTAGGCTTTTACTTTTTTAAGAAAAAGAAGAGAAAATCACAAACAAAACTCCTATACACAGAAATTGAAAGACTGGAAAAGTTACACGTGCAGTCATTAGCGGCTCAACACCTCCAGCGAGTTCGGTAACAGCTTAGAGACGTATTAAATGAAAAATCAGCTGAGATTTACATGTCAGTTTAACACTTCATACGCTCGTGGCAACAAAAGCTACAAAATTAATGATGGCACCGATCAGAAAAAGGGAAAACACATAGCCACGTCTCCTCCAAACAGCTCCCTTCAGGGGTGACCTCCTCTCTACTGAGAGGTATTGAGAATGTCTTCATTAATTTCTACTCCTTGCCATATTACAAATTAGGAAACATAAAGGCTCCCTGGAGTGGATGCAAAGAATCAAAACATTTCAAAGGAATGATCGGGTGGCACTACTGCTAAAAAATACTAGGGATAGAACGAAGTTGGGAAAAATACACCCACATCCCCCAAAAACTTCGTTATTTTGCTATATTTTCTTTATGAATTGAAAAATGTATTAATTGTATTTGGGCAGGGCATCTATATGGGTGCGGGTGCATGGGGGGGGGGGTCCATGAGTTGTCAGACCACCCCGGCTAGCCGGCAGCAAGTCTCAGTGGGAGGGGAGCGGGGACTGTCTTGGGAGGATTGTTTGGGGGCCCCGTCATACTGAAGTGCTCCGTCTTCCAGGTAGCCTTAAAGGGGTACTCCGGCGCTAAGACATCTTATCCCCTATCCAAAGGATAGGGGGTAAGATGCCTGATCGCGGGGGTCCCGCCGCTGGGGACCCCTGTGATCTTACACGCGGCACCTTGTTACAATTAGTCCCCGGTGCATGTTCGCTCCGGGTCTGATGACTGGCGATCACGGTGCTGGAGCATTGTGACGTCACGGCTCTGCCCCCGTGTGATGCTCCGCCCCCTCAATGCAAGCCTATGGGAGGGGGCGTGACGCCCCCTCCCATAGGCTTGCATTGAGGGGGCGGAACCATGACGTCACAATGCTCCGGCCTCGTGATCGCCAGTCATCAGACCCGGAGCGAACATGCTCCGGGGACTGATTATAACTAGTGTTGCTCGCAAATATTCGCAATGCGTATTTTATTCGCGAATATCGCATATTCGCGAATTCGCGAATATTCGTGAATATAGCACTATATATTCGTAATTATGAATATTCATTTTTTTTCTTTTTTTTTTTTTACAGTACACATCACAGTGATCACCCCTCTCTGCTTCCAGCTTTGTGTGGTGTAAAGAAGGCTCTAATACCACTGTGTGAGACTGGTGTGCGAATTTTCGCATTTACGAAAATTTGCATATACTAATTTTCGCATATCCGAATTATCGCTTATGCTAATTTTTAATATGCTGATTTTTGCATATGCGAAAAAAACGGTAATATTGCGAATATATGACGAATATTCGTCCATATATTCGCGAATATTCGTGAATTCGAATATGGCCTATGCCGCTCAACACTAATTATAACGGGGTGCTGCGTGCAAGATCACGGGGGTCCCCAGCGGCGGGACCCCTGCGTTCAGGCTAGTGTTGCTCGCGAATATTCGCAATGCAAATTTTATTTGCGAATATCGCATATTAGCGAATTCTCGAATATTCGCGAATTCGCTAACATTCGCGAATATAGCACTATATATTCGTAATTACGAATATTCGGTTTTTTTTGTAATTTTTTTTTCACAGTACACATCACATTGATCATCCCTCTCTGCTTCCAGCTTGTGTGGTGTAAAGAAGGCTCTAATACTACTGTGTGAGACTGGCGTGCGAAAATTCGCATATACGAAAATTCGCATATGCGTAAATTCGTATATGCGAATTTCCATCGTGTTCTAATTTTGCATGTTAATATTCGCATATGTTAATTTTCGCACACGCGAATGTTCGCGTATGCGAAAATAAAACTACCGAATATGTGAATATTCGCGAATATTCGTCCATATATTCGCGAATATTCACCATATATTCGTGAATATTCGCATATTCGGTAGTTTTATTTTCGCATACACGAACATTCGCGTGTGCGAAAATTAACATATGCGAATATTAACATGCAAAATTAGAACACGATGGAAATTCGCATATACGAATTTACGCATATGCGAATTTTCGTATATGCGAATTTTCGCACGCCAGTCTCACACAGTAGTATTAGAGCCTTCTTTACACCACACAAGCTGGAAGCAGAGAGGGGTGATCACTGTGATGTGTACTGTGAAATAAAAAACAAAACAAAAAAAACGAATATTCGTAATTACGAATATATAGCGCTATATTCGCGAAATTCGCGAATATGCGATATTTGCGAATAATATTCGATTTGCGAATATTCGTGAGCAACACTACTTGATTAGTGTTGAGCGGCATAGGCCATATCCGAATTCGCGAATATATGGAGGAATATTCGTCATATTCGCGGATATTCGCATATTCGTAATATTCCCGTTTTATTTTCACATATGCGAATATTCGCAAGTACGAAAATTCGCATATACAAAAATTTGAAAATCGAAAATTCGCATATGCTAATTTTCGTATATGCGAAAATTCGCACACCGGTCTCAAACAGTAGTATTAGAGCCTTCTTTACACCACATAAGCTGGAAGCAGAGAGGGATGATCACTGTGATGTGTACTGTGAAAAAAAAAAACGAATATTCGTAATTACCAATATATAGCGCTATATTCGCGAATATTCGCGAATTCGCGAATATGCGATATTCGCGAATAAATTCTAATTGCGAATATTCGCGCGCAACACTAGCCTTGATGTTTATTGTAAGGCCAATGATGGTAAGTGGTGTTGTACAGTGCCACACGCTTTACGCTTTATGGGCTTGGGACTCTGCACCAGGCCGAGGGAATATAGGGACAGATCTGAATTGACATTGAATTTTAAACCTCACAAAACAAGTTTCAGTATGTTCACTCTTGTTTACTTCTGTTTTTTTAGGTACCAAAGTAGAGAATACCTATGACATGGCGGGCTGAACCTAAAGCAGGGGATGACCGCTTGTCCTTCCTTTATAGAAGCCAATATCTGCAATGTAGTCAATCCTTCTGCTGTTTCCATATAAACAAGGGAGTCCTTCATCTCCAATACTTTTTGTCGTTTCTGTAGCGTCTGCAGAATTCTTTAAAGGGGTATTCCTGGAAAAAACTTTTTTTTTATATATATCAATTGGCTTCAGAAAGTTAAACAGATCTGTAAATTACTTCTCTAAAAAAACGTAATCCTTTCAATAATTATCAGCTGCTGAAGTTGAGTTGTTGTTGTTTTCTGTCTGGCAACAGTGCTCTCTGCTGACATCTCTGCTTGTCTCGGGAACTGCACAGAGTAGAAGAGGTTTGCTATGGGGATTTGCTTCTAAACTGGGCGGTTCCCGAGACACGTGTCATCAGAGAGCACTTAGACAGAAAAGAACAACTCGACTTCAGCAGCTCATAAGTACTGAAAGGATTATGATTTTTTAATAGAAGTAATTTACAAATCTGTTTAACTTTCTGGAGCCAGTTGAGATATATATATATATATATATATATATATATATATATATATATACCGTATTTATCGGCGTATAACACGCACTTTTTAGGCTAAAATTTTTAGCCTAAAGTCTGTGTGCGTGTTATACGCCGATACACCCCCAGGAAAGGCAGGGGGAGAGAGGCCGTCGCTGCCCGCTTCTCTCCCCATGCCTTTCCTGGGGTCTAGAGCGCTGCTGTCGGCCCTTTTCACCCCCTGGTTATCGGCGCCGCTGCCCGTTCTGTCCCCCTGACTATCGGTGCTGGCGCCAACAGCCAGGGGGAGAGAAGGGGCAGCGGCACCCATTGCCTCCCCCCCCATCCCCGGTGGCAGAATTACCTGAGTCGGGTCCGCGCTGCTCCAGGCCTCCGGCGTGCGTCCCCGGCGTCATTGCTATGCGCTGAACGGCGCGGCGCATGACGTCAGAGCGCCGTGCATAGCAACGACGCTGGGGACGCACGACGGAGGCCTGGAGCAGCGCGGACCCGACTCAGGTAATTATGCCACCGGGGATGGGGGGAGGCAACAGGGCAGCGGCGCCGGCAATGGGTGCCGCTGCCCCTTCTCTCCCCCTGGCTGTCGGCGCCGCTTCTCTCTCCCTGGCTATCGGCGCCGGCACCGATAGTCAGGGGGACAGAACAGGCAGCGGCGCCGATAACCAGGGGGTGAAAAGGGCCGACAGCAGCGCTCTAGACCCCAGGAAAGGCAGGGGGAGAGAAGCGGGCAGCGACGGCCTCTCTCCCCCTGCCTTTCCTGGGGGTATATCGGGGTATACACGCGCACACACGCACCCTCATTTTATCATGGATATTTGGGTAAAAAACTTTTTTTTACCCAAATATCCTTGGTAAAATGAGGGTGCTTGTTATAGGCCGGTGCGTGGTATACCCCGATAAATACGGTATATATATATATATATAAATAAAAGTTTTTCCTGGATAACCCCTTTAAACCAGGGCACTGTCCCGGGCCAACATAATAGCTGAATAGAACAATAGAAATCTTTAGGTTTGAATATCCCTGAGGTCGAACTAAACTTCTTAAAAAACGATAAAATAAAATGTCCTCTTCAATTGTCCTTTCTCACACGTAACCTTTTCAGGAATAAAAATTGTCCCTAACTGGAAAGACCTTTACTCGCTGAACGTCAAACCATTACTGGTGAATATCAAATCCCTAATGTTCTCCTGGCCGGCACCTTATCTCTCTCCTGGATCAGAAGAAAAAATCAAACCCATAATGCTCCCCAAGGTTCTGTACCCAACTCATGAACTTCAACAAAAAAAATATCCCAAAAAAAGCACTTTTGTCTCTCAAACACTTTGGTGGCAGATGTATAAAGCTTTACTATGAGGCCTTTCAGGTATCCTGGGAAAATGATTTACGAGAAAACCAGACAACAATCTATGTTGGGTGTTGGAAGAATATCTTAGACCTATTCTTCTATGAGCTTTATTATCGATACCCTGTAAATATCTGTCTTATCTCAGGGTCTATATTGATATCACTAAGGCTACAAAGTCTGGGGTTCACTCAATACTTGCCTTTTCCCTTTGTGATGATAGTTCTGATCTCAACATGGATTCAGCTTCTGATCAGCTTCTCATTACACCTTCTGGGAGTCATGTCCCACAAAAATGTTACACTGCATTCTATTTGCTCATTGTAACACTGACGGTTCTGTAGACAGGAACACTTGTGGTAGTGGATCTGCTGAACCTGTGTGGCAGATGACAAGGGCTGTACCAGGGAGCGGGGTCTAAGGTGCTGCTGGTTTTCACCAGAGCCCGCCGCAAAGCGGGATGGACTTGCAGTGGCAGGCGGCACCCAGGTCGTTACCCCTGGCACGACTCTACCACACAGGCGGCTGAGGAGGTTCGAGGCACAGGTTGGATATGACAACTTTTCAGCAGGTCAGGATAGCAGGAGGTCAGGGCAGGGGGCACAGAAGCATAGTCAGGAACTTAGCAGGATGTCAGTAGACAGGCAGCAAAGGAGCAAGGTCAGGTCACAGAACAAAGAGGTCAGAAAACGGCAAGGTAAATCACAGGAAAGCTTTCTCTCAGGCACTAGGGCAACATAGATCCAGCAGGGGTATGTGGGAGGTGCAAAAACTTATAACAGTGTGACAGGTGCAACAGATATTTACGGGCACACTGGCCCTTTAAATCTAAGAGCTCTGGCGCGCGCGCCCCCTAGGAGGCGTGGGCACATTTTCAGAAACTGAGAGAAAGCAGCAGAGGACAGAGGTGAGTGTTGGACTGGGATTCGCATGCAGGCGCGTCCCGCGATGCGAATCCTAGCCCCGCCGGCTGGGGAAGAAAAGGGGACAATGCACTCACGGCCAGAGAGAGTGGCCAGAGCGCAAGTTGTCACACTCATGATAGAGTTTAAGTGGCCCCAGTCTGTGTCTCTTAATAATTCTAGAGGTCTTAAAGGGGTACTGCAACGAAGGGATAGGGAATAAGTTTCTGATCGCGGGGGGGGGGGGGGGGTACAACTGCTGGGACCCCCTCGAAATCTCCTGGCTCTCGGGTCCTGGCTCGAAAGGTCCTGGCTCTCGGGTCAGCACCCACTCAATTAATTCTCTATGGGAGCGCTAGAGACCCAAGTGCTGTACTCAAGCATCTTCAGTGCTCCCAAAGAAATGAATGGAGTGTGGGTGCTATCCCAGAGAGCAGGGGCCTGTGCAGGAGATCGCACGCAGGAGTGGGTTGGTTATGGAGGTGGGAGTTGGGCTCCCAGCAGTCGGACCCCTTGCGTTCAGACACTTGTGGATAGGAGATAAGTTACTTTTTGCTGCAGTAGCCATTTAAACCTTTCTAAAACTTGGGTTTCAAGTTATTATTATTGATATAAGGATATATACATATATATATATATATATATATATGTATATATATATATATATATATATATATATATATATATATATATATATACATACATACATAGGTTCACCAAGTACTGGGAAATAACTTTAGGGTGTTGGAAGGTCCAAGTGTAAGTGAGAGAGTACCCAGACTGTACCCTCTGCCATCTTTCACAGTGTCTGGAACCACCATGGGAAGAAATATGGCACCACAAAATGGAAAAAAATCTTACACTAAAACCAAAAACAAGAAACAAAGGAGCTCCATGTGGAGTATGACACGTACTGGAGTGGAAAGGAACTCAAAGGGGGTACAGATGGTTGCTTACCAGCTCCGGTTGTGTACCGACATCCGTGTATCGACAGGATGTAATGATTATTAGTGTTGAGCGGCATAGGCCATATTCGAATTCGCAATATTTTGCGAATATATGGAAGAATATTCGTCATATATTCACCAAATTCGCATATTCGCTGCCTTTTTTTTACTATGCGCCATAAAATTTGCATGCGCATTCACCATACAATTTGCATGCGCGTGCGCAATGTCACGTGATAAAAGAGCTAAAAGAAGGGAGGGATCAATACACGCGAATATGCGAGCCTTGTTTACACCACAAGCTGAAAGCAGGGAGGGATGATCGCTGTGTTGTGTACTGTGAAAAAAAAAATCAAATATTTGTAATTGTGAATATTTAGCGCTATATTCGCAATATTCGCGATAAATATTCGCATTGCGAATATTCGCGCCCAACACTATATCAAAAGTTCCCGTCTGCAGCCTTCCTGGTAGAATTTGAAAAGCAGAGCAAAACTTTAGGAGGTAGCAGGAATTTGTGCGGCGCTGACCGGAAGGGACACATTGCAGATTGCAGGTGTGGTGACTTAAGCTAAAATTCTTTATTAACCAAGATGCAACGCGTTTCACTGCGCAAGCGCAGTGAAACGCGTTGCATCTTGGTTAATAAAGAATTTTAGCTCAAGTCACCGCACCTACACTAAAGCCAGGAAGGGACTTCTTTCAAATTCTCTCGTTACTTCTCTCTTCTTTTTTTTGTACAAATATAACTTTCTTCCAATGCTTCACGCCTGATGTGGAGACCTGAGGGGTCCGTGAAGCTTGCTGTTTAGCATCTGTTCTTTTATTTCATTTAACCATAAAAACTATCATAATGGAAAGACTTTTATTTTATTTTGTTTCACTTTATCAAGCCTTTCTGCAACCCGCTAACATGGTACCAAACTTTTCTCACTGGATGGAAAATGTAAGCGGACAATTGTTCGATGGGCTCTGCGCTGCAGCTAAAACTCTATGGGGGGTATATATCAATTTTACCTGTTGACAGTTTCTTTTTACCTTTTTTTTTTTACTTTGGTTTTTGCGGACGTGCGCCAAATTTATCATTTGGCGCACGTTGTCAGTAATTTTTTGCGCAAATGCCGTTCACAGTGCCTTTTCTACCAGTGCTGTGGAGTCGGAGTTGGACGAAATTTTGGGTCCCTGGAGTCGGAGTCGGCAAACAATGCACCGACTCCGACTCCTGCTAATTTTAGATTAGAATGAAAAAAAAAGCAAGTTTAAATGTCCCAATTCACAAAAAGTTATAATGACTTCTCTACTGTAAGAATAAAGACCAATGCATGCAGTGCCTCACGTAACCGCAAAACGAACACGTTAAGTGAAGTGTTTTGCTGTTACAGGGAACCCATGGGTAACTTAGCCTCTCACTGATAAGGAATTAAGTAAATATGTTTTTTGCAGGACTAGAGACACTTGTATAAGTGAAAGGAATGGAGGGTCAATAGTTCAAGACTGAAGCTGTAAACCATTGGAAAAACTGCTGCCATTCAGCTAAGGCTATAAAACTTGTTAACTCTGATTGTTAGCTTAAACTTTAAACATGACTATGGGATTCTACTAGAGAAATCATGTTTTATAATAAATGCCCCTTCCTGGATCCTCCCACTGCCCTATCTTCAGCAGCAGATCAGCACACAAAAAGGAGAAGGCAGCAGCTTCTGCCCAACTACCTCTCTCTGCTAGAAGAGCTTAGAAGAACTTGGTGGAACAGCTTCTTTGATTCGACTGTAAGTGTTTATAAATACATTTGCATATTAATACAGAGGAGTCGGAGTCGGGGAGTCGAAAGTACAAAAAACTGCGGAGTCGGAACATTTATCTACCGACTCCACAGCCCTGTTTTATACAGAACTTACCGCCACAGAGGACAGTGTATTTTACCCTTTAAAGCAGACATCTCAGAGTCCCTCCTGCAGTATATCAGCAAGAGACATGAGTTATTTTCTTTTGTGGGGTTTATAGCCACCATGTGAAAGTAGCAACGCGCATGCGCCACGTGCCGTACACCCGGAAGCGGCGTTCTCCTGCATAGATAGATATGCAGGAGAATGCTGCTTCCGGGTGTACGGCGCGCGGCGCATGCGCGGCGCATGCGCGGCGCTACCCACGTGACCTACACCAGGAGGAAGACTGCGATGAGGCAGCCATGAATATTCATAAGCCGGGCAGCAGCTCCGCCCGGCGAAAATGACGTAAGCGAGTCCGTGCTGATGCTGCAGACCTCCCACTGAGCCCCAAGCCTGGGAATACCATGTAACTAAAAATGAAGATATCTGGCGAACCGCTGCACAGTTTTTAATGAGGTAAGAAGCGTTTTAATCAGGATCCCCCGCACTACAAGCCTGTGAAACAGGTTTAGTGCAGGTGATTCTGATGACAGATTTCCTTTAAATAGAATTGGTGCTTATTTGGAGGGGACTTTAAAGCGGAATTTGGCTTGGAATACATTGACTTCATGGGATTTTACTTTTGGACTCCGGCAGAAGATGGACATGCCCATTCTTCAAGCAGAGTTCAGATCCACGGCAGAATTTTTCGCTCCGAAATTACTCTGTGTGATTCATGTAAATCCTATTAAAGTCAATGGGAGTCTGATTTAAGGTGGATTCTGCACATAATTTAATACGGATTCCACCATTTTTTCCTCAATGTGAACATACTTCAACTTACACAAACTACACCCAGGTGGATACATGAAGAAGATCTTATCGGAAGAGCAGTCAGTCTGGGAAACTGGGACCCATTATACATTATGTAATACAATCTAGAAACCACAGGTTACTTTTCTTGTTTCTGCTGAATACACAACAAAATATTTGGACTTAACCCTTTAAGGACGCAGGGTTCTTCTGTTTTTGCATTTTCATTTTTTCCTCATCACATTCTAAAAATCATAACGCTTATTTTATGTGCCACCAATTCTACTTTGCAGCGACATTAGTCATTTTACCCAAAAATCCACGGCAAAACGGAAAAAAAATTCTTTGTGCGACAAAATTTAAGAAAAAAATTCCATTTTGTAACTTTTGGGGGCTTCCGTTTCCATTTTTTGGTAATAATGACACCTTATCTTTATTCTGATTTAAATGATCCCCTATTTATATAGGTTTGATTTTGTCGTACTTCTGAAAAAACTCATAACTACATGCAGGAAAATTTATACGTTTAAAATTCTCATCTTCTTACCCCTATAACTTTTTTATTTTTCTGTGTACGGGCCGGTATGAGGACTTATTTTTTGCGATATTTAACGATATATTTTTATAGTTCAGACGTTTACGCACGCGGCGATACCACATATGTTTATTTTAATTTACACAGTTTTTTTTATGGGAAAAGGAGGGTGATTCAAACTTTTATTAGGGAAGGGGTTAAATTACCTTTTGTTAACTTTTTTTTTCACTTTTTTTTTGCAGTGTTATAGCTCCCATAGGGACCTAGAACACTGCGCACACTGATCTTTTACCCTGATCCCTGCAAAGCCATAGCTTTGCATGGATCAGTGAGATAGGGGCTCGATTGCTCAAGCCTGTAGCTCAGGCTTGGAGCAATCAAACCCAGATCGGACGCGGCAGAGCAATGTAAGGGGGTCTCCACTCGCGTCCTAGCTGATCGGAACATCGCGATTTTGTCGCGACGTCCTGATCAGCCCGACTGAGCTGCCGGGAAGCGTTTACTTTCACTTTCAGACGCGGCGATCAACTTTGATCGCCTCGTCTGAAGGGTTAATAGCACGTGGCACAACGATCGGTGCCGCACGCTGTTAGCCCAGGGTCCCGGCTATGACTAGCAGCCGGGACCGACCCGGTGTGATGCGGGGTCACGGTGTGACCCCGTTTTAAACACCGGCCGTAGGGCGTACAGGTACACCCTACGTCCTTAAGAGGTTAAAGGGGTACATTTTACTTCTTTTTTTTTTTTTTTAATCAACTGGTGCCAAAAAGTTAAACAGATTTGTAAATGACTTCTATTAAAAAATCTTTACCCTTCAAGTACTTTTTAGCAGCTGTATACTACAGAGAAAATTATTTTCTTTTTGAATTTCTTTTTTGTCTTGTCCACAGTGCTCTCTGCTGACACCTGATGTCCGTATCAGGAACTGTCCAGAGAAGGAGAAAATTCCCATAGCAAACCTATGCTGCTCTGGACAGTTGCTGACACAGCCAGAGGTGTCAGCAGAGAGCACTATGGACAAGACAAAAAAGAAATTCAAAGAAAAGAATTCCCTCTGTAGCATACAGCTGCTAAAAAGTACTGGAAGGGTAAAGATTTTTTTTTATAGAAGTAATTTACAAATCTGTTTAACTTTCTGGCACCAGTTGATTTTTTTAAAAAAAATTCCACCGGAGTACCCCTTTAATCTTGTTTTTTATTTATTTAATTATTTTTGTTTTCCAGAAGTTTTACTTTTTACTTACCCTATCTCTATACCCCAATCCCCTTCTTTCTCCCCCCTACCTCAGATTTTACATTGGGAACGTGTCTGTATAGCTTTTGATATGTTTTATGTTAGTTTAATCTCTCCGAGGTGCTATTTTAATGAGTAAAGCTTGTTCATTCCAGATGTTAATCCACCTCAATGTTTATAGTGTTGTTTATACATGTTTAACAAAGACTTAATAAAAACAAGAATTTAAAAGAAGAGAAAAGCGATGGGAGCTGTATTAAGACTTTATATAACTTGAATTGAACCGGGTCATAAAATGTCTTTTTGCATAAGCGCTAAAGGGTACCTGTCGTTCACAAAATCTTTTGATATAGTGTAGATAATACCATTATATTATAACCATGTCACAGAGGTACATGGAGGTGACCCTAACGTTTTAGCGTTCACAGGCCTGGAGATAGTTTATGCCCCCCAAAATGGAGGTGACAGAAATAAAGCCAGGTGGATACTGAAAACTGACGCGATGGGTCCCTCCGGCTTGAATGATAAAACTGACATGTCAGTGTTCTTGGAAGCATGTAACTTTGATTTCTTCCACGGTATTATTAACCAACTTACATTCTTTAAAAGGGTACTCCGGGGCTTACACATCTTATCCCCTATCCAAAGGATAGGGGATAAGATGCCTGATCGCGGGAGTCCCGCAGCCGGCGGCGTGTGACGTCACGCTCCGCCCCTCAATGCAAGTATACGGGAGGGGACGTGATAGCTATCACTGCGGTCGACCGTAATCAGACCCGGAGCGAACGTGCTCCGGGGACTGATTACAAACGGGGTGCCGCGTACATGATCACGGGCGTCCCCAGCTGCGGGACTCCCGCGATCAGGCATCTTATCCCCTATCCTTTGGAAAGGGGATAAGATGTGTAAGCCCCGGAGTACCCCTTTAAGTGAATTGTTCCTATCATGTCCAATGATGTTTTTTTATGTGATAGTAGGTGTAATACGGTAACACACTCCCTGGCCATGCCATGTAGTGCTGCCGGATGCGGAGGCGTCACGGAGGTCGCCGGGCAACGGGGGTCACGTGTTCAGCACCTCAGTGACGCCGGCGCTGTCTCACGTGGGAGGTTTTACTTCTCGACGTGGGACGCAATGACGTCGACGGAGGCCGGATCATGTGACCCACGGGACTAAGGGACTTCCGGTGTCTGCCACGACATCCGATATGTATGCGAGGCATTGAGCGGGAAGTGATTTTAACCGGAACCGCAATCAACTCTTCAGGTGAGTGTCTTTGACATATGTCAGGAAGGGGTAGATGGATAGATACAGGAGTCAGATGATGCGCTGAGGCCCGAAACATATGTCACCAGCCCTGTGAAAGCACCCGCTCGTGTGTTGTCCCCCATGTTGTGGATCAAATAAAGCACAGTTGAGAATTTAGTGGTGAGTGCAGCCTCTTCTTGTTCTAAATTGTGGATAATGCCATTGTATGTATTATTGTAATATACATTGATTTAAAATAACATTATTTTTGGGTGAAAAAATTCTGTCCCTGCAGCTATTGCCTGTGTGGATACGTGAGGAGACCAAATACAGGAAGTGACGGGGGGACAAGCAGGGCTCTGTGTAGGCGTCCTCGGTGCACAGAGCCCTGCTTGTCCTCAGTGCACAGAGCACTGCTTGTCCTCAGTGTACAGAGTCCTGCTTGTCCTCATTGTACAGGGCCCTGCTTGTCCTCAGTGTACACAGCCCTGCTTGTCCTCAGTGCACAGAGTCCTGCTTGTCCTCAGTGTACAGAACACTGCTTGTCCTCAGTGTACAGAGCCCTGCTTGTCCTCAGTGTACACAGCCCTGCTTGTCCTCAGTGTACACAGTCCTGCTTGTCCTCATTGTACAGAGCCCTGCTTGTCCTCAGTGTACAGAGCCCTGCTTGTCCTCAGTGTACAGAGCCCTGCTTGTCCTCAGTGTACAGAGTCCTGCTTGTCCTCAGTGTACAGAGTCCTGCTTGTCCTCAGTGCACAGGGCCCTGCTTGTCCACCACACTTCCTGTATTTGTAATTCCTCACAGAGACACACAGACAATAGCTATAGGGACAAAAATATACACATTTTTTAACCAATGTATATTACAAATATACATACAATGGTATTACATACATTATATAAAAAGTTCTTGTTAATGACAGGAGTGGGCATGACATCACAATACTTCGACTTCTGTATTACCCGTCATCAGGCAGCCGTCACGCACCCCATAGACTTGCATTATGTGGGCGGTCCGTGATGTCACGAGGGCCAGAGCCGTGACGTCACGATGCTCCAGCCCCTGTATCATCCGTAATTACGCACAGAGCGAGTTTGCTCTATGCAGTAATGAAATCGGGGTGCCGCAGCCGAGATCCCGGGGTCCCCAGCAGTGGGACCCCCGAGATCTGACATCTTATCCTCTATCCTTTGGATAGGGGATAAGATGTATAGGGGCAGAGTACCCCTTTAAGGACACATGTTTTGGCCTTGAGGACACAGTCAACTTGGAGACAGACAAGGAGCGGTTATTAAAAGACAGTAGCTCTGTTTTTCTCTTACTGAATAACCCCTTTAAGCAATATTACATTGCTCATATTACACAGCATTTCTATTATTATATTGCTTTATAAAAAAAGTTAGTTTTTTTTTAACCAAATCAGTATGCCTTAAATTGCCCTATTCTGACCCCTATTACACTTTCATTTTAGCATTTATGGGGCTGTGTACGGGGCTTATCTTTTGTGTCATGATCTTTAGTTTTTGTTTGTACAATTTTTGTTTTGATGGGACTTTTTCGATCACTTTTTATTTATTTTTTATGTGATGTGACCAAAAATCAACACTGGCATTTGGGTTTACGTTGGTCATCGTGCGGGATCATAAACAATATATTTTACGAACTCAGACATTTCTGCACGCAGTCATACCAAATATATGTTGTTGTTTTTTTTGTTTTTTTTTAAAGGGGGCTGATTGAATTTTTTTTGTTAGGGGAAGGGACTTTTTGTATATTTTTTTTATAACATTTTCTTATTATTTATTTTAAGCTTAAAGGGGTACTACCGTGGAAAACTTTTTTATTTTTTTTAAAATCAACTGGTGCCAGAAAGTTAAACAGATTTGTAAATCACTTCCATTAAAAAAATCTTAATCCTTCCAGTACTTTTTAGGGGCTGTATACTAAAGAGAAATCCAAAAAAGAAATGCATTTTCTGTGATGTCCTGACCACAGGACATCACCGGATGCTGACCTCTGCTATCCATTTTAGGAACTGGAGAAAATCCCCATAGCAAACATATGCTTCTCTGGACAGTTCCTAAAATGGACAGCAGAGAGTACTGTGGTCAGGACATCACAGGAAATGCATTTCTTTTTGGATTTCTCTTTAGTATACAGCCCCTAAAAAGTACTGGAAGGATTAAGATTTTTTAATAGAAGTCATTTACAAATCTGTTTAACTTTCTGGCACCAGTTGATTTAAAAAAAAAAAGTTTTCCACGGTAGTACCCCTTTAATTCCTCATGGGAGACTCTTATATGCAATCAGAGGCATAGCTTGTAGCTTCGGGGGCCCTGATGCAAAATCTACAACAGGGCCCCATATACCAATTATTGTACTGCACTCTAATGGGGCAGATGTGCTTTGGGGCCCCCTTAGGCACCAGGGCCCTGATGTGACTGCTACCTCTGCTCCCCCTATATGCAATCATGAAATTGTATGCACTTTTTATAACCACACAGTATAATACAAAGTACTAATCAGTACTATCAGCGGTCTTCTTGTAAAATCAGCGTAGGCTGATCACACAAGAAGACTAGAGGAGAGTAAAAGACCTCCGCAACCATACTTCAGGGGTCCAATGAGTTCCCTGGACCCATTGGCATTTGTTATCTTCCTTATAGATGCCATGATCTGTATTGATCATGGCATCTAAAGGGTAGATGGCAGAACATCAGCAATCATGCAGCCGGTTCCACTCTTGTGCTCATTTCAAAGATGTTCCAGCGTGCAGTGGTTTGCATTTATGTCCCTTAGGGGTTTAGGTGCCCATACACATTCGATTTATACCGACCAAACCTGCCAACTATATAAGTGGAATCAGTCAACCATCTTATATAGGGAGGGCTTTAGCATAAGAAAATTGGGCTGTTGAATTTAAACATGCCCAACTATTTTGTTCTCAGGGGAGATAAGCCGATGCTAGAGGTGTCTGGCAGCTGTTTACTCTCCCTTTTTACTATTCAAAACACATGCATGCTTAAAGGGGTTATCCAGGAATCGAAAAACAGAGATAATTCCTTTCAAAGACCTCTCCTTGTCTGTCTCCAGGTTTGGTGTGGTTCTGCAGCTCAGTTCCATTGAAGTGAATGGAGCCAAGTACCACACCCAACCTGGAGACCGACAGAAAATAGGTCTGTTTTTTTTTATTCCTGGATAACCCCTTTAACTCAGGACGAGATAAGACTAATCAAATCTTATATAACCATCTTTAAAGTAATGATGTATGCACAAATGTACACAGGGTTAGATTTAGGTTTTGTTGGAGTTGGTGCCCATAAGTTGTTGGCTTCACCCCTTCCGATACCTTCTTGAGTATTTTCCTTGTACTCCTCTTTTGGTTATCAAATATTTTTTTCTGATATTTTTTCCCTTTTGTAGATCAATATTTCCACCACCTGTCACATGGTAAAAGCAGAAAACAATCCTCATAAATAGAGAAGGTGTTAATCATTCATTATGTATTCAAACCCAGAGCAAATATATTCATGAAACATAATTAGGGACCACAATATGATTTATATTCTCCAGGAGAAGATTTATGCTAAAATCAAAGTACATTTTATGAGCGGGCTACCTACAATACCGTTACCCTGACGCTTATCGCAAGATGCCAATTGTGTCATGTTTGTAAAATATGCAATTAATTTGAAGAAATGTATTTTCTCATAAAAAAAAAAAGTTACATAAATAATGCAAGATGATTAAGATAAATGCAGCAAAGAAATTCTCCGCTAAGATGATCGCCAAACTTCAGGCAGCTTTTAATTTCCAAAAACGTGACATTGAATGGGAAATCTCATGGCCTTTCATCTGGGATTTTGTAAGTGCACCATAAAATGGGTAAAAAGTGGATGTAGATTTGGTGACTTGACAGACAATGACCAAAAAGGTGCACAGGCCGAGCAGGTCCTAATAATGAGTGCCGACCTCAATGATCAACCATCGTTAAAAGAATCTTAACATGGCTGAATTATCAAGCAGGCTGGGCCGTACGACCCATTGATATACCCTTTCATTTCATTAATGTTGGATGCCCATCCTCTGTTTACACAATCTTTTCGGCTCGCAAAAATCCAATCAACCGAGGTGGGTTAAAGGGGTACTCCGCCCCTAGACACCCGCTCGTGTGTTGTCCACCATGTTGTGGATCAAATAAAGCACAGTTGAAAATTTAGTGGTGAGTGCAGCCTCTTCTTGTTCTAAATTGTGGATAATGCCATTGTATGTATTATTGTAATATACATTGATTTAAAATAAAATTATTTTTGGGTGAAAAAATTCTGTCCCTGCAGCTATTGCCTGTGTGGATACGTGAGGAGACCAAATACAGAAAGTGACGGGGGGACAAGCAGGGCTCTGTGTAGGTGTCCTCGGTGCACAGAGCCCTGCTTGTCCTCAGTGTACAGAGCCCTGCTTGTCCTCGGTGTACATCACATAAAAAATAAATAAAAAGTACGTGCAGAGCGAACTCGCTCTTAGCAGTAATGACAGCAGGGTGCCGCAGCGGCAATCCCGGGGGTCCCCAGCAGTAGGACCGCGGCGATCTGATATCTTATCCCCTATCCTTTGGATAGGGGATAAGATGTCTAGGGGCGGAGTGCCCCTTTAATTCCCAGGAACGAGCATTTCCACTAACTATTACTCGGCTGATAATCAGCCCATAAAAAAAGGGCTCTAACTCCAGTACCAGTATCCTCTTGACATTCCGGGCTGCATAGGCAAACAGTATGTACATGTATGGCTGCCGAATGTTAGGGTTTGTGTCTCCCTCCTTTGTGTTCGGTAATAACCAAATGGCACCAGTCCAACACTTCACCGAGTCCTGATGTGGCTGACATTCCTATGTTCATGTAGACCAGGCAAAGGTGAAGTATTTGCACAAGCCTAACCTGGAAGTGGTTGTCAATCAGTGGGGTTACTTTGTATCTTGTATGGGGCCATGCTGAGGAGCAGAGCCAAAGGGTCCATGAGACTGTGACTTTACTGCAGGGAACACCCAGGTTTTTGCCTGCAGTCTAGTAGCTTCTGACGTCTCCAGGAACTGTACAATTAAAGCAGGCAAAAAGGAGTTGTCAAACAGGCATTGGTCTGGGCAGGCAGAGTTTCGTCATTACAGGTAACCGGCAATAGTTCAGGACAGGTTACAATAATGAAAATGCCAGGTCAGAACCTTGGAAACACTTTCTTTGCTGTTCACTTGAAATAATAATCCTCAGGTAAGGATCTAGAGTACCTCTTAAATATGATATGGTGTCAGAAGATTGGAGAAGAAAGGAGATCAGGGAGCAATATCCCTTTGAATTTGAGAGCCAGAGAATGTGCACTCTAAAGAGCCAGAGCATGCGCACTCTAAAGAGCCAGAGCATGCGCACTCTAAAGAGTCAGAGCATGCACACTCTAAAGAGTCAGAGCATGCGCACACTAAAGAGTCAGAGCATGTGCACTCTAAAGAGCCAGACCATGCACACTCTAAGGAGCCAGAGAATGGCCACTCTAAAGAGCCAGAGCATGTGAACTCTATAGTGCCAGAGCATGTGCACTCTAAAGAGCCAGACCATGCACACACTATCGAGCAAGAGCATGCACACTCTAAAGAGCCAGAGAATGCAAACTCTAAAGAGTCAAAGCATGCGCACTCTAGGAGAACCTATGAGGGTTGAAGCAGAGAGGATGCCCCAGCCCTCACCGATCTCTGTCCTGCGGGCCTATGGACTTTTAATGGATGGAAATCACTACAAGCTAGAGAGTGAAGGGCCCTACAACATGCTTCTTCTTTCTTGTTCTCCTGATGGGTGAAGGTCTCAGCACTGAGACCCTGAACTATGAAAACTTTTGACATGTCCCTGGGACATGTCAAAGGTTTATGCAAATGACAGGGACATTTCAATTTATATATTTGTAAGAAACAGTCATGTAATGTCCCCAAGTTTCATTACTCTGTCTAAACTGTGTTAAAATTCTATGTATTTGCGTTTCTGTGTTGCTCTGATCACTTGCTGGTTTTCTCTCCTTCCTGACTGTGCTGAGCAGAGAGAAGGAGGATGTGAAGAGACTTGAGCAGCAGTTGTCACCATTTTGGCAAGACACAGAACATGTATTTTTGTTGTATTAAAAGTGTGTAGAGATACAAAAAGACTTCCCTGTAAAGCCAGGCTGGGTGAACTTCGGTCTAGAGGCGGACGGAGTACAATGAAATAGTACATTTAGTGGAGCCATGTTGAACAGGACTTTGTGCAACAACTGATCAGTGGAGCTGACATTGGGCTGTGTGAATTATTACCAACAGTAAGAGACTCGCAGTATTGTCGAGGTACCGGACAGTAACTGTAATATCCTGGATTACATCACACTCCAGTATATACACTCTGAAGGACGAACAGAGTGCCAAGGAACATCTGCTATTGAACCCCATTATATCCAACTGGTTTTCCCACCTGCTGGGTAGGACTTCATGTTGTGGATCTTACGTCACTCACAGAGAAGGACGACATCGGGCCCTACCGTGCACTTATACGGACTGTAAGAGGTCTGTCGTGTCCCGGTGCAGAACATGGTTCTGTACAGTCCTAAAGTCCCCTCAGGTAGAGTCCCTCAAGTCCACAGGGCTCTCCTGCAGGATCCCCCTATGTCATTATTATGATTTCTATTGTACATTAATTATGTATGTTTATTTTAGGTATTGTACAGTGAATATAAACTATGTGCAAAGGTTATTAGGATGTTTACACTGTATCGGAGCTTCCTAAGGTCATGTGATATGGTCATGTGATATGTGATCACCTGACACCCAGATTATCAGAGGCACAAGTAACCACTGGCAACCAACTACCAATGGGCTTTAGTCCAGCCCCCTGATATATAAAGGGCTGCAGTCTCTACATTAGCTCTCTTCCTCTTTCTGCTGAGTAAAGCAAAGCACCAGTCCTGTACAAGTTCCGTCCAGTCCAGCTAGGCCAAAGCCTACAAGTCTGCAGCCACATCTAATCTGTAAGTCTCATCTATGTCTGTAAGTCAAGTCTCTACTGTCCCTATCAAAGTGATAACAGTACAGTGGCCTGAATCATCATTATTACTACTGTGGTGTCCCGGTACCGTATTGCATACGGTACCTAGTGTAGAGGTCCCCAAAGTCAGAGTAACAACGCTCAGGTAGGGTCCCTCAGGTGGGACAGCCCCTAGTTGCCTCTCCTTAAGTCTGATTCTTTAATGCTAATAACTGTATATATTTAATAATAGTATATACCTAACATAATGTATATTACTTACCTTGTTTAGCGTTGCAGGACCTTCGGTCATGTGACCATGTTAATAACCTCTATGGTATGTTGTAGGACCTTAGGAGGTCCTTGGGTCACGTGTTACCCACAAATCTTTGTAATGGCGATTGACATCAGTATTGGACCAATTTGCACTAGTCCAGCCCCTGCCCATATAAGGGAGCTGTAGCCAATTATCGCTCTCTTGGGTTGCTGCTCTCGTGGATGCCGGACTAGTAGGACGGATGTGCGCAACTTTCAAAGACACGCTAGGCCTCAAAACCTACCGGCCTCAGCAGAAACTAAAACCGTGAGTTCTAAACTACCCCCGCTAAATCTAGCCTGACT
The DNA here is from genome assembly GCF_029499605.1 of Hyla sarda. NCBI lineage: Eukaryota > Metazoa > Chordata > Amphibia > Anura > Hylidae > Hyla > Hyla sarda. The sequence continues at coordinate 218,768,973 of NC_079195.1, forward strand.
ACTGGACCGCAACTAAATCCCCTAAATCCAGTGGAACAGCGCATACTACCTAAAGACTCTGAATTGCTAAAGTCCCAACCTTTGTCAATCTCCAGAGAAAGCAGTTGTATACATAGAGACTGTTCAGTTTATGAAGCTTGCAGAAAATCTTCAGTTAAAGTTATACCTGTTTCAGAAAACTCTCCGGTTGTGGACATTCTATTATTATCTACCTCCCTATCGCTCTTGGGAAGGGTGGCGGTAGGACATGCAGTACTGAGGAGCCCTCACCCTGGCGTCACGAATAACAAGGGTTAACAAGCACCCTTTAGTAACCGCACAGCTACACTCCCCATACCCTACATCCCCCAGGCTATCACACTACTACAAGACCAAGCAAGCCGGAGAGGTTCCCCGTGTCCCGGTCACCTCTGTGGAAGTTGGCTAGTTGTAAAGACTGTTTTCTGCCTTCTTCAGTAAAGTTCCAGTTGCATCAAAACCTGCTTTGGACTCTCATTTAATATATGCTGTTTCTAGGTTGGTTGTCGGCGGTGCCCAACACCATACAATCACATCCTGGCGTCACGAACACTATAAGGGATTACACTATCATCATCTGTCCCTGGGCTATTATCACCTGCCCCTACTACTACCTGAACTACACCACCCGGGTACCACAGGTCCACTTAGACCACTGGGATAAGGGGGTGCACACCCAATTGTGAAGATTAGGTTCAGTTAGGGGCACTTTGTGGGACTATTGTTTATTGAGAGCCCGCACTGCAAATATGGACGTGAAAGAGGTGAAAATTGTATGATTTTACTTGAATTGTTTACGTTATTCTGAAGGTTTTGCTTGTCTTTACCTCTGTTATCTCACCATTAAAGGGGTACTCCGACCCCAAGACATCGCGCTGGGGACGGAATATCGTGACGTCACGACTCCGCCCACGTGTGATGTCACATTCCGCCCCCTCAATGCAAGTCTATGGGAGGGGGCGTCACGCCCCCTCCCATAGACTTGCATTGAGGGGCCGGAAAGTGACGTCACACGGGGGGCGGAGTTGTGATGTCACGATACTCCGCCCCCATGGTCAGGAGGCATAAGACTGAGAGCCTCCAGCGCTTCCAGCAGTACTTACTGCATACTAGATTGCAGGGGTCCCCAGCGGTGGGACCCCCGCGATCAGACATCTTATCCCCTATCCTTTGGATAGGGGATAAGATGTCTTGGGGGCCGGAGTACCCCTTTAACCTGCCTTTATTAATCTATAGTAAATACAATTTTCTTAAACTTGACCACTGCGTACGCACCCTTTTCTGGTCGCGGAGCCAAACCACCTGCCTTGCTCTCGGTTCACATATTTATTAATCAATTAATTAATTTATTTATTAATTAATGGAAGTCAATGGCAAACACTCATAGCTATCCAGGCCCACAGTTCAATATGTGTAGCTGATTGGTAGGTTTGTGCATCCTATGACACGATAAATCTTCGACAATATTTGCAAAGCTGAAAAACGTTCTCTGTGGCGGCAATTACGTACGGTCTGACATATAGGAACTCCCCGATCCAGCACAAATTATTTTTCAGATCACACGATATTGAAGAGCAGAACATATGAAACGCGTCTACATTAAATAGAAGAAAAAAGGGTTGAAATGCTGAAATATTCAATTTCTCCATAAAAGCTTTCTATAGATGAGAAGAAGCGGAGATCCACTTGAACCACATCAAATGCTATATAACCTTGAGCTGTGGTATCAGGGCTCAGATTCCTATAGATAGGATTACATGTATAATTTAATGGGGCAAAGCACCTGTCTCTCACATATACATCCCCGAGCTGCAATCCATCTGTTGTTATGCAGGGACGCCAGTCGAACAATTACCAAGCGGGGGAGACTGAATGACACTTCACTAACAAATACTGCAGGGAACGGATGCTAAACAGTAGTCTTCACATTGGGTTTACCCTACAAAACACGCCGGTTAGTGCAGGAAATTATACATTCGGTTTACCAAGAAATTATATATACACAGGATCTAATAATGTACGGGAATAACTATAGGACTGGAAAGGCTGTGGGGTAACTCGGATCTCCAAGGCCCCAAAGCAAAACGTGTAAAAGGGCTCCCACCTATCATGTGCCCCTTATAATACTGGTGTCCTCTTACATGACCATAGTTGTGGCCCTGAATAGATGTTGTGGGTGAACCCGAATTCTGGTGCCTGATGGAGTCCTTAAGGTCCCATATAAGGTGACCAGTGGTATGGAAGACATGTGATAGTAAGGGCCCATTCACACTATGGACTATCCACAGGAAACATTGTGTATATTCCATATGTATTGTTTTAGTGTGAATTTTTTGTACTACACTCTCTCCTCCAACCCTGATGAACCCTAAGCCAACATTTGGGTGAAACGCGTTGGAATAAGGAGCATGAGCAGTAGGGATCGACCGATATCGTTTTTTTAGGGCCGATACCGAGACCGATAATCGGTGGAGGTTAGGGCCGATATCCGATAACTTATAACGATATTCCGGTATAAGTTATCGGCTATTTATCCCCCCGCGACACCGCTGCAGATCATTGATTTAAAGCGGGCGCTTTAAATCAATGCACTGCAGTGGCTTTTGCGGTGCCATAGGCCGCTGCCGCCACCCTCTTCTCTACCCCTGCCTGTCCGGGGGTCCTGAGTCCTATCACCGCCGCCGCTCCCCCCACCCCCGCACCGCTCCGCGCCCCCTACCGCCCCACCGCACCGGCCCCATTGCCTCTCCCATCCCCGGGGGGACGCAGCAGGACGCAGCAGGAGCCAGAAGTAACGTGGGCCCCGGGAACAGGGAATTATAAAACCGGGGATGCGGGAGGCAATGGGGCCTGGGCGGTGCGACGGTGGGGGCGATGCGTGGGGCGGGGCATTATCGGCTTATCGGCAATGTAATTGCCCAAAATCGTGATTATCGGCCGATAATATCGGCCAAACCGATAATCGGTCGATCCCCAATGAGCAGTTATTGTACATTTGGTTGTGACATATAGTAGCATTATCTAGGTGGTCTCTACATTCCTCCCCGTCCACACTTATTGGCCCTTATTTACTACTGAAAACCAGACATGTTTTGTCTGGTTGTGCGCCAGATTCTGTCGCATTGCGCCAGAAATTCTGTCTGCGCCAGAATTTGCGCCAGAATTGAAAAAACCCCAACCAACTCTCCATTTTGCTAAGAAAACACGAAAAAGGGGGCGTGGTCATTGAGAAAATGGGGCGTTGTCTCTGTAAAGGGGCGTGTCCCCGACATTTTCACAAAAACCCAACATATTTACTAAGGTTTCCACATAAAATGTGGTGGATTTGAACTGAGGAAAACTCTACAGATCAGAACATGTGTAAGAAAAGTAAAGTCTAAGGAAGGTGGAAAATGTAGGGAAACCTTAGTAAATACCATGGAAAATAAATTGTAGGGAATTAAAACCCACAAAGAAACCTCCACAACACTTAGTAAATGAGGGCCAATGTGTATATTCCAAATGTAGCAGCGGCTGTAGATATCAATTAGCCCTAGGTCGGCTCGAACATGCGCCGTCTTCATTGACGACATTGCATTTCCAAGCAGGTTCAATATTCATTGGCAAATAAAAAATAAAAAAAATTTTGCCATGTAAATTCCGTAGTGTGCATGATGAAGCAAAATCCCATTGGCCCGAGACAATACATCACAAGTCATGTGCTGAAAGGGGGCTTGGCTGCTTCGCCTGTTGTGTGTGAAGCCGCCCCCCCCCCCCCCCCGATGACTTTACCGGCGTACATGTGCGTGAATTCCTCATCACACAGATCCAAAGCTTGTGTGTCAGAAGGGGGCCTCCCGGTGAAGATGGACGGCCCGGCCCACCCCATCACTGGTACGCCTGATCTAATTTCACTCAGATTTATTTTTTGACTTGAGTATAAGCCAAGGGGGACGTTTTCAGCACAAAAAAACATGCTGAAAAACTTGGCTTATACTCGAGTATATACGGTAATTACTAAATCGCCTTATGTTGGATGATCCCTTTAACTCCTTAAGGATGCAGGGCATACCTGTACACCCTGCGCCGACTCCCCTTCTATAACGTGGGCTCAGGAGCTGACCCCACGTCATAGCGGAGTGGTCCTGCTGGGACCCTTGTCTAATGCCGGAAATTACTGATCGCGGTGATTCCCGGTGTAGTGCCATATTTTGTGTTTTGCCATGGAATGTGTGACATCACTGTGATGTGTACTGTGAACAAAGAAAAAAAAAGTGAATATTCGTAATTGCGAATATAGAGTGCTATATTCGTGAATTCGCGATTAAAATTTTACTTTTGAATATTCGTGAGCAACACTAGTGATGACCACTGATTTTGAGAAAAGGGGGTCAATTGTCCCCTGAATGAATGGAGTGGCACTGCGCAATTTCCTTCACTATGGGGCTTCCAAAACAATCCTGAGTACTAAACATGCCAATATATTCCAAAGACCCATAGACAGTGTATAAAGTGGTGGCCAAGCAGGCGAGCTGCTCCATTCAACTGGGGCCCTCCGTTCTCGGGATCGGTGGGATTAATCAAAACCTTTGTAGAGGGAAAAGTTGACCAGTTGCCCATAGCAACCAACTAGATTGCTTTTTTAATTTTTAAAAGGGCCTCTCAAAAAAGAAATAAGCAATCTGATTGGTTGCTATGGGCAACTGGTCATCTTTCCTCTACACAGGTTTTGATAAATCTCCCCCGGAGGCTCCAGAAAGTTAAACAGATTTGTAAATTACATCTACCGTATTTATCGGGGTATACCACGCACCGGCCTATAACATGCACCCTCATTTTACCAAGGATATTTGGGTAAAAAAAGTTTTTTACCCAAATATCCATGGTAAAATGAGGGTGCGTGTGTGCACGTGTATACCCCGATATACCCCCAGGAAAGGCAGAGGGAGAGAGGCCGTCGCTGCCCGCTTCTCTCCCCTGCCTTTCCTGGGGTCTAGAGCGCTGCTGCCGGCCCTTCTCTCCCCCTGGTTATCGGCACCGCTGCCCGTTCTGTCCCCCTGACTATCGGTGCCGGCGCCGATAGCCAGGGGGAGAGAAGCGGCGCCGACAGCCAGGGGGAGAGAAGGGGCAGCGGCACCCATTGCCGGCGCCGCTGCCCCGTTGCCTCCCCCCATCCCCGGTGGCATAATTACCTGGGTCAGGTCCGCGCTGCTGCAGGCCTCCGGCGTGCGCCCCCTGCGTCGTTGCTATGCGCGGCGCACTGACGTCATGCGCCGTGGACGCAACGCCGGAGGCCTGCAGCAGCGCGGACCCGACTCAGGTAATTATGCCACCGGGGATGGGGGGAGGCAACGGGGCAGCGGCGCCGGCAATGAGTGCCGCTGCCCCTTCTCTCCCCCTGGCTGTCGGCGCCACTTCTATCCCCCTGGCTATCGGCGCCGGCAATGGGGTGCCGGCACCGATAGTCAGGGGGACAGAACGGGCAGCGGCGCCGATAGCCAGGGGGTGAGAAGGGCCGACAGCAGCGCTCTAGACCCCAGGAAAGGCAGGGGAGAGAAGCGGGCAGCGACGGTCTCTCTCCCCCTGCCTTTCCTGGGGGTGTATCGGCGTATAACATGCACACAGACTTTAGGCTAAAAATGTTAGCCTAAAAGGTGCGTGTTATACGCCGATAAATACGGTATTTAAAAAAAAATCTTAATCCTTACAGTACTTATCAGCTGCTGAAGTTGAGTTGTTCTTTCCAGTCTGACCACAGTGCTCTCTGCTGACACCTCTGTCTGTCTCAGGAGAGGTTTGCTATGGGGATTTGCTTCTACTCTGGACAGTTCCTAAGACAGACAGAGGTGTCAGCAGAGAGCACTGTGGTCAGACTGGAAAGAACTACACAACTTCAGCAGCTGATAAGTAATGAAAGAATTAAGATTTTTTAATAGAAATAATTTACAAGTCTGTTTAAAGGGGTACTACCATGCTGAAAACTTATCCCCTATCTAAAGGATAGGGGAATAAGTTGCCTGATCCCGCGGCATCCCGCTGCTGCGGACCCCTGCGATCTCGCACGCAGCACCCCGCTCTCATCAGGCCCCGGAGCAAACATCCACGACGGGGCCGGTGATCGTGACATCACAGCTCCGCCCCGTGTGACGTCACGCTCCTCCCCTGAATGCAAGTCTATGGCAGGGGACGAGACAGCTGTCTCGCCCCCTGCCATAGACTTATATTGAGGGGTGGAGCGTGACGTCACATGGGGGCGGAGCTGTGACGTCACGATTCTCCGGCCCTGTGATTGGCAGTCATCAGACCCGGAGCGGATGTTCGCTCTGGGGCCTGATGAGATCGGGTTGCTGCGTGCGAGATCGCTGGGGTCCCCAGCGGCGGGACCTCGCGTGATCAGGCAACTTAACCCATATCCTTTAGATAGGGGATAAGTTGTCAGCACGGTAGTACCCCTTTAAACAGATTTGTAAATTACCTCTAGTAAAAAAAATCACAATCCTTCCAGTACATATCAGCTGCTGAAGTTGAGTTGCTCTTTTCTGTCTGACCACAGTGCTCTCTGCTGACACCTCTGTCTGTCTCAGGAACTGTCCAGAGCAGGAAAGGTTTGCTATGGGGATTTGCTTCTACTCTGGACAGTTCCTGAGACAGACAGAGGTGTCAGCAGAGAGCACTGTGGTCAGACAGAAAAGAACAACTCAACTTCAGCAGCTGATAAGTACTGAAAGAATTAAGATTTTTTAATAGAAATAATTTACAAATCTGTTTAACTTTCTGGGGCCAGTTGATATGAAAAAAAAATGTATTATTTTTTTTTTCTGGAATGCCCCTTTAATGATGTTCTATAGGACGGCTCAGCATCGTACCTCATCATAACAGACGTGCATTCACTTAGCATGAACCCATCTAGATTATGTGGTCAAATGAATATTTAAATAAGAACTTTCCTGCTGGGATTAATCTTCCAGTAAGAGTGAAGGCGCTTGATGGCGAAAAGCGGGAAAAAACACCTCAATACGGGGACCACGTGACCGAGTAGAAATATGTCTGGCAGCTCATGGTTGACCCCGTAACAAGGTTCAGCGTTTTCTCCGGAGTAAAGCGAAAAATAAGAAGAAGACCATAGTGATAAGAGGCTCTCATAAATCATTCACCAGGCATGGAAGATGGCCACTTACTGTAATTCTCCACAATCTAATTGTTCGTACAAATAAAAAAAATCATACTAAGGATCCCCACGAGATCGCAGTGATCCTCCGCTCTCCACCAGAAGGTAACGTAAGACCATATTGGGCAGGAATGATGTCTATTTCTCCTGCACCGCACCCCAAATAATTGGAAAGTGGCACATAGCTTTTAATAATGCCGTACCCACTTTTAAATTTCGAGGCAATTTTGGCGAAATTCTGGCAAAAAATAAATAAATAAAAAGAATATATTACATTTCACTATAATATTTAGAAGAAACTGGGAAAAACTGTGGAGTAAAAAAAATATAGGAATTGTGATGATTTGATAGAGGTTTAGTTTATATGGAGTTCACCTTGAACTGGATATAACAGGTGATCTTGATTATTCCGTACGGTTACAACGATAACTAATTCATACAGCTTTTGTTATGTTTTACTATATACAGATAGATAGATATGAGATAGATATGAGATAAATAGATAGATAGATATGAGATAGATAGATATGAGATAGATAGATATGAGATAGATATATAGATAGATAGATATGAGATAGATAGAAAGATAGATAGATAGATAGATAGATAGATAGATATGAGATAGATAGATAGATATGAGATAGATAGATATGAGATAGATAGTAGATAGATAGATATGAGATAGATAGATAGATATGAGATAGATAGATAGATAGATAGATAGATAGATATGAGATAGATAGATACGAGATAGATTTGAGATAAATAGATAGATAGATATGAGATAGATAGATAGATATGAGATAGATAGATAGATAGATATAATAGATATGATATAGATAGATATGAGATAGATAGATAGATATGAGATAGATAGATAGATAGATATGAGATAGATAGATAGATATAATAGATATGAGATAGATAGATATGAGATAGATAGATGAATATGTGATAGATAGATATGAGATAGATAGATATGAGATAGATAGTAGATAGATAGATATGAGATAGATAGATATGAGATAGATAGATATGAGAGATATGAGATAGATAGATATGAGAAAGATAGATATGAGATAGATAGATAGATAGATAGATATGAGATAGATAGATATGAAATAGATAGATTTTTATTTTTTATTTATTTTTTTATTGCCCTATTGTGACACATATAAATATTTTTCAACACTTTTTCACCATGATCTGTCATTTTATTTTATTTATTTATTTTTTTAATCACACATTTTACAGTAAGGTACAGAGGCATTGAAAAGGAGTTTAGCTGCCACAGTAACCTATTGGCACCCCGTGATTGTGTCCCAGGGGGGCCATCCATGACAGGTGCAGCATTTGTCGACCTCTACATGTCACAATATTGATCGCAGCTAAAGTCCCATCCCAGCAGTTGCAGGCAATTGTTAGATATAAGATAGAGGCGGCACCTGTAGCATTCTGGTGGATGGGGGGTGGGGGGAGGGTTCCGCTCACGAGCCCCTTCCAAATGCAGTGACCACCTAGGTGATCAATTGGTGTTTATACCTGTAAAATGTGGAAGGTTTTCAAAGCCACTCCCCTCCTAATATGCCACACCCACTCTTAAAAACATTCCCTAGGACACCATAAACGCAAATGAATAGTTACAAAAATTCTCAATTAAAAAAAAACAGGCACGGAACAGGCTCAGGAGCAGCATAAAAATCTCAAAAATCTAATAGTCATAATTCCAATCTAACATTCATAAAATCTACGCAAATCTGCAATATCTAAATGAGATTAAATACAGCTACATACATCAGCGGTGGGTGACATAGGTCTTTTAACCCTTTTAATGCCTTGATCAATAGCAACCACAGCATTAAAAGAGCTAAATGACTGGCGCTACACCTGTCAGGTTTCAGATCGGCATTGCCCCGCAATTTGATTGCGGGGTGCCGATTGGTTACTATGACAGCCAGAGGCCTCCATATCTGCCATAGCAAGTTTACCAATAGACATATATTGCAGCCCTGTATTTGTATTTGTGAATGCAGCAGGCATTCCACAAACATCGGGTGTCGGTAAAACATACCAGCGCTAGGACCGCCCCGAAATGCGTAGTCTCCATAAACACATGTCAATTCTTTCTGCAAGGGCCAGAATCGGGATGTTTTTGTCATGGAAATGCCAACATGTGCACGGTAAAGCAGGATCGAAACGGAATTTCCAAGCTGAATTTTTTCGCCGGAAATTCCTTTGTGTGAACATGGCCTTAGGGGGTAACTGGGCTTAACTGATACCAGGGAGCCCCATTACAATTTTTGCCCCTCTTCTCTCTATGGTCACCTTTTTCCTTCCATAAGGAATATGGATATGGAAATGTTTTTGCTATTTTAAAGAGTACCTCTCATGATCTTGTTAAATGTTATAATCCTCCCCGTTCACTGCCCCCATCATGATAAACCATCCCCCTGCCTTAATTTTTATTATTTTTTTCGTTTTCTACCATTGCTCTGTATTTTCTGCTCAGTCTCAGTCAGATTCACAGACTGGGAAAGGGCGTTCCCCAGCAGGCGTGACATCATCATCAGGGGAGAACTTCCTCCCTCACTCGTCTACACACACCCCAAGCAGTTCAGTGTGAGATGAGCTATGATTGGCTGAGGCTGCACACACACACACCCTCAGCACTCCAGACTGCATTTCCTGATTTTGGACTTCTGCTAGGCCAGCAGGAATCCAAAGTCTGTGCAAGAGATGGGGGAGGGGGGGGGGGCAATGTGCTCTGGACAAGTAGGGAGACACCTAGTGGCAGCTTTTTTAAACACAAATAAAACATAGAAAACTTCATTTTTTTTTAAACAAAGTACATTAGAAAGATGTTTTTTTTTACCATAAATAAAACATTTGTGTCCATTTGTGTCCATTTAAGTAACAGAACAATAGTAGAATATATTTTGGGTTAACAAGGTCCAGGAAGAATCGTCACGGATCTATCATGGCGGGAACAGTAGAAACTTTTAGACCAGTCATCTAAAACTGTGGCCCTCCCGATGGAGCAAAACTTCAACTCCCAGCATGCCCGGACAGCCAACGGCTGTCCGGGCATGCTGGGAGTTGAAGTTTTGCAATATTTGGAAGGCCTCAGATTGAGAACACTATTTTAGACCATTGCCCTGCACAGGTCCCGCTACTTCCATGTTCCGGCTATGCACATGGCCCTACTTGCAGTGAAGCTATTTATATCGTGTATTTTATTGTCCACCTTAAAGGACACAAAGCACTTAATCGCGAACCCTTGAACATAGTTCCTTTTTTTTTTCTCCCAATCTTTAAATGGTTCGATTTCCTTTTGCTAACAAATCTGACATAAATCTAGGCGCTATCTGTCTAAATGGCCTATAATGGTGTTCTTACATCCGGCCGGGAGACTAGCGATCATTAACATTTATACTTCTTACTGGTAAAGAGGCAGATGACATAAATGCTGTAAAATGATCCAGTAATTCAATGGCTGTCACATTAGGAATTTTAATATTTAGGCCCAGGCCATAAATCCCAATTTCATGTGCTGTCAGAACAGAACGAATGTTAGGTTGTCTCTTACCGGAGACGTACGCCGCCGCCGTCATCCATATTTGCCATTTAATGATGTAGTAATAAGCCATTTTACATACCTGGATGCAATTTTAGATATCCACTCGGCGGTGCCAACTTCGAAAAACTGTGGATACGATGTCATTTTTCAATGGGTAAAGGTTATTAAAGGACTCAAGCAAAAAAAATGTAATAGAAAGGGGAAAAAAAATTGGTACTGTAATTGAAAAATTCAATACTGTAATTGAATGTAGGTTTATTAATGTAAGTAGTAGTAAAAAGAATGGGGCATCTTTGAGCACCAAGGTGTCATAGTGTTTGCTGGAAATAGGGCCAAGGAGTTGATTCCCAGTGGGGGTATCATTTGTACAGAATTGTTAGATTTTCTCCAAATTGGATTGTAAAAGACTATATTATCGTGGACATCACCAGAGCCATTAAAGAGGGATTCTGGGGAATTCAACTTATCTCCTGTCCACATGAGAGAAGATGTGTCTGATTGTGGGAGGGGGGAGTGGGGGGTCTGACCACTGGGATCCCCCACAATCCAATCTATGAGGCCCGGCAGTTCACCTGTCCTCAGAGCCCTTCGGCCCCAACCATCAGAGATGAGCAGGAGTGACGACCCATGATGAAATCTATGAGGCCCGGCAATTCACCTGTCCTTGGAGCACTCCGACCCCAATCATCAGAGACAAGCAGGAGTGACGACCCACTCAGGGGATAAGTGTTTGTGGGTGGGGTACGATCACTGAGACTCCCTGCGATCTCCTCTAAGGGGCCCGGCAGTTCACCCATCCTCATTGCGCTCCGGCATCAACTATCATAGATGAGCAGGAGTGACGACCCACTCAGCCAATCACCAGCTGAGACAGGACCCTATCTTAAAAGGGTTATCCTGGCAAAAGCATCTTATCCCCTATCCAAAGGACCCCCACCCCCCGTGATCTCCCTTCAGCACCCGAATTTTATACATGAATGGAGGAGGTGTGGCATGACGTCACATGGGGCGTGGCGTTACATCACTTCTCCGGTCCTGGAAACCTCCTGGTTTCCGAGCCTGGAGACGCAGCCCCTCACAGAGTGCAGGTGCTGCAGGGAGATCGCAGGGAGTCCCAGTGATGGCCCACCCTGATCAGACATCTTATCCCCTAGCCTTTGGATAGGGGATAAGATGTTTTTGCCTGGATAACCCCTTTAAAGGTGATTGGTTGACCAGGCCATCACTCCTACTCATCTCAAAATGACTGGAGGATGGGTGGATTTCTGTGCCCCATACAGGAGATCATGGGGGGATGCAACAGACGGACTCTCCACAATGAAACACTTATTGCCCATCTCGTGGATAGGTTATACGTTGAGTTACGATATAGCCCTTCAAACAATCATCCCCTATTTAAATGAAAGGTTATAGGTGTCAGATTGTCTGTGGGGGGGGGGGGGGAGGGAGGGGGTCGGGGGGTCCACAATCCTCTGTGATCTCAAGAATGGGGACCTCCGGTCGGAGTGGAGTGGCGGGTCGCACAAGCACAAAGCTGCTTCCCGCATTGTCTATGGGAGCGCTGAAGATAGCTCAGCACTTGGCTATTACCACCGCTCCCACAGACAATGAATGGACACACGATGGATATGCCATTTCCAGCTCTGTTCCAAGGTGGGGTCCTCATCCCTAAGATTGTAAGGGGGGGGGGGGGTTCAGTGGATGGTTATGATGTTGGATTTCATCTACTTATAATAAAGGTATAATAGTGGTCCGGTTCTGGAGATACCAGTTGTATTAGCCTCCATTGGGTGACACCCTGCCTTAGGGCTGTATATACAAAACAATATGAAGACTATTTAGAAAACTTCCCTTTTCACATTGAGCCATTATTCCATGATACAAAAGTATTCCAACCCTTTAAAACTATAGTTTCCTGACACAAGACCGATTTTATTAACACACACCATTTATTTCAGATGGGATTTCCAGCTGCTTTGAGAAATCGGCTTAGAGGGAAGAATTCATCCGAAAATAACTTTTTTTCCCTTTATTTTGATCAATCCGGAGCTATTGTTCTATACAGTAAATCGCAGAGGTGTTATCTTCCTTGTACAGTCCGTGCACTACAAGTGATGCTGTCATCGTCTCCCGTCCACCTGTCACACATAATCCACTTCTATTTTAATCCATTTCTGAGCTTTGCCGGACAGCCAAGGTGACCTTTCTGCACATACAGCGCTCCCTTTCACATAATCATTTATGTGCCGCGCACAATGCCAATCTCACCATCATCTCCCATTAGAAATTCTGTTAATTTGGAATTTACACGCTTCATATATTCCCAATATAAAGCTTATTATATACATTCATTTTTAATATCTCTGGAGTCGTATCTTTTGTTCTACAAGAAGAAGGTTGGATAAGCATTTATAGGCTCGGCGGAAGTGGATAGAGGATGTCTATTCTGGTTTTCGTGTACAGGCGAAGTAGGATTTGTCGTACCGAAGCATCCCGCTGTAGTCTTGGGCAGATCCATTGGTTGTGTTGGGTTGAAGGATAGCTGTACATGCAAAAATAGCTCTATATTGGAGTAAATGGGAGTTTAGATATCCTACAGAAGTGTTTCTCAACCAATGTGCCTTTGGCTGTTGCAAAACTGGAGGCACAGTGGTTTGGAAACATTGCCCTACCGGTTTACAGTGCTTAAGATTACATGAAAAGCTTATACGTTACCAATATCTTGCTGCTCCAATGCTGACGCTTTTCAGGTCTCTGTTCACCAGGCTCCAACTGTGACATGTGACTGTTGCAGCCAATCCTTATCTTTAGAAATGACCATAGGGGTGTTAACACATCAATAGTAAAGCCAGTGATTGGCTGCAATGGTCTTACTGTATGTCTTCTTGACACATCATTGTAGACAAAGATCAACCAGGGGACCTGAAAAGCGTCAGCGCGAGAGTAGAAAAGGATTGGAAAAATTACACCATTCTCTTTGGTTAAAGGCAAATTTCCATGACATACCAATTCATGCATAGAAGATCACATTGATGGTGAGTCCCGCTGAAATCTTGAGCACAACCATTGGTTGTGTTGGGTTGAAGTATAGCTGTTTATGCAAGGATAGCTTTATCTTGGCGTAAATGGGAGTTTCGATATCCTACAGAAGCGTTTCCCACTATGGCTATCCCGGCAGTCTGGGAGTTGTAGTTTTGCAACAACTGGAGGCCCTTTGGTTGGGAAACACTACCCTACAGGCTTAAAATGCTATAAAATTACAAGAAAAATATATAATAATAATCTATACCTTACCAATATCTCGCTGCTCCCATGCTGACGCTTTTCAGGTCTCAGGCTTCAACTATGACATGTGACCGCTGCAGCCAAACATTGGCATCAGTGATAATCTCAGAGGTGTCAACACATCAATGCTAAAGCCCTTGACTGGCTGCAATGGTCACATGTCCTCTTGGAACCTTATCATAGACATCGTAGAGATCAACCAGGGACCTGAAAAGCGTCAGCACGGGAGTAGGATTGGTAAAATGACATAGTTCATATGAGTGAAAAAAAGACAAGAGAACTTATAACTCTATTATTCAGTAGAAATATGAAACGTTGGCAACTAACCGAATCTTCTCAAATCTTTTTATTGACGTAAATACTCACATACAAGTAACTATCGGGGGATACACATATCGGGGGGGGGGGGGGGTACAAAAGGCGACAGCAGCAGCCGATGTTTTGCACGGGTTACGTGCTTCGTCGAACTTATAACTCTACTGTGTTGAGCCAGAGGAAGGCAAATAAACAGAATTAGAAAAAAAATCCATAAATGGAGTTGGTAAGAATTTTTTTTTCAGTGCTATGGATAGGGGATAACAAACTGAGTTAGGAATACCCCTTTAACATGAAGAGCCCCCTCCTGAGTACTTGTTTTCTCCACCTCCAGGACTTCAAAACCCATTCTTCTCGGTCATGCGTGGTATCACTACACTGCCTGTCCTCTTTATAATGTGGTCCTATAATGCGGACTGATTCCCTTTAACCCCTTAACGACATTGGAAATAAATGTACATCACGGTCCGGTGGCACCATGATGTACATTTACATCATAAACATGCTATAAGCAGCCGGGGACCCGCTGGTAATGGCGGACATCAGCGATCACGCCGATGTCCACCATTAACCCCTCAGATGCCGTGATCAATACAGATCACGGCATCTGCGGCAGTGTGGCACTTAATATGGATGATTGGATCGCCTGCAGCGCTGCCGGGCAGATCCGATCATCTGTAATGGCGGCCGGAGGGCCCCTTACCTGCCTCAGGCCGTTACTCGGCATCTTCTGCTCTGGATATTGTCATGTATCAAAAGAGGCATGGACTCAAGGGACAGGGACATAATACTTCCCCTTTATAAAGCATTGGTACGGCCTCACCTGGAATATGCTGTTCAGTTTTGGTCGCCTGTTCATAAAAGGGACACTGCAGAGTTGGAAAGGGTGCAGAGACGCGCGACCAAACTAATATGGGGCATGGAACATCTTAGCTATGAGGAGCGATTAAAGGAGTTACAATTGTTTAGTCTTGAGAAGAGACGTTTAAGGGGGGATATGATAAACGTATATAAGTATATTAATGGCCCATACAAAAAATATGGAGAAAAACTGTTCCAGGTTAAACCCCCCCAAAGGACGAGGGGGCACTCCCTCCGTCTGGAGAAGAAAAGGTTTAGTCTAAAGGGGCGGCACGCCTTCTTTACCGGGAGGACTGTGAATTTATGGAACGGTCTACCTCAGGAACTGGTCACAGCAGGAACAATTAACAGCTTTAAAACAGGGTTAGATACATTCCTGGAACAAAATAACATTAAAGCTTATGAAGAAATATAAAACTACATCCCTTTCCCTTATCCCCTTACATCCTTCCCTTCAATCCCCTGGTTGGACTTGATGGACGTATGTCTTTTTTCAACCATACTAACTATGTAACTATGTAACTATGGTCTGAGATCGAGCAGACCAGAGCAGAAGATGGCCGAAAACACTGATTAGTGCTATGCCCTATGCATAGCACTGAACAGCATTAGCAATCAAATGATTGTTATAAATAGTCTCTAATGGGGGCTATTAAAGTGCAAAAAAAAAAAAGTTAAAAATGTAAAAAAAAAAGTTCAATAAAAATGTTTAAAAAAACCAAAAAAATGAATTAATAAAAATATTTAGTATTGCCGCGTGTGTAAATTTCCAAACTATTAAAATATAATGTTAATTATCCCGTATGGTGAACGGCGTAAATGTAAAAAACAAAAAAAGGCAAAAATTGCTGCTTTTTTTTTTGTCACATCATATTCCCAAAGAAAGTTATAAAAAAAATGTATTACAAGTTTTTTATATACGCAAATGTGGTATCAATAAAAAGTACAGATCAAGGCACAAAAAATGAGCCCTCATAGGTTGTCAAAATAGAGGGATTTTAAACATACTCATTTGGGTAAAAAGTTAGAGATTTTTTTTAAGCTGTACAATAATAGAAAAGTACGTAATCATGGGTATCATTTTAATCGTTTTGACCCACAGAATAAAGAAAACATGTCATTTTTACCATAAGTTGTATGGCATTAAAACATAACCTTCAAAAATGTGCAAAATTCTGAAATTCCATAAAATGAGTGATGTCATTGCAAAGGACAACTGGTCTTGCAAAAGACATGCCCTCATACTCGTCTGTAAATGAAAATATAAAAGAATTTGGGTTTTTAAAAGGCGAGGAGGAAAAAACGAAAATGCAAAAATTAAATTGGTCCGGTCCTTAAGGCCAAAATGGGCTTGTCCCTAAGGGGTTAAAGGGGTACTCCAGTGGAAAACATTTTTATTTATTTTTTTCAAATCAACTGGTGCCAGAAAGCTAAACAGATTTGTAAATTGCTTCTATTTAAAAATCTTAATCCTTCCAGTACTTATCAGCTTCTGTATGCTTAAGAGGAAATTGTGTAGTTCTTTCCAGTCTGACCACAGTGCTCTCTGCTGACACTGTCCGTGTCATGAACTGTCCACGGTCCACAAGCAAATCCCCATAGCAAACCTTTCCTGCTCTGACAGGTTCCTGACATGGACAGAGGTGTCAGCAGAGAGCACTGTGGTCAGACTGAAAAGAACTACACAACTTCCTCTGTAGTATACAGAAGCTGATTTTTAAAAATAAGTCATTTATGAATCTGTTCAACTTTCTGATACCAGTCAATTTAAAAAAAAAATTGTTTTCCCCCGGAGTACCCCTTTAAGGACTGAAAATACTCACTGGATATGCTGACTTTCAGTAGAGATAATTTATTTAGTTTACCAACATATCTACAGGGAAGGAGGATACAGATAACACTTCGCGGGTCACACAGTAAACTCAGCTCTGCTATATCTGTAGTAGCACCTAATAGCAAACACAATGGCTGTAGGGGGTAGGGGGGTTATATTCCACCAAAAGGGGGGACACCAATCCCTAAAAAAGCCCTCGTTATAATTTGAAAACTCATAATAAGCTGCTTAAAGCAAAAGTCACATAATAAACCTACAAAGAACTACAATTGCAGCAGCCAATTTGTGAACAATGAAAAAAAACTTTATTTAATAAATTAAAGGGGTACTCTGCCCCTAGACATCTTATCCCCTGGTAGTGAGGCGTTAGGATGAGAGCCTCCAGCGCTGCCGAAAGCCGCAACAGGTGGGTGCTGCAGCCGAGATCCCAGGGGTCCCCAGCGGCGAGACCCCCGCGATCTGACATCTTATCCCCTATCCTTTGGATAGGGGATAAGATGTCTAGGGGCGGAGAACCCCTTTAAGACATACAGATAAAAACCATCATAAAATGACATACAAAGAGATGGCGGCAACAGAAAAACACAAGGCTCATGAATTAGTTAACTCATAGTAGAGAAACATAATAACTCATAATAAATAAGAAATTATAATAACATGTGAATAAAATCACATTTATACATAGTGGGTATAACAGACTGATTAAAACTCATTGGGGGAGATTTATCATAGGATTTAGACTATTTTCCCGTCTAAAATTGTCGCACAGAAAGTCGAAGTCCAAATAGGTGCAACTTTTTCGCGACTTTTTCTTTAGAGGGTTTTTAGAACATGATGCATTCTAGGCTATTATAGATGGAAAAATGCATTGGTGCTGAATTTATCAATAGCGACTTTTCGGCGAAAAGTCGCATCGGCCGAAAGTACGCCGAAATGTCAGACCATGCTGGAGCAGGATTAAATACAGTGTAAACCGTAGATCTCGAAGTCCGTGCACAGAATTTATCAAGAGCCGTGTGACTTTTGATAAATTAAGTGCACAATAGAACGGCCTAACGCTCTGCAGGTTGGTCCATATTGATGCGGGGAATAGACAACTTTGATAAATCTCCCCTCCCCCCCCAATTGTCTCTATATAATTACAATAAGAGAGTTCCTGGCCATATTAGAGAGACTCCACCCTGAAAATGATTCATCTCCTATGCAAATGAGACGACGCATAGCTGACAGTTGTCTCATTTACCTCCCACAAAGGATGCTGGGAGTGACAAATGGCTGCTATTAACAGTATATAAATACCGTATCTTTCGCCGTATAAGACGCACTTTTTCTTCCCCCAAACTGGGGGGGGGGGGGGGGAAAGTTGGTGCGTCTTATAAGGCGAATACACACCTATCGCAGCGGTCCCTGCGGCCATCAACGGCCGGGACCCGCGGCTAATACAGGACATCACCGATCGTGGTGATGCCCTGTATTAACCCTTCAGACGCGGCGATCAGAGCTGACCGCCGCGTCTGAAGCGAAAATAACACTAACCTGGCTGTTCAGTCGGGCTGTACGGGACCGCCGCGATTTCACCGAACAGCTTACAGGACACCGGGAGGGACCGTACCTGCCTCCTCGGTGTCTGCTCCGTGCCGGGATCCCCTACATGGCCGGCGCTCTCCTTCATCGTCATCACGTCGTCGCGCACGCCGTCCCGTTATCCAATAGGAGCGGCATGCATAGCGACGTCATGGCGGCGACGGAGAGCGAGGATACCGGGCAGCAGAGACGTTCCGGAGCGGCGGGGACACCCCGGGGACGTGGCGACCGCGATTGAGTGCGACATCCAGGGCAGCGGTGACGGGTCCGGAGCGGCGGGGCCACGTGAGTCTTACCTCCAATACCTGTGATCTTCAACCTGCGGACCTCCAGATGTTGCAAAACTACAACTCCCAGCATGCCCGGACAGCCAACGGCTGTCCGGGCATGCTGGGAGTTGTAGTTTTGCAACATCTGAAGGTCCGCAGGTTGAAGATCACTGTCCTATACTTTACATTGTATTTGGTTCAGAATCTTTATTTTCTAGATTTTTCTCCTATATAATTAGGTACGTCTTATATGACGAAAAATACGGTATATGTCAGTAATTGCTGAAAAAAATAAAAAGGGGTTATGGGGTGTGTTATAAATCTTTTTTTTTTTTACACTCGTGATTGATTTAAGTTATTTGCGCGGCTGCGCCTCATATAATGCCGGGGCCTAAAGTGTTGCATTATACAGTCGGCTACAACCAGGCTGCGGAGTTCCTCATTTTCCTCTGCATATGAGCGGGAGCTGCTTTGCATCAATGTAACGGTGGAGCATTAAATCTCTTCTATGACAATCATATATTTATGCTGCTGACAATAATGCAACAGCTCCAAAGTGGCGGATGTCATTGCCCAGTACGAGAGTGAATTATGGGATCTCGGACCCGGCCCCCGGTAACAAACAAGACACAATGCCGGATGACGAACTGTCAGTTCACATGTCAAAAAGCAATTGATATATATTAATATAAAGTCAAGCAATTGAAGGCCAAGGGAGCACATAGCAAATAGCGTTTGTAATTTAGCCATGCTCAATTCTGCCTCTATGATAAGACCTGACATATCTTAAATGAAAATGTACTAAGGAATAAAACTCAGAATGAGACACTGTGTCAGAGAGGATCTTTCCCTGGCTGGGTGGAATGAAAATGCATATTGCTTGCTCACCAGACAATAAAGTATGTCATAGCCAAGGAAATACATTTTCCACATATAAACACTGTATTTCACTCTTCCGGTGCTGTAGACAAAAAATATCCCGTCAATCAAAAAAGTAAAAAAAAAAAATACTGAAAAAGCCAATAAAAACCAATAAATCCGTTAAGGAGGTTACATGAAATATAGTCGAGGATAGAATAGAAATAAAAAATATGGGGAGAAATCATGGAATCATAACAGTGTGCACCCCCCCCCCCCCCCCAAAAAAAAAAAAAAAAAAAAAAACAAACAAAGCCGAGTTGGTTCTTTTAATTCTTTTATTTTTTTTTCTCATTTCGATTGTTTCCGATTGTTTTTTTTTTTATTATTATAATTTTTTCTAAATAGAATAAAGAAAAGATGTCCAGCGCAGCCACAACTCGAATGCTAGTGATTTATTGTGGACACAGCAACACACATGGAGACAGCAGTGACGCGTTTCGATTGCCTAAGCGATCTTAATCATACTTCAGTATGATTAAGATTGGCTTAGCCGATCGAAACGCATCACTGCTGTCTCCATGTGTGTTGCTGTGTCCGCAATAAATCCCCAGCATTTGAGTCGTGGCTGCGCTGGACATCTTTTCTTTATTCTATTGGATTACTACTAGCTTTGTTCGGGCTGAGTCCATGTGCAGCTGGTGGATATTGGAGGGGTGAGCTGGATCTACTCTACGTCTTTTTTTGTCAAATGTGTTTTCTGGATTAGAAAAACTAAAATAGTGTAAAATTTTGAAACTACTGGTAGTAAAAAAAAATAATAATAATTAAATCAATTAATTAAAATAAATAAAAAAATCTAATCTTTCTGGTGCTTCTAGTAACTTTATGGAGCAGTAGAAGTTGCGTAGTTCTGTTCATCTGCTCAAACTGTTAAAGGGGTTTCTCCAGTGGAAACCAATTTTTTTTTTTTAAATCAACTGGTACCAGAAAGTTAAACAGATTTGTAAAAGACTTCTATTTAAAAATCTTAATCCCTTCAGGACTTTTCAGCTGCTGTATGCTCCAGAGGAAGTTGTGTAGGTAGTTCTTTTCTGTCTGATCACAGTGCTCTTTGCTGCCAAGCAGACGAAGGTTGCCATGGGGATTTGCTCCTTCTCTGGACAGCTCCTGACATGGACAGAGGTGTCAGCAGAGAGCACTGCCGTCAGACAGAAAATAAATTCAAAAAGAAAATAACTTCCTGTGGAGCATACAGCAGCTGATAAGTACTGGAAGGATTAAGATTTTTAAATAGAAGTCATTTACAAATCTGTTTAACTTTCTGGCACCAGTTGATTTTAAAAAGATTGTTTTTCACTGAAGTACCCCTTTAAGGATGAGAACAAGGTGGTCTGTCCTTCAGGTGTGTTGGCTTTGTAGCTCCTCCTCCTTCTCTTCAACCATGTGTCAGCCAGGCAGACATGTCATACAGTCGTGTGACTGTACTCATTTGAAGGAAGCCGAGTCAGATGACCATTGACTAATGCACCTGCCCCATCCCTGGCTTTATCGATTCCCCATGTTAAAAGTGGCATGATAATACATAAAAAAGCACATAAAACCTAAGTAGCCGGAACCAGAAAGTTATTGTCATGGCGTGTTATATAGTTAGCGTCAGTCGAGAAGCATCCATGTCCCGTTATAATTCACTACTGAAAAGAATGGATGCTATGAAAAGATCAGACTATGAAAGTCCACTAATATTTTGGACATTGGTGTCTTCAATGACCCATTCTTGGAATTATTGAGGGTCTTAGTGGTCTGTTCAAACTTTTACAATATGTCTAATATATTTCATAAGCAATATTTAGGTGAACCCCATATAAAGGGTGTCTCCAGAGCTTAGAATAGATCATCAATGTTTAAACTTATGAGGTTTGATTAGAGATGGGCAAATTTTTCAAAAATTTGATTTGCACGCTTCACCGAATTTTCCGAAAAAATTTGGTTCAATCCGAATTTATTTGAAGTGAATTTCGATTAAAAACAGCTATTTCCGGGCTACAGAGAGCCTCAATAGGGGTGCAGAAAACTTGGCCTTGCCGTAACACGCATATGGAGTGTGCTGGGATAGTGAAATAATACTGTTATTCAGTATGACATGCAGATTACAGGCGTCAATAATAGAATCACTGTCGCAGAGGGGCACAATGACAGAGCCTGGATGTGGCAGCAGAATGACGAGACCATAGGCAGCACAGTGAAAGAGCCTGGAGGTGGCAGCAGCTTGAGGAGACCATAGGGTGGCACAATGACAGAGTCTGGAGGTGGCAGCAGCATGATGAGACCATAGGGCAGCACAGTGACAGAGCCTGGAGGTGGCAGCAGCATGAGGAGACCATATGGCGCACAAGTATAGAGTCTGGAGGTGGCGGCAGCATGAGGAGACCAAATGGCGGCACAATGACAGAGCCTTGAGGTGGCAGCAGCATGAGGAGATCATATGGCGGCACAATGACAGAGCCTGGGGGGTATGGCAGCCTATGTAGGCTGAAGAGTGGCACAATGACAGAGCCTGGAGGGGGCAGCAGCATGACAAGACCATATGGCGGCAAAATGACAGATCCTGGATGATCAGCCATTGTTTCCACCATCAGCTGTAGGAAATGAAGCAGTGGAATGACGTTGTTCATCCCATAATCCTGGCCACTGACAAATAATGTGGCTTCCTCAAAAGGCCTAAGCAAATGGCAGGTGTCACGTATGAGCTGCCACGGGTTGACATCGAAGTTACACAGGGCAGTCCCCCTATCTGCTTGGATCATCAAGTAATCATTGATGGCTTTTCTCTGTTAATATAGTTGGTCCAACATATGGAGGGTGGAATTCCAAGGAGTGAAAACATTGCAAATCAGACTATGTTGGGGGATACCGTTCTGATGCTGCAGCTCAAGGAGGAAGTGCTTTGCGGTGTACTGAACGAGTGGCTGAAATGCCTGCAAAGTTTCCTGGCCATTTTTAGAATGTCTTACAGATGGGGGAACACTTCAGGAATCGCTTGACAACCAGATTGAACACATGTGCCATGCAAGGCGCATGACTCAGGCTTCCTTGACACTTCGCAGACAAGATGTTCTTCCCTTTGTCGGTCACCATGGTTCCCATTTTCAGTTGATGTGCAGAAAGCCATGATTTGATTTCTTGGTGAATCACTTTAAGCAGTTCCTCCCCTGTGTGACTCCGTTCGCCAAGGCAAGAACAGCGTGACACTGCCATGCCCTGCACACTTGTTATGCTGGAGGGGCACTGTGACTTGTCCGTGCAGTGAAGACTGAGGACATGGTGGAGGATGAGGAGGCAGAATTGGACATTGTCGCAGGACCAAAGGCGTGAGAGCATGGAGGCGGAAGCGGCGTGACCTGGCCAAGTTGCCACTTTAGACCAACGCTGGTTAAACTTTGGCAGTTCTGTCCAACTGTATAAAGTTCTTCAATGTTTGAACTATGAGGGAATGATCTCCAGGACTTCCACTGATTGGCACAACATATGAGTCATAGTGGCACTCAAGAGCGTTGTCTCTTATCCATGTAAGCGCCTGTGCCTGATACTGCTCGTCCCGTTCAAGGAAATTCAATGTTCTGATCAGAAGGGATCTGGATTTCCATAGATCAAACAATGATATCTGATTCTGAAGGTTCCCATTCACTTTAGACCAATGTTCGTTGAACCCCCAACTTTGGCAGGACTGGCCAACTGTCTTAAGTGTATGGGATTCTCCTGAATTTATGAAGACTTGGGAATGTTGGATTTTATCTGCCCGACCCTACTGCTCTTGGAAAGAAAAGTTTAAATAAGCAGTTCACCCCTCCTGAGCTGCTCATCTAAACTCATCTTGTGTATAGAGAGTTTGTAAAAGAAAATTCTGCAAACAGCTAATGAAAGTGTGTGGCCACTTATAGGATTGGTCATCAATATTGTTGTCCCAAGGAACCCCTTTATGGCCCCAGTTGTAAGAATGTTGTTCTATATTAGATGGCATCCTTCATAGTCAGTCTCCTTCGTAGACTGATGAACAGGTCCGGTATTGTTGACGTTTCAGAATGTAGCGAGTTTTGCTAACTTATCTTCTATTTTTCCGCTCTAAAACAACAACATTAGAGCCGAGAAGAGAATTTCACAAACTGTCAATTCTTTGACAACATGAGGTCTTCACGGACTCTCCACACGAGGAACGTCTGCATCCCGGACCAAAGTGAAGCTGTCACATATAATCAATGCTATGACTATAGCCGGAGATGAGGCTGTTTTTCTTACATCATCAACAACACAATCATTATTCACGTCCCACTCAGCTCTAAGACAAGGAAAAGGCAGCATTGGGATAAAGAAGGATTAATTAGATCCCACTCACTATAAATGAAGAACAAGAGCATGTCATCGGCTGTCAGCAGACAAACTGCGCGTCATGTTCGCGCTCTAGAACCGTCTACAAATAGTAAAACGCAATTAGAGACAGACTGGAAGTATATGATGTGTAATGCGGAGAGGCAATAATTAAGACACATAAGCAAAATACTCCTAAATTAACCCCACAACGGAGACACCATCACGGACTGTGAGTAGAATTTAAATAAAGCCAGTGGTTTGTTCACATGAGACAGATCAGATATTCTCCTAATTGGGCAGCAATGCTCATCCCGACATTCTGGTCTGCGTCTCTCAGCAGAGTGGGGGCTGCTTTCAGAGAGGGATTTGGACAGATACAAAGTGGATGGCTGGATGATGTCCTTCCCTCACTCCCTGCATGTAAGTGGCAACCAAAGAGCGGAAACAATATTCAGACAATTACATAGGTTGATGAGAGGGAAAGGACGGGCTATGGGTTTAGCTCTTTAGAGTATTCAGACACAGACAATTATTTTCCTTTTTTTTTTCTAACATTTTAAGAGCGTGGTCTGCATTCAATTGTCCAGTCCTACTACAAGTCCCAGCAAGCCCTTAAGGTCTCTGCATCACTGGTCACCTCCTTGGGCCCTGGCTGAACTGTATAGACTTTACCATCTGTCTACCCTCAGTAAAGCTACCATTGTCCGTAACTTGGCTTCGGAGTCTTTCTTGCCCCCTTGCCTATCCCAAGATCCAGCAGTATACCTTAGGGTGGTTATAGGCTAAACCATGCCCTGGTGTCACGAATACAAGGCATTAATGCCATCTGCCCCTAGGGTAGCAACATCTGCCCTCATCACACCCCGCTACCACACTGTCTCCTGATAAACCTAGAAGCTGTATGTTACATAAATACAAGCAATGATTGAATAACCTGGAGTCATGTGATCTTGCTGCTAGCTGCAGGGTATGCTGGGCTATCCTGGCTTCATCTCAGTGTTCCCAGTACTTCCTCCATTTATTCAGGTGCCAAAACCGTCATGTGTTCCTCAACCCTTTTCCTAATAATAGCGCCAATGTCATGAGCCTGGTACAGTTTGAAAGTTCTACGAGCCAGTTTTACCCTAAAGCTCTTAGCAAGACCAGGTTCGCTCGGCTCACTCATCTCTATTCATTACTATGTATTGGCATAGCACTTGTAACGAATCGATCAGGTGACTGGTGGTGGATCCACTGGACCAGAGGGGCGATGACGTGGGCCGTACCATGGGAACGGAGTCAAAGGGGCTACTGGTCTTCACCAGGGCCCGCCGCAAAGTGGGATTATTTATTTTATTTATTTATATAGCACCTACCGATTCAGCAGCGCTTGTTCTTGCTGCGGCAGGTAACCCCCAGGTCTCAACCCCTCTGATTGCTGAGATGGACGCGGTACAGGAGGAGCAGACAAAAGCCTAGTCGGACTTAGCAATGGTCAGGTCAGGCGGCACAGGTTCACAGGCGATAGTCAGGCAACAGGGCAGGCAGCAAGGGTTCACAAGGCGGTAGTCAAGGGCAACGGGTCGGAAAGGGCAAACACGGAACAATAGGAACGCTTTCACTAGGCACAAGGCACTAAAGATCCGACGAGGGCAGGAAGGGGCTGGAGACATTTATTAAAACAGTAAGGGTCAGGCACCAATCAATGGTGCGCTGGCCCTTTAAATTTCATGAAGCCGGCGCGCGCCATAAGGAGCAGGGCCGTGTGCGCCAGGAGTCAGAGGCAGCACACGAAGACGGGGCCGCGGGTAAGGGGACAGGGGATGCGGCGTGTGTGCGGGGACCGGCCGCCACGCTAACCGCATCCCCGACGGAGGAGACCCTGCGCTCCCGGTCAGCGTGTCTGACCGGGACGCGCAGGGACACCGCAGACTGGGGCAGAGACAGCGAGCGCTCCGGTCCAGAGGACTGTCACTGTTACAGCACTGATCAGTGATATCGGCAATCTACTTGTACAGTCTGCCAGACCATACAAGAACATTCCCAGAGCAGCTGTGGGAAAGGTAATGAGAGTTCTGGCCTCCATATTGACTCATTGAACACCTACAATTACACTGCAGGTGGTCCGATAAGCCTCAGAAAGTATTGATTATGGCATCTAAAGGGGTAATGGCAGACATCAGCGGGACCATGAGCTGGCTGTTGATAGAAGTTTGGACCTGCCCTGCATGAAGCAAGTGTAGCTCATGTTCATGAATAAATGCATATCATGGTGCACTGAGTACAAGGGCACCATGGCGTACAATGGATCAATAATAATGTGAGTTGTAGTTCTGCAACAGCTGAAGGTCCACAGTTTGGAGACCACTGCACTAGAACATTGCAAAGATCTAATTTAAAAGAAACAAAGCAAAGAAAAGTTAAACAACAACAAACAGATGAGGAAATGTTTTCTTATTTTTTTTCTTATGTTTTTTTTTATTTTATTTTTATTTTTTTTAATTATTCCTTACAAGCTGAACACAACGGAACCTTCTATTGAACCTGAGAAGGAGACATCTTTATTGCCACCAATTTGGCATAAATATCACAGAATTCCACGGTGCGGCGAAGAGGTCTCCCAGCGGCGCTGATCCGAGTTCAGGAGGTAACGCTCCCTCCGCCGCGCGCCTACTTTTTATATCTTCCCCATAATGTGTTTCGAAGACGACAACCGAGGTTGCGACCGCGCTTTGTGTTTAGTATTCAGAATTCGGAGTCTGTCAACACTATTTAATTTCCTTTCCAGTCTGTTCCTATGTTAATGCAATTTACACGTTTAACTGTATTTGCTGACTGTAAGAATAAATGGGAGATTAATAGCGGCGGCGCTTTTTTTTTTTCTTCCAATTTGTTAATTGACATTGCTAAAATGTAACACGGTCTCTCTAGAAAAATAAAAAAAGGGAAAGACTGTGTACAAGTGCTGACGCATCTGGGCCGCAGAAATGGGAAATTGATTCCAATGGCTATTAAAATGTGTGTAAAAATAAGCATTGCTCCGTAATCCAAAATGGCCATATTAATAGAGCTTGTACTTTGCTTAAAAGCAAATTTTTTTGGCATTTGACAGCAAGGCTATAAAACAACCTGTAGAACATGACAAGCTTAACCCCTTCAGGACCAAGCCCATTTTGGCCTTAAGGACCAGAGCGTTTTTTGCACATCTGACCACTGTCACTTTAAACATTAATAACTCTGGAATGCTTTTAGTTATCATTCTGATTCCGAGATTGTTTTTTCGTGACATATTCTACTTTAACATGGTGGTAAATTTTTGTGGTAACTTGCATCCTTTCCTTGTGAAAAATCCTAAAATTTGATGAAAAATGTGAAAATTTTGCATTTTTCTAACTTTGAAGCTCTCTGCTTGTAAGGAAAATGTATATTACAAATAAAAAAATTTTTTATTCACATATACAATATGTCTACTTTATGTCTGCATCATAAAAGTGACGAGTTTTTACTTTTGGAAGACACCAGAGGGCTTCAAAGTTCAGCAGCAATTTTCCAATTTTTCACAAAATTTTCAAACTCACTATTTTTCAGGGACCAGTTCAGGTTTGAAGTGGATTTGAAGGGTCTTCATATTAGAAATACCCCACAAAAGACCCCATTATAAAAACTGCACCCCCTAAAGTATTCAAAATGACATGCAGTCATCATTTTAACCCTTTAGGTGTTTCACAGGAATAGAAGCAAAGTGAAGGAGAAAATTTACAATTTTCATTTTTTACACTCGCATGTTCTTGTAGACCCAATTTTTGAATTTTTACAAGGGGTAAAAGGAGAAAATGTATACTTCTATTTGTAGCCCAATTTCTCTCGAGTAAACACATACCTCATATGTCTATGTAAAGTGTTCGGCGGGCGCAGTAGAGGGCTCAGAAGGGAAAGAGCGACAAGGGGATTTTGGAGAGTACGTTTTTCTGAAATGGTTTTTGGGGGGCATGTTGCATTTAGGAAGCCCCTATGGTGCCAGAACAGCAAAAAAAACTCACATGGCATACCATTTTGGAAACTAGACCCCTTGAGGAACATAACAAGGAATAAAGTGAGCCTTAATACCCCACAGGTGTTTCACGACTTGCATATGTAAACAAAAAATTCTTTTTTTTCACTAAAATGTGTGTTTCCCCCCAAATTTCACATTTTTCCATGGGTTAATAGCAGGAAATACCCCCCAATATTTGTAACCCCTTCTCTTCTGAGTATGGAGGTACCCCATAAGTTGACCTGAAGTGCACTATGGGCGAACTACAATGCTCAGAAGAGAAGGAGTCATATTTGGCTTTTTGAGAACAAATTTTGCTCGGGGGGCATGTCGCATTTAGGAAGCCCCTATGGTGCCAGAACAGCAAAAAAACCACACATGTCATACCATTTTGGAAACGAGACCCCTTGAGGAACGTAACAAGGGATACAGTGAGCATTTGCCCCCCACTGGTGTCTGACAGATCTTTGGAACAGTGGGCTGTACAAGTTTTCATTTTCACGGACCACTGTTCCAAAGATCCGTCAGACACCTGTGGGGGGTAAATTCTCACTGCACCCCTCATTACATTGCATGAGGGGTGTCGTTTCCGAAATGGGGTCACATGTGGGGTTTTGTTTTTTTTGCGTTTGTCAAAACCGCTGTAACAATCAGCCACCCCTGTGCAAATCACCTCAAATGTACATGGTGCACTCTCCCTTCTGGGCCTTGTTGTGCGCCCCCAGAGCACTTTGCGCCCACATATGGGGTATCTCTGTAGTCGGGAGAAATTGCGTTACAAATTTTGGGGGGCTTTTTTCCCTTTTACCTCTTGTGAAAATGTAAAGTATAGGGCAACATCAGCATGTTAGTGTAAAAAATGTAATTTTTTTACACTAACATTCTGGTGTAGACCCCAACATTTCCTTTTCATGAAGGGTTAAAGAAGAAAAAAGCCCCCCAAACCTTGTAACGCAATTTCTCCCGAGTACGGTGATACCCCATATGTCGCCCTAAACTGTTGCCTTGAAATACGACAGGGCTCCAAAGTGAGAGCGCCGTGCGCATTTGAGGCCTAAATTAGGGATTTGCATAGGGGTGGACATAGGGGTATTCTACGCCAGTGATTCCCAAACAGGGTGCCTCCAGCTGTTGCAAAACTCCCAGCATGCGTGGACAGTCAACGGCTGTCTGGCAATACTGGGAGTTGTTGTTTTTCAACAGCTGGAGGCTCTGCTTTGGAAACAGTGGCGTACCGGACGTTCTTATTGGGGGAGGGGGGCTGTGTAGGGGTATGTGTATGTAGTGTTTTTAACTTTTTCTTTTACTTTGTGTTAGTGTAGTGTAGTGTTTTTAGGGTACAGTCACATGGGCGGGGGATTACAGCGAGTTTCCCGGCGCAAAATTTGCTGCATCTCAAGATGCGAGAAACCCACTGTAAAAGCCTCGCCCATGTGAATGTACCCTGTACATTCACAGGGGGGGGGGGGGGGGGTGCACCAGCTGTTGCAAAACCACAACTCCCAGCATGCATGGTCTGTTAGTGCATGCTGGGAGTTATAGTTTTGCAACAGCTGGAGGCACACAGATTAGGAAACACTGAGTTAGAAACAATGTTTCCCAACCAGTGTGTCTCCAGTTGTTGCAAAACTACAACTCCCAGCATGCCCAGACAGCTGAAGGGCATGCTGGGAGTTGTAGTTCGGCAACATCTGAAGGGCCAGATGTTGCTGAACTAAAACTCCCAGCATGCCTGGACAGTCAGTGCATACTGGGAGTTGTAGTTTTGCAACAGCTGGAAGAGCACAGATTGGAGACCATTATACAATGGTCTCCAAACTGGGGCCCTCCAGATGTTGCAAAACTACAACTCCCAGCATGCTTGGTCTGTTAGAGCATGCTGGGAGTTATAGTTTTGCAACAGCTGGAATCACACAGGTTAGGAAACACTGAGTTAGAAACAATGTTTCCCAACCAGTGTGTCTCCAGTTGTTGCAAAACTACAACTCCCAGCATGCCCAGACAGCTGAAGGGCATGCTGGGAGTTGTAGTTCGGCAACATCTGAAGGGCCAGATGTTGCTGAACTAAAACTCCCAGCATGCCTGGACAGTCAGTGCATGCTGGGAGTTGTAGTTTTGCAACAGCTGGAAGAGCACAGATTGGAGACCATTATACAATGGTCTCCAAACTGGGGCCCTCCAGATGTTGCAAAACTACAACTCCCAGCATGCCCAGACAGCCAAAGGCTGTCTAGGCATGCTGGGAGTTGTAGTTTTCAGACTCCTAGAAGCAGAAGTGAACATCTTCACTGCTGCTTCTGAGGACCATATACTCACCTGCCGGTCCCGTCGCTGCTCGTCCACGTGGCCGGTCCCGCGCTGCTCCTCGGTCCCGCCGCTGGATCTGGTAAGGCTGCCGGTCCCCTCGTGTTCCCCCCCTATGCTGCAGAGCCCCCGCAGCCATCGTCCCCTGTTCTGCCCGACTTCCAGGGGCGGGCAGTGCGGGGGATCTGAACTTTCACCCCAGATCACTGTGATTGGTCCAAAGTGATCGCTGACCAGGACCATCAATGGATGATCCTGGGGGTGAAGCAGAAGTTGTCCCCTGCTGGAAACAGCGGGACTTCTGCCAGTTAACCCGTGCGATGCTGCGCATCGCCGGGTTAACTGAATGTCATTTATAAACGCCGGGATGCGCGAACGCACTGCACAACCCGGCGTTTATATATGACATTCTGCGGGAAGGGGTTAAAGGGGTACTCCCATGGAAAACTTTTTTTTTTTTTTTAAATCAATTGGTGCCAGAAAGTTAAACAGATTTGTAAATCACTTCTATTAAAAAATCTTAATCCTTCCAGTACTTTTTAGGGGCTACATACTAAAGAGAAATCCAAAAAAGAAATGCATTTCCTCTGATGTCATTACCACAGTGCTCTCTGCTGACCTCTGCTGTCCATTTTAGGAACTGTCCAGAGCAGCATATGTTTGCTATGGGGATTTTCTCCTGCTCTGTACAGTTCCTAAAATGGACAGCAGAGGTCAGCAGAGAGAGCACTGTGGTCATGACATCAGAGGAAATGCATTTCTTTTTTGGATTTCTCTTTAGTATACAGCCCCTAAAAAGTACTGGAAGGATTAAGATTTTTTAATAGAAGTGATTTACAAATCTGTTTAACTTTCTGGCACCAGTTGATTTAAAAAAAAAAAAGTTTTCCACGGGAGTACCCCTTTAATTACAGTTAACTTTCCTGATGCCTGTACCCATAGCTACATCAGCCCAAATATGTATATACTCAGGAGAGTTTACTGTATGTATATATATATATATATATATATATATATATATATATATATAAAAACATACATTAACTATATATATATATATAGATAGATAGATAGATAGATAGATAGATACATTAAAAACAAAAAAACATGTACATAAATATATAACAGGACTGGTGGTCAGAGAATATCTATCTGTCTGCAAACCCCATACAGGGAAAGCAAGTGGGGTGAGATTTCACAAAACTCAGTAAAGAGTTAAATATTTAGCTAGCTATGGACTGTTTTCAGGCATGGATTTAAATGTAGTGAAAAGCAAGATTGGTAGTGAAGCCCTTAATTCCATTCGGACTAGCTCAGATCAGCACAGGTGCTGAAGTCAGCTCATCACAGAATATTACAATAAGAATATCAGTCTGCTTAGAGAGGTTGAGAGGCACCTGATGTTGTATTCAGAAAGGCTTCAGCCTGAACAGGGGGACTTTCTTACAATTGCC
Organism: Hyla sarda; assembly: GCF_029499605.1. Lineage (NCBI taxonomy): Eukaryota > Metazoa > Chordata > Amphibia > Anura > Hylidae > Hyla > Hyla sarda. The sequence continues at coordinate 218,800,859 of NC_079195.1, forward strand.
AGTTGTGTTAGGTAAAAAATGTAAATGTAATGTAAATGTAAATGTAATGTAAAGTTTGTTTTGTCAGGTGGGCGGTAGTTAGCAGCCACCTATTTAGTAAGGACAGATTAAAGTGTACCTGGAATTTTCGGGATAAGCTGCCCTGTTTGTGGGAAGAACAGCACTTTTTCTAAAAAAACTTGAATAAAAAAATTTCAGCAGATTTCTGCTCTGAATGCTTCTTTACAGTTCTCCCAGAGTTTGTGGGTGGAACTCCTCCTCTCCCCCTCAATAGACTTGTATTGCTTGTCTTGCACTCCCGCCTCCCCTCCATAGACTTGTATTGCTTGTCTTATGTTCCCTCCTCCCCCTCTATAGACTTGTATTGCCTGGCTTGGGCTCCCTCCTCCCCTCCATAGACTTACTTGTATAGCTTGTCTTAAGTTCCCCCCTCCCCCTACAGACTTGTATTGTTTGTCTTGGGCTCCCTCCTCCCCTCCATAGACTTGTATAGCTTCTCTTAAGTTCCCTCCTCCCCTGTATAGACTTGTATTGTTTGTCTCGAGTTCCCTTCTCTCCACCATAGACTTGTATTGTTTGTCTCGAGTTCCCTTCTCTCCACCATAGACTTGTATTGCTTGTCTTGCAGACACAGGTCAAAGCTGGGATGATTTTCAGAGTGGAAGAGTTAAGAAGTGTGGGGGGGGGGGGGGGGGGAGCAATAATACACATCATTACTGTGATGTGTACTGTGAAGAAAAAAATGAAAATTCAACATTACGAATATATATAGCTATATTCTAAATAGTCGCGAAATCGCGAAGTGCCAATATTCCCAGTAAATATTCGCATTTCAAATATTAGCGCTCAACACTATTAGCAAACCCACACAGTAAAACTGAACATAGATAGATATGAGATAGATAGATATGAGATAGATATGAGATAGATAGATAGATATGAGATAGATAGATAGATAGATAGATATAATAGATATGAGATAGATAGATAGATATAATAGATAGGAGATAGATAGATAGATATAATAGATATGAGATAGATAGATATAATAGATAGGAGATAGATAGATAGAATAGATAAAGTAATAGAAATAGATACACATGGCACCTACAATACTATGGATATGTATCTGTAACATATCATCATTTGGTCGCACTTTGTACATACAATCTGTTCATAAACCTTTCCCAGCCGGAGTCACGTAAACGTCCCCACAATAGGCGCATATTATCCGTCCTGGTTACATCGCACCCAATGTCATTACATTTTGTTATCACACACGCCGGCTCCTCCGCACCAGATTTGATTCATAATCGTCACTTCAGACAAGATAATCTGGAGGCATCTCTGTAGTGGAGCGTGTATTCCTTTAATGCATGTATTCTTATCACAGACGCAGATAATCATCATTGGAAGATGCACGGACGAGGAATTAATCATTCCATGAAATGTCATCGCCGCATTTCCATCTCTACTGTTTATTCTTCAACTTATGGTCTGAAGAGTAGCATCCCACATCCCTCCACAATACCGACACTCACATCTCACATCCCTCCACAATACCGACACTCACATCCCTCCGCAATACCGAAACTCACATCCCTCCGCAATACCGACACTCCCATCCCTCCGCAATACCGACCGACACTCCCATCCCTCCGCAATACCGACACTCCCATCCCTCCGCAATACCGACACTCCCATCCCTCCGCAATACCGACACTCCCATCCCTCCGCAATACCGACACTCACATCCCTCCGCAATACCGACACTCACATCCCTCCGCAATACCGACACTCCCATCCCTCCGCAATACCGACCGACACTCCCATCCCTCCGCAATACCGACACTCCCATCCCTCCGCAATACCGACACTCCCATCCCTCCGCAATACCGACACTCCCATCCCTCCGCAATACCGACACTCACATCCATCCACAATACCGACACTCACATCCCTCCACAATACCGACACTCACATCCCTTCACAATACCGACACCCACATCCCTTCACAATACCGACACTCCCATCCCTCCACAATACCGACACTCCCATCCCTCCACAATAACGACACTCACATCCCTCCAAAATACCGACACTCACATTCCTTCACAATACCGACACCCACATCCCTCCACAATACCGACACTCCCATCCCTCCACAATACCGACACTCCCATCCCTCCACAATATCGACACTCCCATCCCTCCACAATACCGACACTCACATCCCTCCACAATACCGACACTTACATCCCTCCACAATACCGACACTCACATCCCTACACAATACCGACACTCAGATCCCTCCACAATACCGACACTCCCATCCCTCCACAATACCGACACTCCCATCCCTCCACAATACCGACACTCCCATCCCTCCACAATACCGACACTCCCATCCCTCCACAATACCGACACTCACATCCCTCCACAATACCGACACTCACATCCCTCCACAATACCGACACTCAGATCCCTCCACAATACCGACACTCAGATCCCTCCACAATACCGACACTCACATCCCTCCACAATACCGACACTCACATCCCTCCACAATACCGACAATCACATCCCTCCGCAATACCGACACTCACATCCCTCCACAATACTGACACAGGTACAGAGCTCTAGATCAGGCTTTCATTAGGAATATGTCTGTGCTTTGCTTCATTCAGCTTTCTCTCAACCCTGACCAGTCTCCTTGTACACACAGCATGATGCTGCCCCCACCATGATCACTGTAGGGATGGTATTGGGCAGGTGATGGGCAGTGCCTGGTTTCCTCCAGACATGATGCTGCCCCCACCATGATCACTGTAGGGATGGTATTGGGCAGGTAATGGGCAGTACCTGGTTTCCCCCAGACATGATGCTGCCCCCACCATGATCACTGTAGGGATGGTATTGGGCAGGTGATGGACAGTGCATGGTTTCCTCCAGACATAATGCTGCCCCCACCATGATCACTGTAGGGATGGTATTGGGCAGGTGATGGGCAGTGCCTGGTTTCCTCCAGACATGATGCTGCCCCCACCATGATCACTTTAGGGATGGTATTGGGCAGGTGATGGGCAGTGCCTGGTTTCCTCCAGACATGATGCTGCCCCCACCATGATCACTGCAGGTATGGTATTGGGCAGGTGATGGGCAGTGCCTGGTTTCCTCCAGACATGATGCTGCCCCCACCATGATCACTGTAGGGATGGTATTGGGCAGGTGATGGACAGTGCCTGTTTTCCCCCAGACATGATGCTGCCCCCACCATGATCACTGTAGGGATGGTATTGGGCAGGAGATGGACAGTGCCTGGTTTCCTCCATACATGATGCATAAAATTGAGGTGGAAAAGTTAAATCTTGTTTTTATTATACCAGAGAATCTTGTTTCTCACAGGCTGAGAGTCCTTTAGATGTTTTTCTGTAAACCCCAGGCAGCTTTCATGTGTCTTGCTATGCCTGGAACAGCTTACTGACGGTGCTCAACTCAGATAACCAGCAGACATAGAGTAGCAGGGTGAACAGAACAAGCGGCACTCACCAGGTAAATGAGACTGTTTGATTTCTTTCCAGAAATACAAGGGGCAAACGAAACAACAGGGTACACAAAAAAGAGCTACAGACCGTTTAGTGCATCAGTGCTTCTTCCTGGTCTAAGAGCCAGAAGAGACACATGAAACAGGCTGTAGCTATTTCTTGTTTACCCTGTTGTTCTGGTATTTCCGAAAGAAATAATGCAGTCACGTTCACCTGGTGAGTGCCGCTTGTTCTGTTCTTCCTTCTACTCCTTTATCAGAAATGGCTGATGCTGCTTATGTGACCATCCAGGTTGCATCCCCTTATGGCCGGCCCTCTAAAAACAGGAGTTCCTTCTTAAAGTGAAAGCAGCCATATTACCTTCCACTTAGTTCTTTCCTGATAACAATGTGACTGTAACGGAGTCGCGTATCAGACAATAATTTCCGCAGAGTTAATTAACAATTATAAAGTTTTAATACAGATAAGCGTTGTGTTACTCTCCGCTATATTTGGAGCCTTCACTCATTATTCACTTAAGTCATTTCATCTTCTGAGCTTAATATTATGTCAGATCATGGCAGATTATGGCAGATTTCCATCTATAATACAGATGTCTTACCTGTGTCGGTATTACATAGGACTGCTTGAAAACCTGGTGCTATAGCTTAAAGAGGATCTGTCACTACTTAGGAGAATGTGCAGATCTCTAGACCCATATTTCCTAACCAGGGTACCTCCATCTGTTGCAAAACTACGACTCCCAGCAAGCCCGGACAGCCAACGGCTGTCCGGGCATGCTGGGAGTCATAGTTTTGCAACAGCTGGAGGCGCACTGGTTGGGAAACACTACTCTAGAAGCAGGAAAAGTTATCTAGAGGTTGACATGTTGGATTTTAATTGCCAGATACTTTTCTTCCACTGTTAACTAATAGTTACTTACCTTTCCGATCCTGTGCTGAGAGGTTGTCATGTGACCACTGCAGCCAACCAGTGGTCTTGGCAGTAACAGGCCGTACTTCAGGCATAATGGCCCCAATCAGCCTTGTTGGGTCCTCCAGGTCAAAAGATCATCGTACTTGTAGTAGTAATTCTTATTTTTTGTGTGTAATATTATTTTTATTTTTTTATCGATCTACTTATTTATGCATTTACTCCTTTATTTATTTATAATTTTGTTTGTGTTTTATTATTGATTTTATTTTTTATCAATCAACTTATGTACTTATTTATTTATCTATTGTGTTTTATTGTTGCTATTATTATTATTATTATTATTTTACTTTATGTATCTATTTACGCATTAATTAATTAATAGTTTTTGTGAATTATTATTATTATCTTATCAATCTACTTACGGTATTTATGCATTTACTCATTTATTTATTTATAATTTTTTGTGTTTTATTATTATTATTTTTATCAATCAACTTATGTACTTATTTTGTGTTATTGCTATTATTATTATTACTATTATTATTACTATTATTATTATTATTTTATCATTTTACTTTATGTATCTATTTACGCATTCATTTATTAATACATTTTTTGTGTATTATTATTTTATCAATCTACTTATTTATGCATTTACTCCTTTATTTATTTATAATTTTTTTGTGTTTTATTATTATAATTTTTTTTATCAATCAGCTTATGTACTTATTTATTTATTGTGTTTTATTGTTATAATTATTATAATTTTATCATTTTACTTCATGTATCTATTTACGCATTAATTCATGAATTTATATTTTTTGTGTATTATTAGTATTATTATTATCTTATCAATCTACTTATTTATGCATTTACTTATTTATTTATTTAGAATTTTTTTGTGTATTATTATTTTTGTTTATCAATCAACTTATGTACTTATTTATTGTGTGTTATTGCTATTATTATTATTACTATTATTATTATTATTTTATCATTTTACTTTATGTATCTATTTACGCATTAATTTATTAATACATTTTTGTGTATTATTATTATTTTATCAATCTACTTATTTATACATTTTCTCATTTATTTATTTAGAATTTTTTTGTGTTCTTTCATGTTATTCTGTCGTGTTATTATTTTTTTTATTAATCAACTTTTGTACTTATTTATTTATTGTGTTTTATTGTTATTATTTTATAATTTTACTTTAGGTATCTATTTACACATTAATTAATTAATGACATTTTTTTTTTGTATTATTATTATTATTTTATCAGTCTACTTATTTTTTTTATTTTTTTGGAGATGGATAAAAAATAGATAATCAGGTAAAGATAGAAGGGGTTGGTTACCGGTTGGTCCTCTGGGTCTCACCAACCTAAAGGGGAATAATATTGTACATGTTATATAGGGCATGATACTAAGCGAAAAAGAACCTGATGGTCTCCAAATTGAATATATTTTTATTGTATAAAGCTTTATGTAATTTTATAATAATAAAAAAAAAAAAATAATAATATCAAATCAAACGTTACTCCGGACTCATATGTGGCGCTCCTCTGTCCACATTCAGTTGTTTCTTATCAGATGATCTTACCTGGTAACTATGGAAACTTGCAGGATATTAATCTTAAAACAGTTTCTGCATAAAGCATAGACAGTAAATGATTTCTCCAGTGCTCTGGGGTCGGCAATGTCCAGGGATCCAGCCGGTGTCACTCCAGTAACCTGACAGTCATTAGAGGCAAAGCCTGACACAGGCCCGAGGGCTGGAAGCTGATGCCCTTCCCGGGAGCAGAGAATAATACAGAGACATGGTAAAAAAAAAAAATACTAAAAATATATAGAAACAGGATTAGTTCTAAATAAGAAATAAGAACGCTCTGTATTAGCATGTATAAATACAACAGCAAACAAAGTTTTGTATCAATAGATCAAGAATAGTACTTATTACAATCAGCAGAAAAAGAGATTGGAGACACTTATAATATAAAAATTATATAATTTTATTGGGTATGCATTAAAAAGTTAATTTAAAATCACATATAGGGAGAAGGATCCACAAAGTGGAGAGACAAAGGCGTTGCTCACAGGCAGATCCACATTAATAAATAAGCACATATATAGGCAATACAATGCTCTAACTATCATACAGTACAATGCACACAGTGAAGACAATAAGCATACCAAACTGCAACATCCAATTCCTATCAGGGTCTGCTGGAGCAACGACACCCCAACGCACGTTTCGGCGAGTCCTTCGTCCTGGGGGGTGGCGTTAACTCAGCAAGCAATCCTATTTAAGGTGATGTCCACCAATCAGAATCTGCCATAAAATTACCTTTGGTGGAACCACCTGTCTGTCTGCCATAATCGGCACACGAAGTGCAGTCTCGGCCGGGCACCGCCACTTCCGGAATCTGCGTCACACGCCGAATCACATGACCGCATCACATGATCGGCCCTACAGCCACAGATCCGGAAGGACGCCGTCCGCCGGACCGCGCTCATGCGCACAGCAGACATAGAGGTACTGGGTCTATTGATCAGCATTAACCCCGACGGCCCCGAACCCACTATTGGGAGGCGGCGTCGTGTCCAGGCAAACCAAGAGACCCAGTACTTAATGGACTTAAACTTCATGTATACTAACAATGGGGACTGGCACTAAGGGTATATAACATTCATCAGAAGATAAGAGGGTTATCATTATATGCTGTCATGATTAAGAAATAAATAAACATTATGAAAAATTAATATGTATATATTCATTATAAATAAAAATAATAATAATAACAACATGTAACTGTGCATAATATATACTATAGAGAAAAGGGATTATTGATGATAATTAGGAGTGATTTGTCTCTACACTTTGTAGATCCTTCTCCCTATATGTGATTTTAAATTAACTTTTTAATGCATACCCAATAAAATTATATAATTTTTATATTATAAGTGTCTCCAATCTCTTTTTCTGCTGTATTAGCATGTATTATATCTAGAGATGAGCGAACTTACAGTAAATTCGATTCGTCACGAACTTCTCGGCTCGGCAGTTGATGACTTTTCTTGCATAAATGAGTTCAGCTTTCAGGTGCTCCCGTGGGCTGGAAAAGGTGGATACAGTCCTAGGAGACTCTTTCCTAGGAATGTATCCACCTTTTCCAGCCCACCGGAGCACCTGAAGGCTGAACAAATTTTACGCAGGATAAGCCATCAACTGCCGAGCCGAGAAGTTCGTGACGAATCGAATTTACTGTAAGTTCGCTCATCTCTAATTATATCTCATACTGGAGGTAATAATGACTATTGTAAAATCATGACCCAAAATATGCAACTCAATAGCATAAAGTGGGCAGGGGCAAATTTTTCTATTTATTTTTAATTCAGCAAAATAACAGTGTAAAGTTTCACTAACTGCAAAGTTAAAAAGAGACTATTGGAAAGCAAATAAAACAGTGTAATGCTATAAAAGGTATAGTATGTCCGGTGGGATAATATAATAAACATTGATCCCCAAACACTGCACCTCCACACTGCAGCACACTGCACCTCCACACTGCACCTCCACACTGCAGCACACTGCACCTCCACACTGAAGCACACTGCAGAACACTGCACCTCCACACTGCAGAACACTGCACCTCCACACTGAAGCACACTGCACCTCCACACTGAAGCACACTGCACCTCCACACTGCACCTCCACACTGCAGAACACTGCACCTCCACACTGCAGAACACTGCACCTCCACACTGAAGCACACTGCACCTCCACACTGAAGCACACTGCACCTCCACACTGCAGCACACTGCACCTCCACACTGTACCTCCACACTGCACCTCCACACTACAGCACACTGCACCTCCACACTGCACCTCCACACTGCACCTCCACACTGCACCTCCACACTGCACCTCCACACTGCAGCACACTGCACCTCCCCACTGCACCTCCACACTGCAGCACACTGCACCTCCACACTGCACCTCCACACTGCAGCACACTGCACCTCCACACTGAAGAACACTGCACCTCCACACTGCAGAACACTGCACCTCCACACTGAAGCACACTGCACCTCCACACTGCAGAACACTGCACCTCCACACTGCAGCACTGCACCTCCACACTGCACCTCCACACTGCAGCACACTGCTCCTCCACACTGCAGCACACTGCACCTCCACACTGTACCTCCACACTGCAGCACACTGCACCTCCACACTGCACCTCCACACTGCAGAACACTGCACCTCCACACTGCAGAACACTGCACCTCCACCCTGCAGAACACTGCACCTCCACACTGCAGAACGCTGCACCTTCATATTGCAGAACGCTGTACCTCCCCACTGCAGAACGCTGCACCTTCACACTGCAGACTGCAGAACGCTACATATCCACACTGCAGGACGCTGCATCTCCACACTGCAGAACGCTGCACCTTCACACTGCAGAACGCTACATATCCACACTGCAGGATGCTGCATCTCCACATTGAATAACACTGCATCTCCACACTGCAGAATATTCCTACTCTACATTGTTGCACCTTAAAGGGGTATTACAGGTTTATAAATCTTATTCCTTATCCAAATGCATGATTGCAGACGTCCTCCACAATCTCCGTGACGCCCCCCCCCAGACGGGGATGTGATGTCATGGTCATGCCCCCTCGTGATGTCACGCCATGCTCCCTCCATTCATGTCTATGGGAGGCGGCGTGTTAATCCTGAACACTGCACCTCCACAGTGATGTTTATTTTCTTCACCAAGCTGCCACTTTTAAAGGGTTATTCCGGTGAAAAGCTATTTTTTTCCCCATATTTACTGGCTCCAGAAAGTTAAACAGATTTGTTAATTACTTTGTTAATCCTACCAGTACTTATCAGCTGCTGAAGTTGAGTTGTTCTTTTCTGTCTGACCACAGTGCTCTCTGCTGATACCTCTGTCTGCCTCAGGAACTGTCCAGAGTAGCAGCAAGTCCCTGTGGCAAACCTCTCCTGCTCTGGACAGAAAATAACAACTCAACTTCAGCAGCTGATAAGTACTGGTAGGACAACAAAGACGTGGTCTGAAATGGCTTGAGATGCTCAACACCAAATGCAGTTGTGCATTTATACTGGGGGAGCAGATCCTGCCCTTGTAGTCCGTTGCTAGGGGCGATCCCCAGCATAAAAATGCATACAATGGAGGATGCCTGCAGCGGACTACAAGTGCCACAATAGAATCCTACACCAGATAAACAGTGTGGATGTGTAACAATTAGAATAATACAATACAGGAATATGGGTGCACTACTGTGGTAGATGTATACAATGACATTGGCTAATCCCTCAACACTGATGTTAAAATTGAGACATTCGCCAGTATATCCTTATATGAAGAACACACCAGAGCCCGCACACCAACGCCAAGGTTTCTCAAATGGCTCGGGACCTAATGCTAAACCTACCTGTGCGTGATAAGCAAAACAGGGGCCAGTGGGCAATTATGGCAGCATTAGGCCGACTCACAAAGTGCTCCCAGGTACCTTCCAGTGTGACTGAGCACACATACAATGGGAGGAGGGAGGCAAGCTGCAAGCCCCACCTGAGTTGGCTAATATAGGTGCATGGCCTCACAGGTGCAACCCTAATGCTGCCTGGTAAGTGTTCAAGGTGCATTATCTATGGAGTTTACACACCTCAGTAGTGCACCTAAATTCCTATATTAAAGTACTGGAAGGATTAAGATTTTTTAATAGAAATAACTTTCTGGAGCCAGTTAATATGAAAAAAATAGCTTTTCATCGGAGTACCCCTTTAAGTAAAAAAATGCAAATGGAACTGATCTTTAATCAGTTTAGTATCAGTGCATGGGAATACAAATTGTGACCTACAGCCTCAGAGTGTTGTTGAATCCCTTTCTCCAACATTCACAATGATGCAAAATTATCAGGGAAATGTAATAGTGAAAGAATAGTGGATTGCAAATAGCATGTGATCTCAAAGTTTGTTTATATATATATATATATATATATATATATATGTATATATAAAAAAAAAATATATATATATATATATATATATGTGTGTATATGTGTGTGTGTATATATATATATATATATATATATATATATATATATATATATATATAGTAAATGAAGAGGGAGAGCAACACACCGGAGTAATCAAACACAAATAGTGGGTGAGGCAATTGCAGGGGCCCCGTTCCTGGGTCCAGCAAAGTAGATACAAGAAGGTTGACTGCAGCACACCAGTGTGTTCAATTGAAGATGTAGCTTTATTCCATAAATACAGTGACAGAAAACACTGTATTTATGGAATCAAGCTACATCTTCAATTGAATACGCTGGTGTGCTGCACTCAACCATCTTGTATATATATATACATATATATATATATATATATATATATATATATATATGTGTGAAAGCCTGGGGGAGTAGGATATATGGGAGTGTAGCTGTGCGGTTACTAAGGGTGCTTGCTTAACCCTTTCTATTCATGACGCCAGGGTGAGGGCTAATCTCTGTATGCTTGTCCTACCGCCACCCTTCCCAAAAGCGATAGGGAGATAATTGATTGTCCACAACCTGAGATTTGCAGAAACTTGTCGGAACTTTTACTGAAGATTTTAGGCAATAATGAACAGGAACAGTCCATACAACAGAGTCTATTAGAGCTTGACAAGTGGTTGGGACCTCGTGAGTCTATTGAGCTTAGGAAGGTAATTGTTGCGGTGATCCACTGGATTTAGGGGTTTAGATTCATTCCAGTAATCACGGTAGTTTTAGCAGGGATTGAGATTTTAACTCACGGTTTAGTTTAGGGTGAGGCCGGCAGATTTCAGGCCTAGCTTGTCTTTGAAAGTTGCGCAGATCCGTCCTGCTAGTCCGGCATCCACGAGAGCAACAACCCAAGAGAGCGATCATTGGCTACAGTTCCCTTATATGGGCAGGGGCTGGACTAAAGCTCACTGGTCCATAACAACTGTCAATCTCCTGTACAGAGAGTTATGGGTAAACATGTGACCCAAGGACCTCCAAAGGTCTTCTAACATACCATAGAGGAATTAACCTGCTCACATGACCGAAGGTCCTGCGACGCCAACAAGGTAAGTAGATTAATATACACTTTATTAAGTATACACATTATTAAATATATACATAATAGCACTATAGAATTAGAGTAAGAGGAGGCGACTATGGGCTGTCCCACCTGGGGGACCCTACCTAAACGTAGTACCTCTGACTTTGGGGACCATCATACAAGGTACGGTATGCAATACAGTACTGGGATACCACATATATATAATTTTTTTTTTTTTTTTTTTTTTTTTTTTTTACAAAACTCAATGTAAAGTAGAGTTATTACAGTGATACCCGAACCATCTTAACCCAACCCAAAAATCCAACAAGGAAGGAAAAATATAAAATATTTTATTTTATCTCACATAACAGTTAAGTGAGACTCTCCTCGGGGGACATGGCCTGAATCCGTAAATCCTTCTAGCGTCAACGCAGAATTCATAATTAACAGTTTTATGATTTTTTTTCTTCCCATTCGGGAATCAAATTTGTATCTGTAGATATCTATTTGCTGCCTATTAAAAGTCTAGCCACAAAAAAAAAAAAAGGAAATAAAATAAATAAAACAAAATATTTCACTACCAGTTTTTCCTTTATCAGAGGCGTTTGTATCCAGTCCATATACCCCTATCAACCATAGAGAAGATTCTTCTAAAATGTATATCTGTGATCTGTTTATCTATTAAAGGAGTACTCCAATAATAAGGAGATATCACTGGTGGATCCTGGTGGTTAGAGTTCTGCCATTTGGAAGAGTCGGGGTCATTTGCCCCCTTTTGAACGGAGTGACAATTTGCAGTATAGTGCTCAGCTTTCTTCCTAGCATGCCCGGACAGCCGTAGGGTTATAGGTTGAATTGGATGGACCATTCTCTTTTTTAAAGGGATACTCCCCTGGAATTTTTTTTTTTTTAAATCAACTGGTTCTAGAAAGTTAAACAGATCTGTGAATGACTTCTATTTAAAAATCTTAATCCTTCCAGTACTTATCAGCTGCTATATGCTCCACAGGAAAAGCTTTTCTTTTTGAATTTCCTTTCTGTCTGACCACAGTGCTCTCTGCTGACACCTCTGTCCATTTTAGGAACTGTCCAGAATAGGAGCAAATCCCCATAGAAAACCTATCCTGCTCTGGACAGTTCCCAAAATGGACAGAGGTGTCAGCAGAGAGCACTGTGGTCAGACAGAAAGGAAATCCAAAAAGAAAAGAACTTCCTGTGGAGCATACAGCAGCTGATAATTAAGATTTTTAAATAGAAGTCATTTACAAATCTGTTTAACTTTCTTGCACCAGTTGATTGAAAAAAAAAAAAATATTCCAGACTTCTTTAGCCTTATGAACTATGTAATTTTTCCAATCCTCTGCAACTGCCGTGCTGACGCTTTTCAGATCCCTGGTTGGTCCCTGTCCCATATGATGCATCAAGAAGACATGTGACCATTGCAGCCAATCGTTGGCCTTAGCATTGATGTGTCCACACCCCTGAGATCATCACTGAAGCCAATGATTGACTACAGCGGTCACATGTCATAGTTGGAGCCTGGTGAACAGAGACCTGAAAAGCGTCAGCGTGGGAGCAGCAAGATAAGGTATTATATTATTTTACAGCATTTAACCCATTTGTAAACCTTAAGAAAGCCTTTAGGGTAGTGTTTCCCAACCAGGGTGCCTCCAGTTGTTGCAAAACTACAACTCCCAGCATGCCCGGACAGCCAACGGCTGTCCGGGCATGCTGGGAGTTGTAGTATTGCAACAGCTGGAGGCACCCTGATTGGGAAATACTGCCATGGATTTTAAGTAGAGTGTCTATGTACACGCTCCACCATTACTGTTGTTATTACCGGAATACCCCTTTAATATACTTTGTTGTAACCAAAACCCTTGAATAACTCAGCCTAGATAATACATATGGATGAACCCTGCTTGATGTCATTCACACTTGGGAAATAAACCGCTTGGTTTGCGCAATTTTTTCCCCCCACTATTGAAGTATAATACAGAAAATACAAAATAAAAAAAATGTGCCAAACTGTACCCTATTAAGCGAAATCCATTTTCTGCCTGTTAAAATTCTCCTCCACTCCATGTTTCCCAATGGACCAATATCTCTATTCCTATGTCCGTGAGCAAGCGTCCTCCTTACAGTCTGACAAAGCTTTGTGTATCTTGCAGATAGCGTTCTTTCTATTATGACTATTGTAGAGATGTTTCGCCGAATCTACTTCTATGCACAGAAACCAGTCAGCAGTTTTTTTGCAGCAAAACACAACAGTGGTAATTTATTAAAGGGATACTCCGGTGGAAAACTTTTATATATTTTTTTTAAATCAACTGGTGACAAAAAGTTAAACAGATTTGTAAGTTACTTCTATTTAAAAATCTTAATCCTTCCAGTTCTTATCAGCTGCTGTATGCTCTAGAGGAAGTCCTGTAGTTCTTTCCAGTCTGACCACAGTGCTCTCTGCTGCCACCTCTGTTCATGTCAGGAACGGTTTGCTATGGGGATTTGCTTCTGCTCCGGACAGTTCCTGACATGGACAGAGGTGTCAGCAGAGAGCACTGTTGTAACAGTCATGGCAGTAGTGGAAACGCTGTATCTGTGTGGAAGATGACGTGGGCCGTACCAGGGAACGAAGTCTAAGATGCCGCTGGTTTTCACCAGAGCCCTCCACAGAGCGGGAGGGTTTTGCTGCGGCAGGTGACACCCAGGTTGCTACCCCTGGTACGACTCGTGAACACAGGTTGCTGAGATGAAACGTAGCACAGGAGGGATATGGCAACTCGTAGTCAGGATAGCAGAAGGTCAGGGCAGGCGGCACAAGTGTGTGGTCAGGAACGTAGCAGGAGGTCAAAAGGCAGGCGGGACAGGAGCAAGGTCAGGTCATGGAGCAGTCAGGTCAGAAACACGGGTAGGGCTATACAAAGAACCCTTTCTCTTGGACACAGGGCACACAAAGATCCAGCAAGAAATAGTGGGAGGTGCACATACATATAATGGAGGTACAGGTGCAAATCATAATCAGGGGCGCACTGGCCCTTTGAATCTTAGAGACGGGGACACGTGCGCCGGCGATGCAAGAGCACAGGAGGGACAGAAGACAGGGAAGGTGAGTGACGGACCAAGATTCACATGCGGAAGCGTCCCGTGATGGGAATCCCGGCCCCGCCAGCAGAGGTGGACGGAACAGGGGAGCGCTCACGGCCAGCACTCTGGTCAGACTGGAAAGAACTACACAACTTCCTCTGTTGTATACAGCAGCTGATAAGTACTGGAAGGATTAAGATGTTTAAATAGAAGTAATTTACAAATCTGTTTAACTTTCTGGCACCAGTTGATTAAAAAAAAAAATAATAATAATAATAATAATTCCACCGGAGTACCCCTTTAACCTACTATAGCTGCTCTTTTAGATGTAGAAAAGTAAAAAAGTCACACATTTTTGAATAAGACCTCAATTGCAGAAAAAAATTTGCTGCTTTTTGGCCTTTTTACTCCAGTCACAGGGTTTAGGTGGGTGTGGCCGAGTACAGAAGGGGGCGTGTCCTAACTTCATGCCTAACTTACATACAATATAGGCCAGTGAGCTGGTGTATATTGTATCTGCAGTCTACACCAGCCCGGAGGTGCGGCTTGCAGGACAGGATTGGCAATACCTGATTTATTAACAAGGTTATCTAGCTTTAAAAATCTTATCTCTTATCCCAGTGGTCAGACCCCCGCAATCTCCAGAATGGGGCTCCGACTCTTCCCACTGACTGCTCTGGCCCTCACCATTCCAATATGTATAAGTCTTGGTAGTGACAGGTGTCCTGCCATTGTCTGTAATAGGCTTAGAGAGCTGTCACTGCCGAGACTAGCGTGTCTTAGAAAAGGAGAACCTGACCCTGTTCTGTAGATCCTTGGGGGGTCCAACCACTGGGTTTCCCTACCCTTAAATGCCATTTTAGTTTGTAGAATATTCTTTAAACAATACTGCACTTACAGGTAACTTTTCAGGATAAGCTGCCCTGTGTGTACATGAGGAGTAGCGCTATTTGTTCCCATTATGGTATATGACACTTTAGTTTACTCCTCTGCAGGCTCCATCTCTAATTTTCAGTTGTTCTGGAGCTACAGGGTGTAGACTAGCTGCTATGATATCTCCCATACACCGTAAACATAAAGAAGAGGAGATCCTGCTCCTTATACAGTATCTCTATTACAGCTTCAGAAGCAGCAGTAGCATGGAGGACATTGTAGAGCCATACTAAGCTGTATAATCTGTGAACCCAGCACTAGGGTAAAATGTATTTCTTACTAGAGATAGAGACTACTGTCCCCATATACAGTGACCCCTCGACCTACGATGGCCCCGACATACGATAATTTCTCAGAGGCCATCGCATGTTGAAGGCAGCATCAACATACGATGCTTTTGTATGTCGGGGCCATTGCATAAACGGCTATCCGGCAGCGCAGACTGCTTCAACTGCCGCCGGATAGCCGTTTACGGTGCCCCGTGAGCTCCGGTGACGATCACTTACCTGTCCTCGGGGCTCCGGCGCGTTCTCTTCGGGATCCCCTGCATCGTCGGCGCTCTCCATCAACGTCATCACGTCGCTGCGCACGCCGTCCCATCATCCAATAGGAGCGGCGTGCGTAGCGACGTGATGGCGGCGACAGAGAGCAAGGATGCCGGGGAAGCAGAGGCCTTGCAAACACTACAACACCCAGCATGCCCGGACAGCCAACGGCTGTCCGAGCATGCTGGATGTTGTAGTTTTGCAACATCTGGAGGTCCGCAGGCTGTAGACCACTGTCCTATACTTTACATTGCACAGATCCCTCAACATGCGATGGGTCCAACAAACGATGGTCCGTTTGGAATGGATTACCATCGTATGTTGAGGGACCACTGTATAGTTATAGGTCCCACTTTGTGTTCCATAGAGTTGTAGGTCCCCTCTCCTCTATCACCTCATATATAGTAGTAGGTAGAGAGCACCCACAGGGTGCCCCCAGCAGCCAGCCATACTGCCCCCCCTGTTTTGGTGCTATGCTGAAGCATCAAAGCTCAAGGTCATGCCGGAAGTAGTTTAATTATCATCCAGGTACCCATTTCAAGGTCCAGTCTCGCTCTCTGCTAACGTCCTCCTGCTCTGCTTCTCGGGGAATGACATTAGGGGCGTCACAAGCACTGGCAGCGACTGCTCACTGTTCTTTAAGATCAGACAGCATGGGCTGTGGCCACTTTTAGAACAGTGACCAGTGTTTACTGCGGCACGAAAAATGCTGAAATATCAATTTTGACGCGTATTGTTACTGGAAGCTGTAACCTGATCTCTCAGTAAACTGATCTGAGGATTTTTAATGTGGTGACCAAGAGGAAGATGTGTGTGGTTGTGCAGACTAGCTAAAGGTAGTAGTCCCTCTGGAAAAGTCATTTTTAGTGTCACGTGTGGCAGGGTGGTCTTACTAACCAGATGGGTCTCCCTGTGAGTCCATGCAACTTTTGTAATGGAGGGTCTAGCACAGATAAGAAAGTCTTTGACCCCAGGGTACACTTGGCCTTGTGCCTGGGGTTGTACCCAAGTGAGGAAATGAAAATCTATGAGATGCTCAGCGATCCCTAGATTTGATTTGCCTTTAGTCAGCCATGGGCCGCACTATTACTGGAGGAGACCCGCGATAATGGGCTATCCGGTCAGCTGTGTAATAGGGCCCTAAAACAAATCAAAAACACCGACAAAGTTTTTTCTCTTTGTTTTTTGAATCTCCCCAATGCTATAAGCATCAGTGAGTCAAGTTTTGTTATATCAGAGTCATTGAGGCCATTATAAAGATGTCACAGATTCGGCTTAGCTTAGTATGTACCTTTGGATTGCCAGTGCCCACTTCAGAACGTATTCTTTTCGATGGTTATGGCCGTGTAAGAGCTAAACGAGTAAACAGACCCCCCACGTCTCTCCCGTGCCTGAGCTTTATAATGTTATAACTCTCCAAACAATCCCCGGTAAATGCGTCAGGGGATTTTTAATACAATCTACTGATGAGGGAAAGTATTAAGTGTATTCAGCCATGAAAAAGATGTTGATTATAATATACCTCAGCTGCGCTACTACGTGTTGACCATGAAGAAGAATAAAATCAAAAATGAAATGTGATTAGTTCCTGATGGGCTGAGATTCTTGCGGTATAAATGTCATAGAGAGATGATATATATATACATATATATATATATATATATATACACTGTATATATGTATATATATATATATATATATTATATATATATATATATATATATATATATATATATATATATATATCAAAAAGGAGCAATTGACTGCAGCACACCGGCGTATCCAGTAAAAAATTGTAGCTTTATTCCATAGATACAAGGACTACTGTGAGACCACAGAAACATAGTCATTGTATCTATGGAATAAAGCTACAATTTTTTCACTGGATACGCCGCTGTGCTGCAGTTAGTTCCTCCTTTTTGCTGTCTACTTCATTGGACTTAGGACCAGGGTCCCTCTGACTGCTTGCACCCACTGCCTCTGAAACCACTTGGTGTGCTGCTCCGTCTTCTTTTTTTGTATATATATATATATATATATATATATATATATGCCCAGTGCAGGAGATGTTGCCCCGTACCCTTGCTGTCCTGTCAGGCAGCCTCCTTCAGTGTCCCCGGGGCCCCTTACACCTGTTTCCCCCCTGTACATATGTTCTGCAGTGTATTGTATTATAAAATGTGTTATATCTATAAGAGTTATGTCATGTGATATGTCATGTGTTTGTTACCCAGGAGGTACCAGTGATCAGGTGATCCCAAGAGTGACCTATGGGCTCCCTGCTAGTCTCCCCCATATAACCCCTGGGTGGAGCTTCTCTCTCTTCTGCTGAGGTCCAGTGCAGTCGCCTAGTGTGTGTGTCCAGAGTGTTGGAGGCCTCAAAGTCCAGTCCTGCAGCCACCATCAAGTCAGGTAAGATAAAGTCACAGCTTTATGATTCAAGTCAAGTCAGTCCCTGTCATCTGTCAAGTCAGCGTGGTCCAGTCGTACTACAATAGTGTTGAGTGGCATAGGCCATATTCAAATTCACGAATATTTCCGAATATATGGACGAATATTCGTCATATATTCGCTAAATTCGCATATTCGTAGTATTTACGTTTCGCATATGCGAAAATTCGCACGCCAGTCTCACACAGTGGTATTAGAGCCTTCTTTACACCACAAAAGCTGGAAGCAGAGAGGGATGATCACTGTGATGTGTACTGTGAAAAAAAAAAAAAATGAAAAAAAATTAACGAATATTCGTAATTACGAATATATAGTGCTATATTCGCGAATACTCGCGAATTCGCGAATATGCGATATTCGTGAATAAAATTTGCATTGCAACACTATGCTACAAGTCCCAGAAAGCCCTTAAGGTCTCTGCGTCACTGGTCCCCTCCTTGGGCCCTGGCTGAACTGTATAGACTTTACCAACTGTCTACCCTCAGTAAAGCTACCGTTGTCCGTAAGGCTGGGTTCACATCATGTTTTAAGCCATACGGGACCACATACGGCTGGGGGGAGCTAAAAACGGGTGCTCCCGTATCCCTGCCGTATGCCGCCCGTATGTAATTCATTTCAATGAGCCGAACGGAGTGAAACATTGACTCCCGTCAGCACATTTTTGCCCCTTATGTGGTTTTCTACAGGACCTAAAACTGTGGTCGAACAAGGTTTTAGGTCTGGTGGGAAAACCACATATGGTGCATAAATGAGCAGACCGGAGTCAGTGTTTCACTCCGGTCGGCTCATTGAAATGAATTACATATGGGCAGCATACGTCAGGGATATGGGAGCGCCCGGTTTTAGCTCCCCCCAGCCGTATGTAGTCCTGTATGGCTGAAAACGTGATGTGAACCCAGCCTAACTTGGCGTCGGAGTCTTTATTGCCCCCATGCCTAGCCCAGGATCCAACGGTATATCTTCAGGTGGTTTTAGGCTAAACCACAACCTGGCGTCATGAATACAAGGGGTCGTCATATCTCGACCTCATATCCCATCCTCACATCCCGTCCTCATATCCCGTCCTCCTATCCCATCCTCCTATCCCGTCCTCCTATCCCGACCTCCTATCCTGACCTCCTATCCTGACCTCCTATCCCGTCCTCATATCCTGTCCTCCTATCTCGACCTCCTATCTCGACCTCCTATGCTGACCTCCTATCCCGACCTCCTAACCCGTCCTCCTATCTCAACCTCCTATCTTGACCTCCTATCCTGACCTCCTATCCCGACCTCCTATCCAGACCTCCTATCCCAACCTCCTATTCCGTCCTCATATCTCATCCTCCTATCTCGACCTACTATCTCAACCTCCTACCTCGACCTCCTATCAAGACCTCCTATCCTGACCTCCTATCCCGTCCTCCTATCTCGACCTCCTATCTCGACCGGGATATGAGGATGGGATAGGTGGTTGAGATAGGAGGTTTAGATAGGAGGTCAAGATAGGAGGTCGGGATAGGAGGTCGAGTTAGGAGGTTGGGATATGAGGACGGGATAGCAGGACGGGATAGGAGGACAGGATAGGAGGACAGGATAGGAGGTCGAGATAGAAGGTCAGGATAGGAGGTCGGGATAGGAGGTAAGGATAGGAGGTCGGGATAGTAGGAGGTCGGGATAGGAGGTCGAGATAGGAGGACGGGATAAGAGGACGGGATAGGAGTTCGAGATAGGAGGTCGAGATAAGAGGTCGGGACAGGAGGTCGAGATAGGAGGACAAGATAGGAGGACGGGATAGGAGGTCGGGATAGGAGGTCGAGATAGGAGGTCGAGATAGGAGGAGGGGATAGGAGGACGGGATAGAGGTCGGGATAGGAGGTCGAGATAGGAGGAGGGGATAGGAGGACGGGATAGAGGTCGGGATAGGAGGTCGAGATAGGAGGAGGGGAGAGGAGGAGGGGATAGGAGGTCGGGATAGGAGGACGGGTATGAGGACGGGATATATGGTTGGGATATGACAACAATATATGGGGATGGGATATGAAGTGAAAAGCTTCCTCCTTTGTTGATTTTCCTCCCCAACAAGGATGAGCAAGGAAAAAACAGGCAACGCTGGGTACTCAGCTAGTGTGTATACAAATATATATAAGGGACAAAAAAAACAAAATATTCTGATGGAATAAATTCACATTTTTTTCACTACCAAGGAGTGCTGCACTGGCTTTGTATATTTTCTATATATATATATATATATATATACCAGATACAGGCGCAGCACTCCAACAAAATAAGTGATTTAATATCTCATGTCAGCATTACAACGTTTCAGCTCCTCCTGGAGCCTTTTTCAAGCATGGATGCTTGAAAAAGGCTCCAGGAGGAGCTGAAACGTTGTAATGCTGACATGAGATATTAAATCACTTATTTTGTTGGAGTGCTGCGCCTGTATCTGGTTTTTATCTTGGATGGACTCTGATCAAGTCCTTTGGGACGCTGGCACCAATTTTTTGGTTGGACTGGATAAGTAGTGCTGCTTTATTTTGGGATTATATATATATATATATATATATATATATATATATATATATATTCAAAAACAATGCAGCACTCCTTTACCATTAGATGCCCGGTGCCAGCGCCCCGACTCGATCAAAGTCCATGTAATAGAAAACAATGGCGCAGTAAAAATTTAAGCAACGTTTCAGATCTCCAATGGAGAGCTGAAACGTCGCTTAAATTTTGACATGAAGGAATAAATGTTACACTTTTTTTGCAATTTTGGAGTTCTGCGCCATTGTTTTCTATATATATATATATATATATATATATATATACCGTATATATATATATATATATATATATATATATAAAGCAAAATCATTGGTAGTTGCAGTATCTTGTAATAACCTTTTTTATTGGACTAACAAGATTTTGTAGAGACAAGCTTTCGGGATTCCTCCCTTTATCAATGGAGAAAACACACGTTCTATTCCACAAAATATGCAGGGGTTAAAACAACATATGTGGAGAATGGACATTAAGTTGGGCCATAAATTGTATAGCTATAGGACGGTAGATACGATAGATACAGATAAGGATAAGGGGGGGGGGGCTGGAGAGCAGAGGTGAGAACACGCTGGACAGAGGAGAAAGGACAATTTTATTACAGAGCCATAGACTGAAGATAAGACTTAGACAGGGGAGGGGGTAAAAAGCAAAATCATCGGTAGTTGCAGTGTCTTGTAATACCTTTTTGTGAGATAGAACATGTGTTTTCTCCTTGTGAGCTCAGAAATGCTTATGACTTGATAAAGGGAGGAATCCCGAAAGCTTCTCTACAAAATCTTGTTAGTCCAATAAAAAAGGTTATTACAAGATACTGCAACTACCAATGATTTTGCTTTTTGCATCACTGGACTAATACGGCTACTCCTAACTAGTGTTGAGCGGCATAGGCCATATTCGAATTCACGAATATTCGCGAATATATGGACGAATATTTGTCATATATTCGCGAATATTCGCATATTCGTAATATTCTCATTTTATTTTCGCATATGCGAAAATTAGCATATGCAAAAATTAGCATAAACAAACATTCGCATGTGCGAAAAATTTGCATATGCTAATTTTCGCATAAGCGAAAATTCGCACACCAGTCTTACACAGTAGTATTAGAACCTTCTTTACACCACACAAGCCGGAAGCAGAGAGGGGTGATCACTGTGATGTGTACTGTGAAAAAAAAAAAAAAAAAAACGAATATTTGTAATTACGAATATATAGCGCTATATTCGCGAATATTCGCAAATTCGTGAATATGCGATATTCGCGAATAAAATTTGTATTGCGAATATTTGCGAGCAACACTACTCCTAACTACTCTCTCTCTCTCTCTCTCTCTCTCTCTCTCTCTCTCTCTATATATATATATATATATATATACTAGCTGAATACCTGGTGTTGCCCGGTTCAACAAAGGAGAAAACTTTTGACTTCATATCCCGTCCTCATATATTGCTTCCATACCCCAACCTCCTATCCCGTCCTCCTATCTCGACCTCCTATCCCGACCTCCTATCCCGACCTCCTATCCCGTCCTCCTATCCAGACCTCCTATCCCATCCTCATATCTCGACCTCCCATCCCGTCCTCATATCCCGACCCGTACTTCCTATCCCGTCCTCCTATCTCAACTTCCTGTCCCGACCTCCTATCCCGTCCTCCTATCCCGTCCTCCTCTCCCGTCCTCCTATCCCGACCTCCTATCCCGACCTCCTATCCCGTCCTCCTATCCCGTCCTCCTATCCCGTCCTTCTATCCCGCCCTCCTATCCCCACCTCCTATCCTGTCCTCCAATCTCGAGCTCCTATCCCGACCTCCTATCCCGTCCTCCTTTCTCAACCTCCAATCCTGACCTCCTATCCCGACCTCCTTTCTCAACCTCCAATCCCGCCCTCCTATCCCCACCTCCTATCCTGTCCTCCAATCTCTACCTCCTATCCCGACCTCCTATCCCGACCTCCTATCCTGTCCTCCTATCCAGACCTCCTATCCCATCCTCATATCTCGACCTCCCATCCCGTCCTCATATCCCGACCCGTACTTCCTATCCCGTCCTCCTATCTCAACTTCCTGTCCCGACCTCCTATCCCGTCCTCCTATCCCGTCCTCCTCTCCCGTCCTCCTATCCCGACCTCCTATCCCGACCTCCTATCCCGTCCTCCTATCCCGTCCTCCTATCCCGTCCTCCTATCCCCACCTCCTATCCTGTCCTCCAATCTCGAGCTCCTATCCCGACCTCCTATCCCGTCCTCCTTTCTCAACCTCCAATCCTGACCTCCTATCCCGACCTCCTATCCCGTCCTCCTATCCCGTCCTCCTTTCCCGTCCTCCTATCCAGACCTCCTATCCCGTCCTCCTCCTATACATACGTTGAGTTTTATATATATATATATATATATATATATGTATACATCTCACTCTCCCCTGTATATTGTAAAGCAGTCGCAATTTGTAGTGTATCTATCTATCTATCCATCTATCTATCTACATAAATAAATATATATATGTATATATATATATATATATATATATATATACACTAGCCATATAGTGACTGACTGGATCGTATCCTTGTAATGTTTGCCTAGCATCGGCTTTGACGTGTGTTGTGCCCGACGGGGGGTCCGCAAATGGCCCAGACCAATTATTATTGTTTGCCGACACTGCAATTACGCTGCGTGATTATGATATTATAAGTAAAGTATACTTTCAAGGAATGCACAGCATTTACGTTCTGCAAACAGGGACAAGGCAAACATTAAATTGTAAGAGCAAACATTATTAGATCGAAGAAATGATGCTTATTATTGCGGTACACACTGCAACAATTACAGGGGTCACAGACAATACTGGTAAAGTTTACCCTATTAATTGCTAGGAGAAGGCCTGAAAGTCTACTTTGGCAGTTGCCATCGGCTTACTTATACATAAGGACAGTGGTCACCAAGCGGTGGCCCTCCAGATGTTGCAAAACTACAACTCCCAGCATGGCCGGACAGCCAACGGCTGTCCGGCCATGCTGGGAGTTGTAGTTTTGCAAAATATGGAGGTTCACAGATTGAAGACCACCACATTATGGCAGCCTAACAAGTTGGATGTTACTTGGTTAAAACTACATTAAAGGGGTACTCCGGTGAAAACCTTTTTTCTTTTAAATCAACTGGTGGCAGAAAGTTAAACATATTTGTAAATTACTTCTATTAAAAAATCTTAATCCTTCCTGTACTTATTAGCTGCTGAATACTACAGAGGAAATTCTTTTATTTTTGGAATGCTCTCTGATGACATCACAAGCACAGTTCTCTCTGCTGACGTTATTATAATAATAACAACGCTTTATTTATTGTTGTCCTTAGTGGGATTTGAACCCAAGTCCCCAGCACTAGCAAGGCAACAGTGCTAACCACTGAGCCACCATGCTGCCCTTAGCATACATTTGCTCTGCATCTGCTATGCATGGTTGCTAAAATGGAAATGAGATGTCAGCAGAGAGCTCTGTGTTCCAAAAAGAAAGGAATTTCCTCTGTAGCATTCAGCAGCTAATAAGTACTGGAAGGATTAAGATTTTTTAATAGAAGTCATTTTAAAAATCTGTTTAACTTTCTGGTACCAGTTGATTAAAAAAAAAAAAAAAAAAAAAAAAAAAAAAGTTTTCCACCGGAGTACCCCTTTAACATTAATTAGTTAAGGGGTGGACATGTAACTACTGGAAGGAAGTACTGGAAGGATTAAGATTTTTTAATAGAAGTTATTTACAAATATGTTTAACTTTCTGCCACCAGTTGATTTAAAAGAAAAAAGGTTTTCACCGGAGTACCCCTTTAAAGGGGTACTCCACTGGAAAACATGTTTTTTGTTTTTTTTTAATCAACTGATGACAGAAAGTTAAACAGATTTATAAATTACTTCTCTTAAAAAATCTTAATCCTTCCAATACTTATCAGCTTCTGTATGCTCCACAGGAAGTTCTTTTCTTTTTGAATTTACTTTATGTCTGACCACAGTGCTCTCTGCTGACACCTCTGTCCATATCAGGAACTGTTCAGAGCAGTAGAGGTTTGCTATGGGGATTTGCCCCAACTCTGGACAGTTCCTAAAATGGACAGAGGTGTCAGCAGAGAGCACTGTGGTCAGACAGAAAGGAAATTCAAAAAGAAAAGAACTTCCTGTGGAGCATACAAAAGCTTATAAGTACTAGAAGGATTAAGATTTTTTAATAGAAGTAATTTACAAATCTGTTTAACTTTATGCCATCAGTTGATTAAAAAAATAAAATAATAATGTTTTCCAGTAGAGTACCCCTTAAAGGTCCTCGGGACCTGGTTGCAGTTGAATACTATGTCGGAGCAGGGAGTTATCATCTCCTGCTCATTATACATTCAGAATGATGTGATGACATTGCTACAGGCTTACTTATACATTGGGGCAGTGGTCACCAAGCAGTGGGCCTCCAGATGTTGCAAAACTACAGCTCCTAGCATGCCCGGACATGCTCAGAGATGTGGTTTTGCAACATCTGGAGGCCCACAGTTTGAAGACCACTGCATTAGGGCATACTCTCAAGGGGGATGTTACTTGGTTAAAACTACCTTCTTGCACCCTCACCCTCATAAATGGGCACTCTATTTAAAAAAAAATGTTGCTATTGCACTCCTTATGGTAAAAAAAATCTTTCTAATATACTTTGTTTAAAAAAAAAATAATTACGTTTTCTATGTTTTATTTGTTTTTAAATAAGCTGCCACTAGGTGTCTCCCTACTTGTTCAGAGCACATTTCCCCCCATTTCTTGCACAGACTTTGGACTCCTCCCGGCCTGGCAGAAGTCCAAAATCAGAAAATGCTGAGGGGGTGTGTGTGCAGCCTTAGCCAATCATAACTCATCTCACACTGAACTGCTCTGGGCTGTGTGCAGCAGAGTGAGGGAGGAAGTTCTCCCCTGTATGGCTTCAGATGATGTCACACCTGCTGGGGAACGCCCCTTCCCAGTCTGTGAATCTGACTGAGACTGAGCAGAAAATAAAGAGCAATATCAAGGTAGAAAACTAAAAAATAATTAAAATAAAGGCCGGGGGTGGTTTATCATGATGGGGCAGTGACCTGGGAGGATTATAAAATGTAACAAGATCATGAGAGGTACTCTTTAACTATATTTAGGTCCTCAAGACCCAGATACAGTTGAATACTATGGTGGAGCAGGGAGTCATCTTCTCCCGCTCGGCGATATACTCTTACATGTAGAATGGTGTGATGCAGTGATGTCATTGCATTGCTACTGGCTTACTTATACATAAGGGTAGTGGTCTCCAAGCAGTGGACCTCCAGATGTCTTTGATTGTCTGGGCATGCTGGAAGTTGTAGTTGTGCAACATCTGGAGGCCCATAGTTTGAAGACCGCCGCATTAGGGCATACTCACAAGGTTGAAGTTACATAATTAAAAGCCTCTCTTTGCACCCTTTTTACTATATTCAAGCCCTCAGGATATGAATACAGTTGAATACTATGGTGGAGCAGGGAGTTATCAGCTCCTACCCAGTTATACACTCTCGCATGCAGAATGAGGTGATGTAGTGATGTCACTGCGCCTGCCTGCACCATGTCCCTGACAGTGTAGGCCATAGGCTGGGGAAGGCATATAGCCCCAACTGCTTAGAGAGTACATTGAATGTATGAAGACACTAAGGGGACACCTCAATGGTGAGGTTTATTAAGGGGGCACCTAAACTGGAAGAGGTCACTATCAATGTGAAGGGGTATTAAGGCAGCACTTTATCTGTGTTGGGGCACTACGGTGGCTCTATTACTGTAAGGAGGGCACTATGAATGTGTAGGGGTAGGAAGGGGGCACTAAAGGAGCACTATTTATGTGAGTAGGGCACTCGAGTGACACTTTTTGTGCATGGGACACTAAGGGGTCACTATCTATCTGAAGGTGTAGTAAGGGGGCACTTTTTCTGCATGGAAACACGAAGGGGGAACTATTAATTGAGGGAACATACTGAGGAGGCACTACTGCTGTGTAAAGGGGCTCTATTACTGAAAGGGCACTAAGGGGCACTAAAGTAGCACAATGAGGAATATTAACTCTTAAACCACATTAGACAGTCGGTGATATTAACCCCTAAACCTCTCTAAACAACCAGGTTGTTATTATTATCCTCTAAACCAATTTAGATAATCAGTGATGTTAACCTGTAAACCACTCTAGACCACCAGGTAAATTAATCCCTAAACCAGGGACCATCAGGAATATCATCCAATGAACCTATAATAACTCGAAGAGTTAACCCATCTGAGGTTTGGCTTGGCCTGGTTACTTGGCTATGCCTAAGCCAATCTGGGCTGTGAGCAGCTAATCAGGCTGAGCTTGCACCTGTGGGGATAACTACTTAAAGGAAATCTCTCACCAGTGTCACCTGCACTAACCTGTCGGGACCTACAGGTGGTGCAGGTGGCCCTGATGAAAATGGTACTTACCTTGTCCCGTTCCGTGCAGGGGATTTTCGGTAATCTCCTTCATTAACTTCAGCTCCGGCCCGGCTTGGGGTATGGGCGGAGCTTAGTGACATCATCGGTGCTGTTCTCTTCAGCAGGAGCCAGCAGAGAGCAGCAGCAGCTTGAAGCATGGGTGGAGCTTAGTGACGTCACATCTGCTGGGTCCCGCTGCTAGAGAACAGCAGCGGTGACATCACTAAGCTCCACCCGTGCCCCAAGCCAGGCCGGAGCTGAAGTTAACAGAGGTGATTACGGGAGAACCCCTGCACGGATTGGGACAAGGTAAGTACTATTATCATCAGTGTCAGCTGCACTATCTGTCGGTACCGAAGGTTAGTGCAGCTGACACTGGTGACAGATTTCCTTTAAGTCCAGCTCACTCTGTTTGGAGTTGCCAGTGAATGAACTTAGTTTGAGTAACCAGCATTGTTTGTTCTCTATTATCTGGATATTGATCTTGGCTCGGCTTTTGACCTTTCTTCTGCTCTTGTGTTTTGGTACTTCACTATCTCCAGTTGCTGACCCGGCTAGTCTGACCCTGATTTCTGTGTGTGTGATTAGATTTACTTTTGTTAGTTTTGTGTGCCTCCAGATGTTTCCTGACTCTGACTGTATTGTATTTTATTGTTTTTACTTTGTCTTTCCCTGCACCTATATAGGTAGGGACCATCCTAGTGGTTTTGGACCCCTTATTTAGGACGGGTACGCAAGTAGGCAGGGACAAAGGGTGTGGGCAAGATTAGGGCTTTACTCTATCCCTGCCCAACGTGGCAGAACCATTCTAGATAATCAGGGATGTTAACCTCTAAGCCACTCTAGACCACCGGGGAAAACAGTCCCTCAATCTTTCTGGATCACTAGTGATATTGACCCCTAACCCTCTTCAGACCATCAGGTTAATTAACCCCTAAAGAAGGAACCATCAGGGATATTAACCACTAAACCACACTAAACCACCAGGGATATCAACTCCTAAATCTCTCCAGACCACTAGTGATAACCCCTTAACCTTTTTAAGATAATTAGGGATATTAACCCTCACACCACTGCAAGATCACCAGGGATAGTAACCTTTAAGCCTCTCTAGACCATCGGGAATATTAACCCCTACATTTCTCTAGTGAACCAGGAATGTTAGTCCCGGTGTGGAAATTATTATATTTGATGTGATTTTCCTATTTTCTTTCTTATTTTTATATGGTAAGATCATTTCTTTAATTGCATCTCCAGATAACAGGAGGATCGGCTAATACTAATTATTTTCAAACAAATTGAATCAAAATGTGAAAATGACAAGAAAACTATAATAGGTTATCACTGCGTCTGTGCTGGAATCCTAATTATCATTGATCAGCGGCAAAAATAACTCTACCCAGGGCAATAATGAGCCGTTACCTCATAGGAGGACGAGCGGTGACGCCTCACAACAGAACATTTCGCACCGCCGTGTCTGCTATTAATGGAATAACCACCTTAAAACTGAATATTGTTGTGCTTTGTATTAGAATTGATGTTCATGATGTACAGAACAACTTCATAGCAAAACATATCTGTGTAGTGACTTGGGGCATTGTTGTGCTTGTGTAAAATGTCAACTGGGGGCACATAGGGCAGAATACTTGTCTCTTACTCAGGGGCGTTGCTGGAGATGGTGCATAGGTAGCAGTCACATCCTGACCCCGACACCTCTAAAACCCAAAGGTACCCTATCACATAAGAAGACACCAGTATTGTGAATGGCAAATGATGGGTATGGGCTCTATGATAAATTTCGCAGGAGTAAAAATGTAGTCACTATCTAGTTACATGTCCATCGCTAATTAATGTTAAAGGGGTACTCTGGTGGAAAACTTTTTTTTTTTTTAAATCAACTGGTGCCAGAAAGTTAAACTGATTTTTAAATTACTTCTAATAAAAAATCTTAATCCTTCCAATACTTTTTAGCTGCCGAATACTACTGAGGAAATTCTTTTCTTTTTGGAACACAGATCTCTCTGCTGACATCATGACCACAGTGCTCTCTGCTGACACATCTGTCCATTTTAAGAACTGTCCAGAGTAGAAGAAAAAAATCCCCATAGAAAACATATGCTGCTCTAAAATGGACAGATATGTCAGCAGAGAGCACTGAGGTCATGATATCAGCAGCGAGCACTGTGTTCCAAAAAGAAAAGAATTTCCTCTGTAGTATTCAGCAGCTAATAAGTACTGGAAGGATTAAGCTTTTTTTTTTTTTTAATAGAAGTCATTTACTAATCTGTAAAATTTTCTGGCACCAGTTGATTAAAAAAAAAAAGTTTTCCACCAGAGTACCCCTTTAAGAGTAATCTTGCTCCAGCCCTATTCCCAGATTTTAGCCAGTCAGTGAGCACCCATGCTCTGTCAGGCTCTTACTCCATGAGAGAGTTTACAGAAGAAAGCCTCAGGTGTAGCACAGGTAAGACAAACCATTACCTAGAGAGGGCACATCATTCCTAGTCCTGCCTAGCTTGTCCCATTGGAAGCGAAAATAAAGAGTTAGCATCGAGGGGAGACTTATTCTGTGGACCATGGGCATTGCTGGGGTTCTAAAAAATCCCGGGCACGGGCCCTCTGTGTTGTACTTTGCTAACCAGGCCAATAGTCTATTCAGGACTTACAGCCGTAATACAGTCCACAAGGGCGCAAAGGGCCCTGTTGGTTCTGCCTCTACCACATACTGCCATGACTGGACATCATCATAATTGTCATCGACATCACTATAATCATATTGTGTGGGCGCGTTGTCCCCTATGCCTTCCTGTGGTAACTTGACCAATCCCATCTCCATATCATCCTCAGGTTCCACTTTCATTGGCAATATCTTTCATTGGCAACAGAAAGGGTCGGCACTCGAGACCCGTAGTGGTGCACGCAGACGGCAGTGTTCTAGAAGGAAAGAAATCCCAGCAATCACTGTTTTCTTCTACCAAGTCAGGGGTCAATTCCTGGGGGAAAAAAAGTGCAGGAACTCACCCAAGATTTCCACTTAAGAGCTGGTCCTGCAGAACTCATGCTAATGGAAACGGTGTTCCTGTGTTGGAAAAAGTGCAGGAACACAGCTCCATCACGTTCCTGCAGGACTTGAGCCCTGTGCCAAGTGTAACGTGTTTATTGACACGGTTCTAGTTACAAGTAATGACGCGTTTCGGCACAGTGTCAATAAACCCGTTACACTTGGCGCAAGAAAACAGTGAGTGCCGGGATTTCTTTCCTTCTAATATCTTTCATTGTACTGTTGTCCCTGCTGACAAATCTTGTGGTTTACTCAAAAGGCCAGAGCACGCTACACGTGTCTCCGATCAACTACCAGTGCCTGAGATTGAAATCCAACTGGCTCCGAAAACTGTCCATCTGCTGCATTAGGAAATCAATTACCACTTTTTGCTTCTGGTACAAGTGGGCACACATGTGTAAGGTTGAATTCCAGCGTGTTGGAATGTAGCAGATTAAAGGGGTACTCCGCTGCTCAGCGCTTGGAACTGAATGTTCCGAATGCTTAGAGCCTCGTGACGTCATAGCCCTGCCCCTCATGACGTCACGCCCCATCCCCTCAATGCAAGTCTATGGGAGGGGGCGTGACAGGCATCACGCCCCCTCCCATAGACTTGCATGAGAGGGTGGGGCGTGACTTTATTAGGGGGCGGGGATATGATGTCACGAGCTCCCGGTGCCGGCTCTAAGCGTTCGGAACATTTTGTTCCAAACGCTGAGCAGCGGAGTACCCCTTTAAGCAGTGTTCAGGAAGACCATTTTGTTGCTGTAAGTGCAGAAGTGTTTGCCTAAAGGCACAAGAATAACTAAAGTTATTGATCAGCGTCTGACGGACTATCCTGTGGCTAGCCCATTGATCATATTAGCCTAGAAGACTGCTTTTACAGAGTGTAAACTCGAATAAACTGTAAAGGGTTACTTTCTCTGTCACTCGGTCACTCACAGCTCTTGAAGATAGGTGGCCCACCCTGGTTGGCTCAATCCTTTTCGTTTCTGGGTGACGAGAGCCTGTGCAGGATTTCCTTCTCTGAAGGCACTACATTGTTTCGTTTTAAGCTTAAAGGGGTACTCTGGTGTAAAACATTTTTTTTTTTTTTTTTTTTAAATCAACTGGTGCCAGAAAAAGTTAAACAGATTTGAAAATTACTTCTATTAAAAAATCTTTACCCTTCCAGTACTTTTTAGCAGATGTGTGCTACAGAGGAAGTTCTTTTCTTCTTTAATTTATTTTTTGTCTTGTCCACAGTGCTCTTTGCTGACACCTCAGTCCCTGCCAGGAACTGTCCAGAGCAGGGGAAAATCCCCATTCCAAACCTATGCTGCTCTGGACAGTTCCTGACACAGACAGAGGTGTCAGCAGAGAGCACTGTGGACAAGACAAAAAAAAAAGAAATTCAAAAAGAGAATAATTTCTCCTGTAGCATACAAATGCTTAAAAGTACTGGAAGGGTAAAGATTTTTTAATAGAAGTCATTTACAAATCTATACCACAAAACAAGGCAAGAAAATGGGGAGAGCACTCAATGGGCTATATCACCTTTTTACTGCGGGCAGCAAGGTCCCCGGTGACCTATCGTCAAAGTCTCCTGCAGGGTGCACGTACACAAGTATAAAGCATCAAATATGGAACGACCAAAGAACACATAGGTGCACTCACCGCAAAGCAGAGACTCTCGGGTCTGGAAGTCAGATGACGGGATGCTGGATCACTGCATGGGCGCTGGTGAAGTGTGGCACTCGGAGGCTACCAGTAGCCTCCGAGCACCACACTTCACCAGCACCCATGCTGTGATCCGGCGTCCCATCATCTGACTTCCAGACCCGACAGTCTCTGCTTTGCGGTGAGTGCACCTACGTGTTCTTTGCTTGACAGTTTCTGCTTTGCGGTGAGTGCACCTACATGTTCTTTGTTTGACAGTTTCTGCTTTGCGGTGAGTGCACCTACGTGTTCTTTGTTTGACAGTTTCTGCTTTGCGGTGAGTGCACCTACGTGTTCTTTGGTTGACAGTCTCTGCTTTGCGGTGAGTGCACCTACGTGTTCTTTGTTTGACAGTTTCTGCTTTGCGGTGAGTGCACCTACGTGTTCTTTGGTCGTTTCATTTACAAATCTGTTTAACTTTCTGGTACCAGTTGATTAAAAAAAAAAAATGTTTTCCAGCTGAGTACCCCTTTAAACCTTCCCCTTTCTATGCTTAGAGACAAAACCTAGTATCATACAGTAGGGCCCCACTGATTGTTGGCATGGAATCTCCATCTCTTTGTCATCTGATCATTTGAATGAAACACTTTCATGGTGGATTTCCCTCACACCTCTATGTGGACCCTTTGAGACTGCACAAATAAGAATAGTCAAAGGCCGCTCCATCTTCAGTGTACGTCCCAGGAACAGAGAGTAGATTGTTAGCTCACTGGGTCAGAGGGTAATACAAAACATGCAACTCCGCTTAATTTACTTGCATTACATAAGTAGAGGAAACAATATGAATATAGAAGACAATATTATCAGGAATACTAAGAGGTGTTGAGTACCGGGCCCTTATTTAAGACCCTCAATTACCGTCTGAATTCTGTTCGGGGAAATCTAGGGCAGCTCTGTGTAAAATTGTTAAGTGTGACTCAACGCTGGCAGCGCCGCTCAGACGGGTTTCACACAATTTCATTGTGCAGTTTTTGAAAGCAAAACTGTTCACAGCAGTCAGCTTTTGAGAGTAAACCTCAGGGACTAGTAAAGATCTCGGATAAGTGAGAAGAACATTTAGAAAATAGAAACGGCTTCAGAGCAATACCACAAATTGGGTGTAAGATGTTCTTAACAGACTTTGTATATACACAATTCTGCAAATGCAACTGCATATTGTACAGTAACTTATTAACTCCACAGGGACCTGGATCCGGTGCATAAAAAGGCTAGAACGCTATTTGTGGGATTTACCGTATTTGCAAAATGAGGACAGCAAGCGTCACATGATCCCAGCCAAACAGAACTGGTAAAGCGTTACTGCACCTTCTTTCTTTTATCTCTTTTATTTTTAAGTCAAGGGAGTTGTTTTTGTAAAATTTTTATTCGCTACTATGACTTTTAACTATCAAATTATTTTAAATTATTATTATTATCAGTATTAATAATAATAATTATTATGATTATTGTTATTATTTGAAATATGTGTTTTCCTAAAACAGACATTTTAATAATTATTGTCATTGTCGTAATTATACAATTAAAAAAATACATTGTTTTTATTCAATTGCTTTTGTTGTTGATGTTGTTATTATTGTTATTATTAGTAATAATAATATTTTAAATATGATTTTAAATATTTGTTTTCAGAAAACAATAATTTTAATTATAGTTGTCGATGTTGTAATTATACAATTTAAAAAATATATAAAATACAACACATCATTTTAATTTAATTGCTACTATTATTATCATCATTAAGATTAATACATGTAATATTTGTATAAGACCCCCTCGTGCTTCAATCCATCTAAACACCACCCTGGCCTGGACCCCACCGCCCTATGATGACTTCTGTGTGAGGTGCAGCCTCCATGTTTGGGACTGACGTGTAATTTGTCATAAAAACGCGGAAACCTGCCCCACAAAGCAGCAAAACCAAACATAACTCCAGTTCTACCGTATTTTTCGCCCTATAGGATGCACCGGCATATAAGACGCACCCAATTTTAAAGTTGCAAAATCTAGAAAAAAAAAGATTCTGAACCCAACAGTGATCTTCAACCTGCGGACCTCCAGATGTTGCAAAACTACAACTCCCAGCATGCTGGGAGTTGTAGTTTTGCAACATCTGGAGGTCCGCAGGTTGAAGGCCACTGGAAAAGTTAATACTCACGTGTCCCCGCCGCTCCGGACCCGTCACCGCTCGTCACCGCTGCCCTGGATGTCGCTCCATCGCTGTTGCCGCGTCCCCGTGGTGTCCCCAACGCTCCAGACGTCTTCTTCCCCGGGATCCACGCTCCTATTGGATGACGGGACGGCGTGTGCGATGACGTGATGACGTCGAAGGAGAGCGCCGGCCATGCAGGGGATCCCGGCACGGAGCAGACACCGAGGAGGCAGGTAAGGTCCCTCCCGGTGTCCTGTAAGCTGTTCGGGATGCCGCGATTTCACCGCGGCGGGCCCGAACAGCCCGTCTGAGCAGCCGGGTTAGTGTCACTTTCGCTTCAGACGTGGCAGTCAGCTTTGATCGGCGCGTCTGAAGGGTTAATACAGGGCATCACCGGTTAATACAGGGCATGTCCTGTATTAGCCGCGGGTCCCGGCCGTTGATGGCCGCAGGGACCGCCACAATAGGTGTGTATTCGCCGTATAAGACGCACCAACTTCCCCAAAAAGTGAGTCTTATACGGCGAAAAATACGGTAAGTAAGCCAGACCAGATGTCCTGTCCATACCTCATTAAAAAATAAATAAGGTTTAAACATACTTATAGTAGTATTTTGCAATGTCAAGTTTAAAAATGCAATACATAATATTAGAAATTTTTTTTATAAATAAATACCAGTCATCAAACCAAACTTTTAATACATTGTTCCTTGTGTAATAAGACACTTTGCTATTTACTTGCTGTTAAAATTCTCAACCTTTATATGTTTTTAATGTGTTTGAAAAAACGCCCACTAGGTGGCTCTGTTCTGTTTCCTGTGCAAGTCAAACAGTTAGTTTGGTCTCCTCCTGGCCTGGCAGGAGACCAAACTCAGAAAGTGCTTGCGGGGTATGGGGAGGCACAGCTCTCACAGGCTTCAGTGACGTTGCACCTGCTGGGGAACGCCCACTTTCTCCTGCTGGGAGCTCACACAATGTGAGCAAGGGGAGAGGTATGATACAGAGGGGCCGGAGGGGTGTTAGGAATAGTTAGGGAATATAATATTCGAATTTACCGTGAATAACAGCGCTTCGCGATTTTGCAAATATTTAGAATATAGTGATATATATACATAATAACGAATGCAAATTTATGCAAATATTTATAGGAATACCGACATTTCCAGACTGAACACTGATCCCTCCCTTCTTTTAGGTGAAAGATATAATTGTGCATGCGCACTATGCGAATTTTATTACGGTTTTTCGGATGAAAAAACATAGCTAAATATTGCGAAATCGAATATGGCCCCTGCCTCTCACCACTAATGTGAGCGGCAGGGACCATATTAGAATTCACAATATTTCACGAATATATTGACAATTATTCGTACTATGTTCGCGAAATTCGCATATTCGCTAAGTTCGTTCACTTTTTTCCATGCCAAAATTTGCATAAAAATTTGCATGTGAAAAAAAACAAAAAATGTTTCAAAAAATTCTCATTACAAATATATAGCACTATATTCTAAATATTCACGACACAAAATCGCAAAGTGCCGATATTCGCGAAAAAAATTCACTTTACGGATATTCGTGCTCAACACTACTGAGCCTGCAGCCATATTCGAATTTCTTAATATATGGATGAATATTTGTTCTATGTTTGCAAAATTCACATACTCGCTATGTTCGTTCTTTTTTTTCCCATGCAAAAATTTGTTATGAAATTCGCATAGTGTGCATGCGGGATTATATCTTTTACCTAAAAGAAGGGAGGAATCAGGGTCCTCTGACTGAAAGTGCCAAAATTTGTGAATATTTGCATATTCAAAAGAAAAAAAAAAAGAATATTCGTCATTACGAATATATATCACTACATTCTAAATATTATCGAAATCGCTAAATGATGATATTCACGGTAAAAATTAGCATTTCGAATGTTCGCGCTCAACACTAATGTTCACATGGCAGAATTTTGGTGGAATGTCCACGTGGAAAATTTCTTGCAGATATGCCACAAACAGAGGGTGCTGGCAGAACATGCCGACACTAGGACCGCTCAGAGATGTGCTGTCTCCATAGACGGCAATGCATTTCCAAGTGGATTCTGCAGAAAGAATTGACATGTCAATTCTTTCTGCGGATGCTGGAATCTGAATTTTCGCAGCAGATGTTTCCAATTCGTAAATTCCACATGTGGGCACTGTGCAAAGAAATCCCATTGGAAACAATGAGATGCTGCTCCCGCAGAATATTCGAGTGGAATTTTTCTGCCAGATTCTGATTGGAATTTCCATTATGTAAACATGGCATAACATATTTGACAGCTACCCCCTTTGATTTATCGCCAAACTTACCATTTCCATTAGCCAAAACTCACATTTATCCCATCCAGATAGTGATGCCACCCCATTCTCTGTGTCCTAGCCCTGTCCCTCACCTTCTCTGTGCCCTAGCCCTGCCCTTCTCTGTGCTCAAGCCCTTCCCCTCCCCTTCTCTATGCCCTAGCCCAGCCCTCGCCCTTCTCCGTGCCCTAGCCCTTCCCCCTTCTCAGTGCTCTAGCCCTGCCCCTCCTCTTCTCTGTGCCCTAGCCCTGCCCCTCCCCTTCTCCGTGCCCTAGCCCTGCCCCTCCCCTTCCCTGTGCCCTAGTCTTGCCCTTTCCCTTCTCTGTGCCCTAGCCCTGCCCCTCTCTTCTCCATGCCCTAGCCCTGCCCCTCCCCTTCTCCATGCCCAGCCCTGCCCCTCCCTTTCTCTGTGCCCTAGCCATGCCCCTCCCTTTTCCATGCCTTAGCCTTGCCCCTCCCCTTTTCCATGCCCTAACTCTGCCCCCTTCTCCATGCCCTAGCCCTGCACCCCTTCTCCGTGCTCTAGCCCTGCCCCTCCCCTTCTCCATACTATAGCCCTGCCCCTTCCCTTCTCCATGCTCTAGCCTTGCCCCTCCCCTTCTCCATGCCCTAGCGCTGCCCCTCCCTTTTCCGTGCCCTAGCCCTGCCCCCTTTTCCATGCCCTAGCCCTGCCCCCCTTCTCCATGCTCTAGCCCTGCCCCTTCCCTTCTCTATGCTCTAGCTTGCCCCTCCCCTTCTCCATGCCCTAGCCCTGCCCCTCCCCTTCTCCGTGCCCTAGTCCTGCCCAAAAGCCTTACAATGCGCAGTATTTTACAACATGAAATTAACACTAACATCCGTAAAGACTGTATAGAAGCCAATGAAACCTTAATGCACAGCACTTAAAAACTGTAAAAGTGACACTACCAAACCATAAAACGAAAAGCAAAGATCAATTACTTCGTTTCAACCCTTTAGTCAAAAATTATTTTCTTAATATATGATATGACAGCGCCGGAGCTGTTTTCTTGGGTTTTACAAGAGGTAATGACCAGTAAACCTACCAATTACTCACACACTTCACTAAATGTCTTTTTTTTTTTTTTTTGATGGCGCCGCATAGTACGCAAAGGGAAGGATTTCATCTAATAAAGAAAGGGCATTTAGGCCAATTTCATCCTTCAGGTGTTTCATTCTCGGATGTAATGCCTGAATAATTTTATGCAGTACCCGAGATATAGATAGAAGATCTCGAATGTCGTCTCGCTATACACTTAATTGAGCTGTTCGCCGTAAGTTTTATGTGCCAATTCAACCAGCAAACACCTCCAACCTATGTATCACAGGAAAGAAATCATGTCAGCTTCTATACCGTATCTCTCATTGAGATGTCGCCGGCGGAGGCGTCCCCTTCCGCTCGCGTGTCATATTTTTTTTTTTCCAGAAGAGAAACTCAGCTAATTGATAATTATGTCCGCGTGTTTTGTGGATAAAAGTGACTTCGGAATCCGACAGTGCTACGAAATTTGATCAACTGACTTGAAAAAGAAGAAGAAGAAAAAAAAGGGAACTGGATATGTTAGACTTTTCAGAAGAAACCTGTTTAATCTGAGAATTTGTAATTAGTTTTATCTTTTTTTCCCCCTTTTTTTCCTTACTAAGATGTAATAGACTCGCAGAAAATCAAATTTAGGAAAAAAAAAGTGGAGCTGTGGCTACAGCATACAATTCCTACCCAAACCCTGCACAACCTCATTTAAAGGGGATAAGATGTCTAATCATGGGGGTCCCGCTGCTGGGACCCCTGCAATCTCTGTGCAGCACCTGGCCTTCTTTCAGAACGCTGGGTGCTGGCGGCTGGATCGCGACGTCACTGCCACACCCCTCGTGATGTTACACCATGCCTCTAGGGGTGTGGCATGACATCACTAGGGGTGTGGCAGTGATGTCACGACATCACCGTCTGCTCCATGGGATCGGAACAAAATGTTCCTAACACCGGGGCAGCGGAGTACCCCTTTAAGACATCTTATCCCCAATGGATAGGTGATAAGATGTCTGATTGTGGGGGTCCCTCCTCTGGGACCCCTAGTGATATCCGCCATCATGCTCACTTCCATAGACATGAATTGAAGGGCTGTGGCATGACGTCACAACCACTGCTGCCGGAATCTGGCGTTTGGTCAGAACGCCAGGTGCTGCGCGGAGATTGCGGGGGTCCCAGCGGAGGGACACCCGCGATCAGACACCTTATCCCCCATCCTTTGGATTGCGTTCAATGTTCTGGAGGATGTCCACTCCGCAGACATTGCCGTCTAGGGGGGGGGGCGGCAATCCCTGCGCAGTCCTATCCCTGACTGATTC
Organism: Hyla sarda; assembly: GCF_029499605.1. Classification (NCBI taxonomy): domain Eukaryota; kingdom Metazoa; phylum Chordata; class Amphibia; order Anura; family Hylidae; genus Hyla; species Hyla sarda. Next base: position 218,840,010 of record NC_079195.1, read on the forward strand.
ACTTGACGCTGATCGTCGCTGGTTACACTCGGAATCTCCGGCCGGGGTGTGAAACTGGCCAAATTTTTGATAGATATAACCTTCTCACATCTCTAGGGCATGACATGACTATAGGGGGTACAGGGGTAGTTACTCCAGAGCCCTAATGCCAGAAGAGACTCAAATCCGTACATAGTTTCTAACTATGTAAAAGCCAAAATTAAAATGCATTTAGTAGGATCACACACAATGCATCCGCTTTGTTTTTCATGCTGCGGATGCGCTGCCGGCAGTCACAGAGTGGCAACAGAGGGAGCTCCCTGCTCCTGTGCCTGTGTATATGTGTTGGCAGGAGATTAGCCGAACTCTGTTCCTCATTCTCTCTTCTGTGTACGCACCCTCCCGCTGGAAACACACCAGTTTTGCTGGTAAGATTGGCGGGTGGCAGGGAAGTGTATAAAAAAAAAAGATTAAATAAGTAATCAAACAATTAACACTTACTTTATAGGTTAGTGTCATTTGTGGGGTTGTCCGGGAAGCAGAAAAGGTCTTACCTTCATTGCTCCCTGATGTTCACTTCTGCCAGTCAGGATTATGGCATATAGGCAAAACCACACCGGCACACAATAACCAATAGCTGCATGATATCGCCTCAATGGAGGCAACGTTGTGCATCTATAGGTCATCATCATCAAGTCTGCCACCCACACCCTTTTGTAGGAGAAAAAAAGGAAAAAGAAGGGAATGCGCCCCTAGTGAAGTACAGTTAGACAATATTATCAGAAAGAAGGTTGAATCTCACTCACCATATAGTGTTGAGCTGAGAGCACAACACCTCAAATTGCGTGTAGAGTGAGTCTTTTTGGTCCTGCAGCTTACAATCCTTCCGAACACTCCCTGGAGTCGTCCGTGGTAACAGATACAAGTAAATAAAAAAAACAGATTTTTCTGCAGTGCTGGACCAAGTGGAATTAAAAGAGACCAAGCACCTTGTCCTGATGAAGGGCCCACTCTGGGCCAGAAACGCGTAGATGTGCTTCTAATAAATGCTATCCGATTATATTTTTAAAAGCTTGGTCTCTTTTAATTCCACTTGGTCCAGAGCTGCCGAAAAATCCGTTTTTTTATTTACATGCACCCACTCCCTCTTGTCTTAGATGGAATACTTCCAAGACATAGAAAGGGTGTAAGTAAACATCGGGAAGCCAAAGAGGTAAGACCTGTTCTGTTCCCCGAACAACTCCACTCTGAGACTGTTTGGAATGCAGAGAAAGGTTGGGTACAATGCTAAAATTTCTACTTGGTGCTTACATAACTCTTGCTCCATTTTGGGTCCACTTTGTGCTTACATATGTAGCGAGGGTGTGATGAGGACAGATGTTACTACCCTAGGGGCAGATGGCATTAACCCCTTGTATTTGTGATACCAGGGCATGGTTAACCTCTGCACCAACCGAGGTATGGCTGCTGGATCCTGGGCTACGCGCAGGGCAATCAAGGACTCCGATGCCAAGTTACTTAACAACGGCAGCTTTACTGAGGTAGACAGGTGTTACAGTCTTTACAGCTCAGTTAGGCCCAAGGAGATGACCAGTGACTTAGGAGACTTGCAGGCTCACTGGGACTTGTAGTGGACTTGGACTGAATACTGCAGACCCATGCTGACTTTAGCAGATTTGACTGACTTTACTATGACTGACTAGACTTCACCCATGTGACTGCTTACCAGGCTTTGACTTTCACCTGTGAGGCACTTGGTGGTGGAAGCGTGGTTGCGTGGTTAGGTCTCTTCAGGACACCAGACACTCTCAGGTCTTGACTCATCTGTACTCAGAGATAACCGGAACTCAAGAGAGCTAGCGAACTCCTCCCTTAGTTTATATAGGAGGACTTTGGAGGAGTCACCTCCAAGTCACCTGGTCACTGGCACCATTCTTGGTTACATATCTTAACAACAGGACTTAAAAGTATATACATCCAAGTAAAGTACATTAACCATTCGTAGGAACAATCATATAACCAGAGTCCTGAGGAGTGTGGGGTCGGGGGACTAGGACTGAATCCACCTGAAAAGGATCATGGATTGTATAGAAGGGTCACTTCTGTACTGGGTCACCACATCTCGCTCCATTTTGGGTCCACTTGGTGTTTACATAACTCTCTCTCCATTTTGGATCCACTTGGTACTTACATAACTCTTTCTCTGTTTTAGGTCCACTTGATGCTTACACGACTCTCTCTCCATTTTGGATCCACTTGGTGCTTACATAACTCTCTCTCCATTTTGGAACCACTTGGTGCTTACATAACTCTCTCTCCATTTTGGGTCCACTTGATGCTTACACGACTCTCTCTCCATTTTGGGTCCACTTGATGCTTACACGACTCTCTCTCCATTTTGGGTCCACTTGATGCTTACACGACTCTCTCTCCATTTTGGGTCCACTTGATGCTTACACGACTCTCTCTCCATTTTGGATCCACTTGATGCTTACATAACTCTATCTCCATTTTAGGTCCACTTGGTGCTTATATAACTCTCTCTCCATTTTGGGTGCACTTGGTGCTTACATAACTCTATCTCCATTTTAGGTCCTGTTAATTGTCCAGTCCAATGGGGACTATATGTTAGAGTGATCACCAAGCTTTTGTTTTCCCCCAGCATCTGCCAATAATAGTAGCAATAATAATCATAGTAATAACAAGAGGCGGATGAGGAGAGGACACGACAGACGTCATTACAGCAATCCGAAGCGCTGTGTGACTGTGCCACTCGAGCACCAAGCTGTTTTTGTAAATAGTGTCTTTTGATGTTGTCACCATCCTATTTTCGGCAAGCACTGTTTACTTTATCTGTCTGTAGTGTTTATCAGATGAGGAGGCGATAGGACAATAAACACCTTCACACAAACACCTGCAAAAACCTGACGCTTAGTGACAGTAAATGTTAAACTTCTGGGTAGTGACATGCAAATGAGCACTCACGCCCGGACCGAGCCATCCGAGCTGTCACCTGCCAATGGATGCTGTAAATGATGCATATTTATAAATTTAAAAAAAAAGGGATTTTTCATAAAAAAAAAAATTAATAATAAATAATATTTTTTTTCAGACTTTCTAATGGATATGACAATTACCTCTGTTCACAACCTGCAAGGCAGTAGAAGACGACAATGCTCTCTGAAGGCCAGTCCACCGAACCTACCGATTTTGTCAGGAATGGCTTGCTATGGTATGTTAAAGGGGTACTCTGCCCCTAGACGTGTAGGATGTCTGATCGCGATCTCCCTGCTGCACCCAGCGTTCGTTTAGAGCATCGAGTGCAGTGCCAGAGGCACGTGACGCCATGGCCACGCCCCACTCGTGACATCACGGCCATGCCCCCTCAATGCAAGTCTATGGGAGGGGGCGTCACACCCCCTCCCATAGACTTACATTGAGGGGGCATAGCCATGGCATTACGAGCCTCCACCCCACATCGCCAGTCATCTGGCATGGAGCAAAGTTTACTCCATGCACCGGATGTCTGGAGTGCTGCAGCCCAGATGGTGGGGGTCCCCAGTGACTGGACTCCAGGGATCAGACATCTTATTCCCTAGATTCCCTACCAATCCCCCCCCCCCTTTTACCCAACAGATAATATTGGTGAAAATAGGGCCGAACATGTTGTATCTCAATGTCATATCCTTTTCCCCTCATGCTTGGCTTAGCTGGAGGTGCATGTATATGGGGTAGTTGGGAGGACTAGGTGACAGTCCAGCGAGTGTTAACCTACTGCTGTTGAAAGGTGTAAAGGCAAAGAAATCTTTTTTAGACATTATGGTCTCAAACTGTTGCCCTCCAGATGTTGCAAGTTTTGCAACATCTGGAGGGCCACAGTTTGAGACCACTTTACTAGGAGATGAATTCAATGTTTGATCAGTGGGGGTCTGAATGATGAAGCTGACGCCGGTTGCAAGAGTGAACTGGCAAGAGCAATAAAGGGGCTGTTCCCATCCAGACGTTATTCCCTAGTCATCGGATTGAGGATAACAAGCTTGAATAGTGAGGGCAACACCATTAGGACCCTTACCGATCCTGAGAACAGGGACAAAAATGTCCCTTGAATGAATAGTGCACACCACAAACGTGTAGTCTGTAGGACTAATAAACATTGCAGAGATCATCGCTCTCATAGCTTGGCAATGTATGGCAGTCTGCCATACATTGCAAGTCCGATAGAGAATGAACCAAGCTCTAGTTGTGCACACATGATGCACTTTACTTATTCCAGGGGCAATTTGACCCCATACTCAGAATCAGTGGTCCCAGTGGTCGGACCCCAACAGATCAGCTTGTTATCCACTATCCTGTTGATAAGGAATAACAAGGGCAAGGCACATCAGCTCTCTATGCTTTTGGGCTTTTATCAATGGACCTGGTATCAGGGGTGTAAGATTTATTTGGTCATACATGGCACATAAACCATTCAGGCTCAAGTAGACACCACAATGGAATATGTAAAAAGGGGGTGAACTTGCACTCACCGACCACGTAGATCACTTTTTCACAGGACCTCCGTGTGGCAGGGAGATTAAAGATGAGAACGCTCAGAGGCTAACAGACATTTTCGTAAACAGCTGTGTGCTTCTTCCGGCCTCCCAAGGCCACCTTGTATCTTAGGGGAACAAGACTTCTGTGGTTACACAAAACACACCTAAACATTCTAAAGGCATCACCACCAATGGCACTCAAAACCTTTGAATTTGTTTGAGACTTCTATGGTCCCATAGGGCATCAACAATCCAGGATAAAGGTGACACCACCAATGGCTTGACGTCCAAGGATTGTGATCTCCATGTATCCCATGGACATAAGATTTGTCTGGTCACACAGGCACATCAACCGTACATGCTGAAGAGGCTGCCACCAAGGTTTGTCACTGCTAGTGATGAACGGCAGGGGCCATATTCGAATTTGCAATATTTCGCAAATATATGAACGAATATTCGCTATGTTCATTCTCTTTTTTTCCCATGCAAAAATTCGTAATGAAATTCGCATAGTGTGCATGCGCAATTTAATCTTTCACCTAAAAGAAGAGAGAAATCACTGTCCTCTGCCCGGAAGGGCCGATATTCGCGAATTTGCATATTCATGAATATTTGTATATTCGCATATATTTGCATATGTGGTGTGCCACAGCGTGTGTTGTGAGGTGTAAGGGGACAGATGTTATGGCCCCAGGGGTAGATAGTATTAACCACTTCTTGTCATGACGCCAGGGCTTGGTTTGCCCTTATAACCACCTGAAGGTAGTCCCGCAAATCCGAGGTCAGGCAGGCGCAATAAAGTCCAAGGCCAGGTAAAGGGTAACGGTAGCTTTACTGAGGTTAGACAGATGGTACAGCCTATGCAGTTCAGCCAATACCACAGAGATTTGCCAGTGACACAGGGGGACCTCGCAGGCTTTCTGGGACTTGCAGTGACTTGACAGACTATAATGCAGGCCACAGTGACTATAGATGACTTGACTTGAGTTGGTGACAGACAATTGAGATGACTTACTCAGGACCGACTGGTTGCTGCAGTAACTTAGACTTGAGACCTCCAATGGCTGGACGCAGGTACTGGAACACTTGACTGCACTGGACCTCAGCATAAGTAGCAATGTGTTAAGAGAGAAGAGAGATTGAAGCTCCTCCCCTTCTTATATAGGAGGGCTGGGCAAGGAGACCATAGGTCACTTGGGAGGTCACCTGGTCACTGGAGTTCTCTGGGTAACAATTCAATCATGTGGCACAGATTTAAAGGTATATTACACTTATAATACAAAACTACACATAACCTGTAAATACTATAGGGTTTGCTGCAAGGACACGCAAGGACTCTGCCTGACAGGACAGAAGTACAGTACAGCAACATCCCGCAACATCACACATATATCCGGGAAAAAAAAAGAATATTCGTCATTACGAATATATATCACTATATTCTAAATATTCGCGAAATCACAAAGTGCCGATATTCGCTGTAAAAATTCACATTTTGAATATTCACGCTCAACACTAGTCACCACCACAAATCTTAATACTACTAGTATAGATGTATTAATAGTCATTTCATTATTATTGGATTACTTTATGCATAGATCTATTACCTCATGACGTCCCGCCTCGCCCCCTCAATGCAAGTCTATGGGAGGGGGCGTGACAGTTGTCACGCCCCCTCCCATAGACTGGCATTGGGGGCGGGGCTATGACATCATTAGGGGGCGTGGCTATGACATCACAAGCTCCCAGTGTCGGCTCCAGCGTTCGGAACAGTTTGTTCATAACGCTGAGCAGCGGAGTACCCTTTAAAATTTATTACTGGCACCAGAGCCCTGTCAACGCGCTGGAGGATACTGCATAACCTCACATGATGTATTACCGAATACTCATTTTCTCCGCAATTAAAGGAGCCGGCGTCTTCCAGCCCAGCACCAGGTGCGCGTTATTAGTGATTAAAAATCTCATTAGCCGGAGAAATATAAGTATATTTGCAGAAGTAAAATCCCACCCGAGCCAAAATCGTTACCAATAAGAATTTCATTGATGATAACAACAAGGTCTCTCAGACGCCATCTGGAAAATTTGTCATCGCACAAAAATACTTTAAAAAAATATCCATTTGCGAGGTGAATTATAAAGGAGACTGTATAATATGACACCGCGGGGGTAACAAGCAGAACGTTTTACTCAGAGTTTGTTTATTGTTTCCCAAAAAAAAAAAAAAGTGAAATTGACGATCGATTGTGCTTTACTTTTTTTTTTTTAGTTTATTTTTTTTTTCCTTTTTCGGGACATAAAGGAACGTCACGGGAGGAATTTGTAAGGCGCATTTTCATTAAAATGATCTGTATTAGAAGTGCGTAGACGGAAAAAGCAATTAGTTCATGAGGTGCCAAGCTAAGAAACTACACACGATCAATATGCTTACAGACATCAGCGGGAGATTTGTTTGTCTATGTACATAAGACAATAAGAAATGTATCAAGATTTGCAAATTAAAAAGTTTTCTTCAAAGTCGTATTAGAGGCTTTTCTTTTCTTTTTTTTTTTTTTTCCCCCTTTTGTTCAAGAACATTTCAAGCTATTTTTATCAATTTCTAGAAAAAAAAAAAAAAAAAAAAAAAAAAAGATAAGTATCTACACCCCCGGAAACATTTCATTTAAGTATACTTTTTATTGAGGCAAAGTAAACAAAGTATGTGGAAAATCAATGTCCTTGAGTTGTCGAAATTCTTCTCTTAAAAGGGATTTATTATTATTTATTTATTTTTTATTAGGACCCATTTAACTAAAAAGCAAATGATAACCCTTCCCTGTTGCTGTATTTTTCTTTTTTTTTCCACAAAAGTTGTACGTTTTATTGGCACCTTTTAGTTTACCATATGTCATGTATTACTAAACCAGTAAAAAAAAAAAATTGTGGGGTGAATTGAAAAAGGGAAGAAAAAATTAATTGTAAGGCTTCTTTCACACTGACGTTTGTGCCCGTCAGTGTACCGGCCGTCAGAAAATAGTGGGATAAAAATTTGAGCTTGCGATGTCTTTTTCTATCTTCCGGCGGAATAACAAGAGTCATAACGGACAATAGAAGAATCGGATCCTCTTTGCCCATTATGACTCCCATTAGGCTTCATTACAATAACGGATGTTAATGGCACCAAAAGTGAGAAAAAAAAAAGAGCCCTTGACATCCGTTTATAACGGAGCCTCACACATAGTGTGAAAGAAGCCTTGTTCTGCATGTTGTGTATGAGAACATCATACATAAAGAAATACACTTTAATTCCATTTTTTGTGGGTCAGTATGATTACAACAATATCTTTTTTTTTTTTTTACCTGACTACAAAGCTGTTTTTGTGTCGTGATTTTTGTATGCTTTTTAAGTCCCTTAGGGGACTAATACAAGGGATCTTTCATTTGCTTATACAGTACACTGCAATACTAACATATTGCAGAGTACTGTCATTTTGTCATTCTGCAGTTACTGCCTGACTATGGCACGTTGGCACTTTGCAATTATATCATAGCTCTGGCAGATTCCTGGCAGATAACTACCTAGAGGCTGCTATATGACAGTGGCATCTAGGGAGTTCAAAATAATTCATCGATTGGGGTATGGGTGTTCAGACCCCAATAGTAACATAGTAACATAGTTCATAAGGTTGAAAAAAGACCAGAGTCCATCAAGTTCAACCTATAACCCTAATGAGTCCCTACTGAGTTGATCCAGAGGAAGGCAAAAAACCCTCATAATAGAGGTAAAAATTCCTTCCCGACTCCAAATATGGCATCAGAATAAATCCCTGGATCAACGTTCTGTCCCTATAAATCTAATATACATAACCTGTAATGTTATTATTCTCCAAAAATGCATCCAGACCCAGAGTTCACCATGACCACCTCCTCAGGCAGAGAATTCCACAGTCTCTCTGCTTTTACAGTAAAGAACTCCCGTCTCGCTTCTCTCCTGGCTCATTCACTAGAATGAGCCAGGAGAGAAGCGAGATGGCCCCATAGATTTGCATTGGGAGTAAGTTATGGTCACGTGATACAGAGCTAGCACCCAGAGCGCAGACTTCTCATGGCTTGTTCAAGCAAACACTACAACTAATTGAAACTTTTAACATGTCCCAGGACATGTCAAATGTTTTTTTTTTTTAAACCCAGTGTCTTTTTAATGAATATCCTCCCATAGGTCCATGGCTCCTGTTTTACTACTGTTTAATCTCACTGCATTGTTGCATGGTGCCTCTATGATTTTATTGGCTGTATCCTCGAGGGACGCAAACTGGATCTATAATATACATAGTTTGTAAGGTTGAAAAAAAGACCACCAAGTCCATCAAGTTCAGCCTAAAACCCTACTGTGTTGATCCAGAGGAAGGCAACCCCCCCTCCCATGAGGTTTATGCCAATTGCCCCATGACAGGGGAAAAATTCCTTTCCTACCCCAATATTTCATCAAAATTAATCCCTGGATCAAGTTCTATCCACATAAATCTAGTGCATGGAGTTAGGCATCACAACATCATGCGGCAGAGAGTTCCACAGTAAAGAATCTACGTCCATGATGATGGTAACGATGGTAGTGTTTTGGCCATGTCCTCCATGCTGCTGCTGCTGCTCATGACGGTTTGCTATAGAGATCTAAGGGAGCAGGATAACCTCTTCTGTTAGTCTACACCCAGTAGCTCAGGGACAACTAAATATTGGAGATGAAGCCTGCAGAGGGGAAAACTGGTAAAAACCATATACAAGTTTATGTAATGGGCACAAATATTGTTACTTCTTATGTCAACATGACAGCTTATTCCTAAAAGATACCTCAAACAACCGATATGCTTCGAAAGGGTTATTCGGGGAACTTACTGCATCCGCTATCCACCATAGGGTCAGGTGCCTGATCACAGGGGTCCAACATCTGGGACCCTTTGTAATCTCCAGAACAGGGCCCATCTCTTACCTTGGAGCACTTCGGGCCACACCTCTCCAGAAAAACTGGTCTCAGGAGTGAAAGACTGCTCAGCCAATCATCATTTGAGGCGGGTCATAAATGCGGCCAGTGATTGGTTGAGCAGGCCGTCACTACCGAGACCAATTTGTCTCAGCAGGTTTGGACCGAAGAGCTCTGAAGTAAGACACAAGCCCCGGGGACAACACAAGCAGACACGTATGCCCTATGCTGTGGCTAAGGAATACGTTTTATTCTCTGGATAACCACAGAAATGCCTAAAATACGCTGGTCAGTAAGGGGTTAAAATGGGAATTTTGGAGCCCATTGTGTACTCTTTGTAAAGAACACAAGGTTAATAAACAACCAGTGTGCACTACCTAAGCTTCCTCTTGCCTCCAGGCTGATACAATTTTACATATGAACTCTACGACTCTTTAGCTTCAAATAAAGCAGAAGATTTGGAGCTCTGTATCAGAAAAATAGAGTTTGACCCCCTATAAAGCTATACTAAGAAATTTATCAGGGGTGAACATATCTTTTTAAAGGGGTACTCCAATGGCAAGCGTTTGGAACTAAATGTTCAGAACGCTGTTTTTGCGCTGCGGGGGTTGGCCACACCCCTCGTGATGTCACGGCAACGCCCCTCAATGCAAGTCTATGGGAAGGGGCGGGGCAACTGCCACAACCCCTCCCATAGACTTGCATTGAGGGGGAGTGGTCATGATATCACTAGGGGCATGGCCGACGCTGTCGACGTCGACATCACGAGATGCGTGACCGACATCATCGTCGACGACGTATTTCCTATTAGCTGTTTTTTTTTATTTTTCCTTTATTAAACAAAGGTAACATATAAATGTATACATGACTAATTCTTATATTTGTAATCTTATTTTTGCAATAGAACCTACTGTAGGCGAATTAATTAACATGAACCGTGGATGGAGTACAGCATGGAGGAACTCCGGACCTCAGATCCTTGTGATTCAGTGGTGACCTTGCGGATGTTTGGCGACGCGTTCCGTATCTGTGTCTATGAAGGATGGATACATAAATAGTGCCGCTCATTAGTGTTTATTTGTAATGTAAACCCAACAGCCCTTTTACGAGGGACGATCTCTAACAATGCAAATTATCTGCCGCCGGTTATCTAATGATTCATAGCGAGCGGCAAATGAGTGACCATTGTGGAATGGATTATGTGCTCGGTAACATCTCCCAGACGCTCCTCTTAAAGGGGTACTCCGGTCAAAACCTTTTTTTCTTTTAAATCAACTAGCTCCGGAAAGTTAAACAGATTTTTACATTTCTTCTATTAAAAAATCTTTATCCTTCCTGTACTTATTAGCTGCTGAATACTACAGAGGAAATTCTTTTCTTTTTGGAATGCTCTCTGATGACATCACGAGCACAGTGCTCTCTGCTGACTTTATTATAATAATAATAAGTCTTTATTTATTGTTGTCCTTTGTGGGATTTGAACCCAAGGCCCCAGCACTGCAAGCCAGCAGTGCTAACCACTAAGCCACCTGCTATGCACGGTTGCTAAAATGGACAGAGATGTCAGCAGAGAGCACTGTGCTCGTGATGTCATCAGTGTTCCAAAAAGAAAGGAATTTCCTCTGTAGCATTCAGCAGCTAATAAGTACTGGAAGGATTAAGATTTTTTAATAGAAGTAATTTACAATTATGTTTAACTTTCTGGCACCAGTTGATTTAAAAGAAAAAAGGTTTTCACCGGAGTACCCCTTTAAGAGACCGGGTTAAATAAGCATAAAAATATGAGCGCCCTGACTGTAAATCACCTCCTCGGCGGAGCTCCTCGGCACACAGTCACCGTATTCTACACCCCTGGCAGCTTTTTGCCCACTTTCTCAAAGTTTCACGAGCGACGCAGCTGCAAATGTTGTTCGTGTTTTTGCTGAATTGACGGCTTATTGATGACTTGCCTTTCATTTCTTAGTTGAAATAGAACTAATCCTCTCCATACAAAGCCTCCCTGGAGTATGAATATAGAGAAATTCTTTATATAATTATTAGTGATGAGCGGCACATGCCATATTTGAATTTGCGATATTTCGCGAATATATGGCCAAATATTCATCCTATATTGGCGAAATTCGCATATTCAATATATTTGTGGTTATTTTCGCATGCGCGCATGCGTGTGTGGGCATACAGATAGCTATCTACCTGTTTATCTATATTATCTATCTATCTATATTGTCTATCCATCTCCTAATATTCTTTAGTGACGATATTCGTGAAAATTCCCTCTCCAGTCTAATACAGTAAATAGTATAGGAGTCTTCTTTAGACCACAAGCTGGAAGCAGGGAGGGATGAGATCACTGTGATGTGTTCTGTGGGAAAAAATTATGAATATTCGTAATTGCGAATATATAGTGTTATATTCGCCATATTCGTGAATATGCGAATATGCGAAATTCGCATTAAGTATTCGAATTGCGAATATTCACGCTCAGCACTAATAACTATATCCTGAGAAGAAACCATTTTCCTCTAAAAATAAAAAAAAATATATATATATATAAATATTTTTTTTTTATATAAACGTATATCAAAAGGAAACAGCGCCCTTCCAGTCCAGTGGTTGTGACTGGTATTGTGGCTTAATTCCACTTCAGTAGGTGACACTAAACTACAGTGCCACAAATAAGAAGACAACAGTACAGTCCTCACGTGAAGGCAAAGAGGAAAATCCAATGAATGCAAAGTCAGAGAGAGAGAGAGAGAGAGAGAGAGAGAGAGAGAGAGAGAGAGAGAGCAACCAGAGGTCTCATTCCTACACTTTCTATTTGAGAACAGCATCACTGTCAAAAGCTACATCACCCTGCTACGTGACATACAAGGATTACTAAACCCAGCAATACCCCTTTGTAATCTGCAGACTACTACTACCCTGGACAGCTTAGCATCTCCTGCTTTGTACATTATGTTCAATACTGTACTACTACTACTATTACTATTACTAATCCTACACAGCCACACAGTTTCTGCCTTGTCCCTCACTGTATTGCTACTACTGCTTCTAATATCAGCCCTACACAACCTACACCTTCCATACTGTATTACTACTGCTACTACTATTACCACTTCTGCTACTACTGACAAGGACGAGGGCGGATGAGGCCTTAAAATGTGAGTGACTGCTGCTCTATGCCGTTAATTGCCGCCACAAGGAATACACACCAGACCGAATGTTGGTATAATATCTCCTTCTCAGCATACTGGCTAAAGAGCTGCCCCAAGGAGTTCTGTTTAATTACACGGAAGTACATTGTTTTTTCATTAGACAAAAAAGGGGAGGTTTAGTTATGACGTCAAAATCATCTTGTTACATTTTGATTGGTTAGTTGAGCTTTTTCTCTGTTTATATTAGCATATTTAAGCATTTAATTTCTTTTTTGGCTAAAGTTCACTTATGCGGCTCTTTTACTCTGAAACTGGAAAACCCAGATCTTTGTCCTTCCATACAATCAGCATTTTATTCAAATGTTTTTGTCTCCTGACATCATCTTGGGCCTTCTGGCATCATTCCAAGGTCTTAATCTTAGTTTCAAGCAAATAGCAAATATCTTTTTTCAGCATTAGAAATGGCATATAAATATATAAGTATTAATATATATTGATCGGCAGTCAGAATCATTTTAATCAACTTGTCAATTCCCCCCTAAAAAAGATATTTGTTAGGCGTACACGACAATATACAATATACACCTACAATATACTCCGCCTAACAGTCTCAGGTTCAGGTGGAAAAAAGAAAAACGGGTATGGGATGCTTCACTGGTTTGAGACTAGCGGCTTTATGAACCACCTCCCTTTGTACCCAGACTGATCCCTTTTTTCCTGGGACTCATATTTTAGCCTGGAGCTACTAATAAGCACCAACACTACTACATGTCAGTGAATGCAATCTACATTTAACCCAACGGCACAACAATGGTTAAAAAGCAGCACTTCTAAACTGAAAAAAATACAGTATGTTCTACAGGGCCTGATAATTAGTTAAAGGAAAAAATTATACAAGACAGAAAAAGTTACTTAACAGTATCTTTGAGAAAAAACAAACCAAAACAAGGAAAAAAATAAGAAGTTCAGCTGCAGCTGTGTATGTGGCCTGCTATGTTCCCCCCTGTTACATAAGCAGGTTTTAAAATAACATAAGCATATTTTCATACTCCAGAATTTCCATTAATCCGGCCAAAACATTTTTTTCTTCTTCTTCTTCTTCATTTTTTTTTATATATACTAAATGTATTACTGCAATTTTGATTACCATGAAATTATATATTTTGACACTTATTAAACCATGATTTATAAAAAAAAAAAAGGATATAAATCAGGAACATGGCATGAGAACCCTCCTGCAGTGCGAACCCTGCTGACTGGGGGTGGTATGCACAATGATTTATTATTTCTATTAGGTGTCTAGAAATGATCTTTCACCATATGTACTAATTGATATAATTTTCATGCACATTCCACAATGATCACAATTATTAAGTACATTACCAAATATATGTGGGGCCTCTAACTTTAATTAATGGGAAAAAGAAGATGCCCCTGGCATGAAGACCCCCGACCAACATGGACATAGAGTCCATGTACATTAAGTGGTTAAATTTTGCTTTAGCGGGAATATAAAAAAAATAAGAGGATCATTTGAACATTATGCCTTAAGGTGAGGTCTTAAAATGTGACTGCTGTTGTATGTAGTTGAGTGCCGGCACAAGGAATACACACCAGACAGAATGTGGTATAATATCTGGCATACTGGCTAAAAAGCTGCCCCAAGGAGTTCTGTTTAATTACACGGAAGTACATTGTTTTTACGTTTGACAAAAAAAGGGAGGTTTAGTTATGACGTCAAAATCATCATGTTACATTTTGATTGGTTAGTTGAGCTTTATCTATGTATATATTGTGTATTGTATATTGTCGTGTACGCTTAACAAATGTTTTTTAGGGGGGAATTGACAAGTTGATGAAAATGATTCTGACTGCCGATCAATATATATTAATGCTTATATATTTATATGCCATTTCTAATGCTGAAAAAAAGATATTTGCTATTTGCTTGAAACTAAGATGAAGACATTGGAATGACGCCAGGAGGCCCAAGATGAGACGTCAGGAGACAAAAACATTTGAAGAAGATACAGAATTGTATGGAAGGACAAAAATCTGTGTTTTTCCAGTTTCAGAGTAAAAGAGCCGCATAAGTGAACTTTGGCCAAGAAAGAAAGAAATACTTAAATATGCTAGTATATACAGAGATAAAGCTTAACTAACCAATCAAAATGTAACATGATGATTTTGACGTCATAATTAAACCTCCCTTTTTTGTCAAATGTAAAAACAATGTACTTCCGTGTAATTAAACAGAACTCCTTGGAGCAGCTCTTTAGACAGTATGCTGAGAAGGAGATATTATACCAACATTCTGTCTGGTGTGCATTCCTTGTGCCGACACTCAGTGGTATACATCAGCAGTCACTCACATTTTAAGGCCTCACCTTAAGGCATCCTTCACACTACTATTACTACTACTGCTACTACTATTAGTACTACTGCTACTAATATTACTACTACTTTTCCTATGCAGCCACGCATCTCCTGCCTTGTTCATCATGTCCCACACTGTACTGCTGCCACTACTGCTACTACCTTTACTGCTATGCCTTCACAGCCACATATTTCCTTCCTTGTCTACAATGTTCCATACTGTACTATTACTACTACTATTACTACTTCTGCTACTACTTCTACTACTACTAGCCTTACACACATTTCCTGGCTTGTGCATTATGTTCCATACTGTAATGCTACTGCTACTACTACTATACTACTATTACTCCTACACAGCCACACACTGTATTGTTTATCATGTTCTATACTGTAATGCTGCTACTACTACTACCTCTATACAGCCACACATCTCCTGCCTTGTCCATCATGTTCCATACTGTACTACTACTACTTCCATTAGTACTACTATCCCTACACAGCTGCACATCTCCTCCCTTGTTCATCATGTCCCATACTGTACTGCTGTTGCTGGGAACCCAAACCTACACAAGATATATATATATATACATATATATAAAAGACCTGAGACCCGGGAGACCTTTGATTGTCATACAGGACATTGGGCCACTTTTGATTCAGACCAAATCAAGTCTTACCGCCAATTCAAGACCCCCCAAAAAACCAAGCTCACCTCTCTGTATCCTTCCAGCTTGTGCACAACCCATCTTTGGCCTAAAAGTCATAGTGCATGTCCTACATTAAACTCTCTCAGGCATCGGCCCACTGTGGGTTTTAAACTTTGCCAATCATTTTCTCCCAGAGCCGCCTGTTGCATATTCACTAGGATAATGTCTTAAGACGAAACCTTTCAGATCGATACCCAAAGCCACCGAGCCCACAACTTCCCCAGAGATCCGTCGTAATTACATCAAGGCTCTGAATGTCAGCCATTCCTCATGTGTCAATTCTGCATCTCTTCCTTTATATCACCCTGTAATGATCTCGCTGGCGTTATTAATAATACAGCAGAGCCGAAGACGTTGCCCTCTTAGACTTCAGCTTCTCGTACACTGAGTGACTCTGTGAAGCCTTGTACCTTTTAAACAGAGAAGCCATTTATTACAGACCATTTCATCGAAAGTAAAATATGTCTATAAGCTTTCAAGCAAAGTGTGATTCATATTTTTAAACATCAACACGCACGTCCATTAAATTATTTAAGAAAAAAATTTCTTTGTGTGTGACCTTATTCAAACTTTAGCATTTTAAGTTTATTTTTTATTATTATTATTATTATTATTATTTTTTTTTTACGATTTGAAAAATTGTCTCTTCTTAATCGAGCTGGCTTTGTGTTATTTTTCATGAGAGATTTCTGAGAAATGTCTGGCTTATTATGAGTACAATACTGAATAATGAGGGCATTTCTTATAATGAGGTAAGGTCATCTCCGAAAGATTATATGGCAATTTTTAGATTTCGTATTTAAGTTATTATCAGATTTTGAAAATTCCTTATTGTGAATGGTTTTCTGACAATAAACTGTCCTACATGTGCCAAACAATCAGCTATAGTATGTCTGTCACTCTAGCAGTAAGTTTGGGGTTTTTCTGCAGCACCCCCACAGGAGAAATGAAATATTACATCATTCTCATTGAAATCAATGTCTACTGATAGGCCAAGTCCTCCAGAGCCGCTTTCCCACCTGACCCAACTTTATCTAGGATAAAAATTCAGTTTACTCCCTTAAAATTCTTAAATACCCCAGACAAAACAGAATAGGTAGTTGGCACACCCAACTAGGGAGATATGTCCTGTCCTTTCCCTCCAGCAATTTATTTCCTGAACAGGGACCCCCCCCTCCCTCCATCTGTTACCACAAAATTCCATAATAGGACATAAGAAAAGGGGTTTCTAAATTAAACAACTCCAGTAAACTAGTGATTTACAACCAGTGTGCCTCCAGCTGTTGCAAAACTACAACTCCTAAAAGCTAGTGCTGTCCGAACCTTTACTTCACCAATAGCCCAAAAATGTGCGTATAACATTAGCTACAAGCCCTATAAGCACTGTATAACTAGGTCACCTAACAATGTATTTATGGACTTTGGAGCTGTTTTAAGGAAAAAAATAACTTCAGAGATAGTACTAACAGGTTGAATAAAGGGGTTTAAAGGGGTTATCCACCATAAGGTGATTTTAGTACTTACCTGCCAGACAGTTATAAGCATGCTTAGGAAGGATCTGTGCTTGTCTTGGAGCTAAATAACTAAATGGTGTTGTGAGTCCACTAATACATTGCTGCTCTCTTTTTGTGAAATGGCTATTTCCTGTTGGAGTTCCCTCCCCCAACTACAATTCCCATGATTTCTTGTTTGTAAGTGTGAGGACACTTTTCTCTCTCCCTATCATCAGCCACCCCTCCAATTGAAACACACTTGAGCTCCCTTCCATGCAATAGACCAATGGTCTTTGAGCATTTGTGTCTGTTCTTGTAATTCTTGTATCTGCATATCCTAGAGTTATATAATGTCTGTCTTCAGTGTAACCTTGTTCATCACCTGCATCCCTGTATACATTTTATGGTATATAATTCCTAGTTTACCTGTCTTGTTCATATTATCATATCTGCCAGTTATCTTATTTTGGTTCTTAAAGGGGTACTTCGGTGGGAAAAAAAAATCTTTTTTCTTTCTTTCTTTCTTTTTTTTTCAAATCAACTGGTGCCAGAAAGATAAAAAGATTTGTAAATTACTTCTATTAAAAAATATTAATCCTTACAGTACTTATCAGCTGCTGTATGCTCCAGAGGAAGTTGAGTAGTTCTTGCCAGTCTGTCCACAGTGCTCTCTGCTGACACCTCTGTTCATGAACTGTCAGGAACTGTCTGAACTGTCATAGTTTGCTATGAGTAAGCTTTTTAATTTACAAATCTGTTTAACTTTCTGGAGCCAGTTGATATGAAAAAAAAAAAAAAAAAAAATTCTGCTGGAGTACCCCTTTAAGCTGTTGTCTGTACCAAGTTTCCCTGATGTCTGTTTTGTGCTACTTTGTATTCCTGCTGTAATTTTGTATTCTAGTTTATTGACTGTGTCCCCGACCTGCACCTGTTTATTGTTTTGACTATTACTCCCCTGCACCTTAGTTAGGGAAGGGACTGGCGCCCAGTTGTGAGCCGCCATTAGGGTGGTTGAGCAAGTAGGCAGGGAAAGAGGTTCAGGGTCAGCTTGGGGCTCACTCTTCTCTGCCTTACGTGACGCACTGTTATGACAATATACATCAGAACAAGAAACACAATTCCCAGAATCACACACCACATACACACATAGCAAAAAAAAAAAAAAAATATATATATATATATATATATATATATACAGTGATCCCTCAACTTACAATGGCCTCAACATACAATAGTTTCAACATACAATGGTCTTTTCTGGACCATTGTAACTGGAAACCAGACTCAACATACCATGTACAGACAGTCCGGATCTGTGAAACTTGTCAATGGCTGGAAGAACCGACCAATCAGAATGGGCAATTTACTGGTAAAACACCTGTATTACTGAAGTGTATGCACTGACTGATGTCTGGTAGCGCCCCCTACAGTACAGGGAGGTATTACATGTTCTGTACTACTCTTTACCTGTATTACTGAAGTGTATGCACTGACTGGTGTCTGGTAGCGCCCCCTACAGTACAGGGAGGTATTACATGTTCTGTACTCTTTACCTGTATTACTGAAGTGTATGCACTGACTGATGTCTGGGAGCGCCCCCTACAGTACAGGGAGGTATTACATGTTCTGTACTACTTTTTACCTGTATTACTGAAGTGTATGCACTGACTGATGTCTGGTAGCGCCCCCTACAGTACAGGGAGGTATTACATGTTCTGTACTACTCTTTATCTGTATTACTGAAGCGTATGCACTGACTGGTGTCTGGTAGCACCCCCTACAGTACAGGGAGGTATTACATGTTCTGTACACTTTACCTGTGTCAGGGTTAGCTGCTCCTTTTGGACACCAAGTAAGGGCGACTCCATGTTACTTTTTTAGGACATTGTGTACTGTACAGGACCCCGAAGAAGCTCCTCTGGCTCTCAGCCTCTGGCTGTCCGGGCATGCTGGGAGTTGTAGTTTTGCAACATCTGGAGGCTCCCTGCTTGGGAAACATTGACATAGACAGTGATTTACAGCTCCCAGCAGATCTTTCTTAATTTTATATATAAGGATTTGCTTTATCTATATTAGTTATCTACTTATTTTTTCTTTTTAATCCTCACTTTTTCCTATTTTTTGGATGACATTTTGGGGCTTTAGAACCAATTACCAGGTTTCCATAGAGTTCCGGTCTCAACATACAATGGTTTCAACATACAATGGTCGTCCTGGAACCGATTAATATTGTAAGTTTAGGGACCACTGAATACACATATAAAAAAAATACATATATATATATATACAAAAAATATACACACACATAGGGTGGGACCTTAGAGGAGACCCTCCCTCCTTCATAAACATTGTCTGAAGGGATCTTATTATTGGATGTCTCTTCTCAATTTTGATGTTTCTACTCTTGAGAATTCCAGAGGCCTAAAACAAGTGGAATCACCAAATTTCGTATTTTCGATAAAAGTAATTTGTTTGTAACTTGTAAAGAAAGTAAAGGCAAATGTCACTGAATATGTATATGTAACAACTTCAGCATCCCGGCTATGTCTGTAGCTTCTTCATTATGTGATTCCATGTTAATAAGTAGCTTCTTGCTCCGGTCCAGTAATAAACCCACACTAGTAAAGCTGCCATAGTCATTCGCAATAAACTGTAATGTATCCAAAATGGTTTCATGGCGCCTAATAATTCCGTTGCTTATGAAGCAGTTTCCTCTCTTCTGTAATAAGCACTTACAGCCGAGGCTGATTGTTTATTTATTTATTTATTTTTTATTTATTTTTTACTTTTCGTTGCTACTAGAGAAACGTGATCAGTTTTTCCAGTTTCGGCTGCCAAATTTGGGCAGTCGAAAATTTTGGGAGTATTTTAATATAGAAAGTGCAAATAACGTCAGCCAATCAGCCATCTACTTTTAGGACATGTGATGCAGAGCACTGTTATAGCCACACTGAAGTGCAGTGTTGGAACCATGGGCAGTGTGGAGGTTGCTTTCTATACACCAGTGGTTGCTTTGTATACACCAGTTTGGGACCAGTCAGACAGACAGACCATACACAACTGGATGAGTGTGCGTAAAGCACTAAAGCCACAGCTAACAGATGTATTACTCTGTACCTGCAGTGTACATGAAGAATTGAATGCAGGTGCCTTGCTGATTAAAAAAAAAAAAAAAAAGAAAAAAGTAAAACCCCTCCAACATGTTTTGCCACCCTAGTATTGGCTTCTTCAGGGGAAATAGGACAATATAACATTGACACAAGAGTTGGAAAGATCACAAAAATTGAGACCCATTAATATCTGACATAATAGTGCAAAGAGAGGAAACTCTTATAACATACTTATTGTTATTACTTATTGTTATACAATTGTTATTACTGGTGTTGGCAACGGCTACAATGTGGGTAAGCCATTACGATTATGATGATTGATAGAGCTATGTACATAGATGGTGTCTCTGAATATATATATAAACACTTAAACAACCAACACAATGTAACTCCAAGTCAATGACACTTCTGTGAAATCACACTGTCCACACAGGAAGAACACTGATTGACAATCAATTCCACATGCTGTTGTGCAAATGGTACAGACAACAGGGGGAAATTATAGACAATTAACAAGACACCCCCCCAATAAAGGGGTGGTCCTACAGGTGGTGACCACAGACCACTTCTCAGTTCCTATGCTTCCTAGCTGATGTTTTGGTCACTTTTGAATGCTGGTGGTGCTTTCACTCTAGTGGTAGCATGAGACGGAGTCTACAACCCACACAAGTGGCTCAGGTAGTGCAGCTCATCCAAGATGGGACATCAATGTGAGCTGTGGCAAGAAGGTTTGCTGTGTCTGTCAGCATAGTATCCAGAACATGGAGGCGCTACCAGGAGACAGGCCAGTACATCAGGAGACATGGAGGAGGCCGTAGGAGGGCAACAACCCAGCAGCAGGACCGCTACCTCCACCTTTGTGCATGGAGGAGCAGGAGGAGCACTGCCAGAGCCCTGCAAAATTACCTCCAGCAGGCCACAAATGTGCATGTGTCCACTCAAACGGTCAGAAACAGACTCCATGAGGGTGGTATGAGGGCCCGACGTCCACAGTTGAGGGTTGTGCTTACAGCCCAACACCATGCATTTGCCAGAGAGCACCAAGATTGGCAAATTCGCCACTGGTGCCCTGTGCTCTTCACAGATGAAAGTAGGTTCACACTGAGCACATGTGACAGACGTGACAGAGTCTGGAGATGCCGTGGAGAACGATCTGCTGCCTGTAATGGTGTGGGGTGGCATTTCTTTGGGGGGCTGCACAGCCCTCCATGTGCTTGCCAGAGGTAGCCTGACTGCCATTAGATACCGAGATGAAACCCTCGGACCCCTTGTGAGACCATATGCTGGTGCGGTTGGCCCTGGGTTCCTCCTAATGCAAGACAATGCTAGACCTCATGTGGCTGGAGTGTGTCAGCGGTTCCTGCAAGAGGAAGGCATTGATGCTATGGACTGGCTGCCCGTTCCCCTGAATCCGATCCATCCACCACAGACTGTCCAGGAGTTGGCGGATGCTTTAGTCCAGGTCTGGGAGGACATCCCTCAGGAGACCATCCGCCACCTCATCAGGAGCATGCCCAGGCATTGTAGGGAGGTCATACGGGCACGTGGAGGCCACACACACTACTGAGCCTCATTGGGACTTGTATTAAGGACATTACATAAAGTTGGATCAGCCTGTAGTGGGGTTTTCCACTGTGATTTTGAGTGTGACTCCATATCCAGACCTCCAGGGGTTGATACATTTGATTTCCATTGATAATTTTTGTGTGATTTTGTTGTCAGCGCATTCAACTATGTAAAGACGAAAGTATTTCATACGATTACTTCATTCATTCAGATCTAGGATGTATCTTAGTGTTCCCTTTATTTTTTTGAGCAGTGTATTTAGATTTCATATACTGTGCTAAATGATGGATATAGTTGAGTGTAGTAATGATGTAGATTGTTTATGGAGCCACTGCCCTACATATACTAATTATTACCCACATACCTACACAGGACAACTGTTGGAATGTTTTTATTTATTTATTTATTTTCTTATTCATTTCATAACGTAAAGTTTTTATATGGTAGTTATGCTGTTGGTTGCTTTTTTGGTGTTCAATGTAAGGGAGCATTCATAGTTACATAGTTAGTACGGTTGAAAAAAGACATACGTCCATCAAGTTCAACCAGGGAATTAAGGGGTAGGGGTGTGGCGCGATATTGGGGGAAGGGATGGGATTTTATATTTCTTCATAAGCATTAATGTTGTTTTGTTCCAGGAATGTTTCTAATCCTGTTTTAAAGCTGTTCATTTTTCCTGCTGTGACCAGTTCCTGAGGTAGACCGTTCCATAAATTCACAGTCCTCACGGTAAAGAAGGCGTGTCGCCCCTTGAGACTAAACCCTTTCTTCTCCAGACGGAGGGAGTGCCCCCTCGTCCTTTGGGGCGATTTAACCTGGAACAGTTTTTCTCCATATTTTTTGTATGGGCCATTAATATACTTATATACATTTATCATATCCCCCCTTAAACGTCTCTTCTCAAGACTAAACAATTGTAACTCCTTTAATCGCTCCTCATAGCTAAAATGTTCCATGCCCCATATTAGTTTAGTCGCACGTCTCTGCACCCTTTCCAGCTCCACAGTGTCCCTTTTATGGACTGGTGCCCAAAACTGAACAGCATATTCCAGGTGAGGCCGTACCAATGCTTTATAAAGGGGGAGTATTATGTCCCTGTCCCTCGAGTCCATGCCTCTTTTTATACATGACAATATCCTGCCGGCTTTGGAAGCAGCAGCCTGACATTGTGCTATTCTGTAGTCTGTGATCTACAAGAACACCCAGATCCTTCTCTACCAGTGGCTCTGCCAGTTTAATCCCCCCCATTCACCCTGCTATGTCGATATGCTATATTGTAAACTTTTTTTCTTTCAATAGTTTTTTATTGAATTTTACCAAAATAGAAGAACAAATATGTATAAAGGACAGGCGCAGCTGTCAACTTATTATTTTACGACAACAAAAACAGCGAACAGTTGTTTACTGCATATATTGTCGATTCAATCTTACATATAAGATAGGCAGTTGTTTAACCAAACCAAAAGGAAAACAGAAATAAAAAGACTAAAGTAAAATAAATAAAAATAAAGCAAATATAACATCTCCGAGATAACTTACATAGTAGAATGCGTGCGTACCAATAATGTTATATATATATTATTATTATTATTATTTTTTAATCCTTATATATTTGATACATAACGAAACGTTGTAGAAAAGTGCAAATGCCAAGACATTCCTTATAGAACAAGATGATGATAAGGTTTAACTCTAATAATGGATGTCAATGTGCCCCATGTAACATAATGTCGTTTTGTAATTATCATGTCAGTGGAAAAATCACTTTTAATCTAAATATCTCTACAATGAGAGGACAGAGACCATGAAGACCATCTGATGTTAAATTTGTCCAACTTTCCAGAACCCCTAGCTATAACCTTTTCGGATCAATATGTAGTATTTATTTTATCGAGGATGATATCAAAACAAGGGACCAATGGAGTTTTCCAGTTACTCAACAATGTGATTTTAGCAATTATTGTGATAATACAAAATAATTCTCTTAGTGGAGGGGGTATAGTTTGTAAACCTATATAAAGAAGGGTCAGTTGGAGATTCCATGGAATGGAACAGTTAAATAGAGACGTCAAGAGATTTTGGCATTCTAACCAGAACATTTGGATGATTGGGCAGTTCCATAGTATATGAAGGAGAGTACCTTTTTGACCGCAACCCCTCCAACAAAATTTTGAAGAACCAGGATAAGCTTTTGCAATTTTTTCAGGAGTAAAGTACCATCTGAGGATGGTTTAAGGGGGTACTCCGGTAAAAAACTATTTTTTTTAGTTAACTGGTGCCAGAAAGTTAAAACGATTTGTAAATGAGTTCTATTTAAAAATCTTAATCCTTCCAGTACTTCTCAGCTGTTGTATACTACAGAGGAAATTATTTTCTTTTTAAATTTCCTTTCTGTCTGACCACAGTGCTCTCTGCTGACACCTCTGTCCATGTCAGGAACTTTACAAAGCAGGAGAAAATCCCCATGGCAAACCTCTCCTGCTCTGTACAGTTCCTAACATGGACAGAGGTGTCAGCAGAGAGCACTGTGGTCAGACAGAAAAGGACTACAAAACTTCCTGTGAAGCATACAGCAGCTGAAAAGTACTGGAAGGATTAAGATTTTTTAATAGAAGTAATTTACAAATCTGTTGATTTAAAAAAAAAAAAAAAATGTTTTCACCGAAGTACCCCTTTAACTGATTAACCCCTTAAGGACCAAGGACGTACCGGTACGTCCTGAGTCCTTTCCCTTTCCATAACGCGGGGCCACGACGTGGCTAATAGCGCACAGCATTGATCGCGGTGCCGCGCGCTATTAACCCTTTAGACGCAGCGTTCAAAGTTGAACGCTGTGTCTAAAGTGAAAGTGAAACCATGCTGGTTAGCTCAGGGAGCGGTTCGGGATCGCCGCGGCGAAATCGTGGCATCCCGAACAGCTGTTAGACACGAGGAGGGTCTCCTACCTTGCCTCCTGGTGTCCGATCGCCGAATGACTGCTCAGTGCTTGAGATCCAGGAATGAGCAGTCAAGCGGCAGAATCATCGATCACTGGTTTCCTATGAGAAACCAGTGATCAATGTAAAAGATCAGTGTGTGCAGTGTTATAGGTCCCTATGGGATAACAATGATCAGTGTGTGCAGTGTTATAGGTCCCTATGGGATAACAATGATCAGTATGTGCAGTGTTATAGGTCCCTATGTGATAACAATGATCAATGTAATAGATCAGTGTGTGCAGTGTTATAGGTCCCTATGGGAGCTATAACACTGCAAAAAAAATGTGAAAAAAAAGTGAATAAAGATCATTTAACCCCTCCCCTATTAAAAGTTTGAATCACCCCCCTTTTCCCATTTAAAAAAAAAAACAGTGTAAATAAAAATTAAAATAAACATATGTGGTATCGCCGCGTGCGGGAATGTCCAAATGATAAAAATATTTCATTAATTAAACCGCACGGTCAATGGCGTACACGCAAAAAAAATTCCAAAGTCCAAAATAGTGTCTTTTTGGTCACTTTTTCAATCATGAAAAAATGAATAAAAAGTGATCAACAAGTCAGATCAATACAAAACAGGTACCACTAAAAACTTCAGATCACAGCGCAAATAATGAGCCCTCATTCTGACCCATACGTGGTAAAATAAAAAAGTTATAGGGGTCAGAAGATGATAATTTTAAACGTATAACTTTTCCTGCATGTAGTTATGATTTTTTCCAGAAGTGTGACAAAATCAAACCTATATAAGTAGGGGATCATTTTAATTGTATGGACCTACATAATAAAGAGAATGTGTCATTTTTACAAAAAAATGTACTGCGTAGAAACAGAAGCCCCCAAAAGTTACAAAATGGTGTTTTTTTTTTCAATTTTGTCTCACAATGATTTTTTTTCCAATTTGCTATAGATTTTTGGGTAAAATGACTGACATCATTACAAAGTAGAATTGGTGGAATAAGCAATCATATGGATTTTTAGGTGCAAAATTGAAAGGGTTATGATTTTTTAAAGGCAAGGAGGAAAAAACAAAAGTGCAAAAACGGAAAAACCCCCGGTCCTTAAGGGGTTAAGGACTCAGGGCGTACCTGTACGTACCTGTGAGATAAAGGCATGAGCAGTCAAGCAGCAAAATCATTGATCAATGGTTTCCTATGAGAAACCATTGATCAATGTGAAAGATCAGTGTGTGCAGTGTTATAGCCCCCTTGGGGGGCTATAACACTGCAAAAAGAAAGTGAAAAAAAGTTAATAAATATCATCTAACCCCATCCCTAATAAAAGTTAGAATCACCCCCTTTTCCCATTTAAAAAAAATAAATAAAAATAAACATATGTGGTATCGCCACGTGCAGAAATGTCCAAATTATAAAAATATTTCATTAATTAAACAACACAATCCAAAGATCAAATTAGTGTATTTTATAGTGATCATAAGTCTGATCAATACAAAAATGGTACCGCTAAAAACTTCAGATCACTGTGCAAAAAATGAGTGCTCATACCGCCCCATACGTGGAAAAATAAAATGACAAATTTAAACGTATACATTTTCCTGCATGTAGTTATGATTTTTTTCAGAAGTACGACAAAATCAAACCTATGTAAGTAGGGTATTATTTTAATCGTATGGACCTACAGAATAAATAGAAGGTTTCATTTTTACCGAAAAATTTACTGTGTAGAAACGGAAGCCCCAAAAATTACAAAATGGCATTTTTTCTTCAATTTTGTTGTACAATGATTTTTTTTTCCTGTTTCACCGTAGATTTTTAGGTAAAATGACTGATGTCATTACAAAGTAGAATTGGTGGCACAAAAAATAAGCCATCATAGGGATTTTTAGGTGCAAAATTTAAAGGGTTATGATTTTTTTAAGGTAATGAGGAAAAAACAAAAGTGCAAAAATGGAAAAACCCTGCGTCCTTAAGTGGTTACGTTAAAATAATATATAGTGGTATCCACTTGAGGAATCCAGTGGAGGTCTACATCAGGGAATCCTTTCCATATGTCTCATATATCTGTGTTAACACTTCAATCAGAGGTGCCGTTAGAAGCCTCTGTTGGAGATTTCATCTTATTTAACAGAAAGTATAGAAAAGTATGCAACACTATTGTCATAACACACTCCATGGGGCTCACCGGTTGCCACCAGAGCCCATACCATGGGTCCAGCAGTGTGCTGGGATTTCGGTTCAGCCAATGTCCTCCGTAAATAATAAATTAAAGGGTTACTCCACTGGCCAGCGTTTGGAACATTTAGTTCCGAACTCTGAGTGCGGGCTGTGGGGGTCGACCATGCCCCCTCGTGATGCCCCCTCCCATAGACTTGCATTGAAGGGGCATGGCCGACCCCCGCAGCCCACACTCATAGTTCGGAACTAAATGTTCCAAACGCTGGCCAGTGGAGTACCCCTTTAAATTCTATTTTTCTGTTTTCAATTTGAACAAGAATTGGATTTTCTAAAATGTTGGTAAAAGGAATTTTCGAAAAGATTTCTCCCCTTGCTATTTATATTTTATTCGTGGTTAGACTTACATCTTTGGGAAACCTTTAATGTTTGGTATCAAGGTTCTTCATATCCAAGACTGAGAAATCTCTCGAGAGTTAAATCAAATATTCCACCTGTTCCAGTTGCCTAGTAATATTTGACATAAGCAAATTAGACTTTGATAAGTGGCGTTTGAGAATATTTACCCTGATTTCTCGAATAGCTTTGTAAATACAGCTAAATAAAAAACACAAAACACAACAGGATTGCAATGGAGGACACAAATTTACCCATCAGGACTATTGACAAATGTGTAAGGAGTGTACACAATTTTTTATGAGATTTTTGTGTTTGAGTTATGAGAATCATTGGCAGTGCAATAGACAATAGTCAATAATATTTTGAGAGAGGAGTCATCAGCTTCCACTGTGATAGATGAGGACTAACCATGCCCGCATGGGTAAGAGAGGGTCATCATCAGTGTCTGCCTTGGGCAGAACCTGCTTGGCTTCTGTAACCAGGAAACCAGAGGCCGTTCGGAGGTCTCTGGTTGCTATGGCTACCAATGGGACAGTTCCCCCTTTTGATGCTGTGGTCAGCATAACCCAGGAGGGGAGCTCCCGGCCTCTATTATCTATCGGGACCCCGCAATGTGATTGCGGGGTCCTGACAGAGAATAGAGGGAGCTCTCCTCCTCTGTTATGCTGATCGATGCTGCGGTCACATTGACCACAGCATCAAAAGAGGGAACTGTCAAGATCAAAACGCAGCTCCTGTCAGTTGCGGGAGGTGCCTGGCTATATGCAGCAGCTGGCTGATAATCACTTTATATATACACATTCGCGGCAAGGCACTGCTAAAATGGACATATATATATACATCTACCTGTGGGAAGGGCTAACACCCAGAGTGATGAGCAACTAGATCTTATGACCAACTAGATAGAAGATGGTTACCTATACCAGGTTTGGTAAAACGAAAGTTACCGGCACCACTAGTAATAGAGTTATAATGAGCACCCAAGTGTGCTAGAGGAGGTTGAAAAGAGGCTTAAGCACTCTTTTTAAGGACCATGTGACAGAATAGGGTTCTAATCAATGCCCTGGGGGGATAGATGAAGACCATAGGCACCTAGTATGATAGAAAATGTTATACACACCAAGATGATACACCCAGTTTGACAGAACAGAGTTTTTACCAGTGCCCCGGTAGAATAGATGAGGACCATAAGGACCTAGTATAACAGAAAATGGTTATACACACCAATATGGTAGACAACAGGATTAAGCCCCAGAGTAATAGCCACGAGTTGTCATTAGCACCAATATGTGATATGTGTCTGACTAAACAGAGTTTTAACCTGGTGGTTGTGTCCTGGTGGAATAGATGAGGGCCATAGGCACTTAGTATCATATTATACACACCCAGATGGTAGACAGGAGTCATCATCCCGAAAGTAATGGCCAAGAGTTGTCATTAGCACCAGTAATGGCGTAGAGTTGTCATTAGCACCAACGTGTGATAGAGGAGGTTAAAAAGAGACATAAGCACCTGTCTGACAGAACAGGGTTCTAGCTAGTGCCCTGGTGGAATAGATGAGGGTCATAGGCACCTAGTATAATAAAAAAAAAGGTAGGCAAGGTTGACCAGCCCCAAATTCATTGCCAAGGGTTGTCATCATCAATGTGTGATAGACAAGGTTTAAAGGGTAGCTCCCACCAAGTAATATATAATCTAATATGTCCCTACCTAGTAGTAATCTAGCCCTAACCCCCTACCTGGCTTCAAACATTTTTTTAAATCGCTTTAATAGAGCAGATTTAGTGCTTCTATAAAGCAGGGCAGGAAGCAGCGCTCCCCAACAGGCGCGACGTCACTGATGCCTTGCTGGGCGCTTGCTTCCGCCCTCACATCGTCTATGCAGCGCTCCTGTCGGGAGCGCGCATAGATGATCTGCCAATAGCACGGCAGGCAGCTCCGGGGTCTCCTCCTCCCTGTTTACCTGTGCATGTGCTATCGAGGGAGGAGGAGTAGAGCTGTCAGGGCATGCTGAGAGTTGTAGTTTTTCAGCAGCTGGAGGCACACTGTTTGAGAAACACTCATGTGTAATCAAGGTGCCTTCAGCTGCTGCAAAACTACAACTCCCAGCATGCCCTGAAAGCTGATGACTGTTTGGTCATGCTGGGAGTTGTATAAAGTATAAGACCTCAGATCAGACTTACCCATCCGGAGGATCAGCGCAGCAATGAGTGCGCACGCTGCCTCCGGACAGGGTAACGGGGGCGGGGCCACGTGCGAGGCCAGTCGAGCTGGCCAATGCGCGCAGCCCCAGCTATCAGCGTGCTTGCTCTCGCCTGTTTGATTAACAGGCGGTAGCGAGCACCGCAGTGACTGAATTTTGACTCATTTGCCAGGCTGAAATGAGTCGAAATTCTGTAGTGACGTCACTGCCGAATGCATTCGGCCACTAGGAGGGCGACCCCTAGTGGCCGAATTTAAAAAAGTGATTTTAAACTGGTTTAAAATCACTTTTTTTAATTAAAGTATATTAGAGATATGTTGTAGTACTTAAGTACTACAGCATATCAGTTTTTTTTATTTCATGACAGTGCCCATTTAAGAGAGTCTCAGATGGTCACAATAACATTAAGAACTAGATGATAGAAAATGGTTGTCCATGTCAACTGTGCTAGAAAAGGGTCAGCAGCACCAAGGCATGGTGATGAAAAAGTTGACATCAGCAAGTGTGATGGAAAATGTCCAAGAGAACTGTAAGGATATAGTTTAATAGAAGAATGTCTGAGATGTATGATGGTTATGAACACCTAGCATGAAAGAAGATTTTTATCCATTTTCAGCTAGGTAGAAGAAAGTCATAAGTAAAGTTGAGCGAACTTTCGAACATAGCTAGGTTCGGCTTGTGTGAACCTGACAATGTCAGGGCTTAGCTGTGCTCGCAGTTAACAGCCGCGAGTACAGCTCAGCCCAGAAAGGAAAGAGTTTACTGATGGGGGAGGGGGTGAGGGCATGGCTGTATAACCATCTCTTTGGTCTCTTCTTCTGTAGCTCCGCCCCATGGTGATATCATCACTAGAGGCGGGGCTACACAAGAAGA
Source organism: Hyla sarda (assembly GCF_029499605.1). Classification (NCBI taxonomy): domain Eukaryota; kingdom Metazoa; phylum Chordata; class Amphibia; order Anura; family Hylidae; genus Hyla; species Hyla sarda. The sequence goes on from NC_079195.1 coordinate 218,870,470, forward strand.
GGCCTGGACCAGCAACTAGATTGTAAGTACCACTCTCTTCACTGTATACATTATACAGCAATATAGATGGATGTAAATTGTATACACCCCCCTTTCCCCTCCAAGTAGTTAACTAGCGTTGCTCAGCAGCACTAATTAACTCCTTGTTCGCTGGGCCGGCACAAAGCACTCAGCCCTGCAAGATGTTGCAGTTAACCAGCAGATTCGTTCATTTACTGTGACAAAGGAGTTAAGTGCTGCACAAATGGTTCAAACACTTTCACTGCTGGTCCGAACTGAACACTTTCCATAAGTTCCAAAAGTCCTGCAAGCCAAACTTTGGCAAAGCTCGCTCTAGTAAAAAGCATCTTCCTTAGTAGACGAAAGTCATCCTTACCCAGTATTCAGAGTCTTCGACAACTGGTATGATGGACAAGGACCATCATCACCCACTGTGATAGGTCTTTAGGCCTATATGCATTCAGTACTGGCGTTAATAAAAAAAAAAAAACTTATGTGCTCTCAGGACAGGATTTGTCAATTCCATGGCTGCCCCTTACATCTAATGCCCACATAGTCCAATGTAGATTTACCGAAATGCTCCAAGTTAAGATATTCTGACTCGGTTGGAAATCTCATCCGTGCATAAGGTGAATCTCAATGCAGAGGGCAAGCGTATAATTAGCTGGATGACCCCATGGTAGTGTAAATCCTTTTATTGCACAGTATTGTTATCCTTTGAAGAGTGAGAAAGAAACATCCAAGAACGATGAAAGAAGCTTTTAATTATTTCTGGAGAACATTCCTTCAACATCGTGAATTTTAAGTGGCTGCTATCCCCATTACCATACCATATAACCGGAGACTGGTCACACAATGCCTTTTAACATTCACATCACTCAATACATGAACTTTTTTTTTTTCCTTTTTTTTTTTTTAAAGTAATATCTCATTATCTTTGCCTGGCAGGAATCGTAACATAATTTCTTCTTTAGGCTTTTACCTTCGTTTTTTAATATTCGTAATAGTTGTTTCTTTTTTGGATGCCTTCTTGAAGTGGAAATTTAATGACCCTAGAGAATGTAGTGTTACCAAACCAGTGTGCCTCCGGCTGTTGCTAAACTATGACTCCCAGCATGCCCGGACAGCCAACGGCTGTCCGGGCATGCTGGGAGTCATAGTTTTGCAACAGCTGGAGGCACACTGGTTGGAAAACACTAATATAATTTCACAATTTCTTCATTTTACGACTTTCACTGTGTGCGGTAAATATTATATGTTAAAGGTGTATTCAGATTACTGTAGCAAAAAAAAAAAAAAAAAAAAAAGCATACTTACCCCTAGCCAGGATCCCCCACAGCTCCTGTCAGGCTCTGTCTCCTAGACTTGTGCACAACCCAAGATTTAGTTTCGGGTTTTTTTTCGGATAAATTTTTTTGGGTTCTGTTAAACCTTCGGGATACAGTAATTAGTTTTATTCTGTTTTCGGACGCATTTGTATATATTATTTTCGGTTCTATTCGGAAACTGTTCGGCTTTCGGATGCATTCGTTATTCCGGATCTATTCGTTATATATATCATTTGTTTCACTTTCGTTTTTGGACAATTTTGTTATTCATTTTAATGCTTATTTCTAACACTTATTCCTAGCGCAGGCCTTGCTGATCCTCTCTTAGAAAAAATAGCAGTTGTTACCTCAGCTTGTTTTGCAGTTGTCTCTGTGCCAGAAGCCAAGTTTTCCTCAGGTAAACCGTCCGTTTTTGCAAATCCGGTGACTCCACACTCCAGTAACACCAAGCAAACTCTCACAGGACGACCTCACAACTAATCAAACAGCCGCACTGTCTGTGATACAGTAGGGATCGACTGGAATAAGCTAATTGGCTAAAAGGTATCATGTGACAATGAACTCTGATCATGTGACCTCCCAAGGACCAATTGAAAAAATCTAATTAATTATTTACTTTCGTTTTACGGTTCACGAATGCATTCGTTATTTTACGAATGTATTTGTTAATCTGATGATCGTATTATCGTGGTTATTTGGAAATGTTCCATATATGTTTTTGTGCGTTCGGATCAATCCGAACGCACGAAAGCGGTAAAATTCGTATAATTTAGCATTTGTGCCGAAACGAATTGCACATGTCTACTGTCTTCTTCCTGCTTATGAAAGCAACAGGACCTGCCTGCTCAGCCAATCACTGGCAACAGAAGTGTCCACCTCTCAGCCAGGGAATGGCTGAACCTGCAGGTCCTGCACTGGGCACTTATCTCGGAAGACAGAAGATCAGGGGACAAGACAGAGATGAGCGGGCGCTGCGAGGGACCCAGCAGGAGGTCTGGGGCTAGATAAGCATGCCATTTTTTTCAGCACCATATTCATTTTTGTACAAGCACCATAATACCACTTTAAATGGGTTGTGCAACGAAAAATAACCTATTTCCCTATCCACAGGATAGAGGATAAGTAGCTAGCGCTCTGGTTCTCCCCATTTATGGAGCACCATCCAAACATGTGTATGGGAGAGCCAGAGATACATGAGTAGAGCGCTAGTGTATTTTCGGCTCTCAATGGGGTTTGAATTTGGGCAAAATTCTGCCAAAATTAAGATTTCGGCAATTCTGTTCAGCAAGCTTTGCTGAACTGAATGTATGCAGAATTATGGAAAATTTGCCTTGTGAACATAGCCTTTGCGTAGGGTCACACGTAATGGATCCACAGCATATTTCATGCTGCGGATCCGCAGATGACCGACCCTAGAGCGAGCCCCCTGCCTGTCCCTAGCAGCGGATCTGGCAGTTATTACTCACAGACATCGCGGACGCTCCTCTGCTCCTTGAGCTAAGCAGAGAGCGGCCGCAATGTCCGAGAGTAAACTGCGCATGCGCGGGCAGTTTACTACAGTCGCGTTGATCGCAGATTGCTGCTACGAGCCGGCACAGGCAGGGGGCTCGCTCTAGGGTTGGTCATCGGCGGATTCGTTACGTGTGACCCTACCCTAAGATAGAATTGCTTATCTATACTGCTTATTTATATAGTTTTGTCTAGATTTGTGGCAAACCTTCAGCTGTGAGAAGTTTTCGTTCTATACAGGTTCTTATCCTCTTCCCAAAGAGCAAAGATCTCGAAAACAGTAAGAAACAGAAATACCGTAACCTATTAGCAAGATGCAGAATATTTTATTGTACAATGATTATATTTTATTGACCTCAAACTGGATAACCTTTTAATGCAGTCATGGCTTGGACCCCAATAACAGCATCTCGTAAAGGGTATATGTACCAAATATATATATACATATATTCAGCTATAAACATCAAGTCTGAGAGGAGGACGGCACCAAGGTGTGATAATAATAATAATCTATTATATGGATTTATTTACATACATCTTCTCCTACACTGAAGTAGTGGAGGAGAGGTTATATCAGGACATGAAAAACCCTCTCAGCTTTATGAGGGTAATAGGTAAAACATGAGCAAAATTTCAGAATACCAATTGACTTTAAATGAATTTTAGGGCCGGAAGCAAACAATTCATCCAAGTGTTGCTCAGAGTAGCAGGAGAAAGAGAAAAATCCTTCTTGATGTGGAGGTGGCAGATGGATGTATTTTTAGAATTTTCTTGCTCTGTTTTAACATAATGTTATTGATGCAATTTCAGCGTGGCCAAATTTTTCGGGCCAGAAGCAAAATTCGCAATTCGCCAACGAATGTAGAGTTGGAGTCGTAGGAATTAACCTGGTTAGTTTTTCTGATTTTGTGACTGATTTATTATGTGACCTTAGGAGCACAGAGAATTTGTGTAATGGGGATTATGAGACACATATTGATCATATAGGGTGACATGGACAGCATAGAGGTGCCTAATCTTCAGTGAATCTGCCTCATCCATGCATTGTATATTAGCTCTTCCTTTAAAGGGGTACTCTTGTTGAAAACAATGTTTTCACATCTGCTGGTGCCAGAAAGTTCTACAGATTTGTAAATTACTTCTAGATAAAAATCTTAATCCTTCCAGTACTTATCAGGTGCCGTATGCTTCAGAAGAAGTTGTGCAGTTCTTTCCATTCTGACCACAGTGCTCTCTGCTGACACCTCTGTCCATGTCAGGAACTGTCCAGAGTAGGAGAGGTTTGCAATGGGGATTTGCTTCCACTTTGACGGTAGCTCAGTAGAGCTCATTGGACCCCCGCAAAGTGATTGAGGGGTTCCGATTAGCTAAAATAGCGGAGGAGGGTCAATTTACCCGCCTCCGGATGCCTGCTCAACGATGCAGCATGGGAGAGCCAGACTGTATCAGTGGAGCGCCGATCTCACTGTACAATGCTATGCCATAGCACAGCATTGAACATGGAGTGCAATCTAAGGATTTATTAAGTCCCTATGGGGACTTAAAAAGTGTCAATTAAAAAAAAAATAATGTTTGTAAAATTATATAATAAAACCCTCCTCTAATAAAAAATAAAAGCACCCTTATTTTCCCATTTTACAAATGAATGAACAAATAAATAAAATAAAAAATAAATAAATAAAAATAATAAGCGTATTTGGTATCGTTGCATGTGTAATAGTCCAAACTATAAAAATAATGTTTATGATCCGATACGGTGAATGGCATAAATGTAAAAAAAAATACCAAACGCCGAAAATGTTGATATTATTTTTTTGCCACATCATAAACCAGAAAACTACATTTAAAAGTAATAAAAAAAATCACATATATGCAAAAGTGCCTATAAGCTGCAGGTGATGTGCCTGTGCTTTGACAGAGCTGGAGTTTAAGGCTATGCTCACACAGAGGAATTTCCATGCGGAATTCTGCCAAAAAATTCCGCATAGAAATTCGGTAGATTTTTAGTGCACATTTTCTTTAATGGGGATTCCACTGTCCTATTCACACAGCAGAATTTCTGTCACGAATAGTTCACATTACATTTTCTGCTAAATTATAAGACATGTCTTTAAAAAGGGGTAAACATTATTATTTTTTTTTTTAATCAACTGGTGCCAGAAAGTTAAACAGATTTGTAATTACTTCTATTAAAAAATCTTAATCCTTCCAGTAGTTTTTAGCTGCTGAATACTACAGAGGAAATTATTTTCTTTTTGGAACACAGTGCTCTCTGCTGACATCACGAGCACAGTGCTCTCTGCTGAACTCTCTGTCCATTTTAAGAACTGTCCAGAGCAGCATATGTTTGCCATGGGGATTTTCTCTTACTCAGGACAATTCTTAAAATGGACAGAGATGTCAGCAGAGAGCACTGTACTCGTGATGTCAGCAGAGAGCTCTGTGTTCCAAAAAGTAAAAAATTTCCTTTGTAGTATTCAGCAGCTAATAAGTACTGGAAGGATTAATATTTTTTAATAGAAGTAATTTACAAATCTGTTTAACTTTCTGGCACCAGTTCATAAAAAAAAAAATTAAATAAAAAAAAAGTTTTCCACCGGAGTACCCCTTTAAATTTTTACCAAATTTCATTTAGAGCCCCATTGAAGTTAATGGGACTCTGAATTCAAGTGGAATCTGTGTTTTGAAAGCACAAAAATTATATATATAATGTATTTTATTATTTTTTTAAATCCAATGCAGTGGTTTTTTTCCCCACAGGTAAAGATAGTTCCCCTGGTGGTGCCCAAGCTCCATTACACCCATCTGATGAATAGACAAAAATATGAAGGACTGTAAAAAATAATTAGCTGGAGATGATTTTCTTGGTCCTTGTTAAGTACAGGTTCGCATTCAACCCTTGTGCCGCTCCTGCAGCTTAATACAAAAACAAAATCATAGACGCTCAGGACATCACAGCCAATATGACTCGCTGATCCTGACCATGCGGCCTGCACGGCCCTTAATCTAATAGTTCTTGATAATGATCTTCGTAAGGTCAAGAGGATCATCATGGAGCACCGTGCGTAATGCGGTGGAAGACAACGGCTGTCAACTCTTATTAGGTTGTGTCGGAAGCAGAGAAAGTAGATACAAGAGCGCTGATCCAGCTGCATAGTCAATATCATCAGCCATACACATTATAGGGACACGTGTCCCATCTCTTCTACATTGACCGAAACAGTATAATTGGAATATATATGTGCAAAGATCCCTCCATTGTTGTAAATCTACTGTGCTGATTCCTTGTAGCTCTAAATCGCTGTTTAATTTCACATTTAACAAATTCTGACTACCTGTATCCACCACTAGTGGGAGCTAGTGCATATAGATTTATATGTGGAGAATTTTCTTTAAATTCACAGGTTTAACTTTGCGATTTGAATAAAGGAGATCAGGTCCTCAAGGAGGCAATAGTGCTATGTCTGGAAGAAGCAGGTATAGAAGAGGAAGACGGAGACTCAAAGAACCCAATATTAAGTATTCATTGAGGTGGTTACAGAATTACCAAGGCTATGGGGATGGGTTATGTTGTTATGACCAAATATTACTCTGTGTGAATCCACTGGCAAAATGGGAGGTGAAAGTTGTTCAGCAGAGCAGGGGTGGAACAGAGCAAAGGGGAAACAGCTGGTGGACATTACACAAAGGTGCAGCTTAATGGGAAAATGTCAGCAGGTTAGAAAAATCTAAGCAGGACATTATACAGAGGTGCAGCTTAATAGAGAGAGAAAGAGAGCTGCTGTAGGACATTACACAGAGGTGCAGCATAATAGAGAGAGAGCTGCTGCTGGACATTACACAGAGGTGAAGTTAAATAGAATGAGAGCTGCTGCAGGACATTACATAGAGGTGAAGCTCAATTGCAAGTGAGAGAGAGAGCTGCTGCAGGACATTATACAGAGGTGCAGCCTAATAGAAAGAGCTGCTGCAGGGAATTACACAGAGGTGCAGCTTAATCGAATTAGAGAGCTACTGCAGGACATTACACAGAGGAAAAGATTGAGAGAGAGAGCTGCTGAAGAACATTACACAAATGAGTACATTGATAGAGAGAGCTGCTGAAGAACATTACACAAAGGAGTACATTGATAGAGAGAGCTACTGCAGGACATTACACAGAAGAGTACATTGATAGAGAGAGCTGTTGCAGTACATTACAAAGAGGAGTACATTGATAGAGAGCTGCTGCAGGATATTACATAGAGGAGTACATTGATAATGAGAGCTGCTGCAGGACATTACACAGAGGAGTACATTGATAATGAGAGCTGCTGCAGGACATTACACAGAGGAGTACATTGATAGAGAGAGCTGCTGCAGGACATTACACAGAGGAGTACATTGATAGAGAGAGCTGCTGCAGGACATTACACAGAGGAACACTGATAGAGAGAGCTGCTGCATGAGATTTCGTCCTGCCTTAAGGTTTTTCAACAACATAAAAGCGGTTTCATATCCTCAGCTACCTCCAAACTGCTGCCAATCTACATAGTCCTCTGTATGATTTTAAAGCACAAATCAAGAAGCTGATAACAAGAACAGCGTGCGGTGGTATATTATCTTAGGATTGTATAGGGGGCACTTAGACTCTTTTGAATACATGCACTGGCGAACCTGAAGTGCTGACCACTTGTACTCCTTGTGCTTTTATAGTCCGACAACTTACTGCAAGATGTTTCCCATATAGATAGCTACACAAACCTGAGATATAGAGGAGGTCCTTGCAGCGATGTCATTGAACTATGTAAACAGGACATGGTGAGGCCCTTGGAATCGACAGGTGGCAATGTAAGCAGGAGTGTGGTGACAAATTCAACTCTGCTACATTTGTATCTGTTCTAAAATTCCAGTTTGTCCTATAGACTTGTTGATCGATAGCTCCCAGTTATCCATAACCAAAAGGCCAACTATTCCCAGTTCACATGTTTACACCGTCATCTAGTTCTCCCCCATCTCCTTTAAACAGCATAAAGTCTGGAAATTAACGTAAAGCGTCGCCGCCTCCATAAAGCTGCTTATCATTCCGATGGTTCTCGGCTCCTCTGCACCTAATTACATGTAACAGCGTCAAGAATAAAAATACAAGCCGATAACCAAAGAAGACTCATAGAGGTCCATAGAAAATGATCAAAATATTTGGACTTTTTTTTATAGAATTCAGAAATGACAAAATCTGCAGTTTCAGATAAAAAGCAGCGCTGGCGATTTCCATCTCTGTACGGCGTCTTTTGCGTGGATTTGATAGAATTCAGTCTGACTGGTTTATCCCAGCTTGGCACAGGCTCGGAATAATAGAAAATGTCGGGTTCATCGGGCATCTTCACATTTTTACAATGTTACCGGGAATTCTAGCAAGGTAATAAAATCTGATAGCTCTGCGCATAAAAATCTCGGCACGCAATTCTAACTATTGGTGGAGTGATTAGGCAACGTAATCGTGTGCATTGTTCTTTTGCGAGACGCTGATAAAAGCATTATCTCCGTCATTATGTTACATTATATGGAATGGTACAGGCAAGGAGAGGCGAAGATTCCTGTAAGAAATTAGCAAGTATAAAGATCCATTAGAACATGCAGCGCCGGGACGGTGCTCGGTGCCAATACTGACAACGGTCTGGGATGCCCTAAAGTGGATTTCTATACATTATATTAATTATTTAAATGGTAATAATAGATTCCTAAGGGGGATTTTTTTTTCTCATTTTTATTTGAGGACTATTTAAGGCTTCAATAAGTGCATAAATGTTTGCAGCTACATGGTGGCAAGCTGGATCATTAAAACCGGACCTCATTGGTTAGTGCAAATGTGTCTTTGTGCATAGCACTACTTTGTTTATTCCATTCACTGAGGTAACAAAAGTGTAAAGAGTTAACATGTCAGCATTTACTGTACAAAGAAGAATGGTGCGTTGGTCACATGATACTCCTAGCCAATCATTGCAGCAGAAAGTCTCTAGTCTAATCTCTCCATCAAGGGAGAAGAGGAAGACTGAAACCTGTTAGAACCAGTTTAGGCCTGGCTTTTGCCAGAGTAACATCTCCTAGTCCTACACTTGTAGATTATTCCAGTCTGTCAGTCAAGTGTGCGTATTTCCTAGCCTGCACTATTGCTACCCAGAGGCGGTTCTAGACTTTATAGAACCATAGGCAAAATTTGAAGGTGTGTGGTAGGAGGATGGGAGGTGGTGGGTAGGTAGTTCCCTTCCATTAAGTAGAGGTCCTCAGTAGGTAGGTACACAGGTAGCAAATCACCCCAGTAGGTAGGTACACAGGTATAGAATCACCCCACTTGGTAGATACACAGGGAATCCCCCCAGTAAGTAGGTACACATGTAGGGAACTCCCAGTTGGTAGGTACAAAGGTAGGGAATCCCCCACTAGGTAGGTACACAGGTAGGGAATCCCCCAGAAGAAAGGTAGGGAATCTTCCCAGTGGGTAGGTATTTAGGGAATCCCCCTAGTAGATAGGTAGGGAATCCCCCCCCCCCCCCGCCAAGGCGTCTTTATCTTCCAGTCTTGGCTCCTAGAGGGGCACAAGGCTTGAACTGTAGGCACTGGGAAAGGCTGTGGCCGCCGCTCACAGCAATCAATACCACCACATGTGGCTAAGACAGGCGGCTCAGGGTCTCTGCCCAGCTACCTTCATATGCCAACAGCTGCTCCCTGTGGGCACACACCTGGATCCTCATGCCGAACTCCAAAGCCCAACTAGTTCCCTCACCATTGTTTCCTCAGGGGACACGCTTCTGCTGCCCTTACCAGGGTGACAGGTAAGTCCGCTGCTATTGCCGTGCAGTGTCACAAATGGGTAGGAGGTGGGAACGCCCCTCGAGGCTGGCAGCAAGATAAGAAGAGGAGCGGAGATCCTGCCACCCATGCTCATATACAAAGCGAAGATACTCGGGAGTGAATAAATAATCCGGGTAAAATAGCGCAATCCACCAGTTTGGCCAAACACATCTGAGGAAGAGGTTCCTATACCTCGCAACGCGTAATGTTATGGCTAATCAATAGTATTGTATAAAGGTGTACTCCGCTGCTCAGCGTTTGGAACAAACTGTTCGGAGCGCTGGAGCCAGCGCCGGGAGCTCGTGATGTCATAGCCCCACCCCATCATGATGCCACACCCCACCCCCTCAATGCAAGTCTATGGGAGGGGGCGTGTCTCCCATAGATTTGCATTGGGGGGGCGGGGCGTGGCATCATGAGGGGGGGGGGGGGGGGCTATGACATCACGAGCTCCCGGCACCGGCTCCACCATTTGGAACAGTTTGTTCCAAATGCTGAGGAGCGGAGTACCCCTTTAAAAGATTCCCGACTGGTGGATTGCGCTATTTTACCCGGATTATTTCTTCACACCCGAGTATCTTCAGTTTTCCATCGGCCAAAGGTCCTGCTGCCGACGCCGGGAAGCGGCACCACCTACTTTCTCCTTGAATGCATTTACTGCTGTTGTGTCATTAAACACAACAGAGCAAGGTGAGCAAGACCGCCTTTGGTGGCCATTTTTCTCACTTTTTCTGCACATTTGTGGTTACATATAATACTGCCCTATGAGGAGCTCTGCTCTCTCTTTTCTATAGAGTATCTACATATAAAAAGTGAGACGTCAGCTGCTACTGTACAATACTGATTTTACTTTCTTGGGGAGGGGAGGGGGGAGAAAGCAGCCACAAGCCCAAAGCCTTAGGTGGCTGCCTAACTTGCCTAATTGTAAATCCGCTTCTAGGAATATATACACCTAGGCCACATGTCTCCCTTCTAGGTGCAAATCTGTGTATTATTCCTTCTTCCTGTTTATGTCCATGCTGTGAGAAGGCTGTCTGAGCATGCTGGGTGTTGTAGTATTTCAATAGCTGGAGACACGCTGGTTGGAAAATACAGATCTAGAAGATAGTTGTAGCGTCACACCGGGAACACCGGGTTAGCTGCACCATCCTACCATGTGACATATAAAATAAAGGACTAGAACTCTCAGCTAGCCTGCACTAAAACTACCTCTATTCCCTATTACTACAACTCCTCATGAACATTAGGGATGATTACCTAACTTTCCCAGACTACTGAACGGCAAGTGTCCTAGCTGAGAATTGATGCATAACACTTTGTGTGGAACCGGCTATACAGCAAGCATTCAATTAAAAATGTTATTAAAGAAATAACCGATGTGGTGTTATGTCTAGTGCAGGGCCGGAGGGGCAGTGCGTGACTTCTTTGGTTTTCTCTCAATGGCTGTGTCACGCTACGTCCCCTCAGGCCCCGCACTAGACATGACACGGTGTATCAGCCTGGAGTGTTCCTTTAATGCTTTGGATGGAAGAAAGGTCTTTGGCGATTTAGCAGTTCTGGGTTCAGATGCACAAGAGGGTCCTTCTAAAACTGAGCTGGAAAAGTTCCTGTAATCGACCGGTTCACAGATAACGACACCATTCTCTCACCTATCAAATAGGATGATCTGATGCAGTAGAGCTGAGTTTGCTATGTAACAGTCTCTGTTATCGGTGTTTTTTTTTCTTTTTAAAGATTATTTTATCATGCTGCACAAATGAAACAGTAAGGCTACGTTCACACAGTGTTGTCTGATGTGCAATGGAATTGGGTCAGTGCTCCCCAATCTGTGGCTTTTCAGATCGTGCTAAACTACAGTTCCCATGTTCTGTTGTCAGGGCATGGTGGGAGTTGTAGTTTTACAACATCTGGAGAGCAAAAGATCGAAAAATAATGTTTTAGGGTTAGGGGGCACAGTGGCTCAGCTCATTAGGGCATGGTAGCACAGATCATTGGGGCATGGTTACATAGGTCATTGGAGTGTAGTGGCACAAGTCATTTGGGAATGGTGGCCCAGATCATTGGGGGATAATGGCACAATTCATTGGGGCATGGTGGCTGGCACAGATTATTGGGGCATGGTGGCATAGAACAATAGGGGGATGGTGGCACAGATCATTGGGGCATGTTTGCACCAATCATTACGGTACAGTGGCACAATTCATCAGGACATTATGGTAGAGATCATTAAAGAATGGTGGCACAGATCAATAGGGGCATGGTGGCATGATGTCACCCTGAATTCTAAACATACTGTTTAGATCGCCGGGTGCTGCACAGAGATGGCGGGGGTCCCAGCAACGGGACCCCTGTGATCAGACATCTTATCCCCTATCCTTTGGATAGGGGATAGAATGTCTAAGGGTGGAGTACCCCTTTAATAGGGCATATGGAAATGTGTTCCCCCAGTGAATCCTTACTGATGTTTCATCCAGGTTTTCCGGCTCCTGCTGAGTCTATTCTGTAGAAAAATGTGTTTGATGTGATTTGACGTTGAAACAACAAATATAAAAAATTTTGATAGATTACAAAGGGAATGAGGAATAAATTTTAAAGCCATAGAGATTGTATAAATCAATGAAGACATCCGGAAAGGAACTTCTGGTTCCAGCGCTGCCCTGGCAAGACGCGGCTAATGGAGCTGTCACGATGCCGGCTGGCAGGTAGTGGATCCTCTGTGCCAGAGAGGGATTGGCGTGGACCGTGCTAGTGGATCGGTTCTAAGTCACTACTGGTTTTCACCAGAGCCCGCCGCAAAGCGGGATGGTCTTGCTGCGGCGGTAGTGACCAGGTCGTATCCACTAGCAACGGCTCAACCTCTCTGACTGCTGAAGATAGGCGCGGTACAAGGGAGTAGACAGAAGCAAGGTCGGACGTAGCAGAAGGTCGGGGCAGGCAGCAAGGATCGTAGTCGGGGGCAACGGCAGGAGGTCTGGAACACAGGCTAGGAACACACAAGGAAACGCTTTCACTGGCACAATGGCAACAAGATCCGGCGAGGGAGTGAAGGGGAAGTGAAGTATAAATAGGGAGTGCACAGGTGAACACACTAATTGGAACCACTGCGCCAATCAGCGGCGCAGTGGCCCTTTAAATCGCAGAGACCCGGCGCGCACGCGCCCTAGGGAGCGGGGCCGCGCGCGCCGGGACAGGACAGACGGAGAGCGAGTCAGGTACGGGAGCCGGGATGCGCATCGCGAGCGGGCGCTACCCGCATCGCGAATCGCATCCCGGCTGGAGACGGTATCGCAGCGCACCGGGTCAGTGGAGCTGCCCGGAGCGCTGCGGTAGCGAGAGAGAAGCGAGCGCTTCGGGGAGGAGCGGGGACCCGGAGCGCTCGGCGTAACAGTACCCCCCCCCTTGGGTCTCCCCCTCTTCTTAGAGCCTGAGAACCTGAGGAGCAGACTTTTGTCTAGGATGTTGTCCTCAGGTTCCCAGGATCTCTCTTCAGGTCCACAGCCCTCCCAATCCACCAAAAAGAACCTTTTTCCTCTGACCGTCTTGGAGGCCAGTATCTCTTTCACTGAGAAGACGTCAGAAGAACCGGAGACAGGAGTGGGAGAAACTAATTTGGGAGAGAAACGGTTGATGATGAGTGGTTTAAGAAGAGAGACATGAAAGGCATTAGGAATACGGAGAGAAGGAGGAAGAAGAAGTTTGTAAGAGACAGGATTAATTTGGCACAAGACTTTGAAAGGACCAAGATAGCGTGGACCCAGTTTGTAACTGGGGACACGAAAGCGGACATATTTAGCGGAGAGCCATACCTTGTCTCCGGGAGCAAAAATGGGAGGAGCTCTTCTTTTCTTATCGGCAAACTTTTTCATGCGAGATGAAGCCTGTAAAAGAGAATCTTGGGTCTCTTTCCATATGGTGGAAAGATCACGAGTCACTTCATCTACAGCGGGCAAACCAGAGGGCAAGGGAGTAGGGAGGGGGGGAAGAGGGTGACGGCCGTACACCACGAAAAATGGGGATTTGGAGGAAGATTCAGAGACTCTAAAGTTATACGAGAATTCGGCCCATGGTAGAAGATCTGCCCAATCATCCTGGCGGGAGGAAACAAAATGTCGTAAATAATCACCCAAGACCTGGTTAATTCTTTCTACTTGTCCATTGGATTGAGGATGATATGCAGAAGAAAAGTTTAATTTAATCTTGAGTTGTTTACAGAGAGCCCTCCAGAATTTTGACACGAATTGGACGCCTCTATCCGAGACTATCTGTGTGGGCAACCCGTGAAGACGAAAAATGTGTACAAAAAATTGTTTAGCCAACTGAGGCGCTGAAGGAAGACCAGGAAGAGGGATGAAATGTGCCATCTTGGAGAATCGATCAACGACCACCCAAACAACAGTGTTGCCACGGGATGGGGGTAGGTCTGTAATAAAATCCATACCAATCAGAGACCAAGGCTGTTCGGGGACAGGCAGAGGATGAAGAAAACCAGCGGGCTTCTGGCGAGGAGTCTTATCCCGGGCACAGACAGTGCAGGCTTGCACAAAGTCCACGACATCCGTCTCCAGAGTCGGCCACCAATAGAAGCGAGAGATGAGTTGCACAGATTTCTTGATGCCTGCATGACCTGCGAGATGGGAGGAGTGACCCCATTTGAGGATTCCGAGGCGTTGGCGTGGAGAGACGAAGGTCTTTCCTGGAGGAGTTTGCCTGATGGAGGCTGGAGAAGTGGAAATCAGGCAGTCAGGAGGAATGATGTGTTGCGGAGAGAGTTCAACTTCCGAGGCATCCGAGGAACGAGAGAGAGCATCGGCCCTAATGTTCTTATCGGCAGGCCGAAAGTGAATTTCAAAATTAAATCGGGCAAAGAACAGAGACCACCTGGCCTGGCGAGGATTCAGCCGTTGGGCAGACTGGAGATAGGAGAGGTTCTTGTGATCGGTGTAAATAATAACTGGAAATCTTGATCCCTCCAGCAGATGCCTCCATTCCTCAAGTGCTAATTTAATGGCTAGAAGCTCTCGATCCCCGATGGAGTAGTTCCTCTCCGCCAGAGAGAAGGTCCTAGAAAAAAAAACACAAGTAACAGCATGCCCGGAAGAATTTTTTTGTAGAAGGACCGCTCCAGCTCCTACAGAGGAGGCATCAACCTCCAATAGGAAGGGTTTAGATGGGTCAGGTCTGGAGAGCACGGGAGCCGAAGAAAAGGCAGACTTGAGCCGTTTAAAGGCGTCTTCCGCTTGAGGAGGCCAAGACTTGGGATTGGCATTTTTTTTGGTTAAAGCCACGATAGGAGCCACAACGGTAGAAAAATGTGGAATAAATTGCCTGTAATAATTGGCGAACCCCAAAAAACGTTGGATAGCACGGAGTCCGGAGGGGCGTGGCCAATCTAAGACGGCAGAAAGTTTGTCTGGATCCATTTGTAGTCCCTGGCCAGAGACCAAGTATCCTAGGAAAGGAAGAGATTGGCATTCAAACAGACATTTCTCTATCTTGGCATAAAGTTGATTGTCACGAAGTCTCTGAAGAACCATACGGACATGCTGGCGGTGTTCTTCTAGATTGGCAGAAAAAATCAGGATATCGTCCAGATATACAACAACACAGGAGTATAAGAGATCACGAAAAATTTCATTAACAAAGTCTTGGAAGACGGCAGGGGCGTTGCACAGGCCAAAGGGCATGACCAGATACTCAAAGTGTCCATCTCTAGTGTTAAATGCCGTTTTCCATTCATCCCCCTCTCTGATGCGGATGAGATTATAAGCACCTCTTAAGTCCAGTTTGGTAAAGATGTGGGCACCTTGGAGGCGATCAAAGAGTTCAGAGATGAGGGGTAGGGGGTAGCGGTTCTTTACCGTGATTTTATTAAGACCGCGGTAGTCAATGCAAGGACGTAGAGAGCCATCTTTTTTGGACACAAAGAAAAATCCGGCTCCGGCAGGAGAGGAGGATTTACGGATAAAGCCTTTTTTTAAATTTTCCTGGATGTATTCTGACATAGCAAGAGTCTCTGGGGCGGACAGAGGATAGATTCTGCCCCGGGGTGGAGTAGCGCCCGGGAGGAGGTCAATAGGACAATCATAAGGCCTGTGAGGAGGTAGAGTCTCAGCTTGTTTTTTGCAAAAAACATCCGCAAAGTCCATATAGGCCTTAGGAAGACCGGTTACAGGGGGGAACCACAGAGTCACGGCAAGGGGTACTGGGAACCGGTTTTAGGCAGTCCTTGAAACAAGAGGGCCCCCAACTCTTGATCTCCCCAGTGGACCAATCCAGGGTTGGGGAATGGAGTTGAAGCCAGGGTAGTCCAAGGAGGATTTCGGAAGTGCAATTGGGGAGGACCAAAAATTCAATCTTCTCGTGATGAGGTCCGATGCACATTAGAAGGGGCTCCGTGCGGAAACGTATGGTACAGTCCAATCTTTCATTGTTTACACAATTGATGTAGAGGGGTCTGGCGAGACTGGTCACTGGGATGTTGAACCTGTTGACGAGAGAGGCCAAAACAAAATTTCCTGCAGATCCGGAATCCAAGAAGGCCATAGTAGAGAAGGAGAAGGCAGAGGCAGATATCCGCACAGGCACAGTAAGACGTGGAGAAGCAGAGTAGACATCAAGGACTGTCTCACCTTTGTGCGGAGTCAGCGTACGTCTTTCCAGGCGGGGAGGACGGATAGGACAATCCTTCAGGAAGTGTTCGGTACTGGCACAGTACAGGCAGAGATTCTCCATGCGGCGTCGTGTCCTCTCTTGAGGTGTCAGGCGAGACCGGTCGACCTGCATAGCCTCCACGGCGGGAGGCACAGGAACGGATTGCAGGGGACCAGAGGAGAGAGGAGCCGGGGAGAAAAAACGCCTTGTGCGAACAAAGTCCATATCCTGGCGGAGCTCCTGACGCCTTTCGGAAAAACGCATGTCAATGCGAGTGGCAAGATGGATGAGTTCATGTAGGTTAGCAGGGATTTCTCGTGCGGCCAGAACATCTTTAATGTTGCTGGATAGGCCTTTTTTAAAGGTCGCGCAGAGGGCCTCATTATTCCAGGATAATTCTGAAGCAAGAGTACGGAATTGTACGGCGTACTCGCCAACGGAAGAATTACCCTGGACCAGGTTCAACAGGGCAGTCTCAGCAGAAGAGGCTCGGGCAGGTTCCTCAAAGACACTTCGAATTTCCGAGAAGAAGGAGTGTATAGAGGCAGTGACGGGGTCATTGCGGTCCCAGAGCGGTGTGGCCCAAGACAGAGCTTTTCCAGACAGAAGGCTGACTACGAAAGCCACCTTAGACCTTTCAGTAGGAAACTGGTCCGACATCATCTCCAAGTGCAGGGAACATTGGGAAAGAAAGCCACGGCAGAATTTAGAGTCCCCATCAAATTTATCCGGCAAGGATAGTCGTAGACCAGAAGCGGCCACTCGCTGCGGAGGAGGTGCAGGAGCTGGCGGAGGAGATGATTGCTGAAGCTGTGGTAGTAGCTGCTGTAGCATCACGGTCAGTTGAGACAGCTGTTGGCCTTGTTGCGCTATCTGTTGTGACTGCTGGGCGACCACCGTGGTGAGGTCGGCGACAACTGGCAGAGGAACTTCAGCGGGATCCATGGCCGGATCTACTGTCACGATGCCGGCTGGCAGGTAGTGGATCCTCTGTGCCAGAGAGGGATTGGCGTGGACCGTGCTAGTGGATCGGTTCTAAGTCACTACTGGTTTTCACCAGAGCCCGCCGCAAAGCGGGATGGTCTTGCTGCGGCGGTAGTGACCAGGTCGTATCCACTAGCAACGGCTCAACCTCTCTGACTGCTGAAGATAGGCGCGGTACAAGGGAGTAGACAGAAGCAAGGTCGGACGTAG
Source organism: Hyla sarda (assembly GCF_029499605.1). Classification (NCBI taxonomy): domain Eukaryota; kingdom Metazoa; phylum Chordata; class Amphibia; order Anura; family Hylidae; genus Hyla; species Hyla sarda. The sequence goes on from NC_079195.1 coordinate 218,887,983, forward strand.
CAGAAGGTCGGGGCAGGCAGCAAGGATCGTAGTCGGGGGCAACGGCAGGAGGTCTGGAACACAGGCTAGGAACACACAAGGAAACGCTTTCACTGGCACAATGGCAACAAGATCCGGCGAGGGAGTGAAGGGGAAGTGAAGTATAAATAGGGAGTGCACAGGTGAACACACTAATTGGAACCACTGCGCCAATCAGCGGCGCAGTGGCCCTTTAAATCGCAGAGACCCGGCGCGCGCGCGCCCTAGGGAGCGGGGCCGCGCGCGCCGGGACAGGACAGACGGAGAGCGAGTCAGGTACGGGAGCCGGGATGCGCATCGCGAGCGGGCGCTACCCGCATCGCGAATCGCATCCCGGCTGGAGACGGTATCGCAGCGCACCGGGTCAGTGGAGCTGCCCGGAGCGCTGCGGTAGCGAGAGAGAAGCGAGCGCTCCGGGGAGGAGCGGGGACCCGGAGCGCTCGGCGTAACAGGAGCTGCCATGCCTCCCGTCACTTACCCGACATTATACCGCGCGGCACAGCTCACCGCCTATTCAAGCTTGATGATTTAGAGAACTGCTCCAGACGCAATAATCTACGCATGGTGGGGCTTTATGTGACAGGTGAAACCCTTGGTGCAACCCTTGGACTTGAAGCGCATCTGTGAAGTGGAACTATCTGAGGCCCTGGGGCTGAAATATTATTGTGGAGTGGAAAGGGCTCACTGTCTGGGGCCAGACCAGGGGTTCAATGACTCCAATATGCCCTCATCTCAGTCCAATCAATGCAACAGACCTCGCCAGGTCCTCTTCAAAGTTTTGGATTATAACGACCGCCAGGCCATACTGCGGGCGTTCCGGAGGCGCTCTTCGCCCCTGATGATTCGTGGCTGCCAAGTCCTGCTCTTCGAAGATTTTTCAGTGCCAGTGTCGAAGCCCCGCAGAGCGTTTAGCACAGTGTGTTCGGAACTGTTCCAGAGAAAGATGAAGTTCCAGCTCCAATACCTGGCCGTGCTGAGAGTCTACCATGAAGATGGATCATCCTCAGTGTTCACCAGCCTGACTGCTGCAAAGGTAGGGCTACACAGTCCAGCTCGAACAGACGGTCACAGGGGAAGCCCTCGCTCCATGCAGTAAGATCCTTCAGCTCTATCCCCGAGACTTCCTCGTTCACGGGCTGACTGTGAAAACTTCTGATGTCCTGTGATCAAACTTGTCGCATCCCTATATTGGCGATGCTCGCTGATTGCACCTTCCACTTATCCACCGACTATGTGGCCTTAACTATTGGAAGCCTGGCCTTGCAGTTATGCAGGGGGAGGGGGGGATGTGGGTTGGGTTGTTTATTCCTAGGCTACTATGTCGTCCCTGTGTGGCCTCTGTTGGGACTGACAGTCATGGGTGCCCATGCTATACGGGGGGGGGGGGGGGGGGGGTTGACTTGCTGTACTCTGTTCCGGCGAATAGCCAGAAGGTGGAGCTATCTAGCCTGGGTAGAAAAAAAGAGAAGTCCTTAGTATGGTGCCTGGCACTTACTCTGGTGTCTGGTGGGATTTGGTGGGATTTGCTCAAGCAATCCCCTTCACCCTCGCGGTTGCTGCATCGGCCTCGACGATGATTTCTGTGATTATAGTGCTCTTGCTATAACTTATGCTTAGTGGGTCCTTGACTCAGCTCTGTGTTTGTCGTGTGAGTGAGAGGTGTGAGTGGTCTTTCTTGTTAGTTTTGTACATTTCCCTCCCCCTTTTTATCTTTTGTTCCCTTTTTTTTTCTTCCTTTTTTTTTTTTCTCTCTCCCTCAGATCTCGGCCCCGTTCTTCCTTCATCATGCAGCTAAACTCCTGGAATGTCAAAGGTCTGAGGTCTCCCAACAAACGAACGCATCTGAAACGCCTACACCCAGATGTTGCTTTTCTACAAGAAACTCAGCTGTCCGCGGCAGATATGGTTCGTATGGCCATACTTTGGGTTCAGGAAGTGATAGGGGCTCCAGCGGTGAGCGGTAAGGAAGGTACCATAGTGCTCAGTAATTGAAACTTTGGGGGTGTAGTGGTGGACAAGACGGTGGATGAGGAGGGCCGCTGGGTATGGGTACACATTAGGCATGATGGCCATGATTACAGTCTCTATAGCTGCTATGCTCCAAATGGTGATAATAAGCAATTTTAGCAGACCTTGGAGACCCGTCTCCTCTGTGACCCAATTACCAACAAGATCATGTGTGGGGATATGACTACTGTAGCATTTCCACTGGAAGATCAGAAGGGCAGAGTGGTTGATCGGTCCGTTGTGCGACAGAGTGACAAAATTTTTTCTACATTTCTAGAATCATCAGGCCTCCGGGATCCCTGGAGGTTAATGCATCCAGACAGTAGGGATTATACCCATTACTCTCATAATCACTCCTCTTGGTACCGTATAGATTACCTCCTTACCTCCCCAGAATTGTTAGCCCGTACACATGGATCAATGATCCATGATATGGTTATCTCAGATCACTCCCCTATCTCTGACATTTACCCAAAAGGGACTGATTTTCAGTGGTGCTTCCCGGCGTATATGTCGAAAGACGACAACTTTGTCGATTCCCTGCGGAGTTGGTGGACGGAATTCTCCTGGCACAATAGCGAACATGTCACTGATGCTTCCCTATACTGGGAGTCAGCAAAATTTGTCCTGCGGGGACATCTAATCGTGTTCATGTCTACTGTGAAAAAGAAGTTACTCCACCACTTTCAGGAAGCAAACAGGTTGTTGCAATCAGCCTATACTTATTATGTCTCCTGTCCATCTGCTCCAGCTTTGCAGGCATGGAAGGAAGCCAAGGCAACTTTTGACCTCTGGTCTGAATGCAAATGTATGGCTTCTTTTTCTTGATTTAAGGCGGAACTGTTTCGTTTTGGGAACAAGTCCGTCCGCCTCCTTGCACACCTTGCCAAAGGACGGTGACTTCCCCAACCTTTCCCTGCCTTGAGGGATGAATCGGGGATGCTGCATTCTGACCACAAAACAATAAACTCCATATTCCGTGACTTCTATGTGTCCCTCTATTCTTCTTCCCCAGCTGACATGACAGTGGGTGGATCGTTTCTGGAGTCGGTCTGGTTGCCCTCCCTATCTGCAGAACAGTGTGCTGCCTTGGATGCAGATTTCTCGGAGGCTGAAGTCAAGCAGGCCATAAAACGTCTCCATATTGCGAAGGCTACGAGCCCAGATGGGTTCTCGGGGGAATTTTTTTTAAGTACTGGCTGATCAGATCACGACTCCTTTGACGACCTATTTCAATCACCTACTACATTCGGGTACCCTTCCCCTGCACGCCAATTATGCCACTATGAAGCTCTTACTGAAACCAAACAAAGATCCTCCCCTACCCTCATCTTACTATCCTATTTCTCTCATCAATCAAGTCCTGGAACTGGAATCTAAAATTCTGGCAGACCACCTCAGTGCGTTCCTTCCCTCCCTCATAGGCCCCTCACAGGTTGGCTTTGTACATCATCGGTCAGCCGTTGCGAATATACGCAAGGTACTGACCATTCTGGACAGGGTACAGCACCACCCCCAGCCAGGTGAATTGCCCATTTTACTGGCCCTTTTGACAATGTTCGATGGGGTTGGCTGGGGATGGTGCAGGATAAGGTAGGGATAGTGGGCCATTTTCGCACCTTTTTAGAGGGTCTGTACTCCTCCTCTCGAGCACAGGTCCATACCTCTGGATTTCTCTCCCAACCATTGCCTCTTTTTCAGGGAACGAGACAGGGATGCCCCCTCTCTCCCCTTCTATTTAATCTGGCCCTAGAACCTCTTCAGAGGTACTTAGAAGACTCTGCGTTGTTCTGCTGTGTCTTGATTCAGCAAACAGCGGTCAAACTGACCCTTTTTGCTGATGACATCCTGATTTTCCTAGTGGACCCGAAAGCCCATTATGGACCGTTGATGTCCACACTGTCCCATTTTGGCTTATTCTCTGGGTACAAAATAAACCAACTTAAAAGTGAGGCACTTTCCTTTGGTTTGGCCTGCCCATCCTCCTTTTGGTCAACTATAGGTATCCCTGCTACGATTATTAAACCACACATTACATACTTAGGGATTAACATAGGCAAGACACCATCCTCCTTGTATACCCTCAATTTCCCACCCCTATTTAGACAGATTCAAGATGAGTTGATACGCTGGTCCCATCTTCGTCTTTCCTATCTAGGGAGGTGCCACCTTCAAGATGATAAGCTTTCCGAGGCTATTGTATCATTTACAGACCTTACCCCTGCTTCTAAAGCATAAGGATGTTCAGGCGCTTAATTCTGCATTTACTCATTTTATATGGGCCTTGAGACGCCTCCGAATAGCACTTCAGAAATTAATGTTAAGTAAGGTGGACGGTGCAGTTGGATTCCCCAACATTTGCTGTTATAACTTGACCTGCATCTTCAGACACGCTATGGACTGGCATCTTCAGAAACGCTATGGACTGGCTCCATGAATCTAGTTTTCACTCTAACTATGACACTGAAGCTGATCTGGTCTTCCAATGGAAGCTCTCAGCTTGTCTGCACACCCGGATTCCTTGTCTTCCGATCCACATAAAGCATTCCTTAGTTATTAGAGATACTGTTTTGACCTGGAAAGCAGTTCATAAAGCTTTTGGCCTTCCCTTCTTGCTGTCTGGACGTCTTGACCTCTGGGAGCATCCTGAATTCCCCAGGGACATGAAAGTAGTCTGTTTGAGAGTTGGCACATGAAAGGGCTTCAAGTAGCAAAACAGCTTATATATGCAGAGGAGAAATGCTGGTTTCACCCACAGGAATTGCTAACAAACTTTTCCTTGCCGCACTCTCATTTCTTACAGGTATCTCAACTTCAATTCTTCTACAGGTCGTGCCTCCACGACCCTCCCCCTGAGGTGTCCCTGTCTCCCTTTGAGGATGTGGTAGGTCGTCAACCATGGAAGGTAACATTGTCGTACCTTTATAGTTGTTTTAACGGTTATTTCCTTAAGGTATCCAGGCGGGAGGACTTTGCCAAATGGGAATCTATTTTACAGGATGGGGAAGCACGAGACAAGATCTTGGTGGGTTGGGCCAATGTTCGAGCCAATGTTATCATTGAACGCTGGAGGGAAACCTTTTTCCAAATTATGCACTTTGGTTATCTGAGATTCAATCTCCTGGCCTCCCCGGTGTTTCCTGATAGAATTACATCCTGCCTGAAGTGATCTAACCCTAATAGTGACTTATATTGCAAGGTACTGGAAAGTGCAGGTTCCCATGACTCCTCAAGATCTTCTCTCCCAGTGTGTCGATCCTGAGGTAGCTGTAACAGCTGGGTTACATGGTGTTCCTCCCTTCCTTCATGTTATTCTGTTTGCAGCGAAAGGTATCCTTCTCAGAGAAAGGATCCAACCCCATATGCCGGTAGTGACCGACATGGTTGAGGAATTGAAGTCCTTCCTGGAGGTTGACAGACGGGACACGGAGAGGCATAGGGAGAGAAATGGGAAGTTCTTTGTCAAATGGCGGACATTTATAGTTGCTCACTATCATAGGTCCCAGATTGAGGCTTTTGTTCTACAGTTTAGAAATACTGAATAGTACTGCCGAGCGTCCCTTAGAAATACCTTAAGCCCCTTACGCCTTTCAGATGGTGTGGAATGAAGTGGGAATCCCGCTATTCAGCATGGCAGAGGAAATTTTACGAGGCCGAGTATCCTCTTCTTGGGTTCTTTTTTAAAAATTTTTTTTATTTTTTTGCCCTATTTGTTCTTGTGTTTCCTCTTTCTTTCCCTCTTTCTTTTTCTTTTCTTTCTGTAATGTTTTTTTTTGTCTAGATGAGTGTGTTTGTGTGAAATGGTGGGAAGGGAGGTGACCTGAGTTGTTAACCTTGCTGTTATCCTTGCGTATTGGTTACTGCCCAAGGCACCTTGGGTACCCACTTCTGCCTCCTATGTTTGCAGCATTTTGATATGCTTACTGTTTCGTCATTTGTTATTATAAAATTGTAAAATTAATAAACAAAGTTTTTAAAAAAAATAATAAAAAGACATCCGGAAGGCTCATCTCAGTAAGTAGGGTCTCATCTGTGTAATGACAACATTGCCGTAGCTATACCCATATGCACGCGAAGCGCTGGAGGGGACAGACGGGGATGATTTATTATGATCATTAACAATTTCTAACCTTACAGATGGACAAGTGCAACTTCAGGCCGCCCCATCTAAATCTACTCAGGATTGTCACATAATTATGTCTTTGTTTTTATTTTTCACTACGTTCATAGATCATCTTCTATTGAGTGAGAATGAACCACCGCTTGTAAGGTTTATGTGTTATATACATAGGACCTAGGAAATATGTAACTAATATTCAAATTTTCAAGAGCTCGTAGTTCCCTGCTGAAAATGTTCATAAACCGCCTCAGTAACTAAAACAAATCATCTGCTGTGGAGGGGAGGGGGTGGAGGGGGATGCAGCTGAAGTATCCTACTGTATTTGAGTTTGTGCTGTGAGAGAGGGGAGGGAGCAACTAGGTGAGACATCTGAATTGGTTGAGAGTAGTGAACTAGGAAGAATCTGCTTATTGTATGTCTGTGGAAAAATGTGTACTTACTAACACCAACAGAAGCTCCTTCCTCATTGTTGACAACAGATGAATGCACAATGAGTGAAGTCTTCATGCTTGCCTTGGACGCACCAGACGAGATGATTCTTGGGTCTTCCCTTCATCTTTAGATGTAGCCACTACCAATGTGATGTGTGCCAGCCAGGGGTGTAACTATATGGTGAAGAGGTAGCAGTCATACCGGGGTCCTCATGCCTAAGGGGCTCCCAAGGCACACCTGAGATCAGTATAATAAATGGTACTTGGGGCCCTGTTGCACAAGTCACACCTCTGGTGGCGGCAGCCTACTCTTTTTTTTAAAAGAATACTCCGCCCCTAGACATCTTATCCCCTATTCAAAGGATAGGGGATAAGATGTCTGAATGCGGGAGGGGGGGGGTCTGGTCATTGGGACCCCCCCTCCCGCTATTTCAGCGGTCATGCCCCCTCCCATAGACATGACATGAATGGAGGGGGCATGACATGACTTCACCACCACGGCCACCGGAAGCCAGAGTTCGGAACATAAAAGTTCTGAACACCGGGGTGCCAGACCAGAGATCACATGTGGTCCCTTCCCCTGTGATCAGACATCTTATCCTCTCTCCTTTGTATAGTGGATAAGATGTCTAGGGGCGGAGTAACCCTTTAAGGACCTTAAGCTATCGTCCTTAACAAAAAGAATAGGTCGCTACCAGAGTCGTATCTTAGCGTTGAGTTGTATTATAGCATAGCACAGTCGAAGGATGTACATGTAGGGCAAAGACTGCCAAAAGCTCCCTACTCTACACTGAGCAGAAAAAAACATACTGTACTTTGTGCCTCGCTGCTCAGTTAACATTTGCTGTTCTGTGTGTGAGAGTGCTTGGCCCAACCAATGTATTGAGTGGTCTTACTTGGATCAGGTAGCTGATCTCAATTACATCAAGACAAAAATTTGTTAAAAGAATTGTACATCACAGCTACAACACATGATCAGTATCTTGCTATGGTACTAACCAAATGTAAAAATAATGCTTTATCTGGTTGAAATGAAAACGTGTAGAAATTCTATGGCCAAAGAATGAATATGCAGCATGGAAAGCCTTCGAACGACCCTTGGACAGGGGCATAGCTATAGGGGGTGCCAAGCATCCTATGGAATCGGGGCCCCAGTACCTTCTACCACATTGGTGCCTGGGGACGCGGATCTATAGTCCAATAGTTTTGTCTCCCCAGTTCAGACAGAACACGAGCGAAAGCAAAGGCCAAAAGAAGGTCAAATCTTCTTATCTCCGAGCTACAAACCCCAGACTAACGTTGCAGAATGTGAATTTTTTTCCTAATAGATAAAGGTAGAACGAGCGATGGACGAGGATTAATTTTACATTTCCCATTATCACTTCCACACTTTGTAGCCCTTCCTTTTTCTGTTTCAGATCAAACAGTTTAAGCACATATTGTAATTCCTCCGAACATGAAAGGAAATGGGATATAAGAATAGTAGAAAGAATGTGACTGGGACCTTCTGGAGATAAACCGAAGCTACACGAAAAAAAAAAAGAAAAAAAAAGAAGAAAATATGATCAAACACAAATTTGCATATTTCTTATACTTTTGCTATTATGTTTATAAATAAACTTAAATTGTTTGAGTTTCATTGTTTATGAATTGCTCTGGAGACTGCATACAGCCCAAGCGGAGGCTAAAGATGAGCGGTAACTGTATGTAGATCGGACCCCGAAGGAGCATCCTATGGTGGGCTGAGACTCTGAGGACCCCTAACTTAAAGGGGTTCTTTACTGTTATTAAACAGATGTGTAAATTACTTCTATTTAAAAATCTTAATCCTTCCAGTACTTACCAGCTGCTGTGTGCCCCACAGGAAGTTGTGTAGTTCTTTCCAGTCTGACCACAGTGCTCTCTGCTGCCACCTCTGTCCATGTCGGGGACTGTTCAGAGCAGGATAGGTTTGCTATGGGGATTTGGTCCTGCTCTGGACAGTTCCCGATATGGACAGAGGTGTCAGCAGAGAGCACTGTGCTCAGACTGGAAAGAACTACACAACTTCCTCTGGAGCATACAGCAGCTGATAAGTACTGGTAGGATCAGGATTTTAAAATAGAAGTAATTTACAAATATGTTTAACTTGTTTGCACCAGTTGATTAAAAAAAATTGTTTTCCACCGGAGTATGCCTTTAACCAGATCCCTAAGACACAGCAGAAGACAACATCTAGAGTGGTGGTCTCAAACTGCGGCCCTCCAGATGTTGCAAAAACTACAACTCCCAGCATGCCCGGACAGCCGTTGGCTGTCCGGGCATGCTGGGAGTTGAAGTTTTACAACATCTGGAGGGCCACAGTTTGAGACCACTGATCTAGAGTCTATGTCTCGTGGGATGGTTTATAAATAACCTATTAGATCTTTTTGACCCTATGTTTTCTTGGCACCAGGCAGGTGCAGTCTAGACAAGTTTTTAGGAGCAATATAAATACAAATAGAAGCGAAGTGTAATACAAGAAAAGGGGTACTTTAAAATTTGATCCTCCATGTACAGGATAGGGGATAAGTGACCCAATCACTGAGAACCCTGCGATTTCCATAATGGAGCCCCATGCGTGGAGCGGTGCGGTCGGCATTCATTCCATGTACTGTCTATGGGTTCGCCTGAGAAATACGACTACAGTGCTCGTGTATCTCTGGTGCTCCCAAAGAGAATGCATAAAGCGTGTGCCAACTCTATGTAAGGGAAAGCTGAGACCCCGTTCTGGAGATCGGGGGGGGGGGGGGGGGACTCAGAGGTTGGACCTCCTGTCAACCTTCACATCCAACCCAAATTGGCAGCAAATGGGGCCACTGAGTGGGTCTGGTCTTTGCCATTGCAATGTACAATGGCCAATGGGAAGGTGAAGAGGTGATCTTGAAGGTGATTAAAATGCCACCTGAGGATATCACCATGGTTACTATGAAAAAAAGCCATAGATTCTAATTAGAGATGAGCGAACTTACAGTAAATTCGATTCGTCACGAACTTCTCGGCTCGGCAGTTGATGACTTTTACTGCATAAATTAGTTCAGCTTTCCGGTGCTCCGGTGGGCTGGAAAAGGTGGATACAGTCCTAGGAGACTCTTTCCTAGGAATGTATCCACCTTTTCCAGCCCACCGGAGCACCTGAAGGCTGAACTAATTTACGCAGGAAAAGTAATCAACTGCCGAGCCGAGAAGTTCGTGACGAATCGAATTTACTGTAAGTTCGCTCATCTCTAATTCTAATGGTTGGCCATACTAATGGTGTCGGGTAGGGAAAGGGAAGGTATAAGTAAGTTAATTTTTTTTACATTTATAATAAGATCATATAAATATTACAAATGAAACCCCACAACCTTAGGTCTGAATAATAACCTACACTAAAGGATATTTCTCTTAATATTCCATAATCTAAAAGACTTTCCACAAAGCCCCAGGGCAGGAACATCAAAGGCTTGAAAATAGAACAGAAGACAAGAATATGTGTACACGAATACCAACTATCCAATAACACACAAGTAATATAGCACAGAAAAGGTCACATGGTCCCATAGTACGTAAAGATTGAAGCCATATGGGACGGTGCAAGCTGAATAGTCACCCGTGGCTACAGAATGACAAGTTTCTTGATATGTTTCACATTATTGCCGTAGTATATTGAGCAGAATAACAATTATCAATGGCTCCTTGTTATTATTTTACATCATGGGGCGGCTGTTGGTAATGGCCGCCAAGTTGATGTTTACTTATGGCTTCCCTGTGGTGTCTTCTGTTTGCGGTGTTGATAGCTTCATATTTTGGTCATGAATGTTAAGCCAAGTCGTGAGAGATCTTCCCTTCTTGTGATTTTCCTCTGTCTTTTCCGGCATGATGTCTTTCTCTTTTTCTGATATGTCCAGAATATAAAAGTAGCAGCTTCGCCGTCTAAGGACATCTTCATCTTGATGTCTTCCATCACCAACTGGTTTGTTCTTTAAAGGGGTACTCTGCCCCTAGACATCTTCTTCCCTATCCAAAGTATAGGAGATAAGATGTCTAATCGCGTGGGGTCCCGCTATATCACACCATGCTCCCTCCATTCATGTCTATGGGAGGGTCATCACTCCCCCTCCCATAGACATGAATGTAGGGGGCGTGACGTCATGACACCCACCGCTGGGACCCACGCGATCTCACCCGACGTTCTAAACCTATTGGATAGGGGATAAGATGTCTAGGGGTGAAGTAAGGTAGGGATCCAGCGCTTGCTGGATCAGGAGATGGAGTGAAATGATGACAGATAACTCAAGATGTGGATGAACAGCATTCTATAATTGCAGTTTACAGTGGTTTGACAACACGTTTCAAGGAGGTCTGCACCCCTCTTCCTCAGGTCAGGGTTGACCCCCTCAAAACGTGTTGTCAAACCACTGTAAACTGCAATAAAAGAACGCTGTCTAGGGGCAGAGTACCCCTTTAAAAAAAAAAAAAAAAACTGCCTTACCTAAGCAACTTTCAGTTAACACTTTGCAGTGGTCGCAAGTCGCAAACCCCCTCCAAAATGTCGCAAATCAAAGCCAGGTCTGACCTGGCTTACAAAACTGTCTTAAGAGTCGCAGAGGGTAGAACGAAACATACAAAATGGTGTTCTGAAGTTATTCCCTTGTTTATTTTTTTGCTTATATGTGGCAAATTTATTAACACCCTGCCCCCCCCCATTGATAGTATGAAAAATGTGACACACATAAGCAAAACCAAAGCAAAGAAAGTAAATAAATAAAAAATAAATAATAATAATAATAAATAAATATAATAATAATATTATTTATTTTATTAATAATAAATAAATAAAAAATAAATAAATGAATAAATAAAAAAATATATATATATAAAAAAAAAAAATTATAATGTATAAATAAATAAATTATTATTGTCAAAGACAACAATGATAAATCTCCCCCTATGACAAGAAGACAAGAATGGATTATTTTCTTTTTTTTTTTTACCTCAGGCTTTTAGGGATCAATATCATTGGATGAATGAATAATAATATAGATACTAGGTAATAAAGCCAATGCTAATAATTTCAGACTTTTCACCGTATTCAGCCGACCGAAACAAATCCTGATGGGCCGGCGGAGATCGCGCCTGGTGATTCTTAGCATATCTATCTATCTATATATATATATATATATATATATATATATATATATATATATATATGTATGTATATAAATAAATGTATATATATATATATATATATATATATATATATATATATATATATATACACGCGAATCCTCTGCAAATAAGATAAATGAGAAATCCGATAAAAATCAAATTAAGTCAATGCGGCGGTGTAAACAAGATGGAAAATTGTAAGACAACAGGTAATTGACATAAGTGGCAATGTTTGATTACATAAACAAGTTATTATTTTTTCACGTATCTGGGAGACAAACATAAAAAAAAAAAATCTTAATGTAATTACTTTTCAAATGTTATCAACAGACCGATTTGATATCGCTCTTTATACGGGAATCCATTGGGAAAAAAAATTCTGTTTCCGTGGCAACGCGGCGCAACCGTTTTAAATATAGCAGTTAATATTTTAGGTTGTTCGCCGGTACATGTCAGACAAAGACATGTTTCATTTAAACAACTGCCTACAATAATGTGTTAAATACGAAAATAGACGTATATATCTTCTCTGGAAGTGATAGAGCCGCAGAGAAGAGGAAGCGGAGCCATCTACAATTCAGATTATTTTTTCACGAAGACCCTACAACAACTCATGGCGACTTTTTATTAGATCAGTGTTTCCTCACCAGGGTGCCTCCAGATGTTGCCAAACTACAACTCCCAGCATGCCCGGACAGCCGTTGGCTGTCCGGGCATGCTGGAAGTTGTAGTTTGGCAACAGCTGGAGGGAAACAGTGCATTAGAGGATTATTACCGGAAAAGTCTTTCCAAGTAACTAGTGTTTATTTCACCTGCACTGCCTCCGCAGGACAAATGAAGCATTACATCGTTCTCAATGACATCAGTTGGCTGCCCCTGGAACACATGGACGAGTGAGTCCTCCTAGAGACGCTCTTTGTAGCTGAATAGTTGGAACAGATGAAGGAGAAAATCATTCCTGATAAAATATTTGGACCCAGACGAACTCGATAATATTGACCCAGGCACAAAATGTAAAGGCAATGAGGAGATTTATCAAAACCTGTCCTGACAAGTTGCTGAGTTGCCCATAGCAACCAATCTGATCACTACTTTCATTTTTGTGAGGCCCTTTTAAAAATGAAAGTACCAATCTGATTGGTTGCTATGGGCAACTCAGCAACTTCCTCTTCCTCTAGACAGGTTTTGATAAATCTCCCCCAATGTGTTGTCAGAACACGACTGAAAGGGGAACTCCGGTACCTAAAGGGGTTGTGCAGTGAAAACTAACTCATCCCCTATCCACAGAATAGGGGGATAAGTAGCTCATCACGGGGGAGGGTCCGATGGCTGGGCTCTCCTGCACGGCACTCCGGTTCTCCTACTGCACACAACAGGGGTCGGCCTGTCCATACATGCATATGGGATAGACAGAGATACACGAGCGTAAGTATATAGTTAGATGGGAAGGATGGAAAATCAACTCCAGTCTCTTTCTCTCTTGTCCTCTGTTGTATATCCTACTACAAAGTGTTGGCATCTTATTTACTTTCTGGCAACCTCATAGTGTTATCTACAGGTAAGCAAAACTTCCTCAAATTCACTCAAATTGGGCCATCAAACTGGAAATGGCCTAAATGGCTGATCCAGATTCGTACAGGAGCAGGAAATACTGGCAAAAGATTAACATATGCAAAGTCGGGAGCAGAGCTCTTGAGTCCTGGCTGGAGTTGAGCCACGAACCCGGATTCGATCTGAATTTCGAGGGATTCTCGGCTCGGAGAACTTTCGAACATTGCTAGGAGTTAGGGCTAGAGGAGTAAAAATTTTTGACATGTTTGATTGACATGTCAAAAGTTGTTTCTTGCTGGACTGAGCGCTATGTGCCAGTTGGAAAGTATGCATCTGTTCACATAGGCTGTCTGTAAATGATGGGAGTAGTAGTTTAGCAGTTGCTAAACTAGAGGCTTGCTGATGCTTAATTACAACTCCCATCCTTTGGCTGTCTGAGAATAATGGGGTCTGTAGTTTAATAACAGCTGGAAGCACCCTGTTTAGGAAGACACTGGTTTAAGGGTTATCTCCCCCAGGAAGAGCGCCCTAAATGTACTAACCCCTTTTTTGTGTTGTACTTTTCTTCTCATTTAAGATCTGTGTGTCCCATGGATTACGTTGGATTCGTTGGACTATGTTGATAACCAATTTTCTTTTATTTCTTTTTATTTAAATAAAAGGGTTAATGAGGGCTTGAGTGGGCAGCAAAGGGAAAGTGGGCAGCATAGTGATCTCCCGACTGGGGGAGAGATCAGACTTCTATGCAGAGAAAGGTAGCGATCTCTCTTCCGGCCAGGGAGATGAGAGCAGGGCTCAAGTTCTGCAGGAAGGTTAGTGTTCCTGCACTTTTTTCACAGCAGGACACTTTTCATTGGTAGGAGTCTTACAGGACCAGTTTCACTTGAGTGGAATTCTTGGGTGAGTTCCCACACTTTTTCCCCCAGGACTTGATCCCTGGATGAGATCTATGCCGCCCACTTCCCCAGCCTGTAATTAAGTATCAGGAGTGAGACTCGGTGCGATACAGGTAATATGGTTTTAAGGGGTTATCCAGAAATAGAAAAACAGAGCCAATTTCTTTCAAAAACAGCTCCACATTTGTCCCAGGTTGTGTGTGGTATTGTATCTTGGCTCCATTCACATCAATGGAACTGAACTGCAGAACCAGACCCAACCTGGAGACAGACGGGGAGCGGTTTTAAAAAGAAATTTGCTCAGTTTTCTATTCCTGGATAACCTGTTTAAGATGTGCTGCACAGCAGCCCAACTTAACCATTTAATTGCCGGTTCTCAGCCAAAGTTCAATGAAAACCGACCATTTTGAGCGAGCACGGTGAACCAAACTTTTGAAAAGCTCGTTCATCTCTAGCGATTCTAGAGTGATTTTAGTGAGTGTAAGCAGTCATGCATACTGCATTGCTGCTGACATATAGGTAACCTGACTTAGAGCACCTGGCCAAGCAACTGTTAACTGAGCAGTGAGGCATACATAGTAAGTCTTGCTGCTCAGTATACAAGAACAGGAACTCCAACATCTAAAGAAGCATTTGACAGGAGTCTCTACTACGCTTAACTTCTTAGTTAAAGGGGTTCTCCGGCCCCAAGACATCTTATCCCCTATCTAAAGTATCGTGACATCACGACTCCGCCCCCGTGTGATGTCATGTCCCGCCCCCTCAATGCAAGTCTATGGGAGGGGGCATGACGATCCCGCCCCCCTCAATGCAAGTCTATGGGAGGGGGCATGACGGCCGTCATGCCCCCTCCCATAGACTTGCATTGAGGGGGCGGGACGTGACATCACACAGGGGCGGAGTTGTGGTGTCACGATACTCCCTCCCCATGGTCGGGAAGCATAAGACTGAGAGCCACCAGCGCTTCTGACAGTACTTACAGGTGGGTGCTGCATGCTAGATTGCGGGGGTCCCCAGCGGCAGGACCCCCGCGATCAGACATCTTATCCCCTATCCTTTGGATAGGGGATAAGATGTATTGGGGCCGGAGTATCCCTTTAAGTGGGTAATGAGCAAATCCACCTCTGTTACTGTCAATGATTCTTCATTGGAGAATCACAAATTTTTTTTATTTTGGACCAATCTTGATTTTCTGGAAAATGCCAAGCAAAATCTGATTCCCCCCATGTGTAGTGGTAAACAATGAGAACATAACCGATCCCGACAGCAGAGGATGAGTGTGCTGCTCTTGGAATAGGAGGCGACCGTTCTGTTCCATCATCTCTATAATGATTATACTGTATATTTCATTGTAATGTATGATAATATTATGTGCATCAGTGTTTATTCTGTTTACTTGCTCTTTAAGGATAAGCAGGCTCGTAATAAGCATTAGGGATAAAATCCATTCCTTAAGTCGCAGGTATTTACACACTGATCACATTCATGTACTAATTAGTTTAATTAAATTGTCTGAAGTGTGGGCTGAATTAAAAAGATTGTTTAAAAGCAAACTTAAAAATGGAATAAATTGAACAGCAGAAATAGTTTTTTTCAAGCTGGATTTTTTTTACAATAGCTTTCGGAAAGTCAATTAAGTGACGGAATAATTGAGCAGCCGGATTCTACTTAGCATCATTTTTCTTCTGCAACATTGCGGGAATTATAAAAATGAAACAAAATGGGAAGGTAGAATATATAACATTAATATAATTACTATAATATAGTGTGAGGCAAAAGTCTGAGATTGTTCCTGCTCCCAAAAATGGCTTCAAACTAGATGACAAATAACTAGATACCCAAAGCTCCAACATGAAGGTCTCCAGATGGATTTCAACCTTAAAGGGGTACTCCGCTCCTAGACATCTCGGCTTCGACACCCCAGACATCAGGTGCATGGAGCGAACTTCGCTCCGTGCCGGATGACTGGAAAAGTGGGGTGGAGGCCTGTGACATCATGACCACGCCCCACTTGTGACGTCCATCACGCCCCCTCCTATAGACTTGCATTGAGGGGGGGTGGAGGCTTGTGACATCATGACCACGCCCCACTTGTGACCGTGATGTCACGAGTGGGGCGAGGCTGTGAGGTCACGAGCATCCGGTGCTCTAAATGAACGCCGGGTGAAGCAGGGAGATCGCGGTGGTCCCCAGCGGTGGGTCCGCCATGAACAGACAGCTTATCCCCTATCCTTTGGATAGGGAATAAGATGTCAAAGGGGAGAGTACCCCTTTAACTTCTTACATGCCCTGAGCAGGAGAGTGGGTAGAGTAATATGGAGCACAATAGTGGTGTAGTATAGATGTGGTAAGCTGGGGTGGATGGTGTGCAGTGTCCAGGACTAGAGTTCATGACCCCAGGAGTGTTAACCACCACACAGCCAAGGTTTAGCAGTTGCCTATTCCCGGAGCCGGGAGAGTAATACCGCATATGTCAGGTAAGGGACAGTTCACTTTAAAGGGGTAGTCCAATGGTGAAAAACTTATCCCCTATCCTAAGGATAGGGGATACGTTTGAGATCGCAGGGGGTCCGACCGCTGGGGCCCCCTGCCATCTCTCTGTACGGGGGCCAGGCTCTCCGGCCAGATAGCGGGTGTCGACCCACGCACGAAGCGGCGGCTGGCACGCCCCCTCAATACATCGCTATGGCAGAGCCGGAGATTGCCTTCGGCAATCTCCGGCTCTGCCATAGCGATGTTTTGAGGGGGCGTGTCAGCCGCCGCTTCGTGCGGGGGTCGAAGTGCGGGGGTCGAAGGCAGCACTCCAGCTCTGCCATAGAGTTGTATTGAGGGGGCGTGTCGGCCGCCGCTTCGTGCGGGGATCGACACGCCCCCTTCACGCGGGCTGTCGGGGCCCCGTACAGGAGATCGCGCTTGGCCCCAGCGGTCGGACCCCCTGTGATCTGCAACTTATCCCCTATCCTTAGGATAGGGGATAAGTTGTTCACCACTTGTTCACTACTGGACTACTCCTTTAATGTTTGCAAAAGGCTGCAACAGAGAACCACAATTGCTTCTTGGCACTATGGATCTCGACGTCCTTCTTGACTTAGATTCAGCTTAGACTGGTTTAAACTTGACTTGGGCAGATTAATTAACTAACTGACTTAGGCTGGGTTCACATCACGTTTTTCAACTACGGCTCCCGCATACGTTTTCATTACGTTTTCACATGAAAACGAATGGAACGGTATTGAAAACGGTATACATAGGCAAAGCATTGCAAACCATATGCACCCTGATGCATACGGTTGCGTACGGTTTGCTTGCAATACGGTTTTTAACAGTACTCCAAACCGTGTTCAACCACGGTTTTGGCTCCAGTTTAAAAACCGTACTGCAACCGCATACCTTTTTCTTTAACATGGACGTCAATGGGAAACGCACATGTATACGGTTCCATACGGCAAAACCGTATGCGTTTTTTCTTTGCGCATGCGCATTTGCATCCTAAAGTCCCCGCCCAAGACCCCTCCCATTAAAAATGGACAGAATTTTCAAAAACTTATGTTTTTTTTTAAATAAAAACTGACGGAACTGTATGCACTTTTAAAAACAGTATACTGTTTAAAAACGCATACGGTTTACTTTTTCCCATACTGTTCCATCCGTTTTTTCCCCACACGGTTTTTGATAGAAAACGTACGCGGGAACCGTAGTTGAAAAACGTGATGTGAACCCAGCCTTAGAAGAGCTTTGACTTGACATTAGACTTGCTTGAAGTAAGAAGAGAAGACATAGACTTAGAGACATAAGAGATGGCTGCCCCCGGCCTAGACTTTCAACACACGGGGTTCCTGGGTTGGGGCTTACCGGCCAGGGAGAACCTGAGGCTTTCACTCACGTCAGCTGTCTGAGGCTTTCACTCCCGTTATCCGTTCAGTACTTGACTTGACTGAACATGACGTGGACAGATGATCTGAATGGCTGGATTCCGGGAGTCAGTCACTCAGGATCAGGTAGAAGAATGACATTTAACCTGTACCCATTAGAGATATGGGGGCATGTATACCACTGAGCTGCTTCACATTGCTCTGACTGGACTTAATATTGACTATCTACTGTAGCTCCACCCCAATCCAGCTGTCTAGACAGACCTGGGTGGAAGAGGGCAGGAGGCCCCGAATCCCTGATTGGCCAAAATGCTCATGTGGTTCTCTGTGCATCCTTCCCCACAGACAAAACTAACTCTTACACTGAAAGAACAAAATACATAGAAAGCAAATATATGACATTGCACTGAAATACCATATAACACACAATTCATGTAACCTGAGCTGTGGGCCAGAGCAGACAATGTAAAGTGACATTCACCTGACAGGGCAGGTAGACAAGTGTGTTCCGCACTGAGTCACAGAATAGAGGATCTGTCAGCTCTGCTGTGTGGTGTAGTATAGAGGATCTGTCAGCTCTGCTGTGTGGTGTAGTGTAGGGGATCTGTCAGCTCTGCTGTGTGGTGTAGTATAGAGGATCTGTCGCCTCTGCTGTGTGGTGTAGTATAGGGGATCTGTCAGCTCTGCTGTGTGGTGTAGTGTAGAGAATCTGTCAGCTCTGCTGTGTGGTGTAGTATAGAGGATCTGTCAGCTCTGCTGTGTGGTGTAGTATAGGGCATCTGTCAGCTCTGCTGTGTGGTGTAGTATAGAGGATCTGTCAGCTCTGCTGTATGGTGTAGTATAGAGGATCTGTCAACTCTGCTGTGTGGTGCAGTGTAGAGGATCTGTCAGCTCTGCTGTGTGGTTTAGAATAGAGGATCTGTCAGCTCTGCTGTATGGTGTAGTATAGGGGTTCTGTCAGCTCTGCTGTGTGGTGTAGTATAGGGGATCTGTCAGCTCTGCTGTATGGTGTAGTATAAGGGATCTGTCACCTCTACTGTGTGGTGTAGTATAGATGATCTGTCAGCTCTGCTGTGTGGTGTAGTATAGGGGATCTGTCAGCTCTGCTGTGTGGTGTAGTATAGGGGATCTGTCAGCTCTGCTGTGTGGTGTAGTATAGAGGATCTGTCAGCTCTGCTGTGTGGTGTAGTATAGAGGATCTGTCAGCTCTGCTGTGTGGTGTAGTATAGAGGATCTGTCAGCTCTGCTGTGTGGTGTAGTATAGGGGATCTGTCAGCTCTGCTGTGTGGTGTAGTATAGGGGATCTGTCAGCTCTGCTGTGTGGTGTAGTATAGGGGATCTGTCAGCTCTGCTGTGTGGTGTAGTATAGAGGATCTGTCAGCTCTGCTGTGTGGTGTAGTATCGGGGATCTGTCAGCTCTGCTGTGTGGTGTAGTATAGGGGATCTGTCAGCTCTGCTGTGTGGTGTAGTATAGAGGATCTGTCAGCTTTCCTGTGTGGTGTAGTATAGGGGTTCTGTCAGCTCTGCTGTGTGGTGTAGTATAGAGGATCTGTCAGCTCTGCTGTGTGGTGTAGTATAGGGGATCTGTCAGCTCTGCTGTGTGGTGTAGTATAGAGGATCTGTCAGCTCTGCTGTGTGGTGTAGTATAGAGGATCTGTCAGCTCTGCTGTGTGGTGTAGTATAGGGGATCTGTCAGCTCTGCTGTGTGGTGTAGTATAGGGGATCTGTCAGCTCTGCTGTGTGGTGTAGTATAGGGGATCTGTCAGCTCTGCTGTGTGGTGTAGTATAGGGGATCTGTCAGCTCTGCTTTGTGGTGTAGTATAGAGATCTGTCAGCTCTGCTGTGTGGTGTAGTATAGAGGATCTGTCAGCTTTCCTGTGTGGTGTAGTATCGGGGATCTGTCAGCTCTGCTGTGTGGTGTAGTATAGAGGATCTGTCAGCTCTGCTGTGTGGTGTAGTATAGAGGATCTGTCAGCTCTGCTGTGTGGTGTAGTATAGGGGATCTGTCAGCTCTGCTGTGTGGTGTAGTATAGGGGATCTGTCAGCTCTGCTGTGTGGTGTAGTATAGGGCATCTGTCAGCTCTGCTGTGTGGTGTAGTATAGGGGATCTGTCAGCTCTGCGGTGTGGTGTAGTATAGGGGATCTGTCAGCTCTGCTGTGTGGTGTAGTATAGAGGATCTGTCAGCTCTGCTGTATGGTGTAGTATAGAGGATCTGTCAGCTTTGCTGTATGGTGTAGTATAAGGGATCTGTCAGCTCTGCTGTGTGGTGTAGTATAGAGGATCTGTCAGCTCTGCTGTGTGGTGTAGTATAGGGGATCTGTCAGCTCTGCTGTATGGTGTAGTATAAGGGATCTGTCGCCTCTGCTGTGTGGTGTAGTATAGAGGATCTGTCAGCTCTGCTGTGTGGTGTAGTATAGAGGATCTGTCAGCTCTGCTGTGTGGTGTAGTATAGAGGATCTGTCAGCACTGCTGTGTGGTGTAGTAGAGAGGATCTGTCAGCTCTGCTGTGTGGTGTAGTATAGGGGATCTGTCAGCTCTGCTGTGTGGTGTAGTATAGAGGATCTGTCAGCTCTGCTGTGTGGTGTAGTATAGGGGATCTGTCAGCTCTACTGTGTGGTGTAGTATAGGGGATCTGTCAGCTCTGCTGTGTGGTGTAGTATAGAGGATCTGTCAGCTCTGCTGTGTGGTGTAGTATAGAGGATCTGTCAGCTTTCCTGTGTGGTGTAGTATAGGGGTTCTGTCAGCTCTGCTGTGTGGTGTAGTATAGAGATCTGTCAGCTCTGCTGTGTGGTGTAGTATAGGGGATCTGTCAGCTCTGCTGTGTGGTGTAGTATAGTGGATCTGTCAGCCCTGCTGTGTGGTGTAGTATAGAGGATCTGTCAGCTCTGCTGTGTGGTGTAGTATAGGGGATCTGTCAGCTCTGCTGTGTGGTGTAGTATAGGGGATCTGTCAGCTCTGCTGTGTGGTGTAGTATAGAGGATCTGTCAGCTCTGCTGTGTGGTGTAGTATAGAGGATCTGTCAGCTCTGCTGTGTGGTGTAGTATAGGGGATCTGTCAGCTCTGCTGTGTGGTGTAGTATAGGGGATCTGTCAGCTCTGCTGTGTGGTGTAGTATAGGGCATCTGTCAGCTCTGCTGTGTGGTGTAGTATAGGGGATCTGTCAGCTCTGCGGTGTGGTGTAGTATAGGGGATCTGTCAGCTCTGCTGTGTGGTGTAGTATAGAGGATCTGTCAGCTCTGCTGTATGGTGTAGTATAGAGGATCTGTCAGCTCTGCTATGTGGTGTAGTATAGAGGATCTGTCAGCTCTGCTGTATGGTGTAGTACAGGGGATCTGTCAGCTCTGCTGTGTGATGTAGTATAGAGGATCTGTCAGCTCTGCTGTGTGGTGTAGTATAGGGGATCTGTCAGCTCTGCTGTGTGGTGTAGTATAGAGGATCTGTCAGCACTGCTGTGTGGTGTAGTATAGAGGAGCTGTCAGCTCTGCTGTGTGGTGTAGTATAGAGGATCTGTCAGCACTGCTGTGTGGTGTAGTAGAGAGGATCTGTCAGCTCTGCTGTGTGGTGTAGTATAGGGGATCTGTCAGCTCTGCTGTGTGGTGTAGTATAGAGGATCTGTCAGCTCTGCTGTGTGGTGTAGTATAGGGGATCTGTCAGCTCTACTGTGTGGTGTAGTATAGGGGATCTGTCAGCTCTGCTGTGTGGTGTAGTATAGAGGATCTGTCAGCTCTGCTGTGTGGTGTAGTATAGAGGATCTGTCAGCTTTCCTGTGTGGTGTAGTATAGGGGTTCTGTCAGCTCTGCTGTGTGGTGTAGTATAGAGATCTGTCAGCTCTGCTGTGTGGTGTAGTATAGGGGATCTGTCAGCTCTGCTGTGTGGTGTAGTATAGTGGATCTGTCAGCCCTGCTGTGTGGTGTAGTATAGAGGATCTGTCAGCTCTGCTGTGTGGTGTAGTATAGGGGATCTGTCAGCTCTGCTGTATGGTGTAGTATAGGGGATCTGTCAGCTCTGCTGTGTGGTGTAGTGTAGGGGATCTGTCAGCTCTGCTGTGTGGTGTAGTATAGGGGATCTGTCAGCTCTGCTGTGTGGTGTAGTGTAGGGGATCTGTCAGCTCTGCTATGTGGTGTAGTATAGAGGATCTGTCAGCTCTGCTGTATGGTGTAGTACAGGGGATCTGTCAGCTCTGCTGTGTGATGTAGTATAGAGGATCTGTCAGCTCTGCTGTGTGGTGTAGTATAGGGGATCTGTCAGCTCTGCTGTGTGGTGTAGTATAGAGGATCTGTCAGCACTGCTGTGTGGTGTAGTATAGAGGAGCTGTCAGCTCTGCTGTGTGGTGTAGTATAGAGGATCTGTCAGCTCTGCTGTGTGGTGTAGTATAGGGGATCTGTCAGCTCTGCTGTGTGGTGTAGTATAGAGGATCTGTCAGCTCTCCTGTGTGGTGTAGTATAGAGATCTGTCAGCTCTGCTGTGTGGTGTAGTATAGGGGATCTGTCAGCTCTGCTGTGTGGTGTAGTATAGAGGATCTGTCAGCTCTGCTGTATGGTGTAGTACAGGGGATCTGTCAGCTCTGCTGTGTGGTGTAGTGTAGGGGATTTGTCAGCTCTGCTGTGTGGTGTAGTATAGGGGATCTGTCAGCTCTGCTGTGTGGTGTAGTATAGAGGATCTGTCAGCTCTGCTGTGTGGTGTAGTGTAGGGGATCTGTCAGCTCTGCTGTGTGGTGTAGTGTAGGGGATCTGTCAGCTCTGCTGTATGGTGTAGTATAGGGGATCTGTCAGCTCTGCTGTGTGGTGTAGTATAGAGAATCTGTCAGCTCTGCTGTGTGGTGTAGTATAGGGGATCTGTCAGCTCTGCGGTGTGGTGTAGTAAAGGGGATCTGTCAGCTCTGCTGTGTGGTGTAGTGTAGGGGATCTGTCAGCTCTGCTGTGTGGTGTAGTGTAGGGGATCTGTCAGCTCTGCTGTGTGGTGTAGTGTAGGGGATCTGTCAGCTCTGCTGTGTGGTGTAGTGTAGGGGATCTGTCAGCTCTGCTGTGTGGTGTAGTATAGGGGATCTGTCAGCTCTGCTGTGTGGTGTAGTATAGAGAATCTGTCAGCTCTGCTGTGTGGTGTAGTGTAGGGGATCTGTCAGCTCTGCTGTGTGGTGTAGTATAGGGGAGCTGTCAGCTCTGCTGTGTGGTGTAGTATAGGGGATCTGTCAGCTCTGCTGTGTGGTGTAGTATAGGGGATCTGTCAGCTCTGCTGTATGGTGTAGTATAGGGGATCTGTCAGCTCTGCTGTGTGGTGTAGTATAGGGGATCTGTCAGCTCTGCTGTGTGGTGTAGTATAGAGGATCTGTCAGCTCTGCTGTGTGGTGTAGTATAGAGATCTGTCAGCTCTGCTGTGTGGTGTAGTGTAGGGGATCTGTCAGCTCTGCTGTGTGGTGTAGTATAGAGGATCTGTCAGCTCTGCTGTGTGGTGTAGTATAGGGGATCTGTCAGCTCTGCTGTGTGGTGTAGTATAGAGGATCGGTCAGCTCTGCTGTGTGGTGTAGTATAGAGGATCTGTCAGCTCTGCTGTATGGTGTAGTATAGGGGATCTGTCAGCTCTGCTGTGTGGTGTAGTATAGGGGATCTGTCAGCTCTGCTGTGTGGTGTAGTATAGGGGATCTGTCAGCTCTGCTGTGTTGTGTAGTATAGAGGATCTGTCAGCTCTGCTGTGTGGTGTAGTATAGGGGATCTGTCAGCTCTGCTGTGTGGTGTAGTATAGGGGATCTGTCAGCTCTGCTGTATGGTGTAGTATAGGGGATCTGTCAGCTCTGCTGTGTGGTGTAGTATAGGGGATCTGTCAGCTCTGCTGTGTGGTGTAGTATAGGGGATCTGTCAGCTCTGCTGTGTTGTGTAGTATAGAGGATCTGTCAGCTCTGCTGTGTGGTGTAGTATAGGGGATCTGTCAGCTCTGCTGTGTGGTGTAGTATAGAGGATCTGTCAGCTCTGCTGTGTGGTGTAGTGTAGGGGATCTGTCAGCTCTGCTGTGTGGTGTAGTATAGAGGATCTGTCAGCTTTGCTGTATGGTGTAGTATAGAGAATCTGTCAGCTCTGCTGTGTGGTGTAGTATAGGGGATCTGTCAGCTCTGCTGTGTGGTGTAGTATAGGGGATCTGTCAGCTCTGCTGTGTGGTGTAGTATAGGGGATCTGTCAGCTCTGCTGTGTGGTGTAGTGTAGGGGATCTGTCAGCTCTGCTGTGTGGTGTAGTGTAGGGGATCTGTCAGCTCTGCTGTATGGTGTAGTATAGAGGATCTGTCAGCTCTGCTGTGTGGTGTAGTATAGAGGATCTGTCAGCTCTGCTGTATGGTGTAGTATAGAGGATCTGTCAGCTCTGCTGTGTGGTGTAGTATAGGGGATCTGTCAGCTCTGCTGTGTGGTGTAGTATAGGGGATCTGTCAGCTCTGCTGTGTGGTGTAGTATAGGGGATCTGTCAGCTCTGCTGTGTGGTGTAGTATAGAGAATCTGTCAGCTCTGCTGTGCGGTGTAGTATAGAGGATCTGTCAGCTCTGCTGTGTGGTGTAGTATAGGGGATCTGTCAGCTCTGCTGTGTGGTGTAGTATAGAGGATCTGTCAGCTCTGCTGTGTGGTGTAGTATAGAGGATCTGTCAGCTCTGCTGTGTGGTGTAGTATAGAGGATCTGTCAGCTCTGCTGTGTAGTGTAGTGTAACCGTTTTTCATGGTCGTTGATGTGACTGTGCAGAGAACGGCCTTTTAGAGAAGGGAAACAATATCACCAGTTTATTTATTCTTCTATTTCCAGGAGGAATAAAGAGGAACAGCACAAGTTTTTATTTCAGGACCCAGTTGACAGGTATTTTTAGTGGCATTTACTGTATATTTGAATTGATTCTTGTTCTCATGTAAATGTTGAGGTGACAGCTGGTATTTGTCAGTGGGAGCTGGAACGTTCCTCACATAAAGTACAGTGTTACATATAAAATGACGATGACCTTTTTTGTCACAAAATTAATTTGCATTAATATAAAAGAGAATCGAGGCTACGAAAATAAGAACGATTTCCTCCTCTGGAATATCATGCTAGTCTTACCATAAGGTGTCTGACTGACGGCTTGTTTTAGATTTATATGGTTAATATTATTACTATGATTATTAGTCTTATGTTTATTATAATTAGAGATGAGTGATTTGAAGCTGACGAATCCGAATTTGTTACGAATTTCGTAAAAAATTCGATTCTCAATTAATGCAAATATCGTTGTGATTTTTTCGCGCTAATCACTTCATTAAACTCGATTTACTGCGGTGCAGGGTCCATTACACAGCAGAGAGATAGGACGGACAGCTCATTCCAGCAGCATTTCATCTCCTAGTCACATCAGCGTTCTGGTGGACAGAGAGCAGTGCTTTTTTTTCACTGAAAAGGATTTCTACTGCAGCCATTAACCTCCCAGTCACTTTCTTCGCCATAGTATTACAGAGAGGGGCAGATAGCTGTCTGTTGCCTCATACATTTCAACAAGCTGCCACAACTTCATAAACCTTAGCAGAGGAGGCAGGAATAATTTTATGTCTTTGTTCCACAACAAATCATCTGCTGGTTATAATAGTCTGTAGTAGATGATATAATACCCAACAGTCCATTCCTTATAGTCTTTGACAGAGAGCAATTTTGGGTTTAGTACACAACGATTGTGTACTGCAGCACTGTTGTGTACTGCTGGTGTTGTGCAAAAATATGTTTTTTTTAAAGCGTACTGTACGTATTTTTCTGCCCTCATTAGTGCATACCACATACCTACATCTAAGTAGTGTACTATTTTGTACCTGTTAAACTCTAAAGGGCCTAGATACTGTGAAAGCCCAGGGAAAAGTAATCACCGGCTGGTGTTATATTAAAATACATTTTGTTAAGCGCACTATAGCGGATTTTTATGCCCTCATAAGTGCATACTGCATACCTACATCTAAGTAGTGTACCATTTTGTACCTGTTAATCTGTAAAGGGCCTGGATACTATGAAAGGATAGCCAATAGTACACACCTGCTGCTGTTCTAGACAAATACTGTTTTAAGCATAGTGCAGCATATTGTTCTCCCCTCATATACGCAATAAGTTCGCCAGGCAGAGTAGTGGCAGGACATGCACAGAGGAGTGGCAGAGGCCTGAATTCGTCAGGCACAGGTAGATGTCGCAGCAGAGTAGGGGCGCGTGGCAGCCGGAGTCGCAGTGAGAGGTCTGAGCTCCCAGTGTCATCTAGCAGTCGTGTCTTGACCCCAGCAGCCATGATTGATTGGTTCACTCGGTCATCCACTTCATCCCAAGTGACATCCGACACCTCCAGTCAACAGTCCGTGGGTTCTTCAGATTCAACCCTCAGTGGGCCCTCATGTTGCTGCTGCCACCTCCAGGCTCTGTCGTTGTGCTGCTCCATGGTCTCCTCATGCTAATGCTACCACCTCCAGGCTCTGTCATTGTGCCGCCATATGGTCTCCTTATTCTGATGCTGCCACCTTCAAGCTTTCTAATTGTGCTGCTTTATGGTTTTCTCATGCTGATGCTGCCACCTCCAGGCTCTCTCATTGTGCTGCTCTATGGTCTCCTCCTGCTGTTGTTACCGCCTCCACGCTCTGTCGTTGTGCCACCATATGGTCTCCTCATGCTGATGCTACCACCTCCAGGCTCTCTAATCATGCTGCTCTATGGTCTCCTCATGCTGATGCTGCCACCTCTAGGCTCTCTATTTGTGCTGCTCTATGGTCTCCTCATGCTGATGCTACCACCTCCAGGCTCTCTCATTGTTCTGCCATGGATACTGCAAAACATAAGTAAGGTGCTTGTCCCCAGGGTATAAATAGCTGTTGTTAATACAGATTTGCCGCAAATAAATTCAGACTGAACCTAATTTTTCGGAAAATTCGGCGAATCGGCCAAATCGCATTTTTCAAAAGTTCGCTCAACTCTAATTATAATCATAATATATGTAAATATTTTCTTCTATCTTCTTATGTGACAATGCTGAAGAAATTACCCTCTGATACAATGTAAAGTGCACAGCCTGTATAAAAGTGTTTAATGTTGTATCCCCTCAAAATAACTCAACACACAGACATTAATGTCTAAACTTTGGCAACATATGTGAGTACACCTTAAGTGGAAATGTCAAAATTCGGCCCTAGGTGACAATATTTTGTGTGGTCACCATTATTTTCCAGCGCTGCCTTAAAGGGGTACTCCGGTGGTAAAAAAATAAAAATAAATAAAAAAAATCATATCAACTGGGTCCAGAAAGTTATACAGATTTTTAAATTACTTCTATTAAAAATTCTTAATCCTTCCAGTACTTATCAGCTGCTGTATGCTCGAGAAGAAGTTGTGTAGTTATTTCCAGTCTGACCACAGTGCTCTCTGCTGATACCACTGTCCGTGTCAGGAACTGTCCAGAGTAGAAGCATATCTCCATAGCAAACCTCTCCTGCTCCGGAGAGTTCCTGACATGGACAGAGGTGTCAGTAGAAAGCACTGTGGTCAGACTGAAAAGAACTACACAACTTCCTTTGTAGCATACAGCAGCTGATAAGTACTAGAAGAATTAAGTTTTTTTTATAGAAGTAACTTACAAATCCATTTAACTCCCTGGGACCAGTTGATTTAAAAAAAAAAAAATTCCACTGGAGTACCCCTTTAAGCCTCTTGGGCATGGAGTTCACCAGATTGGTTGTCACTAGATCCTCTTCTCTCATCCATGATGACATCACGGAGGTGGTGGATGTGGTCACCTTCTGTTTGAGGATTCCCACAGATGCTAAATAGGATTTAGGTCTGGAAACATGTTTGGCCAATCCATCACCTTTACCCTTAGCTTCTTTAGCGCGGCAGTGGTGGTCTTGGAGGTGTCATTATCATGTGTGAATACTGCCCTGCGGCCCAGTCTCCAAAGGGAGGAGATTGTGCTCTGCTTCAGTATGTCACAGTACATGTTGGCATTTATGGTTCCCTTAATGAGCTGTAGCTTCCAGCTCACAACACACGCTTGACACCATCTGAACAAAATAAGTTTATCTTGATCTCATTGGACCACAGGACATGGTTCCTGTCATCCATGTCCTTAGACTTCTTGTCTTCAGCAAACTTTAGAAGAGGCTAGCAGTAAATAGCGTATTGGTCTGAGCACTGACAGGCTGACCCCCAACTCTTCAACCTCTGCAGCAATGCTGGCAGCACTCCTATGTCTATTTCCCAAAGAAAATATCTAGATATGATGCTGAGCATGTGTTGTGGCCTGTCCTGAGTGGAACTTGTCCTGTGAAACCTCTGTATGGTGTTGCCAACCATGCTGCAGCTCAGTTTTAGGGTCTTGACAACCTTCTTATAGCCTAGGACATCCTAATATTGAGCAACACTTCTTTTTTTTTTTTTTTTAGATCTTCAGTGAAATCTTTGCCATGAGGTGCCTTGTTGAACTTCCAGTGACCAGAATTAGAGAGAGTGAGAGTGATAACACCAAATGTAAGACACCTGCTCCCCATTCACACATGAGACCTTGTAACACTAACACGTCACATGACACCTGGGAGGGAAAATAGCTAATTGGGCCCAATTTGGACATTTCCACTTAAGGGTGCACATACTTTTGTTGCCAAGTCTTAGACACTAATGGATGTGTGTTGAATTATTTTAAGGGGACACAACATTAAAAGATATATATCATGGAGAAAATGTATTCCCTATCCAAACGATAGGGGATAAGTTATTGATTGTGGGTGGTTTGACCACTGGGACCCCTCATGATCTCCCGAACGGGACCCCAGCTCTCCCTGCTTGGATAGACATGGAGGGGGCGTGTCGGGTGCCACTTAATGCAGGGGTCGACACGCCAAATTCCCAGGGAAATCCGGGGTCACTTGCAGGAGATCACGAGTGGTCCCAGTGGTCGATCCACCCACAATCTATAACTTATCCCCTATCCTTTGGACAGGGTATACAATTTTTCCATGATATATATCCTTTAACATTGTGTCCCCTTAAAATAACTCAACACACAGCCATCAGTGTCTAAGACTTGGCAACACGAGTTTTTCTCCATTAAAGGGGTATTCCGGGCAAAAACATTTTATCCCGTATCCAACGGATACTGCTGAGCTCCCCGCGATCTCCCTGCAGCACCTGCATTCTATGCGGGCGCTGAATGGCCAATTTTGGAAACCTCCGGGATTGGGGACGTGACGTCATGCCATGCCCCCTCCATGCCCCCCGCGATCAGACATCTTATCCCCTATGTTTTGGATAGGGGATAAAATGTTTTTGGCAAGAATACCCCTTTAAACACTGCACAAATTTGTTAGGTGTGTACTCACTTATGTGATATACTGTATATATATATATATTTTTTTTTTCTTTTCTTTTTTTTTCTTTTTCTTTCCCTGCTTATTATATAATTATATATTAATTTTTTTCACTGTTTACTGTGTTACATGTTGTTCCTCAGGATCTTTAAGGAAGATTTTTCCAGGCTGAGGTTTAGTACAAGATGTTATAGGGTTGAAAGTCTGTACAAAAAGAACTCAGCAGTTACAGTAAGTAACAAACACACCATGTTCCCTTAGAAAGCCCTGATATATTTTCAGTAATAAGCCATTTTTGTGGATTTGTAGACAGCACATAACTTATCTCAGACATTCTGCGTGTTTCTCTTACTGCAATTCCAGTTATTGCCGACCCTTCATCCTATACGCAAAGAAATAGAAAAGAAAATATTAATTGTATAATGCAGGACTTACTCACGTATTCTCCCATGGTGCTCTGCGCCTTAGTATGACCGGTATCTATACGTTAAGAGATGTAAATAAATTTGTTTTCTCCCAGGAAGAATATAAACTTCACTTTATTGCAAAAAGAAAAGAAAAAAAATGTTTAAAAAAACAGGCAGATGTGTTAGTATTAAAATTGATCCAGAATTACATTCACATGTGACTCAGTTCTCATCCGTCCCAGTTTGCGCTACTTTGTGCCAATCAAAATCACATTGCGTCATTATGAGACAATTAGCGGCAAATATTATAAGAAAACCCTTAGTAAATATCTTGGGCTTTTATGCTTTATTTTTTATTTTGTTTTTGTTGTTTGATTTATTTATTTTTGTTTGTATTAGATTTTTAAATAATGCATACCGGAGGCACAGGGGGAGCGGCGGGAGGTAATTCATTTTTTTTTCTTTCTTGTTTTAGTGACGGCAGCCTCTTTTGAAAGTGTTAAAGGATAGGGGATAAGATGCCTGATCTTGCACGAAGCACCCTATTAGAATCAGTGCCCGGAGCATGTTCGCTCCGGGTCTGATTACTGATTACTGGCGATCACGGGGGCCGGAGCATTGTGATGTCACCCCCCCCCCATGTGACGACACGTTCCACCCCCTCAGCTGTCACGCCCCCCTCACATAGGCTTGCGTTCAGGGGGCTGACGTCACATGGGGGTGGGGCCGTGATGTTACAATGCTCCGGCCCCCGTGTTCGCCAGTAATCAGACCCGGAGCGAACGTGCTCCGGGGACTGATTCTAAAGGGATGCTGCTATCCCCTTTGGATAGGGGATAAGATGTCTTAGCGCTGGAGTATCCCTTTAATCCACATAACCCCTTAAAGGGGTACTCCATGGAAAACCTTTTTTTTTTTTCAAATCAATTGGTTCCAGAAAGTTATACAGATTTGTAAATTACTTCTATTAAAAAAACATAATCTTCCCAGTACTTATCAGCTGCTGTATGCTCCACATGAACTTGTGTAGTTGTTTTCTGTTTGACCACAGTGCTCTCTGCTGACACCTCTGTCTGTGTCAGGAACTGTCCAGAGTAGGAGCAAATCCCCATAGAAAACCTCCCCGGCTCCAGGCAGTTTACGACATGAACAGAAGTGGCAGCAGAAAGCACTGTGGTCAGACTTAAAAGAATTACACAACTTCCTATGGAGTATACAGCAGTTGATAAGTACTGGAAGGCTTAAGATTTTTATTTAGACGTCATTTACAAATCTCAGTCACAGGGCCCGATGCGACTGCTACCTCTACACCCCCTTTAGTTACTCCCCTGCTAATAGACCTGGCCAGAGGCACCCAATAGGTTTACAAAGATGGCAGACCTAGGAGCCATCATTAGGCCATGGGCCCATGCCAATAAGAATCACAGCAAATATCCATTCACACGTAAGGGAGAAAGGGATAGGCTTGGCCTATGTATGGCCTTTCCCTTGCATATGGTCTGAGATCACAGATATGGAGACTATTTAGTTAAGTCTTTAGACCTCAATCAGAGTTGTCTTGGTCTTTTGGGTTTTCTTTATATTCCTTTTCCTGGCTCTACTATTAACCCTACACCCTACAACACTCTCTATTATTTTCTTCTACATTGCCAGAACCTCTTTAGATGTTTACTAGAACTTCACGACAATAAAAACTTTAGGACAGAACCAACGTTCAACATTTATACAGCTCAAATATTATAGAATCATTTAAGTCTGGGTGAGGAGAACATTACATGGAATCGGTTTATTTGCTTTGCCGGGTAACACAAGGCGATTATTCTGAATTGCAAATGTTCCATCCTTTGATTTTTTGTTGAATCAAAAACATGAATAATCATTATTCTCCCCATGATAAGAAAAAAAAAGTGTGTTTCATGCCACCTGAACATTTATATAACAAAGAAGTCTTTGGTGCAACCCAACAATGATAGTCTAATGCCGAAAACGGAGAGAAAATGCATTTTATTTTTTTCTCCTGACATCTGCGCAGACAAAACAAAGACGAGTCTGGTCCTTCTCATCCTTCGTACACCTCTTCAATTATTCTCCATCTGTTCTGACACTTTAAAAGCCGGATTTAACTACCTTTTTGCACCATACCGACTTCAGGCTTTTCTTCATCTCTCCATGCGCTTTTCTCACTTTTGATAGAAGAAAAAATAGACTAAAATGGGAATCCAAGACCTCGAAGAGAAGTGTAGTAAAGGTCAAAGTGTTCAAGAATATTCATTACTCCTTTTTTCTCTCAAAGGTGAGGAACTGGTAGGTACCCGCTTTGCACTCTGACTACGGAGGGGGAAATGGCTTCTTCTGAATAGGTGCCCTTTGTGTGCGCAGAACATGAAGCACTCTCTCAGAAGTAAGTGCTTACCACCCTACGGTGACATTACGGAGACGGAGTGTTGTAGAGTAGGCAAAGGATATACAGTGTAGTCTTAGCAGCCGGTGGGTGAGCAGAGACATAAATGGAATTTTACTGATCTCCTGTTCCCAGGACTTCAACACCTGCCTTTGTTCTCTATTCTCAATGACCCCGTAGGCTTCTTCAGTCTAATATTCTGGTTTCCCGAGCACGTAAAGATTTTACCATCTTTTTGATCTCCTGGTCAGTTCACTTTTTTTTTTTTTTGTTCTATTCTTGTCTTCTATTGCTCTTGCTTTCGGCACAGCGTGATGGTTGCTTACACCTTGATTGTTGTTACATTGAACCCCCGTTGGCCCAATAAGGATTAATGTAGCTTCAATTTGGCAAAAATCAGTTCTATTTGTGGAGAAACGGAGAACAAAGTTCTGGCAATGAATAGCCTGAGAGCATTCGTGACGTGAGATGAGTAATCTTCTCTTTCATTGGTGATGAATGTATAAGGAGATTATAAAGTATGAAAAAAAGGCTCGTACTTACATAAAGCACCGTTCGTCATTAGAAGGAAGGCTAAGGCTGAAAGTACACAGTGTCCGATGAGGATCAATTTGGGATGATGTGCTCAGCTCTAAGGGCAGAAAAATGTAAAATTAAGTTCAATACTGTCACGATGCCGGCTGGCAGGTAGTGGACCCTCTGTGCCAGAGAGGGATTGGCGTGGACCGTGCTAGTGGACCGGTTCTAAGCCACTACTGGTTTTCACCAGAGCCCGCCGCAAAGCGGGATGGTCTTGCTGCGGCGGTAGTGACCAGGTCGTATCCACTAGCAACGGCTCACCTCTCTGGCTGCTGAAGATAGGCGCGGTACAAGGGAGTAGGCAGAAGCAAGGTCGGACGTAGCAGAAGGTCGGGGCAGGCAGCAAGGATCGTAGTCAGGGGCAACGGCAGAAGGTCTGGAAACACTGGCAAGGGACACACAAGGAACGCTTTCACTGGCACTAAGGCAACAAGATCCGGCAAGGGAGTGCAAGGGAAGTGAGGTAATATAGGGAGTGCACAGGTGATAACTCTAATTGGAACCACTGCGCCAATCAGCGGCGCAGTGGCCCTTTAAATCGCAGAGACCCGGCGCGCGCGCGCCCTAGGGAGCGGGGCCGCGCGCGCCGGGACAGAACAGACGGGGAGCGAGTCAGGTAGGAGAGCCGGGGTGCGCATCGCGAGCGGGCGCTACCCGCATCGCGAATCGCATCCCGGCTAGCAGCAGGATCGCAGCGCCCCGGGTCAGAGGACGTGACCGGGGCGCTGCAGCGGAGGAGGTGAAGCGAGCGCTCCGGGGAGGAGCGGGAACCCGGAGCGCTCGGCGTAACAGTACCCCCCCCCTTGGGTCTCCCCCTCTTCTTGGAGCCTGAGAACCTGAGGAGCAGACTTTTGTCAAGGATGTTGTCCTCAGGTTCCCAGGATCTCTCTTCAGGACCACAACCCTCCCAGTCTACTAAAAAAAAATTTTTTCCTCTGACCTTTTTGGCAGCCAAAATCTCCTTGACCGAGAAGACGTCCGAGGAGCCGGAAACAGGAGTGGGAGGAACAGATTTGGGAGAAAAACGGTTGAGGATGAGTGGTTTGAGAAGAGAGACGTGAAAGGCATTAGGGATACGAAGAGAAGGAGGAAGAAGAAGTTTATAAGAGACAGGATTAATTTGACACAGAATTTTGAAAGGACCAAGATAGCGTGGTCCCAACTTGTAGCTAGGGACACGGAAGCGGACATATTTAGCGGAGAGCCATACCTTGTCTCCAGGGGAAAAAACGGGGGGAGCTCTTCTTTTCTTATCCGCGAACCTCTTCATGCGTGAAGAAGCCTGTAAGAGAGAATTTTGGGTCTCTCTCCATATAATGGAAAGGTCACGAGAAATTTCATCCACAGCGGGCAGACCAGAGGGCAAGGGGGTAGGGAGGGGGGGAAGAGGGTGACGGCCGTACACCACGAAAAATGGGGATTTGGAGGAAGATTCAGAGACCCTGAAGTTATACGAGAATTCGGCCCATGGAAGGAGATCTGCCCAGTCATCCTGGCGGGAGGAAACAAAATGTCGCAAATAATCACCCAGGATCTGGTTAATTCTTTCTACTTGTCCATTGGACTGGGGATGATATGCAGAGGAAAAATTTAATTTAATCTTGAGTTGTTTACAGAGAGCTCTCCAGAATTTAGACACGAATTGGACCCCTCTATCCGAGACAATCTGCGTAGGCAACCCGTGAAGACGAAAAATGTGTACAAAAAATTGTTTAGCCAACTGAGGCGCAGAAGGAAGACCAGGAAGAGGAATGAAATGTGCCATTTTGGAGAATCGATCAACGACCACCCAAATAACGGTGTTGCCACGGGAAGGGGGTAAATCAGTAATAAAATCCATACCAATCAGAGACCAAGGCTGTTCGGGGACAGGCAGAGGATGAAGAAAACCAGCGGGCTTCTGGCGAGGAGTCTTATCCCGGGCACAGATAGTGCAGGCTCGCACGAAGTCCCCAACATCCGTCTCCAGAGTTGGCCACCAATAGAAGCGGGAGATGAGTTGCACAGATTTCTTGATGCCCGCATGACCTGCGAGATGGGAGGAGTGACCCCATTTGAGGATTCCGAGGCGTTGGCGTGGAGAAACAAAGGTCTTTCCTGGAGGAATCTGTCTGATGGAGGCAGGAGAAGTGGAGATCAGGCAGTCAGGTGGAATGATGTGTTGCGGAGGGAGATCAACTTCTGAGGCATCCGAGGAACGAGAGAGAGCATCGGCTCTAATGTTCTTATCGGCAGGACGAAAGTGAATCTCAAAATTAAATCGGGCAAAGAACAGAGACCACCGGGCCTGGCGAGGATTCAGCCGTTGGGCCGACTGGAGGTAGGAGAGGTTCTTGTGGTCGGTGTAGATAATAACAGGAAATCTTGATCCCTCCAGCAGATGCCTCCATTCCTCAAGTGCTAATTTAATGGCTAGAAGTTCTCGATCCCCGATGGAGTAGTTCCTTTCCGCTGGAGAGAAGGTCCTAGAGAAAAAACCACAAGTGACAGCATGCCCGGAAGGATTTTTTTGTAGAAGAACAGCTCCAGCTCCTACTGAGGAGGCATCAACCTCCAATAGGAAGGGTTTGGAAGGGTCAGGTCTGGAGAGCACGGGAGCCGAAGAAAAGGCAGACTTGAGTTGTTTAAAGGAGTCTTCTGCTTGAGGAGGCCAGGACTTGGGATCAGCATTTTTCTTGGTTAAAGCCACGATAGGAGCCACAATGGTAGAAAAATGTGGAATAAATTGCCTGTAATAATTGGCGAACCCCAAAAAGCGTTGGATAGCACGGAGTCCGGAGGGGCGTGGCCAATTTAAGACGGCAGAGAGTTTGTCTGGATCCATCTGTAGTCCCTGGCCAGAGACCAAATATCCTAGAAAAGGAAGAGATTGGCATTCAAACAGACATTTCTCAATTTTGGCATAGAGTTGGTTGTCACGAAGTCTCTGAAGAACCATACGGACATGCCGGCGGTGTTCCTCTAGATTGGCAGAAAAAATTAGGATATCGTCCAGATATACCACAACACAGGAGTATAATAGATCACGAAAAATTTCATTGACAAAGTCTTGGAAGACGGCAGGGGCATTGCACAGTCCAAAGGGCATGACCAGATACTCAAAGTGTCCATCTCTGGTGTTAAATGCCGTTTTCCACTCGTCCCCCTCTCTGATGCGGATGAGGTTATAGGCGCCTCTTAAGTCCAATTTAGTGAAGATGTGGGCACCTTGGAGGCGATCAAAGAGTTCAGAGATGAGGGGTAAGGGGTAGCGGTTCTTAACCGTGATTTTATTAAGACCGCGGTAGTCAATGCAAGGACGTAGGGAGCCATCTTTTTTGGAGACAAAGAAAAATCCGGCTCCGGCAGGAGAGGAGGATTTACGGATAAAGCCCCTTTTTAGATTCTCCTGGACGTATTCGGACATGGCAAGAGTCTCTGGGGCAGAGAGAGGATAAATTCTGCCCCGGGGTGGAGTAGTACCCGGGAGGAGGTCGATAGGGCAATCATAAGGCCTGTGAGGAGGTAGAGTCTCAGCTTGTTTTTTGCAGAAAACATCCGCGAAGTCCATATAGGCCTTGGGGAGACCGGTTACTGGAGGAACCACAGAGTTACGGCAAGGGTTACTGGGAACCGGTTTTAGACAGTTCTTGGAACAAGAGGACCCCCAACTCTTGATCTCCCCAGTGGACCAATCCAGGGTTGGGGAATGAAGTTGAAGCCAGGGAAGTCCAAGGAGAATCTCCGAGGTGCAATTGGGGAGGACCAAAAGTTCAATCCTCTCATGATGAGATCCGATGCTCATAAGAAGGGGCTCCGTGCGGAAACGTATGGTACAGTCCAATCTTTCATTATTTACACAATTGATGTAGAGGGGTCTGGCGAGACTGGTCACTGGGATGTTGAACCTGTTGACGAGAGAGGCCAAAATAAAATTTCCTGCAGAACCAGAGTCCAAGAAGGCCACTGTAGAGAAGGAGAAGGCAGAAGCAGACATCCGCACAGGCACAGTAAGACGTGGAGAAGCAGAGTAGACATCAAGGACTGTCTCACCCTTGTGCGGAGTCAGCGTACGTCTTTCCAGGCGGGGAGGACGGATAGGACAATCCCTCAGGAAGTGTTCGGTACTAGCACAGTACAGGCAGAGGTTCTCCATACGGCGTCGTGTCCTCTCTTGAGGTGTCAGGCGAGACCGGTCGACCTGCATAGCCTCCACGGCGGGAGGCACAGGAACAGATTGCAGGGGACCAGAGGAGAGAGGAGCCGAGGAGACGAAACGCCTCGTGCGAACAGAGTCCATATCTTGGCGGAGTTCCTGACGCCTTTCAGAAAAACGCATGTCAATGCGAGTGGCTAGGTGAATAAGTTCATGTAGATTAGCAGGAATTTCTCGTGCGGCCAGAACATCTTTAATGTTGCTGGATAGGCCTTTTTTGAAGGTCGCGCAGAGGGCCTCATTATTCCAGGACAATTCTGAAGCGAGTGTACGGAATTGTACGGCATACTCGCCAACGGAAGAATTACCCTGGACCAGGTTCAACAGGGCAGTCTCAGCAGAAGAGGCTCGGGCAGGTTCCTCAAAGACACTTCGGATTTCCGAGAAGAAGGAGTGTACTGAGGCAGTGACGGGGTCATTGCGGTCCCAGAGCGGTGTGGCCCATGACAGGGCTTTTCCGGACAGAAGACTGACTACGAAAGCCACCTTAGACCTTTCAGTGGGAAACAGGTCCGACATCATCTCCAGATGCAGGGAACATTGGGAAAGGAAGCCACGGCAAAACTTAGAGTCCCCATCAAACTTATCCGGCAAGGATAAGCGTATCCCAGGAGCGGCCACTCGCTGCGGAGGAGGTGCAGGAGCTGGCGGAGGAGATGACTGCTGAAGCTGTGGTAGCAACTGTTGTAGCATAACGGTCAGTTGAGACAGCTGTTGGCCTTGTTGCGCAATCTGTTGTGACTGCTGGGCGACCACCGTGGTGAGGTCAGCGACAACTGGCAGAGGAACTTCAGCGGGATCCATGGCCGGATCTACTGTCACGATGCCGGCTGGCAGGTAGTGGACCCTCTGTGCCAGAGAGGGATTGGCGTGGACCGTGCTAGTGGACCGGTTCTAAGCCACTACTGGTTTTCACCAGAGCCCGCCGCAAAGCGGGATGGTCTTGCTGCGGCGGTAGTGACCAGGTCGTATCCACTAGCAACGGCTCACCTCTCTGGCTGCTGAAGATAGGCGCGGTACAAGGGAGTAGGCAGAAGCAAGGTCGGACGTAGCAGAAGGTCGGGGCAGGCAGCAAGGATCGTAGTCAGGGGCAACGGCAGAAGGTCTGGAAACACTGGCAAGGGACACACAAGGAACGCTTTCACTGGCACTAAGGCAACAAGATCCGGCAAGGGAGTGCAAGGGAAGTGAGGTAATATAGGGAGTGCACAGGTGATAACTCTAATTGGAACCACTGCGCCAATCAGCGGCGCAGTGGCCCTTTAAATCGCAGAGACCCGGCGCGCGCGCGCCCTAGGGAGCGGGGCCGCGCGCGCCGGGACAGAACAGACGGGGAGCGAGTCAGGTAGGAGAGCCGGGGTGCGCATCGCGAGCGGGCGCTACCCGCATCGCGAATCGCATCCCGGCTAGCAGCAGGATCGCAGCGCCCCGGGTCAGAGGACGTGACCGGGGCGCTGCAGCGGAGGAGGTGAAGCGAGCGCTCCGGGGAGGAGCGGGAACCCGGAGCGCTCGGCGTAACAAATACATAATGGACAATATAGAGCAACTCCCCCAGCACTGGATGAGGCAGAGCAGATACCTATGAAGATGACCACTTACAAATCAAAAGTCGTCGTCTAAATATTATTATTCAGTATTTCATTAGTATTTTTTTTTATTTTTATAAAAACATCATTTTTGGGTCTCTGCGTTTAAAGAGCTATGTTATTTTTCAATTATGTAGATGTGTGCAGGCTTGTTTTTTGTGGGATGAGTTGTAGTTTTTATTGGGGATATTTTAGAGAACAGAAAATTGATCTTATTTTATTTACTTATTTATGTGTGTGGGTGGGTGGGGGTTGAAATTCCACATTGGTTTGTTGTATAGCTTTTCATGGCATTCATGACACAAGGTCAGTAATGTGTTACTAACTTTATTGCTTGGGTTGTTACAATCACTGCAATACCATATGTGCGTGTGTTTTTTATTATTTATTGTATTATTTTTACATCTTATTTTTTACCATGTTAATCACTCACATAGTGCTTTGGAACACACCGTACGTCAGTGTCACAGTATTATTTTGGGACTCGTACTCTACAGCTATGGTGGTCCTGGGGCAATTGATATGCCCTCACCTGCCAGGACCACCATGCTGATGGGTAACCCATAGGGTCCATGCACACTATTTATTTTCTGCTCTGAATTCATTCCAAACAGAATTCATTTGCTGCAAAATCCAGTTGATCTCAATTGGGGAGATTTATCAAAACCTGTGCAGAGGAAGAGTGGTCCAGTTGCCCATAGCAACCAATCAGATTGCTTCTTTCATTTTCCACAGGCCTCTTTAGAGGCCTGTGGAAAATGAAAGAAGCAATCTGATTGGTTGCTATGGGCAACTGCACCACTCTTCCTCTGCACAGGTTTTGATAAATCTCCCCCAATAACATTCTGCTATCCAGGGCACACTATAGAAACTCTGTAGTGGAACTTCCATCAAGGATCCCTATTTCGCCTAAAGAATCTGCCTGGAAAAGCCCATTGTCATTTTGAATCGTAGGAGTTATTTCTGCTGCAAATTCTGTGCAAAATTAACCCTGATTCCGGTCGGAGCAGATCCACTGATGGAATTAAGTAAAGAAATTCCCAACTGAATGTCTAGAGTTTGCCGGGGACTCACCTCCATTCCTGGCAATAGCAGTAGGGTCCTGGTTGTGTACTAACCAATGGGCGGGAAAACGTCTCACTTCAGAAAATGAGAAAAATGGCTGCTAAAAGGGTCTCACCTCTAATGCCTGGCAGTGGCGATCAAGGGAGTCCAGCATTACCCCTTTAGAACCCCACAATTAAAATTGATGCTGTTTCTTGAAAGGTAAAATAACTGGTGCCGGTAGGTTTTGGGGGCTGATTGTGACCTCAGCGGGGTAATCGTGGGGTCCTGATCAGCTTAGGCTGATCAGGACCCCACGATTACCCCACTGAGGTCACAATTAGCCCCCAAAAACCTACCGGCACAAGCAATTTTACCTTTTAGGAAACAGTATCAATTTTGATTGCTGGTTCTAAAGTTGTAATGCTGACAGCCGGACAGTCCCTTCCTGCCTCCGTACTGTTTATCGCAGCTTCAAGAATACAGGCAGCTGATAACAATGATCAATGTTATGCCTATAGCACAGCATTGTTTAGTGTTTGCAATCAAATAATTACATGTAATATTGCCCTATGTGAACTAAGTAATTGT
Source organism: Hyla sarda (assembly GCF_029499605.1). Classification (NCBI taxonomy): domain Eukaryota; kingdom Metazoa; phylum Chordata; class Amphibia; order Anura; family Hylidae; genus Hyla; species Hyla sarda. Next base: position 218,928,171 of record NC_079195.1, read on the forward strand.
GATAATATAGTATTAAAACAACGTAATTAATGTAACTAAACCACAAATAAAAGTTGAAATAACCCCCATTATTCAAAATAAAATAATGTTAATATACCATTAATGAAACTGCCCGGTGAATGGCGTAAGCTTAAATGGGTACTTTGGTGGAAAACTTTTTTTTTTTTAAATCAACTGTTGCCAGAAAGTTAAACTGATTTGTAAATTACTTCTATTAAAAAATCTCAATCCTTCTAGTACGTATTAGCTGCTGAATACTACAGAAGAAATTATTTTCTTTTTGGAACACAGAGCTCTCTGCTGACATCATGACCACAGTGCTCTCTGCTGACACCTCTGTCCATTTTAAGAACTGTCCAGAGTAGGAGAAAATCCCCATAGCAAACATATGCTGCTCTGGACAGTTCCTAAAATGGACAGAGATGTCAGCAGAGAGCACTGTGCTTGTGATGTAAGCAGAGAGCTCTGTGTTCCAAAAAGAAGAGAATTTCCTCTGTAGTATTCAGCAGCTAATAAGTACTGGAAGGATTAAGATTTTTTTTTTATAGAAGTAATGTACAAATCTGTTTAACTTTCTGGCACCAGTTGATTAAAAAAAAGTTTTCCATCGGAGTACCCCTTTAACCCCTTAAGGACCCAGGGTTTTTCCATTTTTGCATTTTCATTTTTTTCCTCCTTACCTTTAAAAAATCATAACTCTTTCAATTTTTCACCTAAAAACCATATGATGGCTTATTTTTAGCGCCACCAATTCTACTTTAGAATGACATCAGTCATTGTACCCAAAAATCTACGGCGAAACGGAAAAAAAATCAATGTGAGACAAAATTGGGAAAAAAAACACCATTTTGTAAATTTGGGGGCTTCCGTTTCTACACAGTACATTTTTCTGTAAAAATGACACCTTCTATTTATTCTGTAGGTCCATATGGTTAAAATGATACCCTACTTATATAGGTTTGATTTTGTTGTACTTCTGTAAAAAATCAAAACTGCATGCAGGAAAATTTATACGTTTAAAATTGTCATTTCTGACCCCTATAACTTTTTATTTTTCCGTGTGTGGGGCGGTATGAGGGCTAATTTTTTGCGCCGTGATCTGAAGTTTTTAGCGGTACCCTTTTTGCATTGATCGGACTTATTCATCACTTTTTATTCATTTTTTCATGATATAAAAAGTGACCAAAAATGCACTATTTTGGACTTTGGAATTTGTTTGCGCGTACGCCATTGACCGTGCGGTTTAATTAATAATATATTTTTATAATTCGGACATTTCCGCACGCGGCAATACCACATATGTATATTTTTATTTACATAGTTTTTTTTTTTGAGAAAAGGGGGGTGATTCACCGTGGCTATCCCGAACAGCTCCCTGAGCTAACCGGTATGGTTTCACTTTCATTTTAGACGCGGCGTTCAACTTTGAACGCCGCATCTAAAGGGTTAATAGCGCGCTGCACCGCGATCAATGCCACGCGCTATTAGCCACAGGTCCCGGCCGTCGTTAGAGGCTGGGCCTGACCCGCCATGGCCCCGCGTTATAGATCGGGAGCGGAGTCAGGACGTACAGGTACGCCCTGGGTCCTTAACAGGTTAAATAAATTCCAAAAATGTTAATTTTTGGTTGCTTCATGTACTAGAAAAAAAATTATCATCATGGAGCAAAAATGATCCCTCATACAGCCACAATTCCCGCTCCCCCCCCAAAAAAAAAAAATATGCTAAATGCTTTTTTATTTTTTTTATTTTGCCCCACAAATAAATTTGGGCCTTGCTGTGGATTTTGTGATAAAATCACTGATGTCATTAGAAATTACAATTGGTCCCACATAAAACAAGCCCTCACATGGCCCTGTAGGCAATGAGTAGTGTTGAGCGGCATAGGCCATATTCGAATTCGCGAATATTCACGAATATATGGACGAATATTCGTCATATATTCGCGAATATTCGCATTTTCGTTATATTCTTGTTTTATTTTCGCATATGCGAAAATGCGCATATGCGAAAATGAACATATGTGAATATTAGCATATACAAAATAGCGTACGCGAAAATTCGCATATGCGAAAATTAGCATATGCGAATTTTCGCACGCCAGTCTCACACAGTAGTATTAGAGCCTTCTTTACACCACACAAGCTGGAAGCAGAGAGGGGTGATCACTGTGATGTGTACTGTGAAAAAAAACTAAAAAAAAAAAAAAATAAAACGAATATTCGTAATTACGAATATATAGCGCTATATTCGCGAAATTCGCGAATTCGCGAATATGCGATATTCGCGAATAATATTTGAATTGCGAATATTCGTGAGCAACACTAGCAATGAGGCAAAAAAAATAAAATAATGACAACTGCCATGCCGAAAAAACCCTGTGTCATTAAAGGGTTAAAGCCAGAATCCTGCAGCTTGATCAAGCAGAGTAGCGTAAACAGTAACAGAGGGAGCTCACATCCTCTACATGAGCAGTCGCTATTGAACATGGCATGTATGGGATCAAAAGGCCAGGAAGAGAATCATCTCCATTCCCTGCAATTGCAGCATAGTCCCTGCTGTGTATTACTGCCAGGCTGCTGCTGCTTGTCACTGTGCCATTGTGATCGATCCCAAGCTCAGATCGGTCTGTTATGACATTGGCCATCAGCCTGAGCACAACTATGGATAAAATGTTAAAGGACAACTTTACAGGACATACTTTAAAAGATATACTGTAAGTAGCTGATCTCCGGAACAGGACCCGGCTCTCAGTGAGAAGCACATCATTGGCACTCCCATAGAAATGAATGGAGCGTGTGCCGTCTACCGCTACTCACTGAGAGAGTAACAGTCCCGTTCCGGAGATCGCAGAGGGTCCCAGCAGTCGGACCCCCTGTGATCAGCTACTTATCCCCTATCCTGTTTATTCCATTGTTCTGCTCTGTCATTGGACTTTATTTCAGACAATCAGATTCCATGGTGACCAGTAATGACCTAGGTACTGGGCCCACCAGTGGAGAAGATTCTGAGGGTTCACCACCTTCTTATAGTCATACATCCAATCCATATTCAGTTTTAGTTTTGAATAATATTCTAATGTTTATTTTTCTCTCTAAATTGTTCATTTAGTTAAAAAAAATTGCTAAATCCCATGGAAACACTTAATGAGAGGAGAAAGTGATAGACAGAATGTACAATCCGGTCGAGGGTCTTTTTCAGGAACTGTCTGATTACCTCGTACAGAATATATGAGCAGCACAGAAGAAACCTGGTAGAAAGACAATGTGTGACTGTCGGAGCAAGACAATGTGCCCTACACTGCAGCCACAACAACAGGGACACAAACTACAGGAACAACAATAACAGTGACACATACTACAGCAACAACAACAACAGACACACATACTACAACAACAGAGACACATACTGCAACAACAACGATGGAGACACATACTGCAACAATAACGATGGAGACACATACTGCAACAATAACAGAGACATACTGCAACAATAACAGAGACACATACTGCAACAATAACAGACACATTGTCACGATTCGGCAGGCTGGAGGTGGATCCTCTGTGCCAGAGAGGGATTGGCGTGGACCGTGTCGGTGGACCGGTTCTAAGTTGCTACTGGTATTCACCAGAGCCCGTCGCAAAGCGGGATGGTCTTGCAGCGGCGGTAGCAACCAGGTCGTATCCACTGGCAACGGCTCAACCTCTCTGACTGCTGAGATAAGCGCGGTACAAGGGAGTAGACAAGAGCAAGGTCAGACGTAGCAGAAGGTCGGGGCAGGCGGCTAGGTTCGTAGTCAATGGTGATAGCAGAAGGTCAGGAACACAGTAGTGGTAAACACAGAGTAGCTTTCTCTAGGCACAAGGCAACAAGATCCGACAAGGAAGTGCAGGGGAAGTGAGGTAATATAGCCAGGGAGCAGGTGGAAACTAATTAGGGTGATTGGGCCAGGCACCATCATTGGTGCACTGGCCCTTTAAATCTCAGAGAGCTGGCGCGCGCGCGCCCTAGAGAGCGGAGCCGCGCGCGCCAGAGCATGACAGCCGGGGACCGGGACAGGTGAGTGACTTGGGATGCGATTCGCGAGCGGGCGCGTCCCGCTATGCGAATCGCATCCCCGCCGGCAATGTCAATGTAGCGCTCCCGGTCAGCGGGTCTGACCAGGGCGCTGCAGGGAGAGAAACGCCGCGAGCGCTTCGGGGAGGAGCAGGGACCCGGAGCGCTCGGCGTAACACACATACTGCAACAATAACAGACACATACTGCAACAATAACAGACACATACTGCAACAACAACAATGAAGACATATACTGAAACAATAACAGAGATACATACTGCAGCAACAACAACGGAGACATAAAATGCAACAACAACAACAATAATGGAGACACATACTACTGCAACAACAACAGAGATACATACTGCATAAACTAAAGTATGAAAACAATATCAATATCAGTGCAATTAATGGCACCAGTAATACAATGTCAGACATGTACGGAAAATTTATGCTACAAGCTATCACTTGTACATATAAATAATACCGGTATACAATGTACATATAACTTATCCATTTACTTACTGTAGGTCAGTGTTTCTTGAAGTGGGTGATATTTTCCCCTAGAGGAGGCGCTAGAAAGATCCAGGGGGCAGGTCCTTAGCACATGTGCCGTCAATCTCTTCTACAGCATGCAGCGAGATGTCTCAAAGAGCGCTTGTTCCCGATGCCTCCCAGGCACGCGCTGAGGACTGGTGTGTCAATCAGACTGAGACTGACTCAGACAATAGGGGACGGCAAGGAAAACAGACGAAGCAAAGATAGTCTCGTAAAATGCATTGTCTATTTATCTAATTGATAGTATTTCTGTTAACTACAAGTAGTAGTCCGCTTGTCAGTCTGCTTGACCTGAGGAAGCAAGGATAGCAGCACAAAACGCGTTGTCTGAATATCAAATAAATAGTATTTCTGCTAACTACAAGTAGTAATCCACTTGTCATTCTCCATGGACCTGAGGAAGCAAGCATATTCTCACGAAAGGCATTGTCTACAAGTAAAAGTCCCCTTGTCATTCTCCTTGGAACTGACAAAGCAAGTATACCTTTGCGAAATGCGTCATCTGTATATCAAATAAACAGTATTTCTGCTAACTTCAAGTAGTAGTCCGCTGGTCAGTCTCCTTGGACCTGAGGAAGCAAGTGGAGCTTCATGAAAGGCATCATCTGTATATTGTTACAGTAGCACTCCGGCCGGACTCTCCGGCCATGAGCGCTCCCTGTCCCTGCTGCCGGCGGGGCTGAGATTTGCATTGTGGGACGCGCCCGCATGCGAGTCTCAGCCCGTCACTCACCTTCTTGTGTCTCTGCTTCCTGGTGTCCCCACAGCTCTGGCATGTGTGCTTCCACCCCCTAGGGCGTGCGCATGCGGGAGCTCTGTTTCTTAAAGGGCCAGTACCAATTAATTAAAGTGTCTGCACCTGTCCCTTGTCCATAAGTATCTGCTCCTCCCTGTTCCCTGTGCCGGATCTTTGGTAGTCAATGCCATTGTGAAGTCCTGTGTCCCTGTGCTCCTGTTACTGTGTATCTGTTCCTAGCTTCCGTCCTATCCTGTACCTGTGTTCCAGCCCTGACCTTCTGCCATCCCACCACGTCCTGTCTGTCTCCTTCTGTGCCACGCCAACCCCCAGCTACCTGTGTTGACGAGTCATGCCAGGGGTAGAGACCTGGGTGCCACCTGCCACAGCAAGACCATCCTGCTTTGCGGCGGGCTCTGGTGAAAACCAGTGGAACCTTAGACCCATTGGCACGGCTCAAGTCTTCTTCCACACAGGCCCAGAGGATCCACCATCTGCTGTCCACCTGAAGAGATTCCGAACAGTAAGATCCTGCCATGGATTCCGCTGGGGCGCTTTTGTCTGATCTCTCGGATCTTTCCAAGTCTGCCATGGATCCCGCTGGTGTGCCTTTTCCTGATGATTCCGATCTGCCCACCGTTGTGGCTCAGCAGTCGCAGCAGTTAGCCCCTCAAGCGCAGCAACTGGATTTACTTACAGCCCTGATGCAACAGATTTTTGCCATGCAGCAGGAACAACAGCAGCAGCCACCTGTTCCTGAGCCTCCTCCTGTATCTGCAGCTTCACCTGGTTCCAAGCTTCGTTTGTCCCTGCCTTCTAAATATGATGGAGATCCCAAGCTGTGTAGAGGCTTTGTGACACAGTGTTCTATTCATCTTGAACTTATGGCGGATCTGTTCCCAACAGAGCGTACTAAAGTGGCGTTTGTCTTCAGTCTTTTGTCCAGAAAAGCCCTGACCTGGGCTACTCCTCTCTGGGATCGTAGAGATCCAGTCTCCTTGAATCTGTCGGCCTTCCTTGTAGCATTCCGCAATGCATTTGAAAAACCCGCGCGAGCCTCCTCTGCCGAGACGGATCTGCTGAACCTCTGCCAAGGAAACTCCTCCGTTGGCAACTTCGCGGTTCAGTTTCGAACTCTTGACTATGAACTTTCCTGGAATGATGAGGCCTTGTGTGCCACCTTTAAAAAAGGCCTTTCCTCTAGAATCAAGGATGTTCTCGCCGCACAAGATTCTCCGGCTAACCTGAGTGAACTTATCCATTTAGTCACTAGAATTGATGTGCGTTTTGCCGAGAGGCAAAAGAATTTCCCTTGGAAAATGAACCTGTCCGAACATTACCTTATCTGGTGTCCCAACATCCTTCTCTGCTACCAACTTTGCCTCTTGCCGAAGAGGCTATGGATGTGGACCATTTTCATTTAACGCCAAAGGAAAAATCACGTCGATGCAATGAGAATTTGTGCCTGTATTGTGCCAGTCCAGAGCACTTTCTCAAAGACTGTTCTGTATGTCCTCCGCGTTCGGGAGTACGCTCTTATCTTCTCCTGTCTTGTCCATTCCGGTTCAAGTCTTCACCTCTGCCAGGGCCTCTTTCATTGGTTCTGCTCTTTTGGACTCTGGTTCCACTGGCAACTTCATTAGTACCTCCCTGGTCCATAAATTCCGTCTTCCAGTGTCTCGTCTTGCCAAGCCCTTCTACATCTCATCTGCAAATGGACAAAATCTGAACTGTATGGAGCAATTTTGCACGGAACCCCTCGAAATGCATGTTGGAGATCTGCATAAGGAGAAAATTGCATTCTATTTACTACCACAGTGTGCTTCAGAGCTCCTGCTTGGTCTTCCTTGGTTGCAATGCCATTCTCCTCATCTCGACTGGAGGACCGGAGAGATCGCTTCTTGGGGACAATATTGCCACGATCATTGTCTTGTTCCTTCTGTGTTGTCTTCTGTCAGACGTATAGTCTTAAAATGGGGACATTCTTCCTCACCAGGAGGTCATCTTAGAAGACGGAAGACTCTTTGCCAGACGTCTGCTAGTTCCTTTCAGCCTTTGCCCAGTCCAGTACCCCCCTGGTCTCATGTAGTGGGGAACTCTTTGAATTCCAAAGAGGGTGAGACCAAAGGGGGGTACTGTTACAGTTGCGCTCCGGACGGTTTCTCCGGCCATGAGCGCTCCCTGTCCCCGCTGCCGACGGGGCTGAGATTGTTATCGTGGGACGCGCCCGCATGCGAGTCTCAGCCCATCACTCACCTTTTTGTATCTCTGCTCCCTGGTAACCCTGCAGCTACGGTGTGCATGCTTCCGCCCCCTAGGGTGCACACACGTTTCTTAAAGGGCCAGTGCCAATTAATTAAAGTGTCTGCACCTGTCCCTTGTCCATAAGTATCTGCTCCTCCCTGTTCCCTGTGCCGGATCTTTGGTAGTCTATGCCATTGTGAGTCTCCTTCTGTGCCACGCCACCCCCCAGCTACCTGTGTGGACGAGTCTTGCCAGGGGTAACGACCTGGGTGCCACCTGCCGCAGCAAGACCATCCCACTTTGCGGCGGGCTCTGGTGAAAACCAGTGGCACCTTAGACCCCGCTCCCTGGCATGGCTTAAGTCTCCTTCCACACAGGCCCAGAGGATGCACCACCTGCTGTCCATCTGCCAAGATTCCTAACATATACCAAATAAACGGTACTTCTGCTATCTTCAAGTAGTAGTCTGCTGGTCAGTGAGGAAGCAAGGATAGCCTCGCGAAAGGTGTTGTCTACAAGTAGTAGTCCGCTGGTCAGTCTCCTTGGACCTGAGAAAGCAAGTATAGGTTCACAAAAGGCGTTGTCTATATATCAAATAAACTGTATTTCTGCTAACTTCAAGTAGTAGTCTGCTCATCAGTCTCCTTTACCCTGAGGAAGCAAGGATAGCCTCACAAAAGGCATCATCTGTATATCAAATAAACAGTCTTTCTGCTAACTTCAAGTAGTAGTTGGCTGGTCAGTCTCTTTGGACATTGAAAGCAAGGATAGCTTCGCGAAAGCAGTCGTCTACAAGTAGTAGTCCGCTTGTCAGTCTCCTTGGACCTGAGGAAGGAAGGATAGCCGTCGCCTGTATATCAAATAATCAGACTGTTGAGACCCAATTAGCTCCGAGCAGGCTATAACTACCCCTCCCCCTTACTACAATAATTAATTAAATAATAACTGACACAACAACAATTCAACTTTTCCGTGGGTGGGGATCGGCCAAAGCTTTATTTATAAAATTACTTATATAAATAACAATTTAACTGTAACAAAGACACCGATTGGCTTCTTGCCAACCCGAGAGGTGCTGCCACACTGTCCTGTGTGGAGGTCTACCCCGGGTTGACCCCGCTTTCACCGTCTTCTTACCGCCAAGCTGTGACTTACAATAAACAGAGATACAAAAAGGGAGGGAGGGAGGGCAAAACTCCGGGTCCTGGGCAGATTGAGGGGGGAAGGGAGGCACCACAGCTATAAATACCCAGGGGAGGGCCCCTGAAAGCCCGGGAAACTATTAAACCCCTGATTGGTGCACTCCTTCCCCCCCACCCATGGGACATACCACTATAGTTAGCAACAAGTTTTTACAGGCGGGGGAGGGGGCTAAAAAACATTGCCTGTATATTTCTTAACCCCTTAACTGCTCACCAGTCAGGGGGCAAGCTAGTTATGCACAGCTTGCCCCTCCAGTCTTTCTGCTAACTTCAAGTAGAAGTCTGGTGGTCAGTCTCCTTGGACCTGAGAAAGCAAGAATAGTCTAGCGAAAAGCGTTGTCTACAAGTAGTAGCCGCTTTTCAGTCTCCTTGGCAAGTGAGAAAGCAAGGATAGCCTTGCAAAACGCATCATCTGTATATCAAATAAACAGTATTTCTGCTAACTTCAAGTAGTAGTCGGCTGGTCAGTCTCCTTGGACCCATTGAAGCAAGGATAGCTTCGCGAAAGGTGTCGTCTACAAGTAGTAGTCCGCTTGTCAGTCTCCTTGGACCTGAGGATGGAAGGATAGCCGTCGTCTGTATATCAAATAAACAGTATTTCTCCTAACTACATGTAGTAGTCCGTTTGTCAATCTCCTATGATCCTCTGGCACCACTACACGCATCTCCCTTTAAGAAGGACCCTTTGAATTCTCTATATTGTAATTATTCTTACACAGTGTTTCCCAACCAGTGTACCTCCCGCTGTTGCAAAACTACAACCCCCAGCATGCCCGGACAGCCGAAGGCTGTCCAGGCATGCTGGGAGTTGTAGTTTTGCAACAGCTGGAGGCACACTGGTTGGGAAACACTGGTCTAGAACATCACAGATTTCGTTGTGTGTGTCTTTATAAGTCCCTATACACATCGCCCACGTCCTCTCCATCCCGCTGATATCATTATGTGTTTATAACTATTACTAATCTCATACCGCCGATATGAACGCCTAAAAGCCGCGTCCCCCCAAAAAAAATCCCCTTTTTCTTTGTTGTGCGTTTTAGAAAAATGACTTGTCAAGATGATTCCACATCCGTCTATAAAAGGTCCTGCGCTGGCAGATCTTTTCACTCCTTTAATGTCATCGTCGTGTAATATCGCTTATTAGAACGCGGCGCGGAATTCGCCGTATAATTAACAATAATAGACAGAAAAGGGAAGAATTCAAAGGAAGGAATTCAAAGGAAATCTACAACATGCTAAAATAGTCTTAACACCTTCAGAGCTGAATTCCAAGATTTACCAGATTTACCTACAGGTAGACTACAAATTTATTTGGGCGCCATTCACATAAATTCTAAAGCATATTTTGTGGTATAGGTCAGAAAACACACTGACGTATATATCACAGTATTGATTTAACTTGAATTAAAGGGGTACTCTGCTGGAAAAAAATAAAATAAAATATATATATATATATATATATATATATATATATATATATATATATATTTATATATTTTTTTTTTAAATCAACTGGTGCCAGAAAGTTAAACAGATTTGTAAATTACTTCTATTTCAAAATCTTAATCCTTCCAGTACTTATCAGCTGGCGTATGCTCCAGAAAAAGCTGTGTAGTTATCTCCAGTCTGACAACAGTGCTCTCTGCTGACACCTCTGTCCATTTTAGGAACTGTCCAGTGCAGGAGCAAATCCCCATAGCAAACCTCTCCTGCTCTGGACAGTTCCTGGCATGGACAGAGGTGTCAGCGGAGAGCACTGTGGTCAGACTGGTAAGAACTACACAATTTCCTCTGGAGCATATAGCAGCTGATAAGTACTGGAAGGATTAAGATTTTTTCATAGAAGTTATTTATAAATCTGTTTAACTTTCTGGCATCAGTTGATTGAAAAATAATAATAATAATAATAATGTTTTCCAGCAGTGTATCCCCTTTAATGTAGTGTAATAGTGACCACTTTTAACCCCTTGAGGATGCAGTCAATATGCATTTTTGTTTATTTATTTAATTTATTTATTTATTCATTCATTTATTTATGTATTTATTTATTTATTAATTTTCTCCTCTCCTTCTAAAATCCATTACTCTTTCAATTTCCACCCACAAACCCACATGTTGCTTGTTTAAAGGGGTACTTCGGTGGAAAACTTTTTTTTTTAATCAACTGGTGCCAAAAAGTTAGACAGATTTGTAAATGACTTCTATTAAAAAATCTTATTAGCTGCTGAATACTACAGAGGAAATTATTTTCTTTTTGGAACACAGAGCTCTCTGCTGACATCACGAGCACAGTGCTCTCTGCTGACATCTCTGTCCATTTTAAGAACTGTCCAGAGTAGGATAAAATCCCCATAGAAAATATATGCTGCACTGGTCAGTTCCTAAAATGGACAGAGATGTCAGCAGAGAGCACTGTGGTCATGATGTCAGCAGAGAACACTGTGTTCCAAAAAGAAAAGAATTTCCTCTGTAGTATTCAGCAGCTAATAAGCACTGGAAGGATTAAGATTTTTTAATAGAAGTAATTTACAAATCTGTTTAACTTTCTGGCACCAGTTGATAAAAAAAAAAAGTTTTCCACCCGAGTACCCCTTTAAGCAAGGGCGCAGTCCACGTAATTAATATAAATGTGTAGGGAACAAGTTCGTTATCTGCGTGGCATAGTCTCCATCAGACCAATACATTTATTCAGTTTAAAGGGCTAGTCTAGAATCAGAAAATTGTATTTAAAGAAGGAAATCACCCCAAGACACACAACTCACTTATATAGTGTTATTACAAACTGTACCGGCTTCAGACTGCTTTTGTTTGACGTACCTCTGACAAGAAATGATGCTGTCCTCTCAACGTCAATGTGGTGTTGTCCCAGCAGCTCCTGGTTCATCCCTCTCTCCTAACAGCAAGTTTTGTAGTCCTCTTATTTTTAGTGTGATGTGGTCTCAGCAGCTCATTAGCTCCTCCCTCTCTCATGACATGAAGTTGTGTATTCCTCCCATTGTCAGTATGGCCTTCCTTTCTCCTGAGGTGACACACTATCATCTGCTGCCTAAAAAGGTGTGGCTGGATTTAGTTTCTGAGCCCAAGCCCTGCCCCTTCAGTGATGCCCCCCCTCTGACCAGCCCTTACAGCCTACATCATCATCTCCCTCATATACACAAATATATATATATATATATATATATATATATATATATATATATATATATCTCACATACTGTCTTGTGCTAAACAATTCCACAGGCAGAGGAGCAGACAGGAAATGATTTCAGCAGGTGCTGCAGCTTTACTGACTGAAGAGCAATAGTCTTCTGTGAAATTAGATGTGAAAAAAGCTGGGAATTGTGAGCAATTGTTCAACCACAAAGTACTAAGAGGACTGCATACCCCCAAAACAATTAAACTTTTGGTGATTTCAGAACTGTACCCCTTTAACCTGGTACTGAAGCCATTTTTGGAGGCAATTTTTACACTTTTTTTTGGTCATTACAATCCAATAGTACCTCTAAACCCCTGCCCCACATGATGGTGTTGTATAGGAGTAGATATTCTGACTTTATAGAGTTAGTTCCCCTTCGCTCTGTTGACAGGACATATTCAAATTTCTCAAGCAATCTTGTAGCCCAAGAATTGGTCCGAGAATCATATGATCAGACAGATTTACAGAAGTCCAATGCTGGTATCTGTCTGATCACTTGAGTCTTGAAGCAATTCTTGAAGCAATTCTTGAAACATAATTAATGTCATGATGCTTTAAAAGGGTACTCCGTTGCTCCAGTGTTGCTCCATTGTTCATAGCATTTTGTTCAGGATGCTCGGAGCCAGAGGTCACTGTCATGACATCACGGCCACGCCCCCTCCATTCATGTCTACGGGAGGGGGCATGTTGGCAGATACACTCCCTCCCATAGACATGAATGGAGGGGGAGTGGCGTCATATCACAAGGGGGTGTGGCCAAGAGGTCATGACCACTGCCGAAGGAGCCCAACGTTTGTTTAGAACACTGGATGCTGCAGAAGATGGAGGGGGCCCCAGCAGAAGCACCCCCGCGATCCTTTGGATAGATGATAAGATGTCTAGCAGCGGAGTACCCCCTATAGGTTAGGACAAAATGTGCCAAGTTTATTAAAAAGACGCTTGTGTCTTTTAATAAGTTATATATTTTTTTTGTTTTGCCAACAAACTTCAGTTTTAGTTTAGCACATGAATTGCCAGTCCTAATAAATCTCCCCCGCAGTCCTTGGCTTGGACTGTCTGATCTGGATATCCAGGGCTCAGGTGTGACGGCCTTGAAAAAAAAAGTCTGCAACTGAGCCAAAATGGTCTGTGCCTCCGCCTGGGGAAAGGAGCAGGTGCTATGACCCTGTGAGAGCTCGGATCTACGTCTATATCAGGTCGTAATGGACAGCATTATTGGTGTTCGGATTTAGTGCCAGGTGGTAGGCCTGTACTTCATCAGTTGGATCCATTCCTGAGTAGTTATAGCCGGAGAGACGTAGGATTTTTACTTTAGTTTGTTGTATTTTTTATGTTTATTTCTGTTTACACAACCTGAAAATAAAACTGACTGAGGTCAGCTGCAGCACAATCCCGCTGTGTGAGCCGCAACTTTGTTGTGTACCAGCTGTACAATGCCCATCTAACCGGGAGAAGACTGCTCTGCGACGTGATCTATTACAATGTATATAAAAGGCATAAGAAAATGATAATGTTTATGTTAGGTTGATGTATTAAGTTACACTTTATGGTAAGAAAATATAAATTCTGGGGAAAAAAATATACAGTACAATTTACTGGAACATTAACCTGATAAAGTACAAGTTAAAGGGGTACTCCACTCTTAAATATCCAATAGATAAGATGTCTGATCGCTTGGACCCCCTGTGTGATCTCCAGGCTGGCACCGTGGCATCCGGAACACGGAAGCTTTGAGCTTCTGTGTCCTTGATGTCACGCCAAACTCCCTCCATTCATGTCTATGGGAGGGGGCATGACGGCTAGTCACTAGTCTATAGCATAGACATGAATGGAGGAGGCGTGACTGCTGTGGTCGTCCGTGATCTGGCATGAAGTGGAGTTCACTCCGTGCACTGGATGACTGGGGTGCCGCGCCGGAGATCGCCGGTACCCACGCGATCAGACATCACTTTATATAAACTAGCCAGTCTTCCACATCCTATATTTATTTAATTTTACCCTTACATTATTTGGTCTCTTCTAGACAGGATTTTCTCACCCCAGTACCCTCCCCTCTTTTTTACTATACAATTACGTGGTTTTACTCTATTATATATTTATTCATTGATACTTTCTACATTTTGTATGCATGTGCTATGAATTAAGATTTTTATTTAATAAAATATATATTTTTAACCATACATTGCTTTTTGGCTTTTACTTATTTGGGGGCTTTTCACATACAGGTGTGTAGCCCACACCTATAGGTTTTATGTTTAAATAGGGGATAAGATGTTTAGGGGTGAAGTACCACTTTAAGGAGTTAAATGTAGCCATGGGGGGGGGGGGGGGGGGGACAAACTATGATCAGCATTTCATATGCTGGTCTTAGGCAGGGTTCACACCCCAATTGACATGCCATCTTATCAATGCTCAGAAAGGCAAAGGCCCCATTCATTTCAATAGCCCCAGCTTAGTCAGTTAGTGACTACATTCAGGTCATTTTCCAAAGTTATCCGAGTTTTGTCTCAGACCGAAAAGTGCTGCAAACCACTATGATGCAGTGGTCTCAAACTGTGGCCCTCAAGATGTTGCAAAACTTTAACTCCCAACATGCCCGGACAGCCAACATCTGAAGGACCACAGTATGAGACCACTGCTGTAATGACAGGGATTGATCCCCAGCACTGCGCTGAGCAAATGTGGTGCCATTATTCAAAAAGGGTTCAAAAAGCAATACTGGGAACTAAAGGCCTGTAAGTCTAACATCTGTAGTGGGTAAGATTTATGAGGGCTTTCTAAAAGATGATATTCAGGAATATCTTAAAGAAGAAATGCGGCGCTAAACTTTTAACTCCAATAGTGCCCGGGCTGCAAAAAAAACTAAAACTTTAATTCACCTTTCAACGTTCCTTCTTTTTGCCGGTATCGGCGTCCCATTCCTCCTGCGCTGCTCGGGTCCCTGCTTCTTAGGTGTGGAACATCACACTGCAGTCAGTCAGCGTATCGCCGTCCGCAGCAATGTCCCGCCTCGGCCGGTGATAAGCTGAGCACACTGTCATGTAAGGAGCTTGGGCCCCGCCTTCTCCCTGCTGCCCGGGCTCCTTATATGACAGTGAGCTCAGCCTATCACCGGCCAAGGCGGGACATCGCTGCGGCTGGAGATACACCGATCGCAGTGTGACGTTCCGAGCCTAAGAAGCAGGGAGCCGAGCAGCAGCAGAGGAATGGGATGCTGACATTGGCGCAACAGGATAACGTATGAAGGTGAGTGAAAGTTAGTTTTTTTAGTTTTTGCAGCCCGGACACAGGTGGAGGTTAAAAGTTTAGTGCTGCATTTCTTTTTTAATGAATATGACCTTCTAACAGAGCCCTAACATGGATTTATGCGGGATGGGTCCTGTCAGATTAATCTGATCATCTATGAGGAGGTCAGTAATAGATTGGATTGGGGGGAAGCTGTGGATGTTACAGTAGGGATCAAAAGTTTGGGCACCCCAGGTAAAAATTTGTATTAATGTGCATAAAGAAGCCAAGGAAAGATGGAAAAATCTCCATAAGGCATCAAATTACAGATTAGACATTCTTATAATATGTCAACAAAAGTTAGATTTTATTTCCATCATTTACACTTTCAAAATAACAGAAAACAAAAAAATGGCGTCTGCAAAAGTTTGGGCACCCTGCAGAATTTATAGCATGCACTGCCCCCTTTGCAAAGCGGAGACCTGCCAGTGTCATGGATTGTTCTCAATCATCATCTGGGAAGACCAGGTGATGTCAATCTCAAAAGTTTTAAATGCCCAGACTCATCTGACCTTGCCCCAACAATCAGCACCATGGGTTCTTCTAAGCAGTTGTCTAGAAATCTGAAAATAGTTGACGCTCACAAAGCTGGAGAAGGCTATAAGAAGATAGCAAAACATTTTCAGATGTCACTATCCTCTGTTCGGAATGTAATTAAGAAATGGCAGTCATCAGGAACAGTGGAAGTTAAAGCAAGATCTGGAAGACCAAGAAAAATATCAAACAGAACAGCTCACAGGATTGTGAGAAAAACTGTTCAAAACCCACGTTTGACTGCATAATCCCTCCATAAAGATCTGGCAGACACTGGAGTTGTGGTACACTATTCCACTATAAAGAGATACTTGTTCAAATATGGTCTTCATGGAAGAGTCATCAGAAGAAAACCTCTTCTACGTCCTCACCACAAAAATCAGCATTTGAACTTTGCAAATGAACATATAGACAAGCCTGATGCATTTTGGAAGCAAGTTCTGTGGACCGATGAGGTAAAAATTTAACTTTTTGGCCGGAATGAGCAAAGGTACATTTGGAGAAGAAGGGGAACAGAATTTTATGAAAATAACCTCTGTCCAACTGTTAAGCATGGGGGTGGACCAATCATGCTTTGGGGTTGTATTGCAGCCAGTGGCACAGGGAACATCTCACGAGTAGAAGGAAAAATGGATTCAATAAAATTTCTGAAAATTTTGGATGCTAACTTGATGCCATCTGTGAAAAAGCTGAAGTTAAAGAGAGGATGGCCTCTACAAATGGATAATGATCCTAAACACACCTCCAAATCCACAGGGGATTAAATCAAGAGGAGTAAACTGAAGGTTTTGCCATGGCCTTCACAATCTCCTGACCTCAACATAATTGAAAATCTATGGATAGACCTTAAAAGAGCAGTGCGTGACAGACAGCCCAGAAATCTCAAAGAACTGGAAGACTTTTGTAAGGAAGAATGGGCAATGATACCTCAAACAAGAATTGAAAGACTCTTGGCTGGCTACAAAAAGCATTTACAAGCTGTGATACTTGCCAAAGGGGGCAGTACAAGATACTAACTCTGCAGGGTGCCCAAACTTTTGCAGACACAAAGTTTTTGTTTTCTGTTATTTTGAAAGTGTAAATGATGGAAATAAAATCTAACTTTAGTTGACATAGTATAAGAATGTCTAATATGTAATTTTATGCCTTTTGGAGATTTTCCCATCTTTCCTTGGCTTCTTTATGCACATTAATACAAATTTTTACCTGGGGTGCCCAAACTTTTGATCCCCACTGTATATATCTGGACTTTTCTAAGGCATTTGATACTGTGCCACACAATAGGTTAGTTCATAAAATGGAGGATGCTGGGACTAGGAAAGGATATATGTAAATGAGTTAACAACTGGCTCACTGATAGGAAGCAGAGGGCGGGGATCAATGGAACCTTCTCTGGTTGGGTGACAGTTACTAGTGGGGACTACAGGGCGCAGTGCTGGGTCCACTACTTTTTAATATGTTCATTAATGACCTTGTAGAGGGATAATATTTGCAGATGGCACTAAACTGAGTAAGGTGAACACCACAGAGGAGGACAACTTAATATTAGAGAGGGATTTGGGGAAGCTGGAGGCGCGGGGCACAGACATGGCAAATTAAGTTTAATGTGGATAAATGTAAGGTCCTGCACTTGGGCCTTAAAAACAAAATGTACATTTGTGTGCTAAATAATAAAACATTAGGTAAAATGTCTACCGTGAGGACTTTTGGAGGGTACTGGTGGACAGTAAACTCTACTTTAGTGATCAGTGCCAGGCAGTGGCTGCCAAGGCTAACAAAGTCATGTGATGTATCAAGAGAGATATAGAGGCTCATGACAAGGACATAGTTTTTGCATATATATAAATCATTAGTCAGACTATACTTGGAGTATTCTTCATTTTGGGCATCTGTATATAAGAAGGACCTGGGTGAGGGTTTGGGGGGGTGCTCAAGAGAAGCAATGCAAGTCTATTGTGGGAGACAGGGAAGCTCAAATAAAAATAAAATCTATGGAGGGGGAGAAGGGATCTCAAGAAAAGCCATGCAAGTCTATTGAAAGGGGAGTAGGGAGCTTAAGACAAGCAATATAAGTCTATGGAGAGGGGAAGGAGGGAGCTCAAGACAAGCAATACAAGTCTATGGAGGGGGAAGTATGATGCTCAAGTGAAGCAATACAAACCTAAGGAAGGGGAGAAGGGAGCCCAAGACAAGCAATATAAGTCTATGTAGGGAGCTAAAGACAAGCAATACATTCTTTTAAGGGGGAAGAAGGGAGCTCAAGACAAGCAATACAGTCTTTTAAGGGGGAAGAAGGGAGCTCAAGACAAGCAATACAAGTTGGGGGAAGAAGGGAGCTTCGCCAGTTCCAAATTATAGATAAAGCCTGCAGTGTGCAAATCTGCTTAAAAATACCATATACAAGTTGAATAATAGCCATAGCCTCATGTACACACACAGGGTAGCTTATCCTGAAAATGCAAAATAAATTCAGTGCAAGAAAAAAAGAGTCTGCCAAGACATCCATAGCCTTTAAATAATAATGAATATTTCATCACGTAGAAAAAATAGATTCTCGATACCAAATATTTAGACATATTTTTAAAACTATTTGGTTATTTCTTTATGGCTCTTTAAACTGTCGTTCCGACAGAATATTGTCATTCTGAGCATTTCTCCAAAAAATAAAATACAAATAAATGATTAAAAAAAAATGTTTGCAATTGCAAGCATGTATATATTCCTAGCAGGCACTCCGCATAACTGATTTATGACCGGCGAGTACGTAAAATAAATTAAAAGAATTAAAATAAATGGATTAAAAAACACTGAAGAAGATTAGTACAAGCCATATCCTCCTTTTTCATACTTACATTTAGAATTTAAATGGCGGTTGACTCTGAAATCATTTCAGTAAACCGGAAAATTAATATTTTAATATGTCTAGCTGTCCAGAACTCAAAACTTAGTAAAGTGGAATACAGAAAAGACTCAGAAAAACATATTCAGTTGCAAGCTATGCAGAATACATTTTTTATTTTCTATTTGTCTCTTTGACTCTTTAAAATTCTACTGTAATACGTATTTTCCAATTTACTCTTCAGAGAAAAAATAAATAAATAAATTTAAAATTATAAATATATTTTTCTGTACCTTGTTTTCAGATTACAAAAAAAAAAAAATTATACAAAAATACATTTCTTACCATGAAGCCTCTCATCATAAACACAACACATTACTTGGAATATTAATCAAAAAGTGAAACACATAATCTAATAAATAATTCATTTTGCAAATTATTTTTTGCTGTGATAACTTAGTTCACTCTTTGCTACAAACTACGGTATTAGCCTCAGTCTACGCAGCGATTCACTGGGGATAAAATGACCTTATTTAACAAATTCCCTGGGTTCTTTTAAAGAAAACATTCAATTTCAGAATACTCTGACCATGACCAATTAGACATGCCACCACATATTTCCCTTAAGTCACCATCTTCTTATTTTTTTTTTTTCTCTAGATAAATATTTAAACGAAAAGTTATGTATAATTGGATATTTGAGAACCAAACTTCGTCTGGCACTTGAATATTTTGTCCAAATAAAAAATTTTCAAGCGAGCAAATAAAGAAGCAACTACATTTGTAAAATAAACCGTATACTGAATAATTTAAATGGAATGTGTCATCTTATTGTTTTACTAATTTTAATATTTACTGAAACATAATATTTTACCTCTAATTTTCAGATTTTTATTGTTTTTTTAAAGGGGTACTCCACCCCTAGACATCTCATGATAAGATGTCAGATCGCCGGGGTCCCGCTGCTGGGGACCCCGGGGATCGCTGCTGCAGCACCCCGCTATCATTAGTGCGCAGAGCGAGATCGCTCTGCACGTAATGACAGGCAATACAGGGGCCGGAGCATCGTTACGTCACGGCTCCGCCCCTCGTGACGTCACGGCCCGCCCTCCGTCAATACAAGTCTATGGGAGGGGGCGTGGCGGTCGTCACGCCCCCTGCCATAGACTTGCAATAAGGGGACGGGACGTGATGTCATGAGGGGCGGAGCCATGACGTCACGCTGCTCCTGCCCCTGTATCGCCCGTCATTACGCACAGAGCGATCTCGCTCTGTGCAGTAATGATGGCGGGGTGCCGCAGCAGCGATCCCCGGGGTCCCCAGCAGCGGGACCGCAACGATCTAACATCTTATCCCCTATCCTTTGGATAGGGGATAAGATGCCAGGGGCGGAGTACCCCTTTAATATTATTACAGGGTTGCCATAACAAAACAAAGTAAAACAAAGAAACCCTAATAAAAAGAGACTGTAGTGGGAATTCTCTGTGTAAGGATTGAGCATGCATATACAGAGATGACTGTTGTTATAATTCGGCAGGCTGGAAGTGGATCCTCTGTGTCAGAGAGGGATTGGCGTGGACCGTACCAGTGGACCGGTTCTAAGTTGCTACTGGTATTCACCAGAGCCCGCCGCAAAGCGGGATGGTCTTGCTGCGGCGGTAGCAACCAGGTCGCATCCACCGGTAACGGCTCAACCTCTCTGACTGCTGAGACAGGCGCGGTACAAAAGGACAAGGCAAGAGCAAGGTCGGACGTAGCAGAAGGTCAGGGCAGGCAGCAAGGGTCGTAGTCAGGGGCAACAGCAGAAGGTCTGGAACACAGGCTTGGGACATACACAAAGCGCTTTCTCTGGCACAAGGCAACAAGATCTGGCCATGCTGGGAAGGGGAAGTGAGGTTATATGAGCAGGGAGCAGGTGGAAGCTAATTAGACTGATTGGGCCAGGCACCAATCATTGGTGCACTGGCCCTTTAAATCTCAGAGAGCTGGCGCGCGCGCCCTAGAGAGCGGAGCCGCGCGCGCCAGAACATGACAGTTGGGGACCGGGACAGGTAAGTGGCTTGGGATGCGATTCGCGAGCGGGCGCGTCCCGCTATGCGAATCGCATCCCCGTCGTGAGTGTCAGTGCAGCGCTCCTGGTCAACGGGTCTGACCGGGGCGCTGCAGAGAGAAGAACGCCGTGAGCGCTCCGGGGAGGAGCAGGGACCCGGAGCGCTCGGCGTAACAACTGTACTGAGAGAGGGAGGAGGGGGGAGCGGCTGTGGCTATAACCTATTGTGAATGATGGGATCTTCTATTTGCCCCAGCTTTTTAATGGAAGTGTTACCTTTGATTGCAATTTTACTTGTGATGAACATGACTGCTGACCTTGTCAAAAGACAGGAAATATTTAAAAAATATAATATCGATGAAAGTCATTTATAAAATGTTATAATATTTATGGAATGATAAGGCCCAGGCGACAAAGGTAAACTTGAAATTTGTGGTAGCAGAGCCTCGTCACAGTAACAAATGGCTTGAGGGTCCTCGTAAGGCCAAATCCTATGCTCCCCCAGGCCGACTGTGTTGTTGTTGGTGATGGGAAGGTTCCCCTGGGCAACACAACAGTACAGTATCCCGGCTGATGGCTTTTTAGGGTGCCCTCGATGTTGATGAGTAGTGTTGCTCACAAATATTCTAAATTCGAATTTAAATCGCGAATATCGCATATTCGCAAATTCGCGAATATTGCGAATATAGCACTATATTTTCGCAATTACGAATATTCTCTTTTTTTCTTTGTTCACAGTACACTTCCCAGTGATGTCTAGTGGTACGTCCCCCGCACCTGAGAGCTCTCGCTCCCCGCACCTCCAGCTATTGACTTGCCGTCTGCTGTATGGACACGTGGAATAAAGCATCGTTTGACAAATACTTCTCAGCGGGTGAGTGCAGCTTTTTTCAAGTCTTCTGCTCTTCATGCTTTACACATCACAGTGATCACTGATCATCCCTCTCTGCTCTTCGCATAGGCGCATATTCACGAATATTGAGTCCTCCCTTCTTTAATGGTGTAGGGAACTAATGGGTTAGTGCAGTGGTCTCCAACCTGCGGACCTCCAAATGCTGCAAAACTACAAATCCCAGTATGCCCGGACAGCCAACGGCTGTCCGGGCATGCTGGGAGTTGTAGTTTTGCAACATCTGGAGGTCCGCAGGTTGGAGACCACTGCACTAGCCCATTAGTTCCCTATACCATTAAAGAAGGAAAGGCTCAATATTCGCAAATATGCACATATATATTTTCGCATATGCGCAAAAAAAAAAACAAATATAACAAATATGAAAATTTGGCGAATATATGACGAATATTTGTCCAAATATTCACAAAATATTGCAAATTCAAATATGGCCTATGCCGCTCATCACTATTGATGAGATGTGAATGAAGCCAATACACTTGGAGTCAATGAGTGTGATGCATATACTAAGCAATTTAACTTCCTCCAAGGCATGGAGGTACGAAAGCTTTCAAAATATTTATAGTTACAGGAGGTGGCTGGTAGTTGTAGGGTTAACTCATACAGTGAGTCTAAGGCTACCCCCTGAATTGTCTTTTTAATCTAAGGGATGGTGTTCAGACTAATAAGCGCTCAGTTGGAAACTTGCCAAGAGTTGCAGTATCCACTATGGTTGAGCTACAGTTTCCTATTACAGGATGCAGGTCTGTATAGGTGTATGTGGTGTTAACCCTTCACTACCTGCCAAGAATTTGGTACAGGGATAAATTGTAATGCAATATCAAATTCAAAGCAATTTCATATTTTAGTAGCATGGCAGCAATAACAGGTTGCCCTATGCCAAGCCAACCATATGAAACAATGTAGTGGGGCACTGCATTAATATAGATTGGGTTGATTCATTAATATTGATTGGGTAATCTCATATTTAAAATTCTCTAAATTATGAAATAGAGGTAAGGTGGCTCAACATGACAATGAAGGGAGGAGCTTGGTCTATACTAATAATTTTGTAGAAATCTTATTATTTTATTTAAAAAAATTACAAAAAAAAATCTCTCCTATGTATCTGCTACAAATTATCTCAATTTCTATTCCAAGTTAATACTTCTGAGGTTTGTTGATCGGAGCAGCATTCAGGAAAGTGGGATACTTAGTAGCACCGGTCGTAAGAGGAAGAGCAGTCCCGAGATTGAAATCAGGAGGGCAACTCTATTCTAGGAGAATATACAATAGACAACACATTCCAAATGGTGATACCCCACTCTTCGTCAACTCAAAGCCTCAATTCAATGATTTGAAGAAATCTTTTAATTTAATTTGGTTGGACAAAAGATTCAGAATTGTCTGAAACCTTATTTTGAAGCCAAAACTGAAGCTTATGCTAAAGTAATCCACATATCTTGAGCAATAGATTTTTATAGGGCTCGCACCCATAAGACATTGTTTCCAGATAGAAGACGATTTGTCTCATTGAGACCATTTTTCTTTAACCCTACTGACTCAAAGTAGCAATGAACTACTAAGTAGAACTTCATATCTCTTGGGAAAAAAACATATAGGGAATTTATAAACAGGAAACGATTCCATATCTGCCGACACTCCATCCTCACCCTTTTGGCTAAATTGTGGAAAAGAGACCAAGGGAAGTGTGTTATCTTTTTCATACTCCCGAGTACAGAAATAGGGCAGCCCTTTATTCCCTCCTTGCTGATGTCATCTGTCATAATTTTTTTTACAGCAAGAACTAGAGAAATATAGCTAAAATAACTTAAATATATTTCCCAAACAAGGAATTATAACTTGTCTGTAGACAAGGGATGCTGTTTAATGAAGTCCTGTGATCACAGCAGCATTAGCAATATTTCTACAATATTTCCTCCAATAGAGCAGAGGGATGAAGATTTGTAAGAAATATAAACAAGTTGGCTTGCAGACAATGTGACTTTGACCGGGATTCATTTACGAGATGCATATTTACGACATGACAGATAATAATAAAACCATTATTAAATAAGAAAGGAGAGGCCTGCATTACAAATGGCTGAGCATTGAGGGTAAAGGCTTTCCATAGGATGCACTCTGAGGGCAACTTATATCTGAAAGGTTAAATGTTAAGGGATTTGATTATTTTAAGTATCTCAACTATAAAAATTCAGCATTTTTTACAGTATAATCATTATATTTATAAGGACAATGGTATTACAACACATAATACAAGTAAAGCCTCATCTATAAGTACTAAATAATAAAAAAAAAAAGAAATAACAAACTGTGAGCATATAGAGCTTTCCCGGAAAGCAATGATGCCAACGTGCATAGGAGGAGATAAGAATCCACTCACTAGAGACACAATTAGAGATAATAACCTCTGATTTTATACATCTCTCTTCTCTCCTGATGCCTGGAATTATGTCAAATTACCAGACGTACAGGATGGAATAAGATTCTGCACTGAAAAACGGACTACACACACTTAACCCCTTCATGACCCAGCCCATTTTCACCTTCATGACCTGGGCATTTTTTGAAAATCTGACCACTGTCACTTTAAACATTAATAACTTTGGAATGCTTTTACTTATCATTCTGATTCCGAGATTGTTTTTTCGTGACATATTCTACTTTATGTTATCGGTAAAATTTCACTGATATTTGTATCCTTTCTCTGTAAAAAATCTAAAAATTTCATGAAAATTTTGAAAATTTTGCATTTTTCTAACTTTGAAAGTCTCTGCTTGAAAGGAAAATGGATATTCCAAATAAATTACATATTGATTCACATATACAATATGTCTACTTTGTGTTTGCATTAAAAAATTGACAAGTTTTTACTTTTGGAAGACACCAGAGGGCTTCAAAGTTCCGCAGCAATTTTCCAATTTTTCACAAAATTTTGAAACTCGCTTTTTTTCAGGGACCAGTTCAGGTTTGAAGTGGATTTGAAGGGTCTTCATATTAGAAATACCCCATAAATGACCCCATTATAAAAACTGCACCCCCGAAAGTATTCAAAATGACATTCAGTAAGCGTTTTAACCCTTTATGGGTTTCACAGGAATAGCAGCAAAGTGAAGGAGAAAATTCTAAATCTTAATTTTTTACACTCGCATTTTCTTGTAGACCCAATTTTTGAATTTTTACAAGGGGTAAAAGGAGAGAAATCACCCTAAAATTTGTAACCCAATTTCTCTCGAGTAAGGAAATACCTCATATGTGTATGTAAAGTGTTCGGCGGGTGCACTACAGGGCTCAGAAGGGAAGGAGCGACAATGGGATTTTGGAGAGTGAGTTTTTCTGAAAGGGTTTTTGGGGGGCATGTCCCATTTAGGAAGCCCCTATGGTGCCAGAACAGTGGACCCCCCCCACATGTGACCCCATTTTGGAAACTATACCCCTCATGGAATTTAATAAGGGGTGCAGTGAGCATTTACACCCCACTGGCGTTTGACAGATATTTGAAACAGTGGACTGTGCAAATCAAAAATTTAATTTTTCATTTTCACAGACCACTGTTCCAAAAATCTGTCATACACCAGTGGGGTGTAAATGCTCACTGCACCCCTTATTACATTCCGTGAGGGGTGTAGTTTCCAAAATGGGGTCACATGTGGATATTTATTGTTTTGCGTTTGTCAGAACTGCTGTAACAATCAGCCACCCCTGTGCAAATCGCCTCAAATGTACATGGTGCACTCTCCCTTCTGGGCCTTGTTGTGCGCCCCCAGAGCACTTTGCGCCCACATATGGGGTATCTCCGTACTCAGGAGAAATTGCGTTACAAATTTAGAGGGTCTTTTTTCCCTTTTACCTCTTGTGAAAATGAAAAGTATAGGGCAACACCAGCATGTCAGTGTAAAAAATTTATTTTTTTACACTAACATGCTGGTGTAGACCCCAACTTCACCTTTTCATAAGGGGTTAAAGAAGAAAAAGCCCCCCAAAATTTGTAAGGCAATTTCTCCCGAGTACGGCGATACCCCATATGTGTCCCAAAACTGTTGCTCTGAAATACGACAGGGCTCCAAAGTGAGAGAGCGCCATGCGCATTTGAGGCCTGAATTAGGGATTTGCATAGGGGTGGACATAGGGGTATTCTACGCCAGTGATTCCCAAACAGGGTGCCTCCAGCTGTTGCAAAACTCCCAGCATGCCTGGACAGTCAATGGCTGTCCGGCAATACTGGGAGTTATTATTTTGCAACAGCTGGAGGCTCCGTTTTGGAAACAGTAGCGTACCAGACGTTTTTCATTTTTTGGGGGGAGGGGGGCTGTGTAGGGGTATGTGTATATGTAGTGTTTTTTACTTTTTATTTTAGGTTAGTGTCAGTGTAGTGTAGTGTAGTGTTTTTAGGGTACAGTCGCATGGGCAGAGGTTCACAGCAAGTTTGCCGCTGGAAGTTTGAGCTGCAGCGCAAAATTTGCGCCATCTCAAACTTGCAGCACTCACTGTAAACCTCCGCCCATGTGAGTGTACCCTGTACATTCACATTGGGGGGAGGGGGCAAACATCCAGCTGTTGCAAACTCCGAGCATGCCCTTGAGCTGTCCGTGCATGCTGGGAGTTGTAGTTTTGCAACAGCTGGAGGAACACTGGTTTGGAAACACTAAGTTGAGTAATAAACTTTCAAGTGTTTTGCAACCAAACTTAGTGTTTCCAAACCAGTGTGCCTCCAGCTGTTGCAAAACTACAACTCCCAGCATGCATGGTCTGTCAGTGCATGCTGGGAGTTATAGTTTAGCAACAATTGCAACAGCTGGAGGCACTGAGGTAGGAAACGGACAATGTTTCCCAACTAGTGTGCCTCCAGTTGTTGCAAAACTACAACTCCCAGCATGCCCAGACTGCCAAGGCATGCTGGAAGTTGTAGTTCGGCAATATCTGAAGGATCAGATGTTGCCGAACTACAACTTCCAGCATGCTTGGGCAGTCTGGGCATGCTGGGAGTTGTAGTTTTGCAACATCTGGAGGTCCACAGTTTGGAGACCACTGTATAATGGTCTCCAATCTGTGGTCTTCCAGATGTTAGAGAACTACAACTCCCAGCATGCCTGGACAGACTGAGCATGCTGAGATTTGTAGTTTTGCAACATCTGGAAGAGCACAGATTGGAGACCATTATACAGTGGTCTCCAAACTGTGGACCTCCAGATGTTGCAAAACTACAACTCCCAGCATGCCCAGAAAGCCAAAGGCTGTCTGGGCATGCTGGGAGTTGCAGTTTTGAAACTCTCAGAGGCAGCAGTGAGATCGCTTTACGGCGATCTCACTGCTGCCAATGAAGATGCCGCCCTGCTGCTGCAAACTCACCTCCGGGACGCAGCGCAGCCAGGACCGCATGGAGGACGCCGGGACCGCCGGGACCGCTCGGGACACCGCTCGGACGGGTAAGTGACGCCGGGGGACGGGTCAGGGACACTTAGCAGAGCGGTGTGTGTCCCGATCCCCGTGATCGGGACTCACACACCGCGCTGCTAAGTGTTTTCATAGCGAAACGCTGCTATCAGCTAGTCACATTTGACCAGCTGATAGCAGCGATCGCTGGGGGGGGGTGGGGGACGAAACCCCCCGTGGTCGCACGGTAAGATGGCTGGCTATCAGTGATAGCCACCATCTTTCGGGGCGCTGCGGGGTGCCGCGAGTAGCGGCAGTAATGTCCATGACGTACCTGTATGTCATGGGTCGGGAACGCCTTGCCACCCATGACGTACAGGTATGTCATAGGTCGGGAAGGGGTTAAAGACCCACCAAACTGAAATTGTAAAAACAATAAATAAATGTAAAAAAAAATACATAAAATATATATATATATATATATATATATATATATATATATATATATATGTATATATATATATATATATATATTTCTTATACTAGGTGCCTCTCTGCCATATAACAATATAACAAAGCAGCAATGACTTACATTGAAGTGTGAGAACTCCAACCCCATGGTAAAGATAAAAAATGACCCCCTCCTCACCTCCATAGGGCTAAAGAATCCTGAACAGACTATTGCCACCCAGAGGTGAATGACATGGAAACAATCATGTTTTGTTATATTTATACCCTTGGAAAACATCAGCATCACAAATAGTACATGGTGTGTGTGTGTGGGGGAGGACTCTGGTACTTATTTCGTTTGGGGAGCAGGGGGCTTTAATTACCCCTTCATAATTAAAGGGGTTATCCAGCAAAAAACTTATATATATATATATATATATATATATATATATATATATATATATCAACTGGCTCCAGAACGTTAAACAGATTTGTAAATTACTTCTATTAAAAAATCTTAATCCTTTCAGTACTTATGAGCTTCTGAAGTTAAGGTTGTTCTTTTCTGTCTAAGTGATCTCTGATGACACGTGTCTTGGGAAACGCCCAGTTTAGAAGAGGTTTTCTATGGGGATTTGCTTCTAAACTAGGCGTTTCCTGAGACACGTGTCATCAGAGAGGACTTAGACAGAAAAGAACAACCTTAACTTCAAAAGCTCAAGAGTACTGAAAGGATTAAGATATTTTAATATAAGTAATTTACAAATCTGTTTAACTTTCTGGAGCCAGTTGATATATATATATAAAAAAAAGTTTTTTGCTGGATAACCCCTTTAAGTTGGAGGCAGATAAATCAGGACTGCACCATTGACAAAAGGTGACAGACACAAATGAGATATTCTGCAAAGCATGCCCACATCTATCTCCAATCAGTAATATTTTTCACTTGATTTTGACATCGGTTTAAGAAGATTAAGGTTGCGATCCCTGGAGGCAGATAACACAGGATCACACCATAGACAAAAAGGACTGGACACAGCTTCTCTTTTTCCCTGCACAGTGACCCTTTGCATATGTCACAGAGCGTGCCCATGAAATTCTCTCATATAAATCAATATATATATATATATATATATATATATATATATTTTTATATATATATATATATATATATATTTTTTTTTTTTTTTTTTACTGAGGCTCACTGGGAGGGGGTGGGGTTGTCATCTGGATATGTGGCTAATATGTAAAGCTCCACCCATTCTTAGTTTACATACCGTATATACTCGAGTATAAGCCGACCCGAATATAAGCCGAGGCCCCTAATTTTACCCCAAAAACCCAGGAAAAGTTATTGACTCGACTATAAGCCTAGGGTGGGAAATACATCATCCCCCATGTAATCATCCAGACCCCCGTCATCATCTCCCCCTTCATCATCACCGCCTGTCAATCCCTTCATCAGTGGTCTTCAACCTGCGGACCTCCAGATGTTGCAAAACTACAACTCCCAGTGACGTTGCCTTGACGACGACGCACAGGGATGTTGCGCATGAACGTCCCTGTGTGTCGTCGTCAAGGCAACGTCACTAGTCTGGGGCCAGGCACGGATCAAGGAGAAGAGCCCCCCCCCCCCCCGGTGAAAATGGACAGCCCGCAATGACTAATCCTCCCCACCGGACGGTCCCTGCAGCATAGCTGGACCGGACCAGGTCACCCTAACTTCCCACCGAGGGGAAGTGAGTACAAAACAAAAGGGGGGGGGGGGGGGCTGGATGATGACGAAGGCTGCAGTGGACTTCAACCTGCAGACCTCCAGAGGTTTCAAAACCGATGGCTGTCCGGGCATGCTGGGAGTTGTAGTTTTGCAACATCTGGAGGTCCGCAGGTTGAAGACCACTAAGAAGGGATTGACAGGTGGAGAGTTCACTCGAATATAAGCCAAGGGGGGCGTTTTCAGCACGAAAAATCGTGCTGAAAAACTCGGCTTATACTCGAGTATATACGGTACCTCATAGAAAATCCAGTGGCTCAGTGGCTACGGTTGCACCCAGCACAGAAAGATACACCATCTGTGGTTTATATTTTTGCGACTTTAGGTGTCGCTAGTTGGCACATGCTTTACCCCATCCCTAACCCCTCCATACAAAGCCAAGCCTTCTTCCAGCCCTCTTCTGGCCTTCTTCCTCCTTGGCGTGAGCAGCCCAAATCCTCAAAAGTCGCACATTTTTAGCAAAAATGCCTAATTTGAGCCAATATCACAATTTCTGCACAAAATTTGGCAACTTTTGAGGATTTGCACCACTGGCACAACTTAATAAATGTCCCTTCCTATGTCCATGCAGCTGCTGTAAAGCAGTAGAGGAGCAAGTAGAGGAGCATCAGAGGAGAGATGGCCACCCTCATAGTCATGTTAAGAGAAGTGGATACAAAAACAAATGAGAAAATATGTTTCAGTCTATATTAATGATTAAAACGATCATTCCCTTCAAACTATTTATAGTTAATAATTCACATGAATAGAAATTATAATTCATTATTTGTCAAGCATCCACTTACCCCTGAGGCTTCATATTCTACCGCCATCATTTACGCTATGGAGGAGTTGATCCTCGCATCTTATCCAGCTTCATCACAGTGTGTAGGCGGAAGCCGGGTTGCCAGGAACAAAACAGTAGCGGCGTTTAGACTGCCAAGTAGTCAGATAGCAAACAATGCTAATAATTATAAAGGAGAAAACACAAACAACCTCATATCGTCTTGTTGTTAGGTACAGAGATTATTATTAGAGATGATAGAATTTTAGAACAATTCGATTCGGCCGATTCGCCATATTTTACATGAAATCAGCAGCAGATAATAGACATGTCCTGGTGGTGCACTGTCGGGCGGCAGCGGTGAATGAATGAAGCCTACATGCGGGACATATCGGCCCGCAAGATGATGAGGAACAGGCAGCGGTGGGGGAAATAAGGACATTGGGGGGGGGGGGGGGGGATAAGGATAAGCACACTGGGACCAATGAATTATTATAAACACGCTGGGGCCAATGAATTATTATAAACACACTGGGGCCAATGAATTATTATAAATATGAATGGGGGCATACATTTGGGGGTCAAATTAGTAGTTTAAAAACCCCGTCGGGAGCCCTGAATGGCTCCTCGGTGGCGGCCATTAAGGGCTCCCGGCGGGGAATTTAAAAGTGAAAGTAAAAATACACCATACATCGCAGGGGAATGGAGCATGCCATCCGCTCCCCTGTGTGATAGCCCTTGGGGGGTGTATGGTAGTGGTGATATTTTATAGGTATATAAGGGGTTAATGTTAACCCTATAGTTCGTGACGGCTGGCTGAGGGCTGGTATGCTGAATCAATGTTCCTGCCTATGACCGCCCTTCCCAGTAATGATAGGTGCATAAAATAACTGAAGGTCCACAAGAAGATTTGAACTTGAACTTGAATAACTTTTACTGAAGTGCTTGCATTATTCACGGCACAGTAACAGTCTCATACAAACAGTCTTTAGGTTGCTTAGTGACTGGCAGTAGTTGCGGACCTTGAGCCAGACAAACAGTCTCTGAATTTAGGAAGGCATTTGGAGATCCGTCCGGATTTAGGGGAGTTACTAGGTCCGGAGATGCTGCAAAGTATTTGGGAATTGATATACTCTATAAGTATAATTGTTCAGCCGTTGCCGCAAGGCTCAGGCCTAACTCACTGCAATTACTGCTGTACAGGTCTTGCTTGCTTGACAGCCCATGAGGTAAGAGCGGAAAGAGAGAGAAACATGGCCGCCGCTCCCTTATATGGGCAGTAGGCATGGCGAATCTGATTGGTCCGAACGTCTGCCATTCACCATTACATGGTGTGATGGGATTGCTTACGTCACAGGGCCTCCAAAGGTCCTCAAGCTAAATACCATAGAGTTCACCTCGTCACATGACCCGCAGGTCCTGCAACGCTTATGGAAACAAGTAATTAACCGTTTATTTACATATACTATTCTATTTACATTAACCTATGAATCAATTAGTGATTTATACACTAGAATGGAGGCAACTAGGGGTAGACTGGCTGACAGGGATCCCTAAGTCCTAGGGGCTCTGGCTATGGGGACCCATAAATAAATAAGTACCGTATTGAATGCGGTACTGGGACACCACACCTGTTTAATAACTCTTGATCGCATCAGGTCTCAGAAGTGAGACCCAGTGCGACCAATCCCTCAGCCCATGTACTACAACCCCCATCATGGAACAGAGTCTGTTCCATGATGGGGGTAGTACTACAAACACTAATGTAGCCTCCCCAGCCACCGTCAGACTCCCTCAGCTGGGGAACTACTACTCCCATCATGGAAAAAGTCTGTTGCATGATGGGAGTAGTAGTAGTCCCAGCTGCGGGAGTCTGTAGGCAGAGGTGTTAAAACGGCCATAAAATGACGGTACATGACAGATGTCATAACAGGTCTTAAAATTTACCTGTCGTCAACAAAAACTTTTTATATAATGTACATAATGCAATTATATGTATATTTGTAACATACATTGGTTAAAAATTGTGTACATTTTTTGGGGAAAAAATGCTGTCCCTGCAGCTATTACCTGTGTGTCTCTATTAGGAGTCCAAATACAGGAAGTGAGGGCAGGACAGGCAGGGATCTGTGCAGACTCCTGGCTTGTCAATCATCCTGCTGTGTGAGCGGGGAGCATGTTATAGAGCCTCAGTGCACACTGTCCTGCTTTTTCTTAGTGGACAGAGCCCTGCTTGTCCATCCTCACTTCCTATATTTGGTCTCCTAACAGAGACACACAGGCAATAGCTGCAGGGACAAAGTATACACATTTTTTAATCAATGTATATTACAAATATATATATAATGGTATTATCTACATTATATAAATAGTTTTTGCTGATGGCAGCTACACTTTAACGGATGAATATGCCCGTCATTTTGACGGACATTATTCAGCCATTAGCACCCGCTATGTCAAGCGTTATTATACATCCATTTTTTTTTATTATACAATACAGAAAATGGATGTTTAATAACGGATGAATACTCATAGTGTGAAAGCAGCCTAAAATATAGACTCCATTCTTGGGTGTATAAAAAATTATAATGCCACCAAAATAAATAAATACCTAAATAAATGTATACATATATATATATATATATATATATATATATATATATATATATATGTTAATGTAAATTTTTAAACAGGGATCAATTTAAGTGGGTGGGGACCTAAAAATTTAGCTGACAATAATAAAAATGTAGAATGGGGCCATTTAAATGTAAAAAATAAATATTTTGAATTTTTTGTATTAGTAATGTATTTTAATATTGTGTTTAATAAAGTGTGTGTGTATGTGTTTCCCTTTTTTCTCTCTATTTTTTACACTCTTTAGGTAGTACTATTACTCCCAGCATGGAACACACTATTCCATGATGGGAGCTATAGTACCTGTACTAATAGACAGATCACAGCCGGTGTCACTCCTGACACCCGATGCGATTGTCCTTTCTATTGCAGAGATGGAGCGGCTTTCTCCTGGGCTTGCATCTCTGCACTATACTCTAGCCGGCGAGTGATGTGAATAGAATTCACATCACTTATTCATATTTCCCGCAGAGAGATGTGATTTGCCAGATGGTTCCAGCCACTCACAGCTCTCTGTGGGAAATATGAATAATAGGTATATATATGGCATATACTCATACTACAGTGGGACCATAGAAGAACAGCCGTCCGTCTGCATCTACAATGGGGCAAAAAAGTATTTAGTCAGCCACCAATTGTGCAAGTTCTCCCACTTATAAAGATGAGAGGCTGTAATTTTCATCATAGGTTATAACCTAAACTATGAGAGACATAATGAGAAAAAAAATCCATAAAATCACATTGTCTGATTTTTAAAGAATTTATTTGCAAATTATGGTGGAAAATAAGTATTTGGTCACCTACAAACGAGAAAGATTTCTGGCTCTCACAGACCTGTAACTTCTTTAAGAGTCTCCTCTGTCCTCCACTCGTTACCTGTATTAATGGCTCCTGTTTGAATTTGTTATCAGTATAAAAGACACCAGTCCACACCCTCAAACAGTCACACTCCAAACTCCACTATGGCCAAGACCAAAGAGCTGTCGAAGGACACCAGAAACAAAATTGTAGACCTGCACCAGGCTGGGAAGACTGAATCTGCAATAGGAAAGCAGCTTGGGATAGAAAGGACAATTGCATTGGGTGTAGAGTGTGCTCCATGTTGGGAGCAGTAGTACCTGTGTGGTGACCACGGGTGTTATCCGCGACTGCCACTACGCTGGGGTTAGTTACTTGGTTCTTGGGGGTATAAACCCAGGGTCGGATGGTATCAACCCTTAATGTCTTGTGACGCCACTGTAGTCTTGGTAGCTCCCGGGTTACTACAGGTCCGGGGAACTCCGTCTCCCCACAGGCTAGCAAGGAAAGAATGGACTCCACACTAGGTTGCAGTTTAACAGAGGTTTTACTAGCTTGAAGACAGGTGGTACAATCTTCACAGCGCTCAACCAAAGTCTCCCAAAAGATTAACAGACAGTCACTAGAGGACCACACAGCTTGCAGGGCCTGGACTTTATATTGCATATGAGTTTGGCTTCTACGGCCGGACTAGGAATTTTAGGCTTGCGCTATATTAGGCTTGCGATTAAAGTCTTTTGTAGTCTGGAGATTAAAGTCACTTACTGAAGTGTCGGTAGATTGTGGCTTTTTGCTGGAATTCAATGGATTCTCCTTTAGAAGTCCTCTGATTAAGGCTGAAGTAAAGACTTGGTATTATTTGGGGTTACTTCATGCTCTTTCTTATCTCTCCTCGGTGGATACCCTCTGCTGGCTATCCTACTCTGCGGATTCTCTCCATCTCTGCATTTGCACCAACTCTGTATCTACGTCAGAGCACTGCCACTCTCTCTCTCTCTCTCTCTCTCTCTGCGTCAGAACACTCACTACAGGAAATGCCACCCCTTATAAGGGCAGGCTAAACTACAGCCCATTGGCCAGGCAGCTGTGGATCATAGAGTTGTCTGTATCCCCTTTAGGAGTTACAATAAAGTTACATATAAACAACAGCATAACATAACATTCTGCACAAAAGTCTAGTCTAGCTCTCAGTCCTCCACTCTCATATACCCTGACTAGACATGAGGTTGCTAGGAAACATACTTAAAGCTACAGATATCCAATAACGGATTACTAAGTTATAACAGTGCAAAATATATAATTTTTGAAAATTGCTGCTCTACTTTGAAGCCCTCTAATTTTTTCAAAAAGTAAAAATATGTCCATTTTATGATGCAAACATAAAATGGACATAATGTATTTGTGAATAAAAATAAAATTTATTTGGAATATCCATTTTCCTTACAAGCAGAGAGCTTCAAAGTTAGAAAAATGCTAAATTTTCAAAATTTTCATGAAATTTTGGAATTTTTCACAAAAAAAGGATGCAAATAACGCCGAAAATTTACCACCAAAATAAAGTAGAATATGTCATGAAAAAACAATCTCAGAATCAGAATATTCGGTAAAAGCATCTTAGAGTTATTAATGCTTAAAGTGACGGTGGTCAGATGTGCAAAAAACGCTCTGGTCCTAAGGTGTAAAATGGCCTGGTCCTTAAGGGGTTAAATTTTGTATGTGGCATCAAACATACATATTGTTTTATATTCACACACTGCATATAGTTATACTGTGACTAGTGTGCTGCATATTGTATTACTTGTGTCTACAAGATAAAGTAGGCTACATACAGTACCAGCCACAATACTTATGAGAACATATGTTATTCCTTCTAATGTAATTGTTACGTTTCTGAATTAACCCCTTAAGGACCACAGGTTTTTCCTTTTTTGCACTTTAGTTTTTTCCTCATCTCCTTCTAAAAATCATAACGCTTTAAATTTTCCACCTACAGACTCATATAAATGCTTATTGTTTGCGCCACCAATTGTACTTTGTAATGACATCAATCATTTCACCACAAAATTTAAAGCAAACCCAGAAAAAAAATATTTGTAGGGCAAAATTGTAAAGAAAAAATGCCATTTTGTGACTTTTGGGGGCTTCCGATTCTATGCAGTGCACTTTTCAGTACAAAAATGACACCGTATGTTTATTCTGTAGGTCCATTCAGTTACAATTATACCCAATTTATATAGGTTTTTCTTTATTTTTCTACATAAAAAAATATTATAACTACATGCACCAAAATTAGTTTGTTTAAAATTGTCCTTTTCTGACCCCTATAACTTTTTGTTTTCCGTATATGGGGTGGTATGAGTGTTTTTATTTTTTTTTTAAATTGGGATATACAAAGTGACCAAAAATACACAATTTTGGACTTTGGTATTTTTTTACTTGTACACCATTGACCGTGCGGTTTAATTAATGTTATTTTTTTATAGTTTGTACATTCACGCACGCGGCAATACCACATATGTTTATTTTTATTATGTTTTCATATTTTATATGGAATTTGGGAGGGAAGGGGTTAATGTGTGTGTTTTTTTTACTTTTTATTCAACTTTTTTTAACACTTTTAGGAGGAATCATTTAGACTTTTAGGAGGAATCATTAGACTCCTCATACAGATCAATGTAGTTCCATAGAACCACATTGATCTGTGTGATCTGCGCTCCATTGATAAAGCCTGGTCCTGCCAGGCTTTATCAATGTGAGAGCTGGGATCAGCAAGGAAGCAGAGGTAAGCCATCCGGCTACCTCCACAGTTGATAGCCCCCCAGCAATCACGTTGCGGGGGGGCGATCCACCCCACTGGACCACCAGGGAGCATTTACAGGCTTATTTAGATGCCGTCCCCAGCTTTGACAGTAGAGATCTGAAGGGATAATAGCCA
Organism: Hyla sarda; assembly: GCF_029499605.1. Lineage (NCBI taxonomy): Eukaryota > Metazoa > Chordata > Amphibia > Anura > Hylidae > Hyla > Hyla sarda. The sequence continues at coordinate 218,964,510 of NC_079195.1, forward strand.
GCCTTGATGATCGTCGCATGTCGGCTATTAACGCCGGCCCTCAGCTACAAGAATCAGCTAAGGGCCGGCCGGTATGGTGCGGGCTCAAGTATATACGTCCTTGGCCGTTAACCAGTTAAAAATGGGATGTTATATGTTGGTTGTGGGGAGTCATTCTAAATTGACAACTAACAAACTTACAAAGTGGAATGACTCCCCCATGACTAGGAACAGTTGACTTTCTTTGGTAGAAGGTCTACCTTGTCTGTTGTCTATGATTTAATTACCCCACAATTGATGGATACATGACATCAGGTTATTCAATCTTAAAATGTTAACCCATGACTATCTAGGTGTAATTCCCTTGTTAATATTGCCATCTAGTGAATCAATAAATAATCATTAAGCTGTCTGGAAGTTATTTTGGTCAATGACATCACTAGAACACTAATCTACATATTAGACACTCACTGAATTCGTACTGGGGGATATCTTATCGAAAGGGGTGTGTATTGTAGATAACAAAGTTTAAAAAGTGAATACTTACACTGTGAAAGAGGACACAAAGATCTTTTACGCTGCAGAGGTCTTACACTTTACACTCCTAGAAGCTACCCGAGGGGCGGGGCAATGAAAAGTTAGGGAAAAGTCTTCTACAATGCTGCCAGGCCTCATATGATATGACTACATAGTAACAAGACAATGGCTGCCCAAGATGACTCTATGTACCCATCTTTCTTTGCTCAGAAGTGATATCTCACATGATCTTAATAACATACAAATGACTTTTCATTTGATTAAGGCCGATTTTAATATGTGGAAGAAATTATATTAATTAGAAGGGTAAATATATCCTTTCTTATATCTCCATGTTAAGATGTAAAGTTTAGCATATGGATCACTTTTCCTTCTTCTGCAGAGAATGAGGCTTGTTTTATCCATATCAATACATTCACATGATGCAAATATCTTTATCTATGATATATTCCTTTGCCTAAGCTCAATAATATCAATCATATTCCCACACTGTATCTTATTTTATGTTTTCCTCCAAATTTAGAGTACCAAAGATGATATCTCTAGTTGTATTATACCTTACAGAGTTATGTGTTGTGGTTAGAAGTGGGCAGAATGTTTACGTATCAATTCCATTTTTTTATATAAATAAATTCTTGAAATCAATTGATAAGATTTCTTCTCCAGAGTGAAATATCTGTACATGATATCTGAACAATCCTTGTAACTGATGTTATATTGTGACATGGTTACTAAATTCATGTGACTTGTAGTTCTGTTGTATGCAATTACTACTAACATAAACTAATAATGCTATATTTATATTCTTTATGTATTTATATCTAATTGATATTTAGCTCTTTATATCATTGTGTTTATGTACTTCTCATTTATGTTTATTAATTATAACCTATAAATCTGCATTTTTTAATGATATATGTGTATATATGTTTTATTGTATTGCAAAACTAAAAAAGATCTTAATATACAGGGTGGGCCATTTATATGGATACACCTTAATAAAATGGGAATGTTGGTGATATTAACTTCCTGTTTTCTGGCACATTAGTATATGTGAGGGGGGAAACTTTTCAAGATGGGTGGTGACCATGGCGGCCATTTTGAATCCAACTTTTGTTTTTTCAATAGGAAGAGGGTCATGTGACACATCAAACTTATTGGGAATTTCACAAGAAAAACAATTATGTGCTTGGTTTTAATGTAACATTTCTTTCACGAGTTATTTACAAGTTTCTGACCACTTATAAAATGTGTTAAATGTGCTGCCCATTGTGTTGGATTGTCATTGCAACCCTCTTCTCCTACTCTTCACACACTGATAGCAACACCGCAGGAGAAATGCTAGCACAGGCTTCCAGTATCCGTAGTTTCAGGTGCTGCACATCTCAGCATAGACAATTGCCTTCAGATGGCCCCAAAGATAACAGTCTAAGGGGGTCAGATCAGGAGACCTTGGGGGCATTTCAACTGGCCCACGACGACCAATCCACTTTCCAGGAAACTGTTCATCTAGGAATGCTCGGACCTGACACCCATAATGTGGTGGTGCACCATCTTGCTGGAAAAACTCAGGGAAAGTGCCAGCTTCAGTGCATAAAGAGGGAAGCACATCATCATGTAGCAATTTCGCATATCCAGTGGCCTACATGATGATGTTTTTCCCTCTTTATGCACTGAAGCTGGCCCGTTCCCTGAGTTTTTCGAGCAAGATGGTGCACCACCACATTATGGGTGTCAGGTCCGAGCATTCCTAGATGATCAGTTTCCTGGAAAGTGAATTGGTCGTCATGGGCCAGTTGAATGACCCCCAAGGTCTCCCGATCTGACCCCCTTAGACTTTTATTTTTGGGGTCATCTGAAGGCAATTGTCTATGCTGTGAAGATATGAGATGTACAGCACCTGAAACTACGGATACTGGAAGCCTGTGGTAGCATTTCTCCTGCGGTGTTGCTATCAGTGTGTGAAGAGTGGGAGAAGAGGGTTGCATTGACAATCCAACACAATGGGCAGCATATTGAACACATTTTATAAGTGGTCAGAAACTTGTAAATAACTCATGAAAGAATAAAATTACATTAAAACCAAGCACATGATTGTTTTTCTTGTGAAATTCCCAATAAGTGTGATGTGTCACATGACCCTCTTCCTATTGAAAAAACTAAAGTTGGATTCAAAATGGCCGACTTCAAAATGGCCACCATGGTCACCACCCATTTTGAAAAGTTTCCCCCCTCACATATACTAATGTGCCACAAACAGGAAGTTAATATCACTAAGCATTCCCATTTTATTAAGGTGTATCCATATAAATGGCCCACCCTGTATATATATATATATATATATATATATAGAACCCCAGCGATGATGCAGCACTCAGATAAGTCCAAAAAACTGTGGATTTATTTCTGTCACATCAAACAAGCTTGTTCGATGTGACAGAAATAAATCCACAGCTTTTTGGACTTATCTGAGTGCTGCATCATCGCTGGGGTTCTATCTTACAAGGACTTGTATCAAGGAGTTCTGGAAGCTGGCACCAACTGCATTAAGGCTGAGTGGTGCTGCAATATTCTTTATATATATATATCTATATCTATATATATATATATATATATATATATATATATATATACAGTCTTAAAAAAATAAAAAAATGTCATTATAGAAAAAATATTTACGTTAAAATACAAAAGGAAAAATAAAGCCTTTTTATGGCTCGTTAATGGAATAATACAAAAAAAAGCATTTAGAAGGCAAAAATTAAGTATAACAATTTTAAAAAAAATTAGGAGAGAACAAAAATAGCTAAGTAACTTGTCTTGATTCCTCACCATCTGAACGCTAAATTTGGACACCAGGTAGAAACCTCTAAGGCATTTCTTCAGGGAATACTAATTGGTAGAAGCCGTTCTGTCTCGATGTGATACCAGACGGTAATATCTCACATAACCATGTGGATCCGGTGAACACGAGACGATAATCTAGGTCATCTTTACTATATATTTGTAGAGGAGTCAGACTGCGGACACATAGCATGGTAGCGCAGATTATTAGTAGATACGCTTCTATATTTAGAGTAATTTCCTCTAGGATACCTGGTGTTCATATTAAAGAGACATCAGACCGAAAGCCTAACTTCTGTATATTTGCTGTAAAAGTGAACGTGATTTAAAGTTCTTGGTAGAGATGAGCGAACTTAGTAAATTCGATTTGTTACGAACTTCTCGGCTCGGCAGTTGATGGCTTTTCCTGCATAAATTAGTTCAGCTTTCAGGTGCTCCCGTGGGCTGGAAAAGGTGGATACAGTCCTAGGAGACTCTTTCCTAGGACTGTATCCACCTTTTCCAGCCCACCGGAGCACCTGAAGGCTGAACTAATTTATGCAGGATAAGTCATCAACTGCCGAGCCGAGAAGTTCGTAACAAATCAAATTTACTGTAAATTTGCTCATCTCTAGTTCTTGGTTCAAAGCTATTACAGTAGAGGGAGGATAACTGCTGTGTTCTTCTATAACAGTGTTTCTTAACAATGGTGCCTCCAGCTGTTGCAAAACTACAACTCCTAGCATGCCCGGACAGCCTTTGGCTGTCCGTGTATGCTGGGAGTTGTAGCTTTGCAACAGCTGGAGGGACACTGGTTGGGAAACACTGTTGAACTGGATCCGGCATCCTAAGATAAAGCTAATTCCTCCTTAAAAGGGTAATTCAGAAGAGAAAAAAAAAATGTATTCCAGGCAAAAACTTTTTGATATATATATATATATATATATATATATATATATATATATATATATATATATCAACTGGCTCCAGAAAGTTAAACAGATTTGTAAATTACTTCTATTAAAAATCTTGATCCTTTCAGTACTTATGAGCTTCTGAAGTTAAGGTTGTTCTTTTCTGTCTAAATCCTCTCTGATGACACTTGTCTTGGGAAACGCCCAGTTTAGAAGCAAATCCCCATAGAAACCTCTTCTAAACTTGTCGTTTCCCGAGACAGGTGTCATCAGAGAGCACTTAGACAGAAAAGAACAACCTTAACTTCAGAAGCTCATAAGTACTGAAAGGATTAAGATTTTTTTAATAGAAGTGATTTACAAATCTGTTTAACTTTCTAGAGCCAGTTAATATATATAAAAAAGTTTTTGCCTGGAATACCCCTTTAACTGGTTAATTTACAGATTTAGAAGTAGTAAACTAGCACTCAGCAGTTCCAATTAACTCCTTCCTTGCTGGGCTGAGCTGTACTTGCAGCTGTCAGCTGCCAGCACAGCTGTGCCCGGACATTGCTAGGTTCACGTAAACCGAACCTGGCAATGTTCGAAAGTTCGGCAAGCTGGGAACACCCCCCAAAGTTTGGGGTGAATCTGGGTTTGGAGGGGCTCAGCTCGCTTATGTTTACTCATGATAGGTGGGGGGGCTTTTTGGCCAGTTACATTTCTCTATGAACATTCTAATGTAGACGGAAAAGAAAAAATTCCTCGCCGAAGGCAATTTATTAAACAGTCAGGCAAAGTTTTGGCAATTATTAGTGTGTTCATTATTTCTTCCGCCTTAACAAGCATATTGCTCGCCGAAAATAAAAGTACCAGACCACAATATTGATTTTTGAGACCGTGCCCGGCGTTATTAGCAGAGATTGGCAGAGACGAGAATACGACTTTTTAGATCTGTTTTGATTAGTTTCATTTTTGTCCAATTTACATCTTCATTTCGTAGAACAGGTCCAAAGTGACAGGAAAGTGGCAGAGTGTCAAATCGTCTTGGAGTTAAAATGTAGCAGCCATTTATATAACGGAATCAGACATTTGTAATACTTCTCGTGTTCATACAATAGTCATGGAATAATTCAGTAACTTTTTGAATTCTTTGGTTTTATGGATTTTTTGGGGGAGATTAATTATTGTAAGCTTTTGTGGAGTACATACCTTTCACCTAAAGGTGAGTGAACCTCCCAAAATTCATTTCTAGAGCATGTGTTCAAATTGGCTGCCAGATTAAATTTTGGATTTGGCCCCACACTCACAGGTCCAGGGGCGGATTGCTCGGTCCAGTGAGTCTAAAAAGTTTGGGTACATTCACACCAAGCTTGTGTAATATGGTAATTGGATCCTATCTGACTCCGGCCAGTTTTTAGTCTGGCAATAAAACTGATACAGTTCTAAAATGAGCCGTAGTACTGCAGCTCAGCCCTATTCACTTCAATGGAGCCAAGCTGCAATACCAGACACAACCTGTGGACAAGAGTGGTGCTGTTTTGGCATAAAAAAAAGTTTTTTTGAATCCTGGACAACCATTTTCATACCAAGTGTTTTCTTGCTTGAGGCCCCACGATCAGCTGTGGGAGAACCAGGCAGTATTGATAGGTTACAGAATTTCCACTTAGAAAATATACTCTGAAATTCTGGTGCAGCAGAATCCCATGACTGTCTATGCGATTCCTCTACACGGTTCTCAACGCTGAAATTTCGACACCAAAAAATTAACTTGGTCATTCTTTCGGCAGAATCTGCCTGGAATACATTGTCGTCTTTAGGGATGGCAATGCATTTGTGGTTCCAGCGCCAACCAATTCAGATGGCACTGGCCGCACTTGGAATGTTCAGCCAGAATTCTCTATCTACTGGTGTCGCCATTTACTCTAATGCTATACAAGTCACTTCCAGCAACCTCCTCCTTATCATCACAGTCGGAAAAGGAAGTTTTAGGCTATAGTCACATGGTGGCACAATCGTTTTTAATGGGATTCTGCTGCACTGTGCTCATGGCAGAATTTCCATAGCGAAAACATTTGCCACGGAAATTCTGATCAGGCCTCCACATAATCTGCTCGGAAATGGTCGTCTATAGAGACGGCACATGTCTGTGCGGTCCTAGCGCCGGCATGTTGTGCCTACACCTGCAGCCTGCAGAATGTTCATCCGGAAATTATCAGGGTGGACATTCCGCTATGTGAACATGGCCTAAGCTAAAGATTTATGCCTAATGGCCAAAATGATAACTGCTATGATAACATATTTTAAAATATAGATGATTAAAATGAAAAATTAGAAAAAGTATATGTTTAACAAAAAAAAAACTTGATTTAAACAATAAGTTCTTTTCTGCTGAGCTGATTCCCATGGAGAGTTTAACAGTGGATTTCCACACTTCCCTGTGAGTTGAGCGTCTTCGGGCAGACATTCCCAAAAAGGGAGTTCTTCCATAAGTCATTCATAGATGTTCTTGCGTTCCTAAAAGAATTACAACCGAGAATGTCCCGACAGGAGAAATCCACATGAAATAACTCAAAAGACAAAAACGAAATTGATTAAACTATTAAAACCATAATCCCACAATGTATTTGTTTGTATAATCCGATATCCTGATAATATAATTACCAATGCATTATTATTGAACTGTCTGCATTTAACAGACTGCGTTTTCTCTGGGCCGTCCATGGAATCGGCCATTACTGAATCTTCTATTATAAGAGACGGGTAATGACTGTGACCTTAGACTTGCTGATGCAACATTGTAGCACGATATCCTGTAAGCTGAGGAATCACCACTGGGCTCTACAATGGCTTCAGTCATGTGCACAAATCAGCCGCAGTATGTTACCGTAATATAATTGTATCATAGATGTCAATGGAAAATATTAATAGACACCTTGGTAAATAACATTTATTTAATCAAAAAAATAAATACTGTTTTCACTTAGGAACTGTAATAAAAGTTAAACATTACATTATATATACCGTATTTTTCGCCGTATAAGACACACTTTTTCTTCCCCAAAACTGGGGGGGAAAAGTCGGTGCGTCTTGTACGGCGAATACACCCCTATCGCGGCGGTCCCTGCAGCCATCAACGCCCGGGACCCGCGGCTAATACAGGACATCACCGATCGCGGTGATGCCCTGTATTAACCCTTCAGACGCGGCGATCATAGCTGACCGCCGCGTCTGAAGGGAAAGTGACACTAACCCGGCTGTTCAGTCGGGCTGTTCGGGACCGCCGCGATTTCACCGCGGCGGTCCCGAACAGCCCGACTGAATAGCCGGGTTAGTGCTTACAGGACACCGGGAGGGACCTTACCTGCCTCCTTGGTGTCTTCTCCGTTCAGGGATCCCCTGTATGGCCGGCGCTCTCCTTCCTCGTCATCACGTCGTCGCGTACGTGCGTCGGCGTGCGTAACGACGTGATGACGGCGACGGAGAGCAAGGATACGGCCGGCAGCAGAGACGTTCCGGAGCGACGGGGACACGGCGACAGCGATGGAGCGACATCCAGGGCAGCGGTGACGCGTCTGGAGTGGCGGGGACACGTGAGAATTACCTCCTATGCAGTGGTCTTTAATCTGCGGACCTCCAGATGTTGCAAAACTACAACTCCCAGCATGCCCGGACAGCCAACGGCTGTCCGGGAGTGCTGGGAGTTGTAGTTTTGCAACATCTGGAGGTCCGCAGGTTGAAGACCACTCTTGGGTTCAAAATCTTTATTTTTTTAGATTTTGCACCTATAAATTGGGTGCGTCTTATACGCCGGTGCGTCCTATAGGGCGGAAAATACGGTAAAATTATAGAAAAAATGCTATAAAATGCCCTAAAATAATGCTATATATATATATATATTTATTATTTTAACCATAGCTAAAAAATAAAACATTTTTATTCAGAACTTATTCTTGTGCTATGTATACAAATTGTGTACAGGTGCCAGACTTGGAAACAGGGCTCGGCTTCTGACTGACTGGATAAGAGAGGGACCGAGAAGGTGTTTCAGTCCTCAGCACTTCATGGTCTTGGGAACACTTCTTACCCTCTTTGTCTACATTAATAAAGCACAGACAGATACGATAGATGCCATGTGTCTCCTTGTTCTAACAGCATCTAACCCCTTTTTGAAGGGGTATTCTGGCATTCAAATTTTTTTAAAGGGGTACACCCATGGAAGACTTTTTTTTTTTTTTTTATCAACTGATGCCAGAAAGTTAAACAGATTTGTAAATTACTTCTATTAAAAAATCTTAATCCTTCCAGTACTTTTTAGGGGCTATATACTACAGAGGAAATGCTTTACGTTTTAGATTTCTCTGATGTCATGACCACAGTGCTCTCTGCTGACCTCTGCTGTCCATTTTATGAACTGTCCAGAGCAGGAGAAAATCCCCATAGCAAACATACGCTGCTCTGGACAGTTCCTAAAATGGACAGCAGAGGTCAGCAGAGAGCACTGTGGTCATGACATCAGAGAAATTGAAAAAGTAAAGCATTTCCTCTGTAGTATACAGCCCCTAAAAAGTACTGGAAGGATTAAGATTTTTTAATAGAAGTAATTTACAAATCTGTTTAACTTTCTGGCACCAGTTGATTTAAAAAAAAAAAAAAAAAAGTTTTCCACAGGAGTACCCCTTTAATTATTCGGGGGGGGGGGGGGGGGTACAAATAAAATAAATAAATTATAGTTACCTAACCTGGCGCCATGCTGCTCCAGATTCAGCACATTCCAGTCCTCAAATCGTCACTACTTCCCAGATGATTCTTCTCAGAAGGACCCGCCCACTTAGTCAAACACAGACTGAGGCAGGATACTGGTTAAGGTGAATATCATTTTTTATTTTTAAAATTTTTTATTCTTTATATTTACCACTCTCCAAGCAAAATGTAAAAAAAGAGCATACTGCAATTTATTTTAGGAGGCTAAAAGCTAATTTCTCTGTTGCCCAAAAAAATCCCTAATAAATATCAAACACAGATTTTTCCTCTTTTGCCAATGTGTTGAAGTGTTCCTATAACTTTTCAGGAATAGCTGTTATGTGTGTACCCGATGAGTAGCACTATTCCTGGCCATTATGTAACTTTTCACCAGTTTCCCACCTTTGCAGGCTTCATCTCTAATTTCACATACACTGCACACACAGAAGAGGGGATCATGCTCTCCTACAGTATATCTCTATTGTGGGTGTAGACTAGCTTCTATGATATCTACCTTACACTGCACACTCAGAAGATAGGCTCCGGCTATTCTATATCTTTATAGCCCACCTGTTACGCCGAGCGCTCCTGGTCCCTGCTCCTCCCCGGAGCGCTCGCGGCGTTCTCCCCTCTGCAGCTCCCCGGTCAGACCCGCTGACCCAGAGTGCTGCACTGTCACTGCCGGCGGGGATGCGATCCGCGTAGCGGGACGCGTCCGCCCGCGGGTCGCATCCCAATCTACTCACCTGTCCTATTCCCCGGCTGTCATGTCCCGGCGCGCACGGCCCCGCTCTCTAAGGCGCGCACGCGCCGGCTCTCTGAGATTTAAAGGGCCAGTGCATCATTAATTGGTGCCTGGCCCAATCAGTGTAATTAGCTTCCATCTGCTCCAGTCTTATATAAACCCACTTCCCCTTCCTGTGCTTGCCGGATCTTGTTGCCTTAGTGCCTAGTGAAAGCGTTTTTTGAGTGCCTTTACCAGTGTTTACAGACCTTCTGCTGTTGCCCTTGACTACGAACCATTGCCGCCTGCCCTGACTTTCTGCTACGTCTGACCTCGCCTCTGTCTAGTCCTCCTGTACCACGCCAGTCTCAGCAGTCAGTGAGGTTGAGCCGCTACCGGTGGACACGACCTGGTTGCTACTGCCGCAACAAGACCATCCCGCTTTGCGGCGGGCTCTGGTGAAAACCAGTAGCAACTTAGAACCGATCCTCCGGTACGGTCCACACCAATCCCTCTCTGACACAGAGGATCCACCACCAGCCTGCCGAATCCTGACAACACCCTCAGACACAGCAGCAGCATGGAGGACATTACAGAGAAGTACTGAGCAGTATAGGCTGTAAATTAAGCTCTGGCTAATTAAGCTATTTCCACTCAGCTTTCCTAGATCCCAAAGTGGTTAACTTCCAGGCAAAACCTTCCTAAGTAGACAGATGTGGTTTTCAAGGGGTACTGCTGCCACGTCCCCTCCCATAGACTTGCATTGAGGAGGCATAACGTGACATCACTAGGAGCGTGACCGTGACATCATGACCCCTGCAGCCCGCACTCAGCGTTCGGAGCATTTTGTGTAGAGTATCCCTTTAAGAAGTGGGGTAAATCCATGTGATAACTCTTGAAGTTGGTATCACCCAATTTTCCAAGCAAAAGATAGTAATAAGAAAAATCTATACAAGGATTCAACAACAGGATGACTTGTGAACTTGTATTGTGATGGTTTCTTCTAGTTGAAGATGATAACTCCATATTGGTTTTCAGCCATCCAACCTTTCCAGAATCGAACTAAAATAACAATGTAACAATGTTTTAGATCATCACTTTTTGTGGTATAAGATGATGACCCAAACCGATATGTTGTTCTCCCTTTGCTTCCTGTACTGACCCCGACAAGGTTTCTGTTTTCCAGAGATATGTGTCTCTCCATTTTTAGAACAGATGCTTCATCACGGGAGCCGAGGTTTTCTGCAGCTCGCAGACTTTTAACCTTTTCCAATAACATCCGGCCATAGTTTCGGGCTGTTAAAGTGTTTTTATAGGAACTGAACCTAATCTCTTTGCTCTGAAGCCATGAAACGCGCCGGCTTTTTATTGGCTGATGCCATCATGCTTGGTTAAGTACAATGCACAGCTATTTTAGTGGATAGCCCGGACCCCAGAAGAACTTGACAGTTAAATGAAAGTTGTCAGTCTTCTTCATGCTTCTGCAAGATTAGGTAATAAACAGGGAGGGAAAAAAAAAACCTGGAAGCAACTCAGATCAATGACTCGGACAAATAAAAGGGAAATGTAATGAGATTCTGAAAAATGCAACAGGGAAAAGTTGGAGTCGTTGAATCATTGTTGAAACAGAGACTGATAGTAAAAGGGGGAAAAATCCATAGTGTTTGTCTTTAAAAAAGGATTTATTGTATAGAGAGGAAGAAACACGTAATCCGGCCGGTTATATCAAGACAACATCAGTGTTTTCTCCACAATGGCGGAATAGTTTTACACTCATGGGACAATTCCCCCTAAAAAAAAATTAAGGATGATTGACAACTAGCTAGAGAGCTAATTGATCTTTTATTTAATTTTTTTTACTTAAAAAAATCTGATATTTTTGTAATTTGTTTGGGAAAAATTAATCCAGGAGTCCCTGCTTCCCTGCTCCTGTCCTTACTGAGCAGCAAGACATACTGTATATGCCTTACTGCTCAGTGAACATTTACTGAGCAAAGGCAAGAGTTCCCAGCCCAGTGAATGTGTTTGATCCTGAAGGTAAGCGGTGATGCTCACATTTGCTGCTCAGTAAGTAAAGGATCAGGGACTCCTGTTTTCGACAGGAGTCCAGCTCCTGAACATAGTTTCCAACTGTTGTATAATGAATGCCTCGCAATGTCAATGTAAATACAGGAATCCCTATCCGCCACAGGGATAATGCACCAAAATCTTGTGCACCTTCTGCTTCTGATCAGGAAACCCCTTGCCTCATCCCATACAGTTAATGGTCCAGAAAGCATCACTGGCTTACTGTTCAGTAACTGGAGCAGGGGACTCCAGTCAAATGAAGACAGGAGTCCCTGCTCCACTTACAATGCATCAATGGCAAACTAAAATGTTTGCAAAGAGCACAACAGAAACTATTGTGCAAGTGACCAGTGATGTATACATATATGGGACTGAAGAGGAAATGCTTCTAATTGAGGAGAGCAACAAACTGGTGTATAGAGTCCAATAGGCCATGCATTGCTCATTTGGGAAAATATATGCAAAGTAGCTCTCATCCAGAAGGAATAGAGCTTGCTCTCTGGTGCAACTTATTGGAGGTAGCGTCCCTGCGAGCCAATACTTAAATGGGTATTCCAGTGCAGAATATTGTATCCCCTATCCACAGGATAGGATTTAAGTATCTTAAGATGGGGGGTATGATTTTCTGCACCGGTTTACCCCTTTAACTACATTGAGAGCATTAAAATATGAGGATTAATAGCCAAGTAAAATGTTTCTCCAAAATGAGATACCCACCTGTTAGAGGAGGAGGAGGTTTGTTACAGTGTGTCTCCCCAGTAGTAAGGAGATTACATGAGGAGGAGGTTTGTTACAGTGTGTCTCCCCAGTAGTAAGGAGATTACATGAGGAGGAGGTTTGTTACAGTGTGTCACCCCAGTAGTAAGGTGATTACATGAGGAGGAGGTTTGTTTCAGTGTGTCACCCCAGTAGTAAGGAGATTACATGAGGAGTGGGTTTGTTACAGTGTGTCACCCCAAGTAGTAAGGAGATTACATGAGGAGTGGGTTTGTTACAGTGTGTCACCCCAGTAGTAAGGTGGGGCATATCAATGGGAGGAGTTAAGAGTGCGGCAAAATTAGCTTTTGTCTAAAGTGGCAAAAATCCTTGTTCCAGCTCAGCCCTGCAGGGAGAGGATATTTTATTAAAAAAAGAAAAAAAGGATTATAAAAATAGAACATACACATAAAAAAACACACAAAAGAAAGGGATACGCGCCCCTAGTGTAATATGTCAAATAAATGTTATAAATGATAAGTGGAGTTGCACTCACCAAGTGGGGTTATGCTAAGAGCACAACACCTCAGAAGACATCAAGTATCAAGTGATGGTCGCTTGGATCTGCAGCCGTGGCTTATCCGGTGTCAGCAGCGCTGATCCGGTGGGAAGATGCTCATAAAAAATTACAAAATTCAAGCTTCTAGGCTCTGATCCGGCAGAGTAAATTGGTGCGGACACACGATTATTGTCCTAAAAAAAGGTGTACCTTGCCTGACGATGCACCTTGCCTGACGAAGGGTCTGTTACGGACCAGAAACGCGTTGCTATTGTGTGAATAAACCTGATTTTAGGACAATAATCGTGTGTCCGCACCAATTTACTCTGCCCCTGCCGGATCAGCGCCTAGAAGCTTCAATACTGTAAATTATAAAAAGTATAAAAAGAGAATGACCTTTTTAATGAGAAATTATTTTTTAACTTCATAAACTTTATGAAAATAAATACAAAAAAGTATTTTCTTCCCTGCATAAAAAACTGACTCTGTCGCCATGGTCTCTATTTTTGGAGATACAGATGATGATCTATGGCTGTGACCCCCCATCTCACACACTGCTCTCGACTTGTAAGGTCGATGACTGACGGGAAATTTGTCACATGTACTTGTGACTGGATGAGAAGATTTTACCTTACAGCTCATGATGTTATTTACACGTTCACAGACCTCGCGCATATAAATATCTCCCTGCTGAATCTTGCTAATAATAATGGAAATTGTCCTTGAGAATGTGCAAATACAGTGGCTCTGTCTGGGTTTACCATGAACATTTTGATTAGTGGTCTATCCTAAGGACAGGTCATCAATATCTCATGACACCCCCACCGATCAGCTGTTTGGTAGAGTCACAGTATATATATAGAGAACAAAACCAGAAGCAAACAGTGCCATACATTGTGTAGTGGCCATGTTGGGGTACTGCAGCTCAGCTACCATTCACCAATAGGCGTTAAAGGGGTACTCCGGTGAAAACCTTTTTTCTTTTAAATCAACTGGTGGCAGAAAGTTAAATATATTTGTAAATTACTTCTATTAAAAAATCTTAATCCTTCCGGTACTTATTAGCTGCTGAATGCTACAGAGGAAATTCTTTTATTTTTGGAACACTGATGACATCACGAACACAGTGCTCTCTGCTGACATCTCTGTCCATTTTAGCAACCATGCATAGCAGATGTATGCTAAGGTATACATGGTGACTCGGTGGTTAGCACCGCTGCCTTGCAGTGCTGGGGACATGGGTTCAAATCCCACTAAGGACAACAATAAATAAAGCATTATTATTATTTTAATAACTTCAGCAGAGAGAACTGTGGTCGTGATGTCATCAGAGAGCATTCCAAAAAGAAAAGAATTTCCTCTGTAGTATTCAGCAGCTAATAAGTACAGGAAGGATTAAGATTTTTTAATAGAAGTAATTTACAAATATGTTTAACTTTCTGCCACCAGTTGATTTAAAAGAAAAAAGGTTTTCACCGGAGTACCCATTTAAGATGCAGTAACTAAAACTCACTAGGGATGGTCGTTATTGATGGCAGCACTGCACCACATCTCTGCACCTTTGGCACTCACCCTTTAATTCCCGGATTCCTGGCTAGGATTAGAGCATTGTTTTCTAGATCTGGCCAGATGACAGGGCAGTATTTCACTGCAATCATTCACTTTTTTATTTTGTGTGTCTTTTTTTCACTGTGCCCCTGTTTGTGTCCTACATGTTCACTAGGATGGTCCGGGTGCGGTGCCCTCTTGGGTGTCCCTCCTGACACCTGGACTAATGCCTAGGCAGATACCAGGAGCAAAAGACTAAAATAGCCACTGGTGCTGGGTGCCACATCTCTCAGATATCTTTGCGTTAATGCTATTGATAATTTTCTTTATGCCCTCTTGTAGTTTGCAACCACTGGTGGTATCCTGGTTGGGAAACAGTGCCCTGCCAGCATATTTTATGGTGGTTTTGTTTGTAATACCATCTCTGTCCACCAGTTGTGCTGTTGTGCATGCACAATGAACAGTATGTTCTTTCAGGATAACTTTTATAACTTATACACTATATTGAGTCTATTAAAGCATAGCAATATTTTTGTGTGATTACTATTGACAATTCTCTTCTAAAGTGCTTCCCAACCAGGGTGCCTCCAGCTGTTGCAAAACTACAACATCCAGCATGCCCGGACAGCCAAAGGCTGTCCGGGCATGCTGGGCGTTGTAGTTTTGCAACAACTGGAGGCATCTTGGTTTGTTAACACGGCTCTGCCACCATATTTTTTAAGATGATTTTGTGTGCAATACCATGTCTGGCCACCAGTTGTGCTGTTGAGCATGAGCTTGCATAACTTAGAATTTTGTTACCCATTAAGAAAATTTAAAATTTCCTTTAGGATTTCCTAATATAACCGGATATTACAGGGAAAAGTAGCTGAAAAAAAAAACACATAGCTTTGTAACAATATATTTAGTTCGTTAAAGGGGTACTCCGGTGGAAAACTTTTTTTCTTTTCATCAACTGGTGCCAGAAAGTTAAACAGATTTCTAAATGACTTCTATTAAAAAAATCTTAATCCTTCCAGTACTTATTAGCTGCTGAATACTACAGAGGAACACAGTGCTCTCTGCTGACATCTCTGTCCATTTTAGGAACTGTCCAGCTTAGGAGAAAATCCCCATAGAAAACATATGCTGCTCTGGACAGTTCCTAAAATGGACAGAGATGTCAGCAGAGAGCACTGTGCTCGTGATGTCAGCAGAGAGCACTGTGTTCCGAAAAGAATTTCCTCTGTAGTATTCAGCAGCTAGTAAGTACTGGAAGGATTAAGATTTTTTATTAGAAGTAATTTATAAATCTGTTTAACTTTCTGGCACCAGTTGATTTAAAAAAAAAAAAAAAAAAAGTTTTCCACTGGAGTACCCCTTTAAAGCATAGCAGTGTTTTTGTGTGAATGTCATTGACAATTCTCTTCCACAGTGTTTCCCAAACAGGGTGCTTCCAGCTGTTGCATAACTATAACTTCCAGCATGCCTGGACGGTCAAAGAGGATTTTGTGTGCTATACCATGTCTGGCCACCAGTTGTGCTGTTGTGCATGTACATTATTTATTTATTTATTTATTTATTTTAGGCAAGCTTGTTTAACTTTCTATAAATGTTCTATTAGGGATTCATCGGCATAGAATTTTGTTACCCATTAAGAAAATTGAAAATTTCCTTTAGGATTTCCTTATATTACAAGGAAACGTGGCTGCTACTTGACAGCGGTCTACCGTCATCATCGTGTGTAATAACAAACCCCGTAAAGGAGGCGAGGAAAAGGAAGACACTTGAGTAAATGGGACCATCAGACGGTGAAATGTTCCTTCTGTACCCTACACAATTCCCTAAGCTTATCCTTGATCTTGGCGAGGACAGCGCACTTCATGCATGCGATGATTTTTAGTAGCTGGAAGAGGCAAATGTTTCTACTTTCTAATAATATCTGTTCTTGGGATGAGATGAGCGTCTTGAAGTTTTTGCTGTGTCTGGTTCTTGAATTACCTTTTACTGAACTTTTATATTGACATTCATAAAGGACACAGTAATTGAGTCATACTAAGTGGATTTTACTATTATCTTCTGACTGTCTAAGCAGAGACAAAAAACGTATTTCAGCCGTCGACAATTTCGTATGTCGTGCACTTAAATATTCCAGCTGCTGTAAAAGCTCCGGATTTCACATGAAAGGAGAGTCCTACTTTACCTGCTGCTTTTAATGTATAGTAATTTCACCCTTGCTAGTGCAAATTAGCTCTGGTAAGCTTGTGGGGGGGCTTGGGCATATATATATATATATATATATATATATATATATATATATATATAGACATACATATATATATATATATATATATATATATTGATTAAAAAAATGATAATAAAAAAAACATATATATATATATATATGTATAAATTGATAAAAATAAATATATATATATATGATTTGTTTATTTATTAAATATTTATTTTATTTATTTATTTATAAGTCAATCTGAAAAGAAAGATATGTAATGTAAACCATAGGTAAGGGCATACTAACAGCCAGAAGGTGGATTTCAGACTTTCTTAAAAAGGCATCGTCATATGAGTAAACTATGCATAGATCAATAGTCTAAGCAAAAATAAGAAACATTGTGACATATCTTTATAGACAAAAATTGCTTAATTCATCTGCTATCGAGCTTCTTCCCTCCCCCCCCCCTCTTCTGTGAGACTGTATTACACAGTGAAAATCAGCTCAGCTTTGTCCTGTGTCTGCAATAGTCTATGGAGGGGAGGAGCGAGCTCAAGACAAGTAATACAAGTCTATAGAGGGAGAGTAGGGAGCTCAAGACAAGTAATACAAGTCTATAGAGGGAGAGTAGGGAGCTCAAGACAAGTAATACGAGTCTATGGAGATGGGAGGAGGCAGCTCAAGACAAGCAATACAAGTCTATGGAGGGGAGGAGGGAGCTCAAGACAAGTAATACAAGTCTATAGAGGGAGACTAGGGAGCTCAAGACAAGTAATACAAGTCTATAGAGGGAGAGTAGGGAGCTCAAGACAAGTAATACAAGTCTATAGAGGGAGAGTAGGGAGCTCAAGACAAGTAATACAAGTCTATAGAGGGAGAGTAGGGAGCTCAAGACAAGTAATACGAGTCTATGGAGATGGGAGGAGGCAGCTCAAGACAAGCAATACAAGTCTATGGAGGGGAGGAGGGAGCTCAAGACAAGTAATACAAGTCTATAGAGGGAGACTAGGGAGCTCAAGACAAGTAATACAAGTCTATAGAGGGAGAGTAGGGAGCTCAAGACAATTAATACAAGTCTATAGAGGGAGAGTAGGGAGCTCAGGACAAGTAATACAAGTCTATAGAGGGAGAGTAGGGAGCTCAAGACAAGTAATACTAGTCTATAGAGGGAGAGTAGGGAGCTCAAGACAAGTAGTACAAGTCTATGGAGATGGGAGGAGGGAACTCAAAACAAGTAATACAAGTCTATTGAGGGGAGGAAAGAGTTCAATCAAACAATACAAGTCTATGGAGGAGAGGAAGGAGCTAAAGATAAGCAATTCAAGTCTATGGATGGGAGGAGGGAGTTCAAGACAAACAATGCAAGTCTGTGGGGGGAGGAAGGAGCTCAAGATAAGCAATATAAGTTTATGGAGGAGGAGCTCCCCAGCTTTGGCAAATTTTTAAATAAGACATGAAGCCTGCAGAAGTCACCTAAAATGACAGGTACACTCTTTAAGACTAGGTTCAACATGTTCTTTTTTTTTTCTGTATGTGTTATTTTAACATGTTATTTATTTTATTTTTTACTAAACTGCCAAATGACAGCATTTACAGAGGTAAGTAGTAATGCTGCTGAGCACCCTGCCTTCTACCCACTGAGTGGTACCCTGAAGGCATTTGGAAGTGGTTATCCATGATTAGATTAAGGAAACAGCGCCCCTCTTGTCCATCGATTGAGTTCAGTATTGCAGCCTTGTCCCATTTACTGGGATAAGGATAAGCTGCAGATACCAGGAGACCAGAAACAAAGTAAAGTATTTGTCCAGCTCACCCCAATCTAGTTTCACTAACTCTTTCACGTATCTCCTGTCCTCGATCCCGGACACCAGTAGAACCCCAAAACAAAACCAAAATTGGATCCAGCACGTGCATTAAAAAAATTCTGGGTTTATTTAAAGTGCTCATGCATGCCAGAGAAAACCGCATATCGACGTGTTTCTGCTGCCTAGACACCCTTAATCATGGCTGGCATGATTAAGGGTGCCTAGACGCCAGAAACACGTCGACGTTCCAGCGTTTAATGCGGTTTTCTCTGTAATGCATGAGCACTTTCAATAAATTCAGAAGATTTTCACTGCACATGCTATATCCAATCATGCTTTTGTTTTGTAATACCGAGACAACCTGTGGACAAGAGTGGCGCTGTCTCGGGGAAAAAAAATCAGACATTTTCTTCCCATTTGAATTACTTTAAGCCATTTACAGGTTAAACCCTAATCAAGTTAATGGTCAGAGACCGGACCAGTGAATTATTTATCACTTTTTTGC
Organism: Hyla sarda; assembly: GCF_029499605.1. Lineage (NCBI taxonomy): Eukaryota > Metazoa > Chordata > Amphibia > Anura > Hylidae > Hyla > Hyla sarda. Next base: position 218,983,601 of record NC_079195.1, read on the forward strand.
AACATAACCTATGTAGTGTGAACCTGTAAACTAAAAGCTGATGTGCAGCCGACAGACTAAAGCTTTCAATTTCATTTGGAAAAGATTAACCCTATGGAGAGGCGAGCGTTCGCTCTGCATCTGCGAGGAGTCCATAGAACAATTTCACACCTCACTCTTTTCATGCAGCAGTCCATTATACATTACATTGCGTTCTCTACACTTATTATGACTGTAAAAAGTCTCATTCTGAAATCCCCATTCCTATTCGCTCGACTCCAAATAGAAATAGTGTAGGAGAGAAGGCCCTTCCGAAATCTATGTTTAAACATTTTAGGAGAGTTTGAAAAAAAAAAGAAAAAAAAAAGGTAATTTAAAGGGGTACTCCGCCCCTAGACATCTTATCCCCTATCCAAAGGATAGGGGATAAGATGTTAGATCGCCGCAGTCCCGCTGCTGGGGACCCCGGGGATCGCTGCTCCAGCACCCCGCTATCATTACTGCGCAGAGCGAGATCCCTCCGCACGTAATGACGGGCAATACAGGGGCCGGAGCCTCGTTACGTCACGGCTCCGCCCCTCGTGATGTCACGCCCCGCCCCTGTCAATACAAGTCTATGGGAAGGGGGCGTGGCGGTCGTCACGCCGCCTGCCATAGACTTGCATTAAGGGGACGGGCCGTGATGTCATGAGGGGCGGAGCCATGACGTCACGCTGCTCCGGCCCCTGTATCGCCCGTCATTACGCACAGAGCGATCTCGCTCTGTGCAGTAATGATGGCGGGGTGCCGCAGCGGCGATCCCCGGGGTCCCCAGCAGCGGGACCGTGGCGATTTAACATCTTATCCCCTTTAAGGTTGTATTCTTCATATCATAAATCAGTGGTCTCCAAACTGTGGCCCTCCAGCTGTTGCAAAACTACAACTCCCAGCATGCCCGGACAGCCAACGGCTGTCCGGGCATGCTGGGAGTTGTAGTTTTGCAAAGGCTGGAGGGCTACAGTTTGGAGATCACTATCATAAATAACAGACTTACCCATGGCAATGTTAATAATTCTATAGTTGCATTATAGGCCATGTTCACACACTCTAAAATTCGATTTTTTTTTTCTCTTTGTGACTTTAAAAACTTTTTAAGTCCATGTTTACAATTTTGGCAAAAAATGTACCTTTCTAATAAAACTTCATAATTTTTTTTTCTCTTTTTATAGAAATCATGGCTTATAAGAAAAGACCACTAGGGGTCCCCATACCATCCAGAACATAATCCTGTATGGCTGCAGCATCATCTTTGTCCCAGCTGAAGCACAGGCTGGGACAAAGTCTAGGAAGTGAGGGTGGGATAGCACTCCTCTGTGCTCACTACTGTCTGATCAGACTGCAGCAGAGGGGAGGGGGTTACAGAGCAGCCTGCAGTGATTGGATAAAGAGACCCAGCACAGCACAGCAGACTCAGGGAGGAAGTGAATGCATAGTGAGTGAGGGGGGGGGGGCTAAATGCTTGCCTTGGACACACCCCTTCCTGAGCAGTGGATGTCAGGATGAGTGAGCAGCAGGGATTTGTCAGCCAAACACAGAGGCTAGACATATAAAAAGACATGTAAAGCATCTGCATGACCTAGTGAGTAACATATATGACCATTATTTATTTCTGTCATAGGACAGGTACACTTTCAAGCATTCCTAATTTCAAGCAACCTTCCTCCGTGTGATAGTCTCTTTGATTCCTACTTTGCAAATCACTACATAAAATTTTTTATTTTTTTAAAAGCCTCCTTGATCCAGAAAAAAATAAATAAACTTTAGGTCACTAGGTGCCACTAGGTGTCTCACTTCTCTGTAATCTACTGTTCACTGCTGTTACTAGGGGAAATCTCTCTCTAGTAGCAAATAGACCAGAACAGAACACCTTAGTCTGTGCAGGAGAGAGAAAGCTGTGTACCTGTAATCTGAGTCAGTCAGCCTGCTGATCCACACTGATACTGAAAGGTAAAGCATGGCTTCCCTCTCTTCTCTCATTATTCATAAAGCTCAAGGCAGCTGTCACTTTGTGCAAATATCAGTGTGTCTACTGCTGTATGTCCACAGTGCTGCAGTTTAATCTCCACCTTCAGTGCTTAGTGTAACCCCTTCCTTGCTGTGTTGCTGCTGTTTCTTTCATTTTTGCTCAGATATCAGCTCAGAAAGCCAGCATATCAGTAACCCCTTCTCCCTCCCACATGCTGTGTAAATCAAACAGCCCAGCCTAGTGCCAGCCTTGTCAGTTCAGTGCATTTCCACCAACACTATGACGTGAGAGAGGAGAATGTACTTTGCTGTAATTGGAGAAGTAAGGGAAAGGAGGTGCCTGTGTGTGTCGTAATGGAAAATAGCCCCGCCCCCTGTAATAGACAAAAAAATATATAGCTGTGCCACAAGGAGGGGGCTTTTTAAGGTTAGTCGGAGGAAGAGATCAGTAGCAAGAAGTAGATGCTTGGAACAAACTTCAGCAGATGTGGTTGGTAAATCCCTAGTAATTAAATGTAAACCTGCCTGGGATAAATTATTAATATCTATTCTAAGATAAAAAGAAAAAGAAAAAAAATATAACATGAAATATTATTCAGGACATTTATTTAAAACCTAAACTCCATTGATCTTTCATCAACAAGCAAATAAAGCCAGAGATCATTAGATAAAGGTGAATCTCCCATCTCCGTTTTTCTGTACTTTTATTTTAACACATTTTGACATGTTCATCTCTGCGGTTTCGTGACACTTCTTCTCACAGACACTTCTATTAAGTGTTATGCACACTTTGGGTGACAGCTGAGAACAAGCGCTGGGTAATCTCCATGGTTTACTGCTGCATGTAGTGATTGCTCATTATGTCATTAGTTCTATTTTTGGTGAATATATTCACAGATTTGCTATTGCTTATTAGTATCAGTATAAAATATTAGCTTAAGTGCATAGAACATAAACCATACAGATTTAAATGTGCAAAATTAATATCCCAACCTCATATTCCGTCCTTATATCCCCTTCTCATGTCCCATCCTCATACCCCGACCTCATATCCCGTCCTCATATTCCGATCTCATATCCCGACCTCTTATCTTGTCCTCATATCCCTCTTATCTTGTCCTCATATCCCTCATTTCCTGTCCTCATAGCCTGTCCTCATATCTCATCCTCAACATTCTAGAGCAGGTGCTGTATTTATCCCCTGTCTGCTCCTCTGCCTGTGGCATTGTTCCGCACAAGGTAACATTCTGTAAACACACCTCATTCTTTCCTTAATGCTCTAGTAAATATATATACATAAGTTATATCTTGATAGTTTCATTTAAATACATGTGGTGGCGGGGTGTGTGGTGCAGGGCAGATGTTGTTACCCTAGGGGCAGATGGCATTAACTCCTTGTATTCGTGACGCCAGGGCATGGTAAGTGCCTTTTTCTTGATGAGAAGCCCATACAAAATTTTAAGAGTGTAACCAACAGTGTCTTCTCACTCCACTTTCAGACATCTTGTTCACGACTGTCAAGTTGGGCATTAGAGAAACGCTGGAGCTCATTGCCAGATGGGGCCACACTCACACTCACAATGGGAGAGCAGGGTGTGCAAAAGTGATACTTGCTGCATAAATGCAATTTGTTAGCCCAACTTAAAGGGGTACTCCACTGCGTCAGTGTTCCAAACATTTTGTTCCAAACGCTGAGTGCGGGCGCTGGGGCTCGTGACGTCACACCACGCCCCTGAATGCAAGTCTATGGGAGGGGGCATGATGGCCACCACACCCCCTTCCATAGACTTGCATTGAGGGGGCGTGGTCATGATGTCACAAGCGGGGCGTGGCCGCAATGTCACTTGCCCCACGCACCCACCATGCCCCGCTTGTGATGTCATGACCACGCCCCCTCAATGCTAGTCTATGGGAGGGGGCGTAACGGCCGTCACGCCCCCTCGCCTAGTCTTGCATTGAGGGGGCATTACCGTGACATCAGAAGGGGACGTGGGCGTGACATCACAAGTCCCCGGCGCCCTCATTCAGAACAAAATGTTCTAAACGCTGAAGCAGTGGAGAACCCCTTTAACTGTATCATGGCTGTGGTGGCTAGTAAGGGATTCAGAACCTGTAATACCCCCAGACTACTCTCAGCCAATGAAGAAAACCCCTAAAAACCACAATGTATAAACACTATGGGGGAGATTTAACAAAACCTGTGCAAAGGAAGTGTTGCCCAGTTGCCCATAGCAACCAATCAGATCGCTTCTTTCATTTTGCAGAGGCCTTGTTAAAAATGAAGGAAGCGATCTGATTGGTTGCTATGGGCAATTGGGCAACTTTTCCTCTGGACAGGTTTTGATAAATCTCCCCCTATAACCCCAAAGAGAAGAATTACATATTCAGCTCTGGTACACGAATGGTCGCTTTTATTTATACTTGACATATGCAAATTGCTGCCTTGTATATGTTTCCCCTTTAACTTTATATAATTTGCCATAACAAGGCATCCGACTGGTTTGCGCCTTCTCTCTCCCTCGTCTCTCGGATGTTCCCATTGCGGAATGAACTACATTTGCCCGACTATTTAATAGGAAAACACAAAACGCAACTCTTAGCCAGGACATTGAAACTTCCACAGGGCCCGTTCTCCGAAACCATAATTCATTATTCATTCAGCTAAAACATATAAAAATGTAAATGACTGGCAGACACTTCAGATGTGAGCGCTGTAACACTACTGCGTGGGGCCCGTATTAAAAATGCAATGAGCTTAGCAGGCACTAAAGATATGGAAAGTTCCTATATTTAAACCAAAGTGCTAAGCGCTAAAACATTTAAAGCATTGACTTCAAGGTCAGAAGATGTATATTAGAAGAAGAGCAGTCAAATAAATGAGGTAGAACATCCCGCTGCTCTGTGTCTTGGGGTGGAGGTAAAACAAGGGCAAATATCTATATTATAAAGCCATATGATTTTCAGGTCCAACATTATGTTCTGGTTCATTTTATAATATATCTTTAAAGGGCCTGGAGTTTCATTGTTATTTCATTGTTGAGCTCCAAGATCCCCACAGAGTTGAATAGTTAAATTCCGCTTCCAGTGGGTGTAGACAAGCTGCTATGATGTGGCTATACTCATTGTTTCTCAAACAGGGTTCCTACAGATCCAAACCTACAACTCCCACCAATGCCCAGACAGCCAAACAGCTGGAGGCACACTGGTTGGGAAACACTGCTCTATGCACTGCATACATACAGAATGCCCTTTAAAGCAGCAGCAGCATGGAGGGCATTATAGAGTAGTACTATGTAGTGAAAGCTGTGATTCCAACCTTGGAATGAGATATAATACTTACTAGACCTTTCAGCAGGGTCTCTATACATCTCTTTCTGTCTCTTCCTTACTCTACTGCTCCCTGCTCCTGCTCCCCTCTACATAGACTCCTATGGGTAGCTATAACCTGATCCCTCAGTGAGCTGATCGGTCTCAGACTTAGGGCAGGGTCACACAGAATGAATCTGCAGCGCATTTTACGCTGCGGATCCACCGGTGACAATACTATGCCTCCAGCTGTTGTCCCACCTTGCCCCGCCCCCTGGCCTGCTCGCACCTGCTCCGCGATGTCTGAGTACACTGCGAGTGCACGTGGAGACTTGCAGGCCCCTCTGTTGCTGCGCGGAGTAGCAGTTTGTCACTGCGAGCAGGCCAGGGGGCGGGGTGGGGGGATGTGTTATGGGTTGTGGTAACAGCTGGAGACACATTATGGGTGAGGTCACCAGAGGGTCCGCAGCATAAAATACACTTCAGATCCGTTACGTGTGACCCTACCCTTAAACAGTTTTTTTCTTAAAGTAAATGATGAGTTTAGGAGAGCCTTATAAGTGGAAAAAGAGGTTTTCTTTATGGGGGAGATTTATCAGAACCTGTCCAGAGGAAACGTTGCTGAGTTGCCCATAGTAACCAATCAGATCGCTTCTTTCAGTTTTCAGAGGCCTTTTCAAAAATGAAAGCAGCGATCTGATTGGTTGCTATGGGCAACTGGGCAACTTTTTCTCTACACAGGTTTTCAGAAATCCCCAATGGGGGAGATCAATGAAAACTTGTCCAAAGGAAAAGCTGCTGCCCATAGCAACCAATTAGATGGCTTCTTTCATTTTTGAAAAGGGCCTCTGAAAAATGAAAGAAGCAATCTGATTGGTTGCTATGGGCACCTCAGCAACTTTTCCTCTGGACAGGTTTTGATAAATCTCCCCCTATATTACTTTGGACATTAATTAATATATGAAGTTTTGGTTGTCTAAACCTACAATTTTTTTCTATTATAGTTTCCTCTGAGCTGTTTTCCATATTTTTCCATTTTGTCTTTGGAAAAAAGAAAGACTAAAAAGATAAAATCCTCCCTCTCATATGTACTCCTGCACGTTATACCTATTTTTCATCCCGGGCACCACGGTCGATCGGAACTTGTTCACACCGCAGGGTAAGTCTCACTTCTCAGATTCTCCATGTGTCCTGTACTCGTCCATCTTCTTTTTTATTCTTTTCTCTGCTCCGTACTTCTTTTCTTCTTTTCCCTACCTGTCCCCTTTCTCTCCCATCCTTCTCCTTTAAAGGGGTACTCCAGCCCTAAGGCATCTTATCCCCTATCCAAAGGATAGGGGATAAGATGTCTGACCCCTGAGGGTCACGCCGCTGGGGACCCCCCCGCAATCTTGCATTCGGCACCCACCTCTTTGAGCTGCACGCCGCGCTGCCAGCTCACAAACTGCCGGGTGCCGACCATGGGGGGGAGGAGTATTGTGATGTCACGACTCCGCCCCCCGTGTGACGTCAACCCCCCCGCCCCCGCTATGCAAGTCTATGGGAGGGGGCGTGACGGCCGTCACGCCCCTCCCATAGACTTGCATAGCAGGGGGTGATATAACACGGGGGCGGAGCCATGAGCTGGCAGCGCGGCGTGCAGCTCAAATCGGTGGGTGCCGAATGCAAGATTGCGGGGGTCCCCAGTGGCGGGACCCCCGCGGTTAGACATCTTATCCCCTATCCTTTGGATAGGGGATAAGATGTCTTAGGGCCGGAGTACCCCTTTAATATCCAATATGGCAGCTACCTGTTACTATTTGGATTTCTCCTGACATCTGCATATTGTTCTCACTTATATTGGTCTTATTGTTGTTTTTCTTCTCCACCTTAATGATACGCACTAATGCTTTGTCTTGGGAACTTTGCCCATTTGTTATTAGAAGGCCATTGTTGTGCCTTTGATTATCTTATGCCTTATTTCCTGTATGTTTATTGAAAAAATTTAATAAATCTTTACTATGGAAAAAGAAAAACGTATCTCCTTGAGGCGATTGAGAAGTCGCCTTGTGGAGTTTTAGAGGCCATGGCCTGGAGGACAAAATATGCAAAGAAGCTCTACATAAGAAGGAATAGAGCTTATGGTGCCACCTACTGGTGGTCACTGTCTGGCCTGCAGAGATGATTGGTGGACTGACTGGTTGTATTGCACCCAATCAGACATGTATCCCCAATACTGTGGATCCGGGATGAGTGTGAAAAGACTGGTGCCACCTATCGGAGCCAATGCTCATCCCCTTTAAGAACCTTAAAACATGACTGGGGAGTATTAGCCAGAATTTCTCCCAAATGGGTAGCCCTTCTTTTGGGAGTTTCTGCTCATAATCCCAGTCATGTTCCAAGGCTCTCACAGTGATCAGGCTTTGACTTTCAAAGAAATGGCCTCCAATAGGTTGCACCAGATGGCAAGTTCTTTACCTTTTAAAAGGACTTGTTTTAAAGGGTTTTTCTTATTCCCTAGCCACAAAGTGTCTTGGTTGGTGGGGGTCCGACCAGTCAACTACTCGTGTCTATAGGCTGGAGTACAGTGCTCAGCAATCTTCATCCAGCCCATATAGTGGACTGAAGCCACTGTGTGTGCATCCAACCACTGCTCTGGTCAAACGGGGGACATAGAACCTCCATTCTTGTGTTTGGTCGGGGTCCTATTCGTCAGACCCCTACCAAACATGTCTGTTTTTTATTCTGCAAGTGGTTTTGGTGGAAAAAAAACTATTTAAAGGGGTACTCCGTCCCCAGAAATCTTATCCCCTAACCAAAGGATAGGGGATAAGATGTCTCATCGCGGGGGTCCTGCCACTGGGGAACCCCGTGATCTCGGCTGTGGCACCCCAGACATCAGGTGCACTGAGAGAACTGGCACTGTGCCGGATGACTGGCACTGTGGGGTGCAGACTTGTGACGTCACGGCCATGCCCTGTTCATGACATCACAGCCACGCCCCCTCAATGCAAATCTATGGGAGGGGGCATAATGGCCATCACACCCACTCCCATAGACTTGCATTGAGGGGGAGTGGCCGCGACATCACGAGCGAGGCATGGCCGTCAAGTCACGAGCCTCCGGTGCTGCACCCGACACTGTAAACTAACGCCGGTTCCAGCAGGAAGATCACGGGGGTCCCCGGCGGCGGGACCCCCATGATCAGACATCTTATCCATTATCCTTTAGTTAGGGGATAAGATATCTATGGGCAGAGTACCCCTTTAAGGCAAGTTAAAAAAAGAGCAGATTTTCCTAAATGCTAAAAGAAAACCAGCAGAATTCTGAGTGCAGCTCTGGATGTGATTGTAGCAATACAGTAACTAGAAGCCAGCACCATATTGTATTTTGCATGCAGCTCATTGCGGCGGTGGGCTGATAAAACCTCATTATCGGAGATTAGGAGGGATACTTATTGTAATGTTTGGTGGAGAAATGACTTAATTGTAATTTTTGTGGACTGTCTTATTTTATTCTGTATCTTTATAGCAGATTGGGATCATTGTTCAGTCGTCATATGATTCATAGGGTGATTAAGAAATTGCAGCTCAATTGCAGTCATCAGCTTTAAGCAACCCCCAGAATAAAGCGCAATTAAGAGAAATAATTAGAAGATGATAGAGTCGGCGGCATCTATAGAGCGGCGGACGATCCCCGGTTCAAGCCGCCAATCAGGACCTGATATCTCCGCTTCTCTTCTTGATTATGAGAGTGACCTTCTAAAAGACTGGAATTAGCACGGATTGTCAGCATCACACCAGAAACAATTCTTGTCTTTGTACATGTACCACCCTGTTTCCTTAAGCCCTTAAAGGGGTACTTAACTGCCAAAGCATTTAAAGAAATTGGTCCCATCAAAAACGAGCCCCCATATGAATTTGTATATGGAAAATTAAAAGAGTTATGGCTGGATGCAGGCTGCAGGGGTCGTGATGTCACGGCCACACCCCCTTATGATGTCACGCACGCCCCCTCAATGCAAATCTATGGGAGGGGGCGTGGCGTCTGCCACGCCCCCTCCCATAGACTTGCATTGAGGGGGCATGGCACGATGTTACATTGGACGTGGCCATTACATAATGAGCCCCGGCGGTAGCCCACACCCAGCATTCAGAACTAAATGTTCCGAACGCTGGGGCAGTGGAGTAACCCCTTAATAGCCCTGGAAATTTTCATTTTTAAATTTAATTTTTTTCCTCTTCCCCTAGGAGCCTTAACTCTTTTAATTTTCCATATACAGATCCATATGGGGGCTTGTTTTTTGTGGGACCAATTGTTTTTTGTAAGACCGTGTTCACATGAAGTAAAATGTGTGGAATTTGTATATGGAAAATTAAAAGAGTTATGGCTGGATGCAGGCTGCAGGGGTCGTGATGTCACGGCCACGCCCCCTTATGATGTCACGCTCGCCCCCTCAATGCAAGTCTATGGGAGGGGACGTGGCATCCGTCACGCCCCCTCCCATTGACTTGCATTGAGGGGGCATGGCACGATGTCACATTGGACGTGGCCATTACATAATGAGCCCCGGCCGTAGCCCACACCCAGCATTCAGAACTAAATGTTCCGAACGCTGGGGCAGTGGAGTAACCCCTTAATAGCCCTGGAAATTTTCATTTTTAAATTTCATTTTTTTCCTCTTCCCCTAGGACCCATAACTCTTTTAATTTTCCATATACAGATCCATATGGGGGCTTGTTTTTTGTGGGACCAATTGTTTTTTGTAAGGCCGTGTTCACATGGAGTAAAATGTGTGGAATGTCCAAAAAAGGGGAGCTAGAAGTGAGAGGGTGAAAGACAAGGGCAGATTAGAATGCCAGCTCCTGGGTCTAGAGCAGGTGCTGGTGGTGGCGGTCTACCGAAGAGCTGGGAAGGTCACTGGCAGCAGGAGGGTTTGTGTTTGATAGGATTGCACAGCTTGTGCACAGAGGTTGGTTTCATAAACAATGATGTAAAGGATGCTGGGAGTTGTAGTAGATTGATCCAGTGCATGATCCCATAAGTGATGTATAAACAGATGATTCGCACTGACAACTCCCCCCCCTCCTCGTAGATCCATTCTCTCTATTATAGTGCTCTATGTAACCTTATTCAGGTTCTTTTCGATCTATTTATACAAACAGTCTAATTTGTATCATGATGTAAATGATGCGGGATTCTTCCTAGGTAATTGGGGAATAATAAGCGCAATCTGTATCCAAGACCCTAAAAGGAATCGGCCTATTAAATAATCCATACCTAGTAATTGGACGTCACTTATTCGCACTCGCTTCCTTTCCTTATCGAGTTCCGAGCAGCTACTCTCGACGGGAAGGCGACCGAGCAACAAGTAATGCAAATGCCGAGGAGACCATGATATTGTGGTGTTTCCACAGGACACACACAGAATGTGTTCCCCTACATGTGGCTTTCCATATGTCGGTCAACTACAACTCCCAGCATGTCTGAAACAAGCCATAGGTTATGTAACATAGTGACAGGCCACTTTATAAGCATTCACTGTCCTTTCACAATAACAACTTTCCTTTGAAAATTAGACACATTTGGGGGTCAGGTATTAAAGGGGTATTCCAGGATTTTTATTTGACTATTTTACTGGGGCTGTAAAGTTAGTGTAGTTCATAATATAGTGTCTGTACCTGTGTGTGACGGTTTTCTCACAATTCTTCTGTGATTTTAGCCCCTACATTTATTTTAAACAGCATACAAAATGACTGTCGTCTCAGGTTTTCCCAGGTTGTAGTGCAGCTCGAGACATTACATCAATAGTCAGGTGTTCAGAGGGAGCCATTCTGTGCTTCAATGGGAGGAGCGACCACTGGGCAGCCGTTGGCTGTCCGGGCATGCTGGGAGTTGTATTTTGGCAATATCTGGAGGTCCCCAGGTTGAAGACCACTGACCTAGTGGAATATATACCATGGCCTAAATCTGCGGTTCTGAAGGATATAGGAGGTCTCCTATAGGGGCAGGGGCTAATGAATTAAGATTCAATGTATATACCCATAATTTAAGCAAATAAACTAATAAATAAATTAATGAATACATATTTAAATGGCCACTGTCAGATCCATAAACTTTTTATTTGTTGTTATTGATGAAAATTAAAGACCTTTTGTAACATGGTTGTTTAACATTTTTTTTATATTTAATAAAGAAAACTCCTCATGAAAATCCCAATACTAGGGGTCCCCATACCTACTGGGACACTAACCGGTCCTGCAGCAGCATTAGGCTTGTCCATGAGTCATGGACAAGGCAGTTGCAGGAGCAGATGCACCAATCACCACCCCCCCCCCACAAGGGAGAGACGACACACCCCCTCCCACCACATACCAATCACCCTCCACCACCAAAAGGGAGGGACAGGCCCTCTTCCACCACACACCAATCACCATCCACCACCACAAGGGAGGGACAGGCCCTCTTCCACCACACACCAATCACCCTCCACCACCACAAGGGAGGGACAGGCCCTCTTCTACCACACACCAATCACCCTCCACCACCACAAGGGATGGACTCACCCCTTTCCACCACACACCAATCACTTCTGACCACCACTAGGGAGGGACATGCCCTCTTCTACCACACACCAATCACTCTTCACCACCACAAGGGAGGGACACGCCCTCTCCCACCACACACCAATCACCCCCCCCCACCACCACAAGGGAGGGACACGCCCCCTTTCACCACACATCTATCACCTCCCACCACCACAAGGGATGGACACGCACCCTTCCTCCACACACCAATCACCTCCCACCACAGCGAGGGGGACACACACCCTTCCACCACACACCAATCACTTCCCACCACCACAACGGAGGGACACGCCCTCTCCCACCACACACCAATCACCCCCCCACCACCACAAGGGAGGGACACTTCCCCTTTCACCACACACCAATCACCTCCCACCACCACAAGGGAGGGACACGCCCTCTCCCACCACACACCAATCACCCCCCACCACCACAAGGGAGGGACACACCCCCTTTCACCACACATCTATCACCTCCCACCACCACAAGGGAGATTTATTAATGTATTTTTTGGATCTGACAGGTACGCTTTAAATACCAGTCTATAGTTAACAGTGATAAGATAAATATAAAAGAAAAAAAACGTAGAGCAGCATTCACTGAAGTAAACATATTTGTAACATACACCACGTATGATCTGCAGGGGGCACCGCTGGGAATCCGCTCTACTAACAATCATTCAGGGTGCAGTGAACCTCTCACCCCGGGGTCTCCTGGTGACGTCTTCTTCTCCAGGCTGATGCTCTTTCCCTTTGTTCTAGATGTTTCTGTGTCTCTCCATTGGGAGCTTTGTATTTTGCGTTGTACGATTGTCTTTTCTCCAGGCTTGGACTTCCATAGGCTTCTTGTTGTCCTTGCTCCACTGTCAGATGAAGAATCTACGGGAGGAACACTAATGATTTTTAGAATGAAGAAACTTGTTACATGTTGTAGTTTCTGATCTTCAAAATATAAACACGGAATCTGTGACTTGTTACAATTATTTGTTTATTTACGTATTGTACGTTCAGCTAAATTAAAGGGCTCTAATGTAGGTTTTTGGGTTTGTTTGATTTTCCATTTTTAGTTATATGGTATTCCCAGGCTTGGGGCTCAGTGGGAGGTCCGCAGCATCAGCACGGACTCACTTACATCATTTTTGCGGGGCGGAGCGGCTGCCCGGCTCATGAATATTCTGTATGTCCAGCTATAACGTGGGGTCACGGGCTATCAGACATCACGGGCTATCAGCCACCAGGACCCATGGCTAATGCCAGACATCACCGATCACGGTGATGCCCGGAATAAACCCCTCATCGCAGTCTTCCTCCTGGTGTAGGTCACGTGGGTAGCGCCGCGCATGCGCCACAAGCCGTACACCCGGAAGCAGCGTTCTCCTGCATAGATAGACATGCAGGAGAATGCCGCTTCCGGGTGTACGGCGCGTGGCGCATGCGCGGCGCTACCCACGAGACCTACCCCAGGAGGAAGACTGCGATGAGGCAGCCATGAATATTCATGAGACGGGCAGCCGCTCCACCCGGCGAAAATGACGTAAGCGAGTCCGTGCTGATGCTGCGGACCTCCCACTGAGCCCCAAGCCTGGGAATACCATATAACTAAAAATGAAGATATCTGGCGAACCGCTGCACAGTTTTTAATGAGGTAAGAAGTGTTTTACTCAGGATCACCCGCACTACAAGCCTGTGTAACTGGTTTAGTGCGGGTCATTCTGATGACAGATTTCCTTTAAAGGGTACCTCTCATCAAAAAAAACTTTTGATATATTATAGATTAATGTATGCAGAATAACTTTACAATTGCATGTTATTAAAAAATATGCTTCTTTCTATTTAATTTTCCACTTTGAAGAAATGACCACTAGGGGTCTCCCTACCAGTCCTGGCAGCAAGCATTTCAGACTCATGCTGGAGTCCTAAACACTACGAGCTGCCAGTCTGCTTTGTTCACAAAGGAGAACACTCAGAGCTGCCAGCCTGCTTTGTTCACAGCCTGTTTGGCTGTGAACAAAGCAGGCTGGCAGCTCTGAGTGTTTAGGACTCCAGCATGAGTCAGAATTGCTTGCTGCCAGGACTGATCGGGAAAAATACAATAGAAAGAAGCATATTTTTCATTAACATGCTATTGGAAAGTTATTCAACATTCATTAATCTAAAATATATCAAAAGTTTATTTGATGAGAGGTACCCTTTAAGGAGTTTTAAAGGAATACTCAGGCAAAAATTAAGGATAAGGATCTGATTGCGGAGAGGGGGGGTCCGACCGCTGCCCCCCCCCCCCGCGATCAATGGGACGGGACCCCAGCTCTCTCAGTGAGGAGCACTTGTTGTGAGAGCCTGAGAGCTGTATTCGGGTCTTTTCGGCACTCCCATAGGAATGAATGGAGCGCCAGGTCCCGTCCCGGTGATTGTGGGGGGCCCCTGCAGTCGGACACCCCGCAATTAGCTACTTATTCCCTATCCACAGGACAAGTAAATTTTCGACAGTTTCCTCCTTTAAAGCAGTGTTTTCCAAACAGTGTGTCTCCAGCTGTTGCAAAACTACAACTCCCAGCATGCCCGGACAGCCTTTGGCTGTCCGGGCATGCTGGGAGTTGTAGTTTTGCAACAGCTGGAGACGCACTGTTTGGAAAACACTGCTTTAAAGTCATTTGTTCTCCACATTTCCATTCCAGAAACTTTCCTCAATATCTATAGAATCCTTCGTTCTCATCCTTTGTGTGTACAGATTGGACGGCTCGGCTTTGCACCTTATTCCCAGTACTGAACTTTTTTTTAATTTAAATTTTTTTTTTTTTTTTAAGCCGAATAAAGGTCAATTGTTGCATTCTAAGATCCAGGTTCTTTGCATTGCATGGCTTTATAATTTGTAATTGACAATATTTTTCTTTGTACAGGTTTTTTTTTCAGTCTTACCAAATGAGAATCCGTCTAAGACGCCGAGCGCGGTAAATGTCAGGAGCTAAGAAAGTAAATTACAACGCAAACACATCTGATATTTTCATGAGATGAATGCAAAACGTATTTATTCTTTAAAATACTGAGTTTTGTTTGAAACAAGAAGAAATCTCCCATTGTGACCTTTAAGATATTCCTAACAGTGACGAATCCGGTCATTACTGATAACCTTTTATCAGAAACCGCCGCGGCGAGCGACAGGACCAAAGGATTATTATGTTCAGTCCGGAGCGGAGCGTCATGGCTACATGTTAATCTGCACCTGATAGAGAAGGGTGTACTGCAATGGACTGCAGAGGATATACAGTAGATACAGTGGGGAAAACAAGTATTTAGTCAGCCACCAATTGGGCAAATTCTCCCACTTAAAAAGATGAGAGGCTGCTGTAATTTTCATCATAGGTTATAACCTCAACTATGAGAGACAGAATGAGAAAAAAAATCCAAAAAATCACATTGTCTGATTTTTTAAAGAATTTATTTGCAAATGATGGTGAAAAATAAGTATTTGGTCAATAAGAAAAGTTCATCTCAATACTTTGTTATATCCCCTTTGTTGGCAATGACAGAGGTCACATGTTTTCTGTCTTCACAAGGTTTTCACACACTGTTGCTGGTATTTTGGCCCATTCCTCCATGCAGATTTCCTCTAGAGTAGTGATGTTTTGGGGCTTACGCTGGGCAACACAGACTTTCAACTCCCTCCTAAGGTTTTCTATGGAGTTGAGATCTGGAGACTGGCTAGGCCACTCCAGGACCTTGAAATGCTTCTTACGAAGCCACTTCTTCGTGTGTTTGGGATCATTGTCATGCTGAAAGACCAAGCCACATTTCATCTTCAATGCCCTTGCTGGGGGAAGGAGGTTTTCACTTAAAATCTCATGATACATGGCCCCATTCATTCTTTCCTTTACATGGATACGATCGTCTTGGTCCTTTTGCTGAAAAACAGCCCCAAAGCATGATGTTTCCACCCCCCATGCTTAACCGTAGGCATTCTCCCAATCCCCTTCTGGATCATTTTAATGCTCTCTTGCAAACTTCAGACAGGCCCGGACATGTACTGGCTTAAGCAGGGGGACACATCTGGCATTGCATAATTTGAGTCCATGGCAGTGTAGTGTGTTACTGATGGTAGCCTTTGTTACTTTGGTCCCAGCTCTCTGCAGGTCATTCACTAGGTCCGCCCATGTGGTTCTCAGATGGAGATTTGCTCTCCATTCTTGTGATAATTTTGACACCACGGGGTGAAATCTTACGTGGATCCCCAGATCAAGGGAGATTATCAGTGGTCTTGTATGTCTTCCATCTTCTATTTATTGCTCCCACAGTTGATTTCTTCACACCAAGCTACTTGCCTATTGCAGATTCAGTCTTCCCAGCCTGGTGCAGGTCTACAATTTTGTTTCTGGTGTCCTTCGACAGCTCTTTGGTCTTGGCCATTGTGGTGTTTGAGGTTGTGGACAGGTGTCTTTTATACTGATAACAAGTTCAAACAGGAGCCATTAATACAGGTAACGAGTGGAGGACAGAGGAGACTCTGAAAGAAGAAGTTATAGGTCTGTGAGAGCCAGAAATCTTGCTTGTTTGTAGGTCACCAAATACTTATTTTCAATTTGCAAATAAATTCTTTAAAAATCAGACAATGTGATTTTATGGATGTATTTTTCTCTTTATGTCTCTCATAGTTGAGGTATATCTATAATAAAAAAAATTACAGGACTCATCATTTTTTCATCTCATCTTTT
This sequence comes from Hyla sarda, assembly GCF_029499605.1. Classification (NCBI taxonomy): domain Eukaryota; kingdom Metazoa; phylum Chordata; class Amphibia; order Anura; family Hylidae; genus Hyla; species Hyla sarda. Next base: position 219,000,161 of record NC_079195.1, read on the forward strand.
TAAGTGGGAGAACTTGCTTAATTGGTGGCTGACTAAATACTTTTTTGCCCCACTGTAGATAGATGATAGATATGAGATAGATAGATAGATACAGTGGATTTGAGATAGATAATAGAAATATAGATAAATAGATAGAAAGATAGATATGGAGGTAGATAGATAGATAGATAGATAGATAGAAGATAAATAGATATGAGGTAGAGAGATGTATATGAACATGTGACAGGCCTGGACTTCTCTCTCTCAGGATTTTCTGTAGTGATCGATAAGCTCTTGTTCACATGGGTCATTGCATTTAATGTGTTAGTCATTTATAGATACGGTACATCAAAGGTTTTCTTCCCACCTTGAAGATATTGGCAGCTACATCAAAGCAGAATTATTCTTACTACGTGAACAATCAGATATTTCTGATAAGTCTCAAGTGACGCCCCCCCCCCCATGTTATATGGCCGCAGCCTCATCCATCCCAAAAGCTTCATTCATCGCTCGTCATTCACATGTACAGCCAAATCCATTACACAAGATCTCACAATTTATAAACGTCATACAGTAAATATTCATCACATCACACAACGTATAAACGTCATACAGTAAATATACATCACACAACGTATAAACGTCATACAGTAAATATACATCACACAACGTATAAACGTCATACAGTAAATACACATCACACAACGTATAAACGTCATACAGTAAATATACATCACACAACGTATAAACGTCACACAGTAAATATTCATCACACAACGTATAAACGTCATACAGTAAATACACATCACACAACGTATAAACGTCATACAGTAAATATACATCACAAAACGTATAAACGTCATACAGTAAATATACATCACACAACGTATAAACGTCATACAGACGATAAAAATCATACAATAAATAATCATCACTGTCACGATTCGGCTTCCAGGTAGTGGATCCTCTGTGTCAGCGAGGGATTGGCGTGGACCGTGCTAGTGGACCGGTTCTAAGAGGCTACTGGTTTTCACCAGAGCCCGCCGCAAAGCGGGATGGTCTTGCTGCGGCAGTAGCAACCAGGTCGTATCCACTAGCAACGGCTCTACCTCGCTGACTGCTGAGAAGGCGTGGGACAGAAGGACTAGGCAGAGGCAAGGTCAGACGTAGCAGAAGGTCGGGGGCAGGCGGCAAGGTTCGTAGTCAGGATGGGTAGCAGAAGTTCAGGTACACAGGCTTTGGACACACTAAACGCTTTCACTGGCACAAGGCAACAAGATCCGGCAAGGGAGTGCATGGGAGGAGGTCAGATAAAGGCAGGGAGCAGATGGAAGTCAATTAAGCTAATTGGGCCAGGCACCAATCATTGGTGCACTGGCCCTTTAAGTCTCAGAGAGCTGGCGCGCGCGCGCCCTAGAGAGCGGAGCCGCGCGCGCCAGCACATGACAGCAGGGGACCGGGACGGGTAAGTGACCTGGGATGCGATTCGCGAGCGGGCGCGTCCCGCTGTGCGAATCGCATCCCCAACGGCCATGACAGTGCAGCGCTCCCGGTCAGCGGGACTGACCGGGGCGCTGCAGGGAGAAAGACGCCGTGAGCGCTCCGGGGAGGAGCGGGGACCCGGAGCGCTAGGCGTAACAGTACCCCCCCCCCTTAGGTCTCCCCTTCTCTTTGTCCGGTAACTGCCTCCCCTGGGATGAGGACACCGGGAAAGAATGGAGGGTTTCCTCAACGGCAGGCAGTACAGCAGGAGTGGGAATGGGGAGGGAGGGCAGAGGGCGAGGCCTGGCACGGGGCAGTGTGACACCAGGACGGGGGCCATGGGGAGGCACAGAGGCTTGCCTGACGGGACTGGGAGGGGGGGAGAGGCACTTCCTGTGGCAGGCAGAGTCCCAGTTCCTGATCTCCCCGGTGGTCCAATCAATGGTGGGGGAATGAAGCCGGAGCCAAGGCAGACCGAGGAGGACCTCAGAGGTACAATTGGGGAGAATGAAGAACTCAATCCTCTCAAGGTGGGGTCCAATAGACATGAGGAGGGGCTCTGTGCGGTAACGCACGGTGCAGTCCAATCTGGCTCCGTTGACCGCGGAAATGTAGAGCGGCTTGACGAGACGGGTCACCGGGATGCTGAATTTATTAACAAACGACTCCAAAATAAAATTTCCAGAGGCACCGGAGTCCAAGCAGGCCACGGCTGAGAGGGAGGAGTTGGCTGAAGAAGAAATCCGCACGGGTACCGTGAGACGTGGAGGAGCAGACTTGGAACCAAGAGACGCCACACCCACGTGAGCTGGGTGCGTGCGTGCGTTTCCCAGGCGTGGAGGACGGATAGGGCAATCCACCAAGAAATGCTCGGTACTGGCACAGTAAAGACAGAGATTTTCTTCTCTACGGCGATTCCTCTCTTCCTGGGTCAGGCGAGACCGATCCACTTGCATGGCCTCCTCGGCGGGAGGCCCAGGCGAAGACTGCAAAGGATGCTGTGGGAGAGGTGCCCAGAGATCTAAGTCTTTTTCCTGGCGGAGCTCTTGGTGTCGCTCAGAAAAACGCATGTCAATGCGGGTAGCCAAATGGATGAGTTCTTGGAGGTTGGCAGGAATCTCTCGTGCGGCCAGCACATCCTTGATGCGACTGGATAGGCCTTTTTTAAAGGTCGCGCAGAGAGCCTCATTATTCCAGGATAGTTCAGAAGCAAAAGTACGGAATTGTATGGCGTACTCGCCAACAGAAGAATTACCCTGGACCAGGTTCAACAGGGCAGTCTCGGCAGAAGAAGCTCGGGCTGGCTCCTCGAAGACACTCCGGAGTTCAGCGAAGAAGGCCTGGACTGTGGCTGTGGCAGGATCATTGCGGTCCCAGAGCGGTGTGGCCCAAGACAAGGCCTTTCCTGAAAGAAGGCTTACTACAAACGCCACCTTAGACCGTTCTGAAGGAAACAAGTCCGACAACATCTCCATATGCAGGGAACACTGAGACAAAAATCCACGGCAGAGTTTAGAGTCCCCATCAAATTTGTCCGGCAGGGACAAGCGGAGGTTAGGAGCAGCCACTCGCTGCGGAGGAGGTGCAGGAGCTAGCGGAGGAGATGGTTGCTGCTGTAGCAGAGGCAGAAGTTGATGTAACATGGCGGTCAACTGCGACAGCTGCTGTCCTTGTTGGGCAATCTGCTGCGATTGCTGAGCGACCACCGTGGGAAGATCAGCGAGACTTGGCAGCGGCACCTCAGCGGGATCCATGGCCGGATCTACTGTCACGATTCGGCTTCCAGGTAGTGGATCCTCTGTGTCAGCGAGGGATTGGCGTGGACCGTGCTAGTGGACCGGTTCTAAGAGGCTACTGGTTTTCACCAGAGCCCGCCGCAAAGCGGGATGGTCTTGCTGCGGCAGTAGCAACCAGGTCGTATCCACTAGCAACGGCTCTACCTCGTTGACTGCTGAGAAGGCGTGGGACAGAAGGACTAGGCAGAGGCAAGGTCAGACGTAGCAGAAGGTCGGGGGCAGGCGGCAAGGTTCGTAGTCAGGATGGGTAGCAGAAGTTCAGGTACACAGGCTTTGGACACACTAAACGCTTTCACTGGCACAAGGCAACAAGATCCGGCAAGGGAGTGCATGGGAGGAGGTCAGATAAAGGCAGGGAGCAGATGGAAGCCAATTAAGCTAATTGGGCCAGGCACCAATCATTGGTGCACTGGCCCTTTAAGTCTCAGAGAGCTGGCGCGCGCGCGCCCTAGAGAGCGGAGCCGCGCGCGCCAGCACATGACAGCAGGGGACCGGGACGGGTAAGTG